>NC_073634.1:70255000-70880000 GCF_029407905.1 Bubalus kerabau
AATAGGTGGTCAATAAATGTTGACCGAATGCCTTGATTCATATATTCCTTCAATAAACAATGCACCAATTTTTGTTCATTTGACCCTGATTAACAACTACTTTCACCTAATCTCAAGAAGTTATCAGACCTTTGAATTGCCAATTTAAAATGAAGCAAAATTAGAAATAGCCAAAGACAGAACAAGACCCCTCAAACCCACAAAATCTCAACCGGTTGGACAATGGAAAAATATCTTATTAAATAATTCTTGAATCAAAGATTAATAAACCAAAATCTGCTTTACTTACCATCAATGTGTTCAAGATAATAAAAAGCCCACATATATAAATATAATGAATATGTCACAGAAATATCAAGATCCACAAGATCTGATCCTAGCAAATTCAGTTTTTAGTCTGTTTCTTATTAAATAAAAAACAAAAATAATTAAGTAAAAGATGTTTTTAAAGCTAAGGAAAATACAAGAAAAAAGATTAAAATGCATTAATGAATTTAAACAAATTAAAACAAGTTAACTGATAAATTATGCCAGGAGCTGTGTCTTTGACCAATAAAATAGACAAATCTCTGGTAAATCCAATCCAAAGAATCTTCCTGTGGATATTTTTTAAATCTCTGACTGAAATGCAATAGTGCATATTTTATAAACAAACAATAGTTTCCCATATCAGAGTAAACTATCCAATTATATTTATTTTATTTCTTTTTTAATTAAAGTATAGTTAATTTACAATGTTGTGTTAATTTTTGCTGTACAGAAAAATGATTCAGTTATATATGTGTGTGTGTATATATATACATTCTTTTTTATACTTTTTCCCAGTATGGTTTATCACAGGATAATATTTCCCTGTGCTATACTGTAGGGCCTTGTTATTTATCCATTCTATATATACGAGTTTGCATCTGCTAACCCCCAACTCCCCCTCCGCGCCCCCCCCCCTTTCCTTTATTTCTTAGAAAAAAATCAACACAAGACACAACAATGGGACCTGGTCATATGTTTTGAAAAGGCAAGCTCCCACCTCTCTTGACTTAGAATCATTAGGGTTAAAACATGTTGATTAGAGAATAACTTTATTAAGAAGAAAATGAAACTTTCATAAGATATCCCTACTCCAAAAGTTCTTCCAAGGATTCTCTTAAAGGTCTATCTCTGATCATTCTTGGAGTAAGCATGGCTTTCATGAAATATTGGGGGCCACTTCCCCGTGGTTACAAACTCCTATCAAGTAGACCCAGACATACCCCATCTGAAATTTTCATTAGGCTACTGCGAGGATCCAGAGATTTATGTGAAAGTGCTTTAAAAATCATGAACTGTTATAACAAAACAAGGTGATATTATTATCATAAGTATCATTTTAATAAGGATTGAAGGTCAATGTGAGAATGTTGATAACATCATACCTAGATGAGAAAAATATGCCTATATGTTTTTCTGAGCTTCCCTGATGGCTCAGTGGTAAAGAATCCACCTGCCAATGCAGGAGACGCGGATTTGATCCACTGGTCAGGAAGATCCACTAGAGAAGGAAATGGCAACCCACTCCAGTATTCTTGCCTGGGAAATCCCATGGACAGAGGACCCTGGCGGGCTACAGTTCATAGGGTGGCAAAAGAGTCAGACATGACTTAGTAACTAAACAACAGTGTTTCTCTACTGAAAGAAAACTGGAGAAATATATAGAGTTCAGAGTATCTGCAAAATGATTCACTAACTCAATATGTACTGAAGGGGAAAGTAAACAAGGAAATATTGAGACTAAACCCTGTGAAGAAGATAGAATTTGCTTTCATCCAAAACCTTTCCTCTCAGCCCCTTCTCCTGCTTCTCTGAATTACTTCCCTTCCTTGGCCGCCAGAGCACCCCCTCCTGTGAAGCCCCACCCAGGCCTGTCCGCTCAAGACACTCTATGCTGATGACTGCATTCCCCCAAGACAGTGATCTCTGCTGGCTTTCACCAGCAACTCAGCAACAGGCATTATTCCGACGCACACCGAGCTCTGAGTGAGGCAGTGAGACAACGCACTGGACGACAAAACTGAGATCCAACACAGACCTTTCCATGTTGGCCTGCAAATAACATGGTGAAATTTAATAGGACAAATATAAAATGTTGAACTTGCAAACAGTTTCATGGACAAGCAAGTTTAGAGAAACTTGACTTAGTAACAGTTCATGCAAAGAAAAAGAAAAAAGCAAGAAGACGCATAGCTATCTTGAGAGCCAACAAGAATGCCTTTGACAAAAAAGAAGCTCATGCCATCTTAGGGTGCATCAGTAGCCATCCAGTGTCCAGGGTAAGAGAGCTAATTCCATGCTGTGCTATTCCAAGTTCAGACCATGGCTCCAAGTCCCATATTTTAAGGATAGCACTGACACATGTTCTTAATAGAAGAGGAGATGGAACTAGAAAGCATTTAATAATTCATTCAGGATGTGAGGGCAGCCTGGCTGTGATATCTCCACTGATAGACAGGCTTGATTGAGCTGATCTGGCTGGCTAGACAGCTGTCCCCTCCCTCCCTCCCACGTGTGTCCCTCCTGAAGCTGTATGCTTAGTAGAAGAGGATAACCTTCTGCAATAGTGCTTCATGCGTAGTTCATGAATGCTATAGTGCTTCATGCACTGTAGTCCATTCTTCAGTCAAGGATATACAAGTAGCTGTGCTCCCTTGCTACCACCTCCAGACAAGCACTCAAGGTCCATTTACAGGAACACGCAGGATAGTCAAGCTTCTAAGAATCCAGTCACTGATTCTTTCCTTCCTTCCTTCTTCCCTTTTTTCTTTCCTTCTTTCTCCCTCTCCCTCCTTTCTTTTTTCCTTTTCCATCAATTCTTAGTGTCTACTAAGTACCAAACAATGTGAAAAGATTTGAGTACCAAAATGCATGCCTGGTCCCAACCCCCATGAAATTCTCAGTCTTCTCTAGGAGATAGTCATATGTTCAGATAAAATACAAAACCATGTATGAAGTGCTATAGCAGAGATCTGCTCAAAGAGATGCTAATGAGATGCTTGTGGGATGAGAAAGGACTGAAGCGACCACAGATATTTAGACAAAAGAATTGAAACACAAGGATATTTGGAGAACTCCCATGCAGAAAGGACTTATTGGTCTTATTATATGTAGCTTTAGGAGACCACCACCGAGCGGTTGGGGAGGAATTCAAGGAGGCAGATTTTGGCTTAACACATGCAACTTTTACAATGAAAGCTTTCCTACAGTGGAGTAGATGGTCTGAACTTTCCACCCCTAGAATTATGCGAGCAACAGCTGAATGACCATCTGTAAACATATGCTGTCCAGAGAACTCCTCCTTTGGGTTTCCTTTATAACTTTAAGTTTCTAAAGACTTAATTCAACATCAGCTAAGATATTAATGGCTGATTATTGTTAATTGATAAAGAGACCAGTACACTTGGAACTATTTTGCATTTTAACAAAAAGTCTTGATGGGAAGAAGATGTAGGGATCTGCCCTGATCAAAAAGAATTTCATTCAATAAAATGAGTGAAACTATTTGGAGAGAGAGCCGTCCCCCAAAGCCTCCACTTCCAGAGGTTATAAACTGGCAACCAACAAGCCCTCTCTGGTCTGCACATATGTTCTTTTTGATTCATACCACAATTAAAAAAAAAAAACAAATTTATTACTAACACTTAAAAGTCTGATTTCACCTAAAAATTCAGATTTTCATCTCATATTGAAAAATCAGATCTAGCAACACTGGGTCTGTATTTATCACATGATAATGATTATTAGAGACTGAATAACTTCCCTTTAAAAGAAGCATGTACTCTTTCCAACTCACTATACTATCCCACCTCTCCCCATTGTCACCCCTATACTGAGGCCAAGCATATGTTTGCCATTTAGTATGGTGCTTAAGTCCCTGGATTTACAGCTCCTGTTCTAAAACATATAGGAAGTCACCTGCTCTGTGGAGAGCCTTTACAGCACCTTTGACTTTGCATGTGTGCCTGGTTAAGTTGCTTCAGTCATGTCTGACTCTGTGTGACCCTATAGACTGTAGCCATCCAGGCTCCTTTGTCCATGGGATTCTCCAGGCAAGAATACTGGAGTTGTTTCCCATGCCCTCCTCCAGGAATCTTCTTGACTCAGGGACTGAACCCATATCTCTCACATTTCCTGCATTGGCAGGAAAGTTCTTTACCTCTAGTGCCACCTGGGAAACCCCAGCTTTGAGATTGGCCACATTTAAGTGATTCTCTTTCCCTTCCAATATAGACTCTTTTTTAAAATTTCCTAATTAAATAGTTTTGCAGATTAGCCTGTGTGTAATTAGGAGAATAGGCCCAATGTTGGATTGGCCCTGCCTACTTTAGTGTAGCTCCTCTTTAGGAAATGCATCCTTTGCCTAAGCACAGTTTTCTTCTGCTACCACAATGACAGCCTCAGATGTATATAGCTCAGTTCAGTCACTCAGTCATGTCCAACTCTTTGCAACCCCATGAACCGCAGCACACCAGGCCTCCTTGTCCATCACCAACTCCCAGAGTCCACCCTAACCCATGTCCATTGTGTCAGTGATGCCATCCAACCATCTCATCCTCTGTTGACCCCTTCTCCTCCTGCCCTCAATCTTTCCCAGCATCAGGGTCTTTTCAAATGAGTCAGCTTTTCACATCAGGTGGCCAAAGTATTGGAGTTTCAGCTTCAACATCAGTCCTTCCAATGAACAGCCAGGACTGATCTCCTTTAGGATGGATTAATTGGATCTCTTTGCAGTCCAAGGGACTCTCAAGAGTCTTCTCCAACACCACAGTTCAAAAGCATCAGCACTCAGCTTTCTTTATAGTTCAACTCTCACATTCATACATGACCACTGGAAAAACCATAGCCTTGACTAGACGGACCTTTGTTGACAAAGTAATGTCTCTGCTTTTTAGTATGCTGTCTAGGTTGGTCATAACTTTCTTTCCAAGGAGCGTCTTTTAATTTCATGGCTGCAGTCACCATCTGCAGTGATTTTGGAGCCCAGAAAAATAAAGTCAGCCACTGTGTCCACTGTTTCCCCATCTATTTGCCATGAAGTGATGGGACCGGACGCCATGATCTTAGTTTTCTGAATGTTGAGCTTTAACCCAACTTTTTCATTCTCCACTTTCACTTTCATCAAGAGGCTCTTTAGTTCTTCTTCACTTTCTGCCATCAGGGTGGTGTCATCTGCATATCTGAGGTTATTGATATTTCTCCCGGCAATCTTGATTCCAGCTTGTGCTTCCTCCACCCCAGCGTTTCTCATGATGTACTCTGCATATAAGTTAAATAAGCGGGGTGACAATATACAGCCTTGACATACTCCTTTTCCTATTTGGAACCAGTCTGTTGTTCCATGTCCAGTTCTAACTGTTGCTTCCTGACCTGCATACAGGTTTCTCAAGAGGCAGGTCAGGTGGTCTGGTATTCCCATCTCTAAGAATTTTCCACAGTTTATGATGATCCACACAGTCAAAACTGTGTGGATCACAATAAACTCCAGGAAGAAACTAATTGGAATTAAGCATACAACTTGCCAGCTACTCTTCATGTGAAGCTTTTGTCCTCCAGAAATGGAAGGAGGTTTTCATCAGCTCCCCACATCATCATTTGAGAAGCAATTGTATTATTGTACTCTGTTGTTTCCCATTGTAATAAACAATGATGGAGTGAGTACAAAGGAAGGTACTTTTAGGCAGCTTAAACTAGACACTTTTAAGCAAAATCAAAAAGTAGCTTTGTTTCTTTCACTCTTCATTTTCTTTCAAAAAGCTCATGCCTGGCCCATAGGCACCGCTTCTGAATCAGTTGTTTAATTCTCTGCTTGTCTTCTTTTCCATTCAAAGATATTTCTGTTTGAAGGAGGGATACTCACACTTAGAGGGTGGAAATGTAAAATGGTACTCTTACTTTGGAAAACAGTTCTAACAGTCTCTCAAAACATTAAATATACACCTACCACATGACCTAGCCATTGTACTCCTAGGTATTTACCCAAGAAAAAAAGAAATTTATATTCTGACAGAGACTTGTACACAGATGTTTATAACTGGTCTATTTTTAAGAGCCAAAAACTGTGAACAACTCAAATTTTCATCAACACATGAATGGATAAACAACTGTGGTTTTTCATACAACGAATAATACTCAGCAATAAAAAGGAATAGACTATGCATAAACCTCAAAGTAATTATGGATGAGTCTTAAAATAATTATGCTGAGCATAAAGAAGTCAGACCAAAAAGAAATACTTACCATATGATTCCATTTCATAAAATTCTAGAGAATGCAAACTAACCTACAACAACAGAGAACAGATCAGTGGTTGCATGGTATGGGGAGGGACTGGAAGAAGAGATTATGAAGGGGAACATGGAAACTTCTGAGGCTGCTGGGTGTGTTTACCACCTTGATTGTGGTATTGCCCCATGATTGTGTAACTGTATCAAAATGTTTCAGTTATACACCTTACATCGGAGAAGGCAATGGCACCCCACTCTAGTACTCTTGCCTTGAAAATCCCATGGAACAGAGAAGCCTCGTAGGCTGCAGTCCATGGGGTCGCGAAGAGTCGGACACGACTGAGCGACTTCCCTTTCACTTTTCACTTTCACGCATTGGAGAAGGAAATGGCAACCCACTCCAGTGTTCTTGCCTGGAGAATCCCAGGGACGGGGGATCCTGGTGGGCTGCCGTCTATGGGGTTGCACAGAGTCGGACACGACTGAAGCGACGCAGCAGAGTAATTTAGGCATCAGAAAGCACTTAATACACATTCAGCTCTATATTATATTTTAGATGTTACATGTCACAATAAGCATTTAATAGGAAAGAAAATTAAAACTAACTCACAAGATAGAAATATCACTAACAATAATTTTGTTAGTGATAACAACAAAAGTCTTAGGTGACCAGAGCAAATGGTGAATATACAGATATCTCATTTTCAGATCCAGTGATTGATAAAGGATCTTTATTGAGGTCATCACAAAACTATGTGTTCCATATTTTCAAATAAAAAGAAAAGGAGGGAATAGAATAAATTTATCAATCTATTCTCTGACCTTAACAGTTTTCTTTTTTTAAACTGAGCTATAATTCACATATCCTGAAATTCACCCTTTCAAAGAGTTCAGTTCAGTTCAGTTCAGTCGCTCAGTTGTGTCCGACTCTTTGCAACCTCATGAACCGCAGCATGCCAGGCCTCCCTGTCCATCACCAACTCCCAGAATCCACCCAAACCCATGTTCGTTGTGTCCTTGATAACCATCCAACCATCTCATCCCATCTCAACCTCTGTCGTGTCCTCCTCTGGCCCTCAAACTTTCCCAGCATCAGGGTCTTTTCAAATGAGTCAGCTCCCACATTAGGTGGCCAAAGTATTGGAGTTTCAGCTTCAACATCAGTCCTTCCAAAAAACACCTAGGACTGATCTCCTTTAGGATGGACTGGTTGGATCTCCTTACAGCCCAAGGGACTCTCAAGAGTCTTCTCCAACACAACAGTTCAAAAGCATCAATTCTTCGGCACTCAGCTTTTTTATAGTCCAACTCTCACATCCATACATGACTACTGGAAAAACCATAGCCTTGACTAGACGGACCTTTGTTGGCAAAATAATGTCTCTGCTTTTTAATATGCTGTCTAGGTTGGTCATAACTTTCCTTCCAGGGAGCAAGCATCTTTTAATTTCATGGCTGCAGTCACCATCTGCAGTGATTTTGGAGCCCAGAAAAATAAAGTCAGCCACTATGTCCACTGTTTCCCCATCTATTTCTCATGAAGTGATGGGACCGGATGCTATGATCTTAGTTTTCTGAATGTTGAGCTTTAAGCCAACTTTTTCACTCTCCTCTTCTACTTTCATCAAGAGGCTCTTTAGTTCTTCTTCACTTTCTGCCATCAGGGTGGTGTCATCTGCATATCTGAGGTTATTGATATTTCTCCCAGCAATCTTTTTTTTTTTTTTTTAAACTTTACATAATTGTATTAGTTTTGCCAAATATCAAAATTAATCCGCCACAGGTATACATGTGTTCCCCATCCTGAACCCTCCTCCCTCCTCCCTCCCGATTCCATCCCTCTGGGTCGTCCCAGTGCACCAGCCCCAAGCATCCAGTATCGTGCATCGAACCTGGACTGGCAACTTGTTTCATACATGATATTTTACATGTTTCAATGCCATTCTCCCAAATCTTCCCACCCTCTCCCTCTCTCACAGAGTCCATAAGACTGTTCTATACATCAGTGTCTCTTTTGCTGTCTCGTACACAGGGTTATTGTTACCATCTTTCTAAATTCCATATATATGCGTTAGTATACTGTATCGGTGTTTTTCTTTCTGGCTTACTTCACTCTGTATAATAGGCTCCAGTTCCATCCACCTCATTAGAACTGATTCGAATGTATTCTTTTTAATGGCTGAGTAATACTCCATTGTGTATATGTACCACAGCTTTCTTATCCATTCATCTGCTGATGGGCATCTAGGTTGCTTCCATGTCCTGGCTATTATAAACAGTGCTGCGATGAACATTGGGGTACACGTGTCTCTTTCCCTTCTGGTTTCCTCAGTGTGTATGCCCAGCAGTGGGATTGCTTCCTAGCAGTCTTGATTGCAGCTTGTGCTTCCTCCACAATTCAGTAATGTTTGATATACTCACAAAGTTGTACAGCTATAACCACTATCTAATTCCAGAATATATTCATAATCTTACTCTTTAAGCAGTCACGCCCCATTTCTTCCTCTCTCCAGCCCTGGCAACCGCCAGACAATATTTTGTCTTTCTGAATCTGCTAATCTGAGCTATTCATATGGAAATGAAAGGGTATGGGTGTCTGGCTTCTTTTACTTGGCATGATGTTTTCAAGATTCATCCACATCACAGTCTGTGTCAGAACTTACTTACTTTATATGGATGAATAATATTCCATTGTATGAATACCATATTCATCATTTGATGGATACTAGCATTATTTCCACTTTTTGGCTATTATGAATAATGCTACTGCAAACACACATGTACAAGCTTTTGTGTAGACATACATTTTCAAGTCTCTTGAGTGTATACCTAGGGATAGAATTTCTGGGTCATATAGTAATTCTAGGTTTAGCTTTTTGAGGAACTGTCAAACTGTTTTACAAAGCAACTGCACCAATTTACATTCTCACCAGCAAGGTACACAGGGTGTAATTTCTTCACCAACACTTGTTATTGTTCATCTCTCTTATTACAGCCATTCTGGTAAGTGTGGAGGGATTTCGATTTATATTTCCCTAATAACTAATGAGTTCTAAAGGAGATCAGCCCTGGGTGTTCTTTGGAAGGAATGATGCTAAAGGTGAAACTCTAGTACTTTGGCCACCTCATGCGAAGAGTTGACTCATTGGAAAAGACTCTGATGCTGGGAGGGATTGGGGGCAGGAGGAGAAGGGGACAACAGAGGATGAGATGGCTGGATGGCATCACCAACTTGATGGACGTGAGTTTGAGTGAACTCTGGGAGATGGTGATGGACAGGGAGGCCTGGCGTGCTGCGATTCATGGGGTCGCAAAGAGTCGGACACGACTGAGCGACTGAACTGAACTGAACTGAATAACTAATGATGTTGGGCATCTTCTCATTCAGTGACCTTATTAAGCTTCAGAAAATAAACAGGATTTTTATCTGACTGGTACCTGAATAAATGACCACATTCTCCTTCCCTTATTCCCTTTCTCTCCCAAGACGTCATTTATCCATTCATTAAAGGAGCTTAGACTGACACAGGGAGAAGGCAACAGCACCCCACTCCAGTACTCTTGCCTGGAAAATCCCATGGATGGAGGAGCCTGGTAGGCTGCAGTCCATGGGGTCGCTAGGAGTCGGACACGACTGAGTGACTTCACTTTCACTTTTCCCTTTCATGCATTGGAGAAGGAAATGGCAACCCACTCCCAGTGTTCTTGCCTGGAGAATCCCAGGGATAGGGGAGCCTGGTGGGCTGCTGGTCTATGGGGTCGCACAGAGTTGGACACGACTGACACGACTTAGCAGCAGCAGCAGACTGACGCTGACTCAGCCCTGGGTTAGACACAGCCCAAAATTATAAAGAAAAAGAAATCATGGCCTCTCCCATCAGGAAGCTTAAATTATAATTGAGAATAAAGTGACAAAAAGTCATAATAAATATATATCTTAAAGCTAACTTAAAGAATATGTAAAGAGATGGAGTAAAAGATCATTGCCTGGTAGAAAGTCCTCCTTGAAGCTTTCCAATCTCTAAGCACTTCTTGTAGGAGCTGTAACCCAACATACATGTTGCAAACTCTGGGAGTTGGTGATGGACAGGGAGGCTTGGTGTGCTGCAAAGAGTCGGACACGACTGAGAAACTGAACTGAACTGACAAAAAAAACCTTAGATGTACTTATTGTGAGAGGTAGGTTTAGGGCTTTGTGAATAGTGTAATTCAATCAGTATGTCCTGGTTCTGGTGTGTCCTGGTCTCACTTGCTGGCAGATCCACTTGACAAAGGTTTTGTTACATAACCTCTACGTGTGAAGGGCTGACATTCCAGTCAGGCTGCAGGGTCAGTATTCGGGCTCTTCTGGAGACCAAATGTGCGTCCTATCACAGAAACTGTACCAGGCAGGGTGGCATCTGGCCTCTGCTCTGGTGTGCCTCCCAGAGCATCATTTCCTCCATCTGCTCCCCAGGCCTGGGGGTTAAATTGTTTGGTTTCCACTGTGGCTGTTCATGGATTCCTGATGTCTTTCTTCCTAATACCCTGAGGGTGTGCCAGGCCCAACCAGACAGACATCCTCTCTTACAGAGGACCCCTCAGCAGCACTGCTAAGGCTAGGATATGACCTTAAGAGAAGAGATCTTGGCACATGGCCTGCATTTCCAGCATCTTCTCTCCTTCCACTGATCTTTGAGGAAATAAGAGAAGTAGGCCCAGCAGTGAGGCAGAAAACATTTTGAATCAGCAGAAACATCCAATAGCAGATTTCTGGATGTCTAGCATTCAGACTAAAAACAGAAATGAGTTTCTAAAGGCTAAACTGAATAAAAAGATATTGTACAATAAGATTCTTCCACAACGCCCGGCACTTAACAGAATGCTTGTTGAACCAACGGTGTCATCAGTCACATGCCAGGCAGGCATCGAAAGAAAACGCTGAGTCCCTTCGCTGTTCACCTGAAACTATCACAACATTGTTAATCGGCTATACCCCAATGCAAAATGTTTTTGGTGTTAAAAATAATAATAATAATAAACTTTTTTAAAAAAGAAAAAATAAAGAAAACTATTTGGTTCATCCTTCTAAATTTAGCAATCCTATCTATGTATCAACATGCATAGCTAAATCCTTAATACTCATACTGTTGCAGTGAAAAGGAAAATAGAGGAATTTGTTTTTGTTTTCTTTCCCTTTCCTGAGAACAAAGAACGAGAACAGTGAACAGGTCAGGGAAGAAATATAAACACACCTGAAAGAGTTGATCACTCCTAGTTTTACTTTTAACTATTCCTAATCTGTAGTCTGTGACTAGATTTGCTTTTCACAAACTAACCTGACACTCTGTAAATTACATCCTACACATATGGTCCCTAATTCTGCATGAGTTACATCCTGCATGTATTGCCCCTTAACTCTATGCTAATTACATCCTGTACCTGGTGCTTACCTTTCCTGAGCTCTCCCTTTGCAGACCACCCCTTGTAGCTTTTTGCATTTCAGAAAGAAGGCCACAGGAAAATAAACCAGAGATAGTAATATTAGTCGCTCAGTCGTGTCTGACTCTTTATGACCTCATGGACTGTAGCCTACCAGGCTCCTCAGTCCGTGGGATTTTCCAGGCAAGAATACTAGAGTGGGTAGCCATTCCCTTCTCCAGGGGATCTTCCCAGCTCAGGAATCAAACCCAGGTCTCCCACACTGCAGGCAAACTCTTTACTGTCTGAGCAAACAGAGACTAATTACCTGTCTTCGTGATGCCAGCTATGAGTATTTTGAAACAATACAAGAAGGAGAAGGATAGAAAACTCTCACTACTTTGTTCCTCATCACATCCCCAGACTATAAGCCCCTGTTTGTTACCACCAAAATCTTGGCTTTCTCTGGCCACTGAAGCCGAATAAAAAATTACAAAGACAGAGTTTGGAGGAACTAGAAAGATGGCTTGAATCCTCAGCTGGCTGAGGGAAGAACACAGCAAGCCAGTGCCCCCCACCATGGGCAGTCAGAGGGGACCATATGGATGGGCCTCCCAGTCTGGGGTATGTAATAAGGAACAAAGTGAGAATTTGGCATTCTTCTTCATGCATTGTTTCAAAACAGTCATAGCTGGCATCAGGTAGCCTGGTAATTGGATCTGAAAAAGCCATGTGCCCATGACCTTAATATAGTTCAAAACTGAGGCAGTGAATACTCATACATTAGTACCCAGTTTTGCTGCTGCCCAATTACAGATTACTTGATCTTGGGCAAGTCATTTACAATTCAATTTCCTTACAGTGAAGTTCGTTCATAGCTCTCAACAGCACTCTGTGCTAACTTGTTTCTCCTTGTGGCACACTTAGTGCCTCTAGGTTCCTTTCCTTTACTTTGGGTTCTCCACCTCCCAGCCAGGCCAGCTCCACTTACCTGCAAAACGGGCAAACCTGCCCAAAATAAAAATAAAATAAGCTTTAAAAAAAATCACAATGTTAATCTCTAAATGAGTCATATGTCACAAAACATTGAGGCTTCATTTTAGCATAATGGTAAAGAGCATGGCTGAGTTCTAAGCACATGACACTTGACACCTGACAGACCTGGATTCCAGTTCTAATCCTGACTACCAGCTGTGTGATGTGGGACCAGCTATTTAACCTCACTAAGCTTGTTTTTCTCATTTGTACCTCCCTGTAGTGAGGTTTAAATGACATCAGACCTTTACAACACTTAGTACAGAGTCTGGCACACAAAGAGGGAGCAACTGATATCAGTTATTATTCTCTCGGCAAACATGACCCCTAAATGAGTTTCCTGGGAATGAAGGTGACATACATTCATGCCATTTATTAAAGTTTGGAAGAGTCCCCTATGCTAGTCCTTTAATTCCATTCTTCCTCCAGTGAAAATCTCCATTTGAAACTTTACACTGCCAAATCCACTTTCACAAATATTGCACTTTGACTTCTTTTTTTTTTTTTTTTTTGCACTTTGACTTCTAAGTTTTAGTCTTTTTCTTTTTTTTTTAATGTTACACAGCATTATCCCATGCCCCAATTTTTATATACAAAAGGATGACAAAAATAAAAGAAAATGAAGTATTGGCTATTAGTTACCATCAAACTTAAGCAAATATTCCTAAACATTTAATAAATTAATTAGTTGTTTTTTTCCCCTTAGTAAGAGGATCATTATTTTTACTTTATGAAGATATTGTGTTAATTCAGCATGAATTATGCCAACATGAAATTAACATGCAGGGCTAGAGGCCAGTGAGCTATATTAGCTCTTCGATTTGGAGAGAAGAGAGCATTAACTGCACTAGGACCTATGTCAGTTCAAAAGGGAAATGCTTGACAACTGGCCACCCATAAACAAGACTTGTCTTCTCTGGTGAGTACAGTTACTCCCACCTAACACTAGGTTTTCCTACTGTGTGCCCTGCAGAGACAGGAGAGCTGAAACTGTTGTCAAACAAATTCTGAACATAAAGGAATGCTTTTCTAGCTGTGGAAGAAAACACAAAAGGACAATGTCAAACGATACCTAGTCACATGCTGCACTATTCAGGGCAGATTGTGAATGCCAGAAGACAGTGGTCTTCAAAAACCCTAGGCACCTTGAGTTCTAAAGAAATCCTTTCCTCTGCATCCAATGTATAAAAGAGATACAAGAGGCCTGCTGGCGGCAGACATCACAAGTTTTAAAACTGCCACGACTTGAGAGATGGGTAAGGTTTGCAGGACACAGGTGAGGGAGAGGCACTCCAGGGAGGAGGAACAGTAAAGGCAAAGCCAAGGTGGGAATTTAAAGTAAGAAGTCTGTGCCTTCCTGGTGGACAACCAGTGAGAAGGTAGTGATTAAGTGGTAAAAGGCTCCCACATGGATGCTTCTGTTTCCCAGCTTGAACTGCTTTTGAATATTTTAAGCCTGATGAATAGTTAACAAGTACCCTAAATCAGGGCAGATGGGAAATGTAAGGTTAACATTGTGCAGTCAATTAAGGTGTCTTGTCATTATTCTTTGTTTCAGAATCATTTCAAGTAGTCGTGAGAGGGAATGGCTTCCGACACGCCCGCAACGTGGACAGGGTCCTCTGCAGCTTTAAGATCAACGAGTCAGTCACGCTCAGTAAGTTCTTGCGGAGTTTGGGGGTTTCTGCTGCTGGCTTCTGGGAAGGGGGAGTTCCCAGCCTATCTCCCCGAAAAGCCACACCCAGGAAACTACAGAGAAGGGTCCTCCCTGCTAGAAAGGCTGCCAGCAAAGGGCATAACTGGCCCCTGCGGTCCCCTTGCTCCCATAAGGAGAGGCAGCGGGTACTTGTTTCCCAGTCCGCCAGCATACCTGTACCAAGTTCCAAGCTCTCAGGTGGCCGTGGTGGCCCTGACTGGTTAGGGCTTGCAAAGCTCCACATTGCTTAGTGAGATATCAGGACTCTCAAGCAAAAGAGGAAAACAATAGGTGTTCTAAATTTATTAATTCTGAGTAAACCAAAAGCCAAAAAAATCTCATCAGGGTAGATACCTGACCTGAGATACAGAAAGATGGATGTAAAACTAAGTGCATTTCATGGGAAAAATGAATTATCACAACACTGGCACATTCACAAGACATTTGTAGCAGGGAAGTTAAAGACGTGTGACTCAGATTACTGTCCAGGAAAGATGGGGCAGATGGATTATGTTAAGACAGATGGCCAGGAGTCCCTGTTATTATTTACATCTGGCATTCATCCCACAGATAATTACCGGTTCAGTATCTGCACCAGTAAACAGCAATCATATACTGTATTTTCTACAGTGTTAGGACCGTTTAAATACCTCACATCTTTTTACCACAACAGCCCTGGGAGGTAGAAAAACAAAGAAGATGGAGAGAATACTCATTTATTGACCTTTCACACTGGTTTTGTCCTCCTGTTAGCATTGTGGAGTAGGTACTATCCTGTTTTTAAAAAGGAAGAACTGAAGGGTATGCCTTTTTCCCTCTTTAGCATCTCAAAACCCACTTGAATATTTAAACAAAGATATGCAATGGCTTCTCTACATCTGGAATTCCTGTATATGGAGAAACTGCAAAGATTTGAAATATTCAGTTATTTTTCCTGATACTTAGAAATGCCCTCATGTATCCAGAAAGTACTTGCTTTTTGAAAACATTTTCAAGTATCCTAGTTGGACATGCACCCTCTACAGAATCTTTCTGTTTTTTTTTTCTCCTTTAATTTGTGATGTTCAAGTCCACCTTCCCTCTCTCCTCTTAATCTTAAATCTAAGATCAGAAACTCCTGAGAATTAAACTCAAAAGACATCAACACCTTCCAAAGAAGGCTTCCCAGACAAGCAAGCCTTTAGAACCAACTCCTCTCTGAAGATGCATAGCCATGAGTATAGCATTGCTGTTGCTTGACAGGTTACCCCGAGATTCTATACTAAGATAAAAAAAATGCAAATTTTTTATGATGGATTTATAGAATGACATTTTAAACACATATTTTCCAGGTTCTCCATAAAATTTTATTTCTTGGAAAACTAGCTTCTTTTCCTTTCCTAATATAAACTTGCAAACACCTGCACAGTCTGTTCACCTAACACATATTTTAAAAGAAATAAAGGCTGTTGGGTTTAGCTTAAACCACAAACTTAATTATGCTTTCAACACAAGCACTGACAGCTTGGAGAAGAGAAAGGCAGTAACTCAACCATATTATATGCCACAAGCAACACTCCTGAACTCAAACAAATAGTTATTAAAAATATCCTAGCTAAGGGGAAAATACTGGAATTTTTTATAAAAAATTGTATTTATTAATTTGTCTGTTCATTTATATTCAGTAAAGTAAGAAACTACGGAGGACAGAAAAGATAAATAAATTTTAAAATGCAACATATTCAATTCTTCATCTTTCTGTTAACTTTATGAATGTAAGTATCTCATTGAGTTGTCCCCATAAAATAAGACAAATTCAGATTCTCTTACTTATCCCATTCTCCTTTTCCACTTCCATATCCATGTTTTAAAATATTATGTTTTCATTTTTATAGTATATATTTCCTCTTTCAAGATTTTTTCCTAAATACTGCATTATATTTTATAACAAAAAAGAGAATAGAATTCCCTTATTAATCAAAAAATTAATAACTGAAGGCCCAATAATGAAGCTATGGTTTTTATTATATAAGCCTTGGAGTCCTCAAGAAATAATGTATTATTTGTAGCAGATTATGTGAAGAAAAATAGTTAAGTAAAAAATAGCAAATTAAAAAAATTACATTTATAGTGAGATATATTAATATAACTGTCAAAGCCTTTGGATGAATAATAAAAAAATTAAAGCTATAGAGCAAATATATATACTTTTTTTAAATGGCTATGAATTCCCTTCAACATGTATTGCACTAAGAAATAAACCACTGACATATTAATGCCAAAGTGTTGAAATTGTTTACATATATTTTTAGATGATAAATATAACCAGAAAATAAAAAGCATAGGTTAATACCTATGTCCATCCTGCTTTCCTTGCCTTTGCTTAAAAATAAAATAAATCAACCACTTAGGAATCTAAAACAATTTGGCGACCTGTTTCTGGTCAATGTTTCCAAATTATGCATAAAATATGATGTAAAAACTGTGACATGTGGTCTTGCTCAAAGGAATGAGGAAAACCCCCAGGTACAGGAAACAAAAAGGGAATGCAGAATCTAAGCAGAAGGCAAAGCTGTGAGGGCTCCAGGCCTGAGCTCAGGCTGTGATCTCAGTACTGATATAGATACAGGACACCAGGAAGTTCAGTTCAGTTCAGTTGAGTCGCTCAGTCGTGTCTGACTCTTTGTGACCCCATGGACTGCAGCATGCCAGGCCTCCCTGTCCATTACCAACTGCTGGAGTCTACTCAAACCCATGTCCATTGAGTTGGTGATGCCATCCAACCATCTCACCCTCTGCCGTCCCCTTCTCCTCCTGCCCTCAATCTTTCCCAGCATTAGGGTCTTTTCCAATGAGTCAGTTCTTCACATCAGGTGGCCAAAGCATTGGAGTTTCAGCTTCAAAATCAGTCCTTCGAATTAACACCCAAGACTGATCTCCTTTAGGATGGACTGGTTGGATCTCCTTGCAGTCCAAGGGATTCTATAGAGTCTTCTCCAACACCACAGTTCAAAAGCATCAATTCTTCAGTGCTCAGCTTTCTTTATAGTCCAACTCTCACATCCATACATGACTACTGGAAAAACCATAGCCTTGACTAGATGGCCCTTTGTTGACAAAGTAATGTCTCTGCTTTTCAATATGCTGTCTAGGTTGGTCATAACTTTCCTTCCAAGGAGCAAGCGTCTTTTAATTTTATGGCTGCAGTCACCATCTGCAGTGATTTTGGAGCCAAAAAAAAATAGTCTGTCACTGTTTCCCCATCTATTTGCCATGAAGTGATGGGACCTGATGCCATGATCTTAGTTTTCTGAATGTTGAGCTTTAAGCCAACTTTTTCACTCTCCTCTTTCACTTTCATCAAGAGGCTCTTTAGTTCTTCTTCAATTTCTGCCATCAGGGTGGTGTCATCTGCATATCTGAGGTTATTGATATTTCTCCCAGCAATCTTGATTCCAGCTTGTGCTTCCTCCACCCCAGCGTTTCTCATGATGTACTCTGCATATAAGTTAAATAAGCAGGGTAACAATATACAGCCTTGACGTACTCCTTTTCCTATTTGGAAAGCAGGCAAAAGCAGAGCCAGCTGTAGAGATCAGGCTCCAGGGGTTGTAACACACATTGAATGGGTACAGGGACAGGTGCTCAGTGATTCAGGAAAGCAGGCAGGGGAGTAAGGTAAGATGCTCTACCAACCACATAATACAGAAGCACCACAATGTGTCTGTGGCCATCCTGATTGCTGTGGCCCTGGCCAAGGCAGTATGCATCCAGTCCAACCTACACCACTCCTGAAGCCATAACTCCCTCTGAAGATGGGCTCACAGCACCAAATGATAAATCATATGGCAATAGTTGAAAGAAAAAGGAGAACAAGCAAGATGACTAGGGAGCATTTTAAAAGAGAAGGTAAAGTAAACATATTTAAAGTGTATTAAAACAAGAAAACATCTAAAAAAATCTAACTTTACACCTAAAGGAACTCTAAAAATAAGAACAAACAAAACCCAAAGTCATTAGAAGGAAAGAAATAAAGATCAAAGTGGAAATAAGCAAAATAGAGAGTTAGGAAGCAACAGAAAATGTTTTTTTCTGCAACAGAAGAGGTGTTTTTTTTTTTTTATAAAGATAGACAAAGTTGACAAACCTTTAACCAAATTCATCAAGAAAAAAAGAGAAAGGATCCAGATAAATAAGTCAAAAAAGAGAAAGTACAATCGACAACAGAGAAATACAAAGGATCATAAAACAGTACTGCAAACAATTATGTGATAATAAAAGAGACAACCTAGAAGAAATGGATAAATGCCTAGAAATGTGCAATCTCCCAAAACTGAATCAGGAAGAAATATAAAAAATGAACAGACTAATAATTACCAGTAGTGAAACTGAATCATTACTTTAAAAAATTTCCAACCAAAAAACTCTAGGACCACACAGTTTCACAGAGAAATTCTATTAAAATTAAAAGAAGAAATTTATCCTTCTCAAACTATTTTTTAAAAATGAAGATGAAGGAATACTTCTGAACTCATTCTACAAGGGTAACATCAACCTAATATCAAAGCCAGACAAAGATACCACAAAAAATAATTATAGGTCATTATCACTGATGAATGTAAATGCAGAAGTCCTCAACAAAATGTTAGCAAACTGAATTCAACAGTAGGTTAAAAGGGATCATACCCATGATCAAGTAGGATTTAGCCCAGGAATGCATGGATGGTTCAGTATCCACAAATCAATCAACATAATACACCATGTTAACTAACCGAAGAATAAAAACCATATGATCATCTCCATATATGCAGCAAAAGCTTCTGACAAAATTCAACATCCTTTTATGATAAAAACTCTTCACAAAGTAAGCATAGAAGGAACATAGGCCATGTATGACAAACGACAGGCAACATCATAACCAATGGTGAAAAGCTGGAAGCGTTTCCTGGAAGATCAGGGAACAAAACAAGGATCCCACTCTTGGCACTATTTTTTTTTAACATGGAAGTGGAAGTCCTAGGCACAACAATCAGAAAAGAAAAAGAAATAAAAGGAATGAAAATAAAATTGGAAAGGAAGAAGTAAAAGCGTCACTATTTGTGCGTGATATGGTTCTATACACAGAAAATTCTAAAGACACTAACAAAAACTATTTGAACTGAAATGAGTTTAGTAAGGTTGTAGGATACAAAAGTAATATACAGAAATACGTTGCATTTCTAAATACTAATTGTGAACTATTAGAGAAATTCATAAAACAATCACATTTTTTATAGCTGTCTCAAAAAGAGTAAAATAACTTGAGATAAATCTGATCAAAGATGAAAAAGCCCTGAAAGCCATAAGAGATTGATGAAAGAAATTGAAAACAACAAAACAAATGGCAAGATACTTTGTGCTCATGGATTAGAAGGATCAATATTGTTAAAATAACTACACTACCCAAAGAAATCTATAGATTCAGTGCAATCCCATAAAAATACCAATGGCCTTTATCACAGAGCTAGAACAAATAAGTCTAAGATTTGTATGAAGAAACACAAGACCCCAAATAGCAAAGCAATCTTGGGAAAGAAGAACGAAGCTAGAGTTGCCACACTCGGGGGTTCAAGCCACTACAAAGCAGCAGTTGTCAAACCACTATGTACTGGCATGAAAACAAACACACAGATCAATGGAACAGAATAAAGAGCCCCAAGATAAACCCATGCTTATATGGTCAATTAATCTACAACAAAGCAGGCAAGCATATACAATGGGAAAAGACAGCCTCTTTAATAAGTGGTGTCAGAAAAACTGTACTGCTGTGTGTAATAGAATCAATCTGGACTATTTTCTCACACCACATACAAAAATAAATTCAAAAGCGGATTAAAGACTTACATGTAAGGCCTGAAACCACAAAACTAGAAGAAAGCATAGGCAGTATGCACTTTGACATCTGTCCTAACAATATTTTTTTGGATCTGTCTCCTCGGGCAAGGGAAAAAATAAAAATAAACAAATGGGACTACACCAAACCTAAAAGCTTTTACACAGAAAAGGAACCTATCAATAGAAGGAAAGGCCACCTGCTGAATGAGAGAAGACATTTTCAAACTATGTATCTGATAAAGGGTTAATATTCAAAATATACAAAGAACTCAAACAATTCAACATCTAAAAAGGTAAACAGCCCAATTGAAAAATGGGCAAAGAACTGGGTAGACATTTTTCCAAAGAAGATATGCAGATAGTCAATAGGCACATAGAAAGATGCTGAACATCATTAACCGTCAGGGAAATGCAAATCAAAACCACAAAGAGATACTAACTCATACCTGTCAGAATGGCTATCAAAAGATAACAAAGCGTTGGCAAGGATGTGGAGAAAAGGGAACACTTGTGTGATGTTGGTGGGAATGTAAATTGGTGCAGCCACTTGGAAGACAGTATGGAGTTTCCACAAAAACTTAAAAGTAGAACTGCTATATGATCTAGCAGTTTCACTTCTGAGTATTTACCTGAGGAAAACAAAAACACTAATTTGAAAAAATATGTGCATATTACTGTTCACTGCAGCATTACTTACAGTAGCCAAGATGTGGAAGCAACTTACATCCATCCATAGGTGAATGGATGAGGAACATGTGATATACATGTGTGTGTTGTATGCTAAGTTGTTAGTTGCATCTGACTCTTTATGACCCTATGGACTGTAGCCCACCAGGCTCCTCTGTCCACATATATACACAACTTAGTGGATAGACTAAGCAATGTGATTAGACACAGATAAAGATGAAATGCATGAACTGGAAGAGAGATGTGAGGAAATACTACCCCTCAACCAAAGCACTTGACCCAGATTTTTTTCATCTGTGTTTTACCGGAATTTAAGGACAAATGATTCATATCTGATACATATTCTTCTAGAGAAAAGAAATAGAGCAAAAGCATTTTAATTCACTTATGAAAATTATGTAATCTTGACTTTTTAAAAACTGGACAAGACACTAGTAGTAGAGTATATTTGAAATCGATTTCCTTGATGACAAACATACAGATAAACTATTGGTAAACAGAACTCCAGCAATGCATTTAAAAAGGACCAGGATAAGTAATACCGTTTTAAAAAATGAGAGGAGAATTTTCCTCTCACATAGCAAATTTTTTGATGCCAAGAAGATATTAAAATTCACTATCCATTCCAAATGTTAAAAATACATACTTTTTTAGGGACTTCCCTGGTGGTCCAAGAATTGCCTGCCAATGCAGGGGACACGGGTTCAGTCCCTGGTATGGGAAGATTCCACATGCCAAGAGCCTCTGAGCCCATGCACCACAATTACTGAGCCCACACTCTCAAGCCCGAGAGCGGCAACTACTGAAGCCCAAGCGCCCTAGAGTCTGTGCTGCATGACAAGAGAAGCCACCGCAGTGAGAAGCCCGCACACCTCCACTCCAGCATCAGCCCCAGCTCTCCGCAACTAGGAAAAGTCCACGTGCAGCAGTGAAGACCCAGTGCAGCCATAAATAAATAAATAAAATTATATTTTTTAAAAGAAAAGAAAAAATTCACAGGAAAAATAGAGCAGCAGCATATAGACTCTAGAAAGAACTAAATTTAACCAAACTGTAAAGACATATAGGAAGAAAGTTAAACAACTCTGTGAGGGAAATGAAGACAATGTAAGTAAATAGAGAGCCAGTATAGACTCATGGCATAGAACACACACTGGAACCAAACCACCCAGGAAAAGCACCCTGGCTCTGTCTTAATGCTTTTTGACCATGGCTGGTTACTTAACTTCTCTAAGCCTCAATTTCTCCAGCTGTAAAATGAGGATGGCAATAATAGCACCTCCGTGGTGGATTCCTATGATATTTCAGTGTAATAATTAGGGCCTAGAACAGGGCCAAGCATGCAGTAAGCAGTCGATCAACATTGGCTGATAGTATTAATTTATTATTATCATTATCACTATTATTCAGTGGAGCAGCAGCTGAGGATTGTAGAGACATCAGTTGTCTTCAAATGAATATTTACTTTTACTGCAGTCCCAAGGAAAAGTCCAATGGGACTTGTGAAGTTAACAAAATAATTCTAAAGAGTATATGGAAGAATAAACATTTAAGAATAGCCAAGAAAAATGTGGAAACTTGCCCTAGCCCATTTTAAGATGTATAAAAAAATCTGCAGTAATTGAAACAATGTATGACTGGTGCCCCAAAAGGCAAACTGAACATTGGGACAGGAAAAACGAAGTCCATAAAGAGAGCCAAACACTTCTATGAATTTAGTATAAAATAAAGTGACCTTTCTAATCGGTGGGAAAAGAGTAGATTATGCTTTTTGGTATTGAGACAACTGGCTAACCCCTTGGAAAAACAATTCAGTTCAATTTTTATCTCACACTTTACATCTAAACAAATTCCAGATGAAAAATTTAAATGTGAACATGAAACTATGGAAGTTTTAGAAGGAAACAAAAATAAATATTTATATAATTTTCCACAGGGGAAAATCCTTTTAAGCAAAACTCTGAAAGGAGATACCACAAAGGAAAATTTGAATGGTTTGAGTACACATTTTAAAATTCTTTAAACCTCCCCCCTTAAAAAATCTGAAGGGAAACAGAAAACCTGCTAAATTATTTTTAAGACATATAACAAATAAAGGGTCAATAACTTTAATGTATAGATAGGTCTTAAAATCAGAAAAGATGAGCACATCAATGGATAAAAGAGAGGAAAAAGAAATTTACAAGAAAAATAATGGCAAATAAGAATATGGTAAATGCTCCCTGTAGTCAAGGAAATGCAAATTAAAATAATCTATCAAACTGGTAAAGATTAACAGACATACAATGCCAGTATTGGCAAAGATACAGGGGAAGAAGTGTTTTCATTCATCATTGGCTAGAGACCATTAAAGATCACTGAATCTTTTGGAAGGCCATTCCTGTTTTGTTTTTGTTTTTTGGCTGAGTCACACAGCTTGCAAGATCTCAGTTCCCCAACCAGCGATTGAACCCAGGCCCAGCACTGAAAACCCGGAATCCTAACCACTAGGCCATCAGGGAACTCTCCAGGAAGGCCACTCTTAACAAATCAACTGCTTTTGTACATTTTTGACCCAGAATTTCAACTTCAACTTCATCAAAGGGAAATGCTAGAGAATGTTAAAGACTCAGCTGCAAGATGTTCATCATAATATTGCTTTATGTTAGCAAAAAGGAAAAAAAGAAACAGAGTGGGGAGGAAGGAATGAATTTGAGATGGGAGCAAGGAAGGAAGCAGAGAGGAAAGCAAGTAAACAAATCGAAACATCTAGGTGGTAACATAAATGTTTTACAATTGATGGTGTGTTATATAAATTATATTCATGTTTAAATAATTAATATTGTGAGAAGGAAGAGTAATTACCTATGTGGGGGAAATGTTAACAGTACTGCCTCACATGTCGAGAATAAGTTACAAAACAGTGCCTTAAAGCTGCTTCTGATTTAGACACATACATTTATATGCAGAGAGAGAAATGTGAAAGACACACATCCAGATGTTAACAGTAGTTACCTCTGAATGAGTCCACTATGAGTTTTTACTTCTTCTTTCTATCCATCTAAGTTTTCTATGATCATATGTCCCTTCCATTATGAGAAGAAAAAAAAAAGACAGTTGTTTAACTTTTCATTTTAAAATTCTTGTTAATTATTGAGGCATGCATCTTAAGTGTAGCATTTAGTTGGTTCTCCAGTTACCAGGCTGAACTACTAATCCTGGCCAAGAAAGTATCTTGGAAATCTTCACACAAACTTTATTTATTCTGGCTACACTTTTTCCTACTTCAGTATTCGGTGTATCGTGCCATGAAAAGATCCACTTTCAATTGGAAATCCATTTGTAGAGAGATTAAAATGCTAAAAAGGATACACTGAGGTAGGAGCTGAGAAATGATCCATTTTAAAGAACAATAAATAAAAAATGGATGGTTTTACTAATACCATAATGAGAAACTTGTTAGACTCTCCTAGTGTTGCATGGAGACTTACGAGGTATGACCAGAAACAAAAGAAACTGATTTTTAGCAAACTTACTAAAATTCAATTGAAGGGCCATGTGAAAAATCAGCCTCTTGGTATTATAGGCACATTTCTTTTCTGATGCAGGATTTTATTTCTCAGCTTGAGCTTCGATCTTATTCACAAGGCATGGCTCTGGTTCACCTTTGGTTCACTCTCAAAGAATAAAACATTGCCCCCTTTGAAGATTTTTTTTCTCAAACTGAACATCAGTCCTGAAAGCAGCTCTAAGAGAGTTTCAGAGAGGGGCTTCTTCCCAAGGGGATGAGAGACTACACTCACTCAAATATAGAAGTTCCAGTGTGTTTGTTTTTAGAAATCTGTCCAGTTATCCAGAAACTATCTTAGAAAACATCTGGTCCTCAGGACTGCTTTGGGCCCCTTAAGGAGATCATCGAAGTGCACCTATGGTGACAGCTGGGGAGAGAGGAGGAGAAAAACTTCCCAAACAAAAGCCTATTGTTTCCTTTCTCACTAGTTGGAATGTTGCATCTATCAGTCAAAGGTACTTAGCGCAATTTGGATGCATCCTTACTTAGGGCTTTGATGTCGTATGAAGATAATAGAATGTCACTTTGCGCAACTCAGAATTAAATAATACAAAGGGACATCTTGTCTCATAATTCTTTTTTTTTTTTATTGGAGTGTAGAGTCTAGTTGGTTTACAATGTTGTGTTAGCTTCAGGTATACAGCAAATTGAATCAGTTATACATATACAAACATCCACTCTTTTTTTAGATTCTTTGCCCATACAGGCCATTGGGCTTCCCCAGTGGCTCAGTGGTAAAGAATCTGCCTGCCTATGCGGGAGACGTGGGTTCAATCCCTAGGTCAGGAAGATCCCCTGGAGAAAGAAATGGCAACCCACTCCAGTATTCTTGCCTGGGAAATCCCATGGACAGAGGAGCCTGGTGGGCTACAGTCCATGGGGTCTCAATGAGTCAGATGCGACTTAGCAACTAAACAACAACAGGCCATTACAGAGTATTGAATAGAGTTCCCTGTGCTATATATAGTAGGTTCTTATTAGTTATCTATTTTATATATAGTAGTATGTATATGTCAGTCCCAACCTCCCAGTTTATCCCCTGGTAACCGTAAGTGTGTTTTCTACATCTGTGCTTCTACCTCTGTCTTGTAAGTTCATTTGTACCCGTTTTTCAGATTCCACCTATAAGTGATATCATAGGATATATGTCTTTCTGTGTTTGACTTACTTCACTCAGTTTAATGATCCATCCTCCACTCCTGCTTCTTAATCAGGCCTCACATCAGAATCCCCCAGAAGCGTGATCCAAGTAATGACAATTACTGACTGTGACCACCTGCCTGGTTTCCTTCCTAAACCAGCTCGTTTCATCCTCCCAGCAGCCCAGTGAGGGAGGAGTTACTTGTATCCCCCCTTGGCTAACAAGGGAACTGAAGCACAGAGAGAAACTGCCCAAGGTCACTCAGGTGGCCAGAGGTTGGAGCAGTGTGGACACCAGGCGGTCTACTCCAGAGGCTCTTGCCCACTTCTCTATGTTGCTTCTTAAACACCGATCCCCACAGGTCCCCAGGTCCCTGATCCTGAATGCCCACATCACTCTGACACGTGCCTAATTTGAAGACACTGATTCCCATGGCTTCCTCTTACTATAGAGACAGGAAACCTCTGCTCCAAGAGATACAGCTACTTGCCCAAGATCATGGGTTTGTTAGTCAAGACTTGAGCTCTGGTTCAAGGGGAAAAAAAGCCCCAGACCAGGGGACGAAGAGCCCAGGCTTTAGATCAGTTTATGCAGATGATTGTGAACACGGAGAAGCCACCTCTTCTGGTTCCCCAAGTGGCCCCTCTTTCTTATACTTTACGGGCTTTCCATGTATCTGCTCATGTTTCCCTTTGCCCCTGCTCTCAGAGGGAGTTTGGGTTTTGCCCAGTTGTTTCTGAAACGGGTCCTGCCAAGACTGTGTTAGTCCATGTTTCTATCTTTCAGATCCAGACAAAAATATAGATAAGTGGAAATTTACTGCAGTTTTGCTTGGTCAGACAAAAACCTCAGGAATCTGGGATGAGGTGGTGATAAAAGAGAATTTGCCACCAGATGTAACTAACTGGTGAAGACTTTCATTTAGGGGCAAAAGAGTTTCTTCCAGGGGAAAATTGACACAAAGTTAACTACAGCAGTGCCTGATAGATGGTCAAACTTGACATTGCCCCGGTTCTACCAAGGGTGCTATTGCTTCCAAATGAAAATTGGAAGCTGCCTGTGGACTCTGGCACCCAATGAGCTTCTTTGAAGCATGATTAAGAGAGATTTGCTTGTGAATGTCCCTGAAACTGCTGTTACCCTAGTCCTATTGTCTCAATAGGGGAAGTTGGCACCCCCTCTATTCTGTACCAGATAACTGGACTTCTGCAATGCCTTTCCTCATGGAGCACTACTCCTTTGTCATTTCAGTGGGATGATGGAAGAAAAAGTGGTTAACAGAAATGGACCAGACTTATGGGAACTCCAAGGAGGCTAATAAGCTATGCCCCCCTCAAATTAACATTTGAAATATGTTAAATATTTGCTCCACATTCATTTAGAGGAAAAGTTGGGTGCTTCTGAGGGAAAGGAAGAGAGCGCTACTGATGTATCTTTCCTTCAAGCAGTTCAGCTCTGGCCCCTAATATGCACAGCACAGCAGCTTAGTGATGTCCACCGTGACTCAAGTGCGTGCCTGAGGCCTGCTTCCCACCTCTTCCCTGCATTTCCGTA
Source organism: Bubalus kerabau (assembly GCF_029407905.1). Taxonomy (NCBI): domain Eukaryota; kingdom Metazoa; phylum Chordata; class Mammalia; order Artiodactyla; family Bovidae; genus Bubalus; species Bubalus kerabau. Next base: position 70,282,171 of record NC_073634.1, read on the forward strand.
TTAATTTGTGTTCTTTAAGAGCAGTCAGCATTTGCCATGGGTCATGGTCATGATCCTGTGATAGAGAGTGATAGTGATAGATAGTCGCTCTGTCGTGTCCAACTCTTTGCGACCCCATGAACAGGGTCACCAGGCTCCTCTGTCCATGGGTTTCTCCAGGCAAGAATAGTGGAATGGGTTGTCATTCCTTTCTCCATTGGATCTTCCTGACCCAGGGATCAGATCTGGGTCTCCGGCATTGCAGGCAGTCTTTACCATATTTTAATAGACTTGTCCCTCAATCCCAATTCCAAAGGTAAACCCTTCCAAACCTAATTGTGCACAGCTGAAAGACTTGGTGTCAGTAGACACATACCTTGTGCATGAATCCTAAATTGTCTTCCGCCAAGTGAAAACAAAACTTTAAAAAATATATTTCTTAGCAAATTACAGCTGTCTCAAGGGCACCAGTTTTCTGACCTCAAGCTTACAAATTTTTTAAAGGTTAATGCTTTGCTTATAAGATAATTTGTTAGTTTTGTAAATGTCAACAGTCAAGAATTTTTGGTCTAGATTTATTGAGAGGAGGAAACATTTTGCCAGAGCCCTGAGCCCCATTATCTTCATTTGGTTTTCTTGCAATACCTAAATCTGTCCCTATTAACTTTGGATAGAGATGATGCAGAAGACTACAACATTATGGGCAGTATGATTCCAATTATGTAAAAAATAATATGCATAGAAAAAATTCTGAAACAGCATGCCCCAAAGCATTAACAGTGTTTATCACTAGAAGTTAGGATTACCAAGGATTTTCATGCATTTTATATTCTTCTCTGTATTTCTCAGACTTCCCACACTCACCATGTATTACTTTTACAGTCACTAAAAATAACAGTAAATATGAGCCGAAAATAATTTACATCCTGAGAAGTCAGACTAGCTGTGCTAAGGACCAGTTCTAAAAGCTGGAGAGTTCTGAGGCACAGAGATCAAGCCCCCAAAAGACAACCCAGTGACCAGCAGGCTGCTGGCTACTATCCCTGGGCTTCTCTGGGAATGCATTCATGGTCCCTCACCCTTTACTGCCTCTCCTTCTGGCGCCATGATGTAATCTTGATCCTCTTGTAAACAGTGTTCAAGATAACCCACTTCATTTTTTTCCAAGACTGCATTCAGCTCTCTGTCCTACACTGGTGTTTGTAGGTAAGGTCTTCTGATTGCAGCCTTCCCACCCATATCCTCAGAGCCTCAGCAGCAGTCTAATCCCCACTCTGGAGCACCCCATTTCAGTTGTAAAGAACCACCCAGCAGAGTGGCTCAGGTGCCACCTACCACTAGGCAAACCTGCACCCATCAAAGCCTGCATGGAAGAATTTACCAAAAAACACTCTTCTTTAGTCTAACCAGATGCCTTCCAATGGCCCCCAAGCTGTTACTCCCTCACCCTCCTCTATGCATAATCATTCAACACCTCTGAACTTTTCTGGACATTCTGTCAGTACCCCAGGGGGAACTGTGAACTACCTAGTAATATCTACAGAACCCTCTACAGTGGGCCAAAACCATGTGTGAAAGTGTTAGTCACTCAGTTGTGTCAGACTCTTTGCAAACCCCATGGACTATAGCCCACCAAGCTCTGTTGTCCATGGAATTCTCCAGGCAAGAATACTGGAGGAGGTAGCCATTTGCTTCTTCAGGGGATCTTCCCAACCCAGGGATCAAACACAGGTTTCTTGCATTGCAGGTAGATTCTTTACCATCTGAGCCACCAAAACCATGGTAGATATTATACCAAGATTTCTAACCTTGGTACTACTGACATTTTGGGCCAGATAATTTTTTAATAAGAGGCAGAGGAATGCCTTGTATTGTAGACTACTTAGCATTGTACGTGGTCTCTACTCACTAGATGCCAGTAGCACTTCCCTTTTGGTCTGACAATCAAAATTGCCTCAAACATTGCCTTTCATCTCCTGAGGGTCAAAACCACCCCCATGCAAGGACTGCTGCACTGCATACGTGTCCACATGTGCTATTAGAATAAATGAATGCCTTCTTGTCATACCTACACTATATAGCCTGACACAACCTAGGAAATAAGTTCTGCAGGACCTAGTCAGTTTATATATACCCTCACATCATGTGTTGCACAGGTACAGCAGGCTATGAGCCCAGAAGTACCCCCCTTTAGTAGTCACAGTTGACATATGTCAAGTGCTTATTAAATGTTCAGTATTTAATCATATCATCTCACTAAATGAGTGAGTATGAAATGACTATTATTGCATCTTACAGGTGAGAACTCTGGGTTATGGATAGGGTTATACAGTCTGTTGGAGAAGGCAATGGCACCCCACTCCAGTACTCTTGCCTGGAAAATCCCATGGATGGAGGAGCCTAGTAGGCTGCAGTCTATGGGGTCGCTAAGAGTCAGACACGACTGAGCAACTTCACTTTCACTTTTCACTTTCACGCATTGGAGAAGGAAATGGCAACCCACTCCAGTGTTCTTGCCTGGAGAATCCCAGGGACGGGGGAGCCTGGTGAGCCGCCGTCTATGGGGTCACACAGAGTCGGACACGACTGAAGCGACTTAGCAGCATACAGTCTGTAGGTAGCAAGCTGTGATGGGGCTCCAGCCAGGGACCAGGCTATTCATGTGCTCATGGTTCCTACTCTAACCTGCCCAGAGAACAAAGAAGAAAACCAAAAGGTATATTCTGGACGCCTTAACACAGAGGTACTAGGGAAATAGTCATGTATAGACCCAGGAAACTTACCTGGAATCCGTTGGCCAAGCTCATCAGCTGATCTCATAGTAACTAAGCAGTGAGGGCTTCCAGAGAAATCTTGCAACAACTCCAGGCCAAGGGATGGGTGGATAGATATGGGTCATGTCTGAGGGAAAAAAAATAGTGGCCAGCCTGGTTCTGCCATGTTAAAGACATGAGAGAACATTTCAGCAGATGTGTATGTTCTGAGGATCATTCCCAACTTGGCCCCACCCTCCTGTGCTTCACTACTGGCTCTTCCCATTCTGTGTTGACTCTTCTCATTGCTCTGACCACAGAAAACCATTGTTTAGCCTTTCCAAGTAGAAGCTTCCCTCTCCACTTTCAAAATCCATGCTGGGTCCCCTTCTGTAGAGTTTAATGACTTCTATCAGAAGAATGCATAGGTTTGTTACTAAACCTGTCTATGAAAAATCTTCCAGTTCAGGGTCTGACATGGAGTTCACATGCCTAATAAATAGCTTCTTTCTACTCTAAGCAATGGATCCCATTTAGCTTTACAATAAGACCCTCACATTTGTGAATTTTCATTGCACGAGTCCCAGTAGAGCAATCAACCACCTCTTTTCTGGCTGGGACCTCAGAAAGCTCAAGCCAAATGCCTTGAATTTCATCAACTTGGAGTCCTGCAGAGTATCATTTTATTTCCAGTTTTTGCACAGCATTTTAAAAGTCTAATTTTTTAAAAGCTGGTTACTTTTCAAGTCAGTGAAAAGGTAGAAACATTTAGTCTAGCCTGTCTTTTCTCCCTTCATTCAGGGACACATTCCCCAACCAGCTGATAATTTGGTGCTGAACAGTTATACTTGGCGCAGAGATGCCACAAAAATGCTCCCTAGACCCAGGGAAGATGGGGAGAAAGAGCAGGGTGAGCTCATTCAGTCCCTAACCTCCACTCTTTTGTCACAGTAGGAATGTAAACCCTACTTTGGAGCTTACATCAGCTTTTGGAGGGTTTCAGCAAGCTCCCCTAGATAAGACTAAGAGTTATTTTTCTTGTCCTTTTAGCCAGAAATAAATATTTATATCAAGAAAGGATTGCCAAGACTTGGAAAATATTTCAGTTATTTAATCAGCCCTATAAAAGGATTCACTGTGATTGGTGTTTGAATTAGCTAATAAATTTTAATCTTGGTTTTATCCCAACTCCATTAGACAGTCACCAACTGCAGCTAAGAATTCTGGAAACTTCTTAACCAGTCTGAAAAGAATTACATTGATCTGAGATCAAAACCATATACACATTTGAATGTATGGTTTTGCTGCTGCTACTGCTGCTAAGTCACTCAGTCGTGTGCGACCCCAGAGATGGCAGCCCACCAGGCTCCCCCGTCCCTGGCATTCTCCAGGCAAGAACACTGGAATGGGTTGCCATTGCCTTCTCCAGTATGGTTTTGAGATATGGGTTAATTATAGTAAGTCAGGGTCTCCCAGAAGACACTGGAATCTTATCACAGAGCTTCTCAACCCTGGTTGCCTCTCATGGAAGACAAGCCTCCTAACATTATTCAACCTCACCCATGGAGAATCTTGACTTTTGCCTCCACAGCTGTCAGACTCAGCTCTAGGTATACTTCAGGCCATATCATAAAACTAGCTGTGAGAGTATGACAATATAAAATGACTAACTAGTTTAAATTATATCTGTAAAAAAAACTAGCTGAGTTGACTATAGGCAAGTTATTTCAAGAAAACCTGGGTTTGATTTCCAGGTCTTTTATTCATGTTACAACACTAACTCAATTAACCAACTTCTTTGAGACTCAGTTTCCCAAATTATAAATTAATAATAATAATAATGTCAAATGAGACCATAGGTATATCAGTTCAGTTCAGTCACTCAGTCATGTCTGACTCTTTGCGACCCCATGAACTGCAGCATGCCAAGCCTCCCTGTCCATCACCAACTCCTGGAGCTTGCTCAAATTCATGTTCATCGAGTCAGTGATGCCATCCAACCATCTCATCCTCTGTCATTCTCTTTTCCTCCTGCCTTCAATCTTTCCCAGCATCAGGGTCTTTTCAAATGAGTCAGCTCTTCACATCAGGTAGCCAAAGTATTGGAGTTTCAGCTTCAATATCAGTCCTTCCAGTGAATATTCAGGACTGATTTCCTTTAGGATGGACTGGTTGGATCTCCTTGCAGTCCAAGGGACTCTTCAAGTCTTCAATACCACAGTTCAGAAGCATCAATTCTTCGGTACTCAGCTTTCTTTATGGTGCAACTCTCCCATCCATACATGACTACTGGAAAAACCATAGCTTTGACTAGACGGACCTTTGTCGACAAAGTAATGTCTGTAATGTCTCTGCTTTTTAATATGCTGTCCATAGGTATATAATGTTACACAAAATCAGTATAGAATATATATATATATATATATGTATGTATAGGTATAAATATGTGTGTGAATGCATAAGTAAATATATATGCCTGTGTGTGTGCACATATGTACACACAAAACACATTCACTAAAACTTTTCATTTTCCCAGGAATTTCTAATAAAATCACATTCTTTCTCAGATGGGACTCAGACCCAGCCAAAACTCAGATTGGGACTTGAACCCACAGTTCCTGACTTGGGAAGGGACTAGAATCCATTGTGTTTTAACTGAAACTGTTTATCTGGCATCCAGACTTAATGAAGCTCAGGTTCTCTTGCCACAGAAAAAAATTCAGCGTGAGGTAGAACAATAGGCTAAGAGTGAGTTTATTAGCATAAGATGCTTGTTAGAAATACAAGCAGGCAGGCAAGGGAGTGCAGCCCTGAGAACAAAGAGGGCTATATTTTTATAATCAAAAAGTAGGGAGGGGAGAAGACCACCTTCTTCCTCATTTTGGAGTAGACATCAGGCTTATGTCATTTAGTTTGTCCCTATATGGTTTAACTGGTACTGTCATGGTGCTATTTAAATCATATGTATATTAGCAAAGGGCTTCCCTTGGACTGCAAAGAGATCCAACCAGTCCATTCTGAAGGAGATCAGCCCTTTGGAAGGGCTGATGCTAAAGCTGAAACTCCAGTACTTTGGCCACCTCATGCGAAGAGTTGACTCATTGGAAAAGACTCTGATGCTGGGAGGGATTGGGGGCAAGAGGAGAAGGGGACGACAGAGGATGAGATGGCTGGATGGCATCACTGACTCGATGGACATGAGTCTGAGTGAACTCTGGGAGTTGGTGATGGACAGGGAGGCCTGGCGTGCTGCGATTCATGGGGTCGCAAAGAGTCGGACACGACTGAGCGACTGATCTGATCTGATCTGATCCCTTGTGGCTCAGTTAATAGACTCTGCCTGCAATGTGGGAGATCTGGATTCGATCCCTGGGTTGGCAAGATCCCCTGGAGGAGGGCATGGCAACCCACTCCAGTATTCTTGCCTAGAGAATCCCCATGGACAGAGGAGCCTGGCAGGCTTCAATCCATGGGGTCGCGGAGTCAGACACGACTGAGAGACTAAACACTTATTAGCAAAAGGGTGATGACATATACTAACACATGTTGATTAGTCTTAGGTTTTGATATAACATGCCCTTCATTTACCCTTTCACCTAAATTCTTGTCTTGGCTACATGCAGAAATGCCAGTCTTCCAAGGACCATTAACTCCCTGACTTCAGGTAACAAGATTCATATCTATTGTCTTGTGTTATAACTCTCAGGATTTGTGGCTTGACTGTGCCTGGCACTTGAATGTGCCTGGTCTTCCTTCATGACAGAGTAGATTGTTGCTAGGTGACTGGATTCTTTTCTTGACTGTTCATATGCTGTCAGCAGTCTCCCAAACTCCCTTAAAATTCCCTTTCTATCTTTAATCCCCTAGTGGGATTTCTAAACTATTTAATTATCCTACTCTATTCTTATCACTAATGCCTAAAAAAATGTTTGATAGAACAATGTAATCAAGCAATTAAGGCATTTTGAAATTTTGAATTTTCAATTCCTCTGATTTTAAACCACACATTTAGTTTACAGTCCATTTTAAAGGCTTGGAAACCCATGTAATAATGTGAAGTAACATTTACTATGGACGGAGGTTCATGACATTGTACAGGAGACAGGAATCAAGACCATCCCCAAGAAAAAGAAATACAAAAAAACAAAATGGCTGTCTGAGGAGGCCTTACAAATAGCTGTGAAAAGAAGAGAAGTGAAAAGCAAAGGAGAAAAGGAAAGATATACACATTTCAATGCAGGGTTCCAAAGAATAGCAAGGAGAGATAAGAAAGCCTTCCTCAGTGATCAACGATCAACGTAAAGAAATACAGGAAAACAATAGAATGGGAAAGACTACAGATCTCTCAAAGAAAATTAGAGATACCAAGGGAACATTTCATGCAAAGATGGGCTCGATAAAGGACAGAAATGGTAGAGACCTAACAGAAGCAGAAGATATTAAGAAGAGGTGGCAAGAATACACAGAAGAACTGTACAAAAAAGATCTTCACGACCCACATAATCACGATGGTGTGATCACTGACCTAGAGCCAGACATCCTGGAATGTGAAGTCAAGTGGGCCTTAGAAAGCATCACTACGAACAAAGCTAGTGGAGGTGATGGAATTCCAGTTGACCTATTTCAAATCCTGAAAGATGATGCTGTGAAAATGCTGCACTCAATATGCCAGCAAATATGGAAAACTCAGCAGTGGCCACAGGATGGAAAAGGTCAGTTTTCATTCCAATCCCAAAGAAAGGCAATGCCAAAGAATGCTCAAACTGCTGCACAATTGCACTCACCTCACACACTAGTAAAGTAATGCTCAAAATTCTCCAAGCCAGGCTTCAGCAATACATGAACCGTGAACTTACAGATGTTCAAGGTGGATTTAGAAAAGGCAGAGGAACCAGAGAGCAAATTGCCAACATCTGCTGGATCATTGAAAAAGCAAGAGAGTTCCAGAAAAACATCTATTTCTGCTTTATTGACTATGCCAAAACCTTTGACTGTGTGGACCACAATAAACTGTGGAAAATTCTGAAAGAGATGGGAATACCAGACCACCTGACCTGCCTCTTGAGAAACCTGTATGCAGGTCAGGAAGCAACAGTTAGAACTGGACGTGGAACAACAATCAGGTTCCAAATAGGAAAAGGGATATATCAAGGCTGTATATTGTCACCCTGCTTATTTAACTTATATGCAGAGCACATCATGAGAAACTCTGGGCTGGAGGAAGCACAAGCTGGACTCAAGATTGCCGGGAGAAATATCAATAAACTCAAATGTGCAGATGGCACCACCCTGATGGCAGATAGTGAAGATCTAAAGAGCCCCTTGATGAAAATGAAAGAGGAGAGTGAAAAAGTTGGCTTAAAGCTCAACATTCAGAAAACGAAGATCATGGCATCTGGTCCCATCACGGCATGGCAAATAGAAGGGGAAACAGTGGAAACAGTGACAGACTTTATTTTGGGGGGCTCAAAAATCACTGCAGATGGTGATTGCAGCCATGAAATTAAAAGACACTTACTCCTTGGAAGGAAAGTTATGACCAACCTAGATAGCATATTCAAAAGCAGAGACATTACTTTGCCAACAAAGGTCCATCTAGTCAAGGCTATGGTTTTTCCAGTAGTCATGTATGGATGTGAGAGTTAGACTATAAAGAAAGCTGAGTGCCAAAGAATTGATGCTTTTGAACTGTGGTGTTGGAGAAGACTCTTGAGAGTCCCTTGGACTGCAAGGAGACGCAACCAGTCCATCCTAAAGGAAATCAGTCCCGGGTGTTCAGTGGAAGGACTGATGTTGAAGCTGAAACTCCAGTACTTTGGCCGCCTGATGCAAAGAGCTGACACATTTGAAAAGACCCTGATCCTGGGAAAGACTGAGGGCAGGATAAGGGGATGACAGAAGATGAGATGGTTGGATGGCATCACCAACTCAATGGACGTGGGTTTAGGTGGACTCCGGGAGTTGGTGATGGACAGGGAGGCCTGGCGTGCTGCGGTTCATGGGGTCACAAAGAGTCGGACACGACTGAGCAACTGAACTGAACTGAAGATTTAGTAAATGTTTCTTGAGTGCCAAGTAATGTACTTCCATGCACTCTTGTAATCCCCACACAGCCTAGTGCAATGATGTCATCATTACTGTTCACAGATAAGGAACTTGTCCTCAGTTACACACTAGTCACAGGACCTGGGATTTGAACCTGCATCTGTTTGACTCTGGAGTCTACCCGGCACTGTAACCCCTGTACTCATCTCCAGAGCTGCTCAGATCCCAAGCCTGGGTGTCTGCTGGTTTGGTTAAGGACACTCGTTGATCCCCAAATCCTGATTTAAGTCAAGTTTCAGTTTGATTATCAGACTGTTGTAAGACAGATGCTTTGAATTCAACTATGTCATGGGTATGCACTGAATTCGGAACTATCTTAGGTAAAAAGCAAGGACATTTATATTTATAGATCATCTAAAAATTCCCTTAAGGCCTGTTTCAACCCCCTCCCCTCACTAATTTCCTCCCAGCTCCTGCTCTGTTTCCCCCGCCCACCTGGTACTAACAAGCAGTGAACAGAGGACCAGGGCCCTCCACTGTCCTCCAAAGTGGATGTTGCCCCGTAAACATCACCACACCGGTGGTTCTGGCAGAGGTGGCCCTGAGGTTGGCGTGGCCCCTGAGCCAAACGTAGCCCAGCCAGAGGAGGAAGGCTTTGGGCCCTGCTTCCCAAGTGGACGTTCCAGGAAGGAGTCAGATGATCAGAATTATGGAAACCAAATGGCCCTCCTTTGTTTAGAGAGAAAGAAAAAAAAGAAAAAGAAAAAAATCACTCATTTTTGTGGTAAAGTGAAACCAGGCTCCAAACCAAACAATCTCTCTCCGAGCCGAAAATGCCAGCTCCCCAGAGCAGGCCCACAGCCTGGGACTCCGAACTGGTGGGAGGCGGTGCCACGGCCTTCAGCCACGTCTCCTCGGGCTTCTCAGCGGCGAGGGTCTCCTCTGCTCTGCTCCTGAAATCGCTGGTCTCCCAGGCAGGAAAAGAAAACGAAAGGAGGGGGAAAGTGAGAAAGGAGTCTGCTCGACCCAGGCTGACCAAGGCTAACGGAGACAACCTCCACCTCTCCTGCCTTTCCTGTTGGGAGGGAGCAGAGGAGCTGCTGGGAGAGCGCAGGGGAGGGAGCCTGGGCCCGGGCGTGTGGTTGTACTGCGCCCCCTACCGCTCCCCCCGCAGAATGCAGCCGGGAGTCACAAGGCCTCCTGTGGCCGCGCTGTGGCGGGCTGGTGGCTCCGTGGGCAGGACCCCACACTCCCATGTATTACTAGAGCATGTGCAGCACCCAGAGCAAGTAAATATAGGTTGTCATTGGCCACGCCTATCCTGGGCTTTGTTTCTCCTCTAATAGGAGCCTTTCCTGGAACGGAGAGGCCCTTGGTGCGGACACGGGGGAATCCAGTCCTAGTCCTGGCTTTGCCTCTGACTTGCTGTGAGATCATAGTTTACAACAGCCTCTCTGAGCCTCCATTTTGCATCTGGAAAATGAGCCCAGTGAGTCCTGCCTTGCCTTGGTTCCCAAGGTCATGGTGAGAGGAGATCAAGCCTGGCTTTTATCCAGAGGTGGCGGCCAGACTGCCCACGTGCTGATGCGAGCTCTCCTGTGTAACACTTGTTAAGTGTCTCCATCTTTGTCTGTTCCTCACCTTTACAGGAAGGGAATAGGGACTTCCTCGGTGGCCCAATGGTAAAGAATCCTCCTGCCGGTGCAGGGAACACAGGTTCAATCCTTGGTCCAGGAACTAAGATCCCACCTGGCATGGGCAGCTAAACCCATGGGCCAAAGCTAGTGAAGCCTGCGGGCTCTAGAGCCTGCGCTCTGCAACAAGAGATGCTGGCATAAGAAGCTGGAGCATCGCAACTAGGGAGTAGAACCCACTCACAAATAGAGAAAGAAAGCAAATAGAGAAAGCCTGCGCACAGCAACCAGAACCCCCTTCAGCCAAAAATAATTTAAAAAATAAAGTAAAGGGAATAATAGCCTTCCCTGATAGCACTGCTGCTGCTGCTGCTAAGTCGCTTCAGTCGTGTCCGACTCTGTGCGACCCCATAGACGGCAGCCCACCAGGCTCCGCCATCCCTGGGATTCTCCAGGCAAGAAGACTGGAGTGGGTTGCCATTTCCTTCTCCAACGCATGAAAGGGAAAAGTGAAAGTGAAGTCGCTCAGTCGTGTCTGACTCTTTGCGACCCCATGGACTGCAGCCCACCAAGCTCCTCTGTCCATGGGATTTTCCAGGCAAGAGTACTGGAGTGGGTGGCCATTGCCTTCTCCAACTGGAAGGTAAAACAGTTATGTGATGTGTGTGATGACTTAGAGCACACAGCATGCCCCAAGTCTCACTGTCATCGTCACCATCATGGACAGAAAAGCATCTTGAAGATAATGCCCAGTTCAAGCCCTGTGTGATCTGCCTCTGTCCTCATAAGCTTTTAATTGTTCTCAGCACACTCACTATTCTGACATATTCCATAATCTGCCAGTGTCTGCGGGCCGTGTGCTCAGTCCCGTCTGACTATTTGTGACCCCATGAGACTATAGCCCACCAGGCTCTTCTGTCCATGGAATTTTCCAAGCAAGAGTATTGGAGTGGAAATCTTTTTCCTACTCCAGGGTATCTTCCCGACCCAGGGATTGAACTTGCATCTCCTGCGTCTCCTGCATTGGCAGGCAGATTCTTTACCACTGAGCCACCCGGGAAGCCCAGTCTGCCAGCATTCATTCTAAATATGAGGGGAAACTCCAGTATCTTCCTGTTACACTTAGGAAAAGTCCCCCAAACCCACCATGATCTACAAGGGCTTGATCAGCTGGCCCTGCTGCCTTTTCTAGCCTCATATTTTACCCGCTGTCTCACTGAAATCCAACAGCCTTGTCAGCTTTCTCCTAACTCCTGAAGACCTGGGCTTCTTCTTGCCCCAGAATCTGTGCAGGTCCACCTCTTTGCCAACCCATTTCCTCTCCACCTGGCCTCAGGTCTCAGTTCACAGAGCCTTTCCTCAAGGAAGTGTTTCCTGACCTTCCAGATGAAAGTCTGCCCCCTGATTCTCCTTCTTTGTACTGAACACAATTTAATTAAATAGTAATGTGTGTAATAACAGTATTTTTTGTGCTTTGTTGTACTTTCCTCATGATTTCTCCTCCTCCAGAACTCCTGTTCACTCAGCAAAATCCAATGTTCATTGTATTTCCAATGTGAGATCAGATCAGATCAGATCAGTCGCTCAGTTGTGTCCGACTCTGTGACCCCATGAATCGTAGCACGCCAGGCCTCCCTGTCCATCACCAACTCCCGGAGTTCACTGAGACTCGCGTCCATCGAGTCAGTGATGCCATCCAGCCATCTCATCCTCTGTCGTCCCCTTCTCCTCCTGCCCCCAATCCCTCCCAGCATCAGAGTCTTTTCCAGTGAGTCAACTCTTCGCATGAGGTGGCCAAAGTACTGGAGTTTCAGCTTTAGCATCATTCCTTCCAAAGAAATCCCAGGGCTGATCTCCTTCAGAATGGACTGGTTGGATCTCCTTGCAGTCCAAGGGACTCTCAAGAGTCTTCTCCAACACCACAGTTCAAAAGCATCAATTCTTTGGTGCTCAGCCTTCTTCACAGTCCAACTGTCACATCCATACGTGACCACTGGAAAAACCATAGCCTTGACTAGACGAACCTTTGTTGGCAAAGTAATGACTCTGCTTTTGAATATGCTATCTAGGTTGGTCATAACTTTCCTTCCAAGGAGTAAGCGTCTTTTAATTTCATGGCTGCAGTCACCATCTGAGCCCTCCCTCAAACAGGGTTACTCATTAGAACTCTAACTGAAGTTTTGATTTAGTAGGTGACCTCTGTCTGGAAGGTGTAAGAGTGTCTGCATTTTGTTCTGCTAATTATCCCTTCTCCTTAGGCTACAGACCCAAGGAATAACAGGAAATAAATGCCACTTATTATTAGCAAGTTCAATATCTGATGTCCCCAGGACATAGATCTTGGCCACATCCCTAATTCCAATAGATAACTAAAACACTGGCCATTAAAAAAAAAAAGTGAGAGGCTTTGTCTATTGTGTTCAGTTCCAGATCTAGCATAATGCTTGGCACATGGTAGACATTCAAGAGAATTTATTTTTAATAAATAAATGTTTAAATAAGCAACAAGGATATATTGTACAGCACAAGAAAATTTAGCCATTATTTTGTAATAACTTTAAATGGAGTATAATCTATAAAAATATTGAATGACCATGATATACACTGGAAACTAATATAGTATTATAAATCCACTCTCCTTCAATTAAAAAATCTTGAACTGAAGACTAAGATTAAGTAAATGTAATATTTTTACTGCTTCAAAAAATTGAATGTGTTTAATAACTATCTCCCCTGCAACTTCTATAAAATCCATGAAAGCAGAGACCATGTTTCTCTTCTAAAAGCCTGTGTTTCTAGTTCATAGTAGGTCTTGAATAAATATTTGTTGAATGAATGACTTGGAATAATCTCCCTACCTTTTCACCACTTGAAGGTCTCCCTAGACATCAGGGGAAACTGTAATTGGCCATCCCTTTTTCCTCCTTCCACGGAGACACAGTGCTTAGAACTCAGATGTGTCCTCCAGCTCCTGTCTCATGTGGGTCTGGTCCTTAAATCCTATCATGGAGGGCACGAAGCTTACTAATCTCCACTCAGGCAAGTGATTAGTGTCAATTGCATTTAAATGTCATTAGAGATATCAATTTCCTATCAAATGCAACAGCAGCATAGCATCCTTCCATTACACATGGATTCCTTTCTGTCTTCTAGGCATTTATATTCACAACTTGATTAAAGGGGCATATTTATTCATCTTCATATCACCTACAGTTCCTACTACAATCTTTTGAACAAAGAATGCTGAGTTCCCAATAAATGTTGAGTCATGAAAGAATGGCTACCATATGCTGAGTATAGTAACTTCTCAGCCCTGCTTTTGGCCCCAGAATCTGAGATACGATGAAGTTTTTAAGGAGTTCCAGATTAAAGCTGCTTAAGTTTTTCCCTGGACATCCATTAGGATAAGAAAAAGAAATCCCCCAGCTCCAGATTCCTCCCCTGCTTGAATCAATCTTTCATAACTACATTGGCTAAAACTTCCAAAATCATCACTTCAAGTTTTTCTCCAAAAACCTCCAAAGTTCTTTACATAGCCACATAGGCTTAGGTCCAAATCCCTCAGTCTAACTCAAAGAACTTGGACCAAACATTTTCCTATACTGATCTTTTCAAATCCTCCTTGTGTCCTACCCTGGAGCATCCCTTTTGTTTGCTCTGTCTTTGCTGTTTTCCATTTCTTCCACCAGGAATGCATCTTCCCATCTCTCCCCCAAAACTCAGCTGCTGTTATGTTCCCTGTGACCTTATCATGTCACCCACCTAGAGGGAGCTGCTCTCTGTCTTCTGAAGCCAAATGATATTTTGGCTTAGCTACTTCTTGTATCTGTCAGCAATTTTTTTTTAATTGAGATATTAGTCTCAGGTGTACAACATAATGGTTCAATATTTTTATATATTGTGAAATGATCACCACAATAAATCTAGTTAACATCCATCACCACACATAGTTATAATTTTTTCCTTTAGGATAAGAACTTTTAAGATTTAGTCTTGTAAACTTTCAAATCATGCTGTACATTGCATGCTCATTACTTATTTATTTTATACCTGGAAATTTGTACCTTTTGACCACTGTACTCATTTCACCCACCCCACCTACCCCTGCCCCTGGTAACAACCAATCTGTTCTCTGAATCTGTGAGTTGTGTTTTTGGTTTTTTTTTTTTTTCTCCTTTTTATATTCCACATATGAGTGAGATTATACAGTGTTTGTCTCTCATTGTCTGACATTTTACTTAGCATAATGCCCTAAAAGTCTATCCATGTTGTCACAAATGGCGAGGTTTCCACTTTTATGGCTGAATAATACTCCATTCTACACACATAGGCCCTAATTTCTTTATCCATTCATCTGTAGATAGACACTTAGGTGGGTTCCCTGTCTTGGCTATTGTATCAATAAACAATGTTGAATCAACAAACTTTTCCCATGAATATGACTCTCTCAAACTAGACCTAGACTTGAAGCTCCCAAGGATCAGTCTAATACCTTCTCATTTCCCCTCAGTTGTGCCTGGTCTGTGGTAAAAGCTCACTCTCTGTGTGCTCACTGAGACTCAATTGGATATACAGGTTAGAAAGCATTCAGGCAGAAGAGCTTGCATTCACTCTAATGGATTTTACAACTCAAGACAAGTTTATATTTCAAAACATCACGGCTTTTCTAGTGTCTTCTAGGACTTGGTTGATGGTCTGCAGGAGGCACCGAATATGAAATTATCAACTTGCCTCACTCCTCTTAATCCAGTGACTTCCTTTTACAGATGAGAAGCCCTTCACTGTGGAAGATACTTATTTGCTGTGTCCAGCACCTATCTTAAAGGAAGTTGGCATGTAAGTTTCCACCAGCAACTAAACCCCACAGCCAGGGAAGTAAGAGGAGGTGGGGGTGGGCAAAAGGAGAAGAGTCTCTCTTCACTGTCATTATGGAACCTTTCTCTAGACTCCTCCAGATAATGATGATGGTGCTATGAGTGCAGTGAGCTAGGCACTGCATCAGTGTTTCACAGCGGGGAACTTGATTCTCCCAAGATCCGCTGTAGCCTGCCAGGCTCCTCTGTCCATGGGATTCTCCAGGCAAGAGTACTGGAGTGGGTTGCCATTCCCTTCTCCAGGGGACCTTCCCCAAACAGGTCAAACCAGGGTCACCTGCATTGCAAGAAGATTCCTTACCCTCTGAGCCATCAGGGAGGCCAATGAACCACCGCAATTTTACAGATGTGCAGTCTGTAGCAGAGAGAATTTAAGTAGCTTGTCGAGGTCACGTAGTGAGTGGAAGAGTATGAGTTCAAAACAAGGTCTGTCTGGCTTCATCACAACTACATTTCTAGAAAGCTCTCAGGCTGCCCAAAGCGCTGTCATAAGGAAACTCAGAAAAGAAGCTCAGCAAGGCTAAGTGATCCACAGCTGATTCAGGACCCTACGGTCAGACCCTCTGAGGCCATGTTCAGTGTTCCTCCGTGTCTTCATCCACACTGCCCAAGCCTCTGTGAACTAATTTATGGAGAAAATCTCACAGTGATGCAGTTGTGATAAGTGCTAGTGAGATGAGATCAAAATATTCAAGAGAAGGAAGAGAATTTGCATCCTGAGCAAGAAAAGAAATATGCAGGGAAACAGACAAGCAGTGTTGGTGAGGGAAACAAACTAACCTCTCTGTAAACACATCTCTAACAGACTGAAGACAGAATGGTAGCTTTAAGGAAAAATGCTACACTTGTTCATCTGAATTCTGCTTTCAATCATTTGTTCAAATCACAAAGCCTCCAAATCTAGTTGCCTGACATCAGCTCATGATGCCACTGATTCCACAAACTAGCTCTGTGTCCGTGCTGCAGAAAGCAAGCTTGTGTCTCAACGAGCATCTTCTAGATGGGAGGAAATAGAAGGCAGGTTAGCTCATGTGCTGCTGTACCTTTCTGTGTTGGCTGGGTGGTAACAAAACCATCACCATCAGAATCTCATCACTGAGAGTCCAGATAACAATTGTAGAGGTTCTAGCTTAACCAATTCATCCCCTGCTGATTTGGACCATTTGTTAAGACTACCTCTTCCTACCTACTACAATGGCAAGTAAATTAAACGGGAGCAGCCTCTGCCCATTCAATTCTATTTGCCATGATGTAAGAAAGCCTGGATACACTGCCTTGCTGCACCAGCCGGGTGTATCCTGACATCTCTCTAGGGTGTTAGAGATGGATGGGCCCCTGGAGAGCATACTCCGCGTTTTACAAAGGAGCCAGCTCAGAGGGTGGTTTAGAACGGAGCCCCGGGGCCCTGTGTGTCCACACGCCGTGCTGAGTATCCCTGGTCCCCGTGTCGTTGCAGGAAAGCCGCACTTCAGGTCAGCATGAACGACGGCCTCTCCTTCATCTCCAGTTCTGTCATCATCACCACCACACACTGCGTAAGTCCCTGCCTTTCCCTTGACCGAGAACATCACTGTCATCCTCATCTCCCTGGCAAGATTTTTCCAGTTCTGCGTTCTGTTAACTGAGCTTTGACTCTGACACTGCAAGGCCAGCCTTTGGCCACCTCAGGGGCTATACACATGTCAGGAGTGTATCAGGAAGGCCTGTGCCTCCCGGTTCCCCGTTTCTGTTACTAAAAGTGAGACCTGGACACACTGGCATGACCAGACGGTACGATGGGGCCAGGGCCTGTGCAGTATGGAGTGGGGATGCCTGGATGGACTGGGTTTAAGAGAAAATGCACAGAAGGAAATGGCACAGTATATACAGAAAACCCATCTTAGGGAGTTTTTCCTCTAAAAGGAAGCAGGGGGGAGGTGGGTGGTGCAGTAGCTGAAGGAAGAGGTGGAGTAAAAAGAGAGGCTTTTATTTAGAATTGGAAAAGTTGCCACTTGTTAATATGCTTGTGAAAATAATCCAGGGGAAAATGGAAAATTCATGAAGTGGGAGAGAAGGGGAAGGGACCTTGGCCCATGGGGTAGTGAGGCAGAGAGCAGACTGTATCCTCTGCCAGCTCCTCCAATGCCCCATCTCTGGGTCCTTCATGGAAGGTAGTATTCATTTCTGGCTACCATGAGATCACCTGGAAAGCTTTTTAAAAATATGGATTCCCTGACCAACTGGGACAAAGTCTGTGCAGCAGGCCCCAGCTTTGGTGGGTTCAGAGCCCCCTTGGGAGTTCTCTTGTGCAACTATGGCTGGGAACCCCTGGATTTATGAGGTTGCTCCCACTGTCGGTGTCTTGGAGCTCAGCCCGTCAGAGGGCAGTCAGGGCTCTGTTAGCTCATATACAGACCTCAGCTCCTAATATGAACATTTCCAAAAGGATCTTTGTTGAATATTCAGTTTCTATTCTACCAAATGCACTTTTCCCATGAGATTGCTCTGCATGCTAAGTTGCTTCAGTTGTGTCTGATTCTTTGCGACCCTATGGACTGTGGCCCACCAGGCTCCTCTATCCTTGGGGATTCTCCAGGAAAGAATACTGGAGTAGGTTGCCATGCCCTCCTCCAGGGGATCTTCCCAAGCCAGGGACTGAACCTGTGCCTCTTATGTCTCCTGCATTGGCAGGCAAATTGAAGACTTCTTTACCACTAGCACCACCTGGGAAGATCACTCTAGAGACTAGCATTTTTGACCTGCTGGCCAACTTAGACAGGTACCTTAGTTACTTCCCAGCTGGCCTTTGGAGGGCATGTTGTTAGAATCCCTCAGTGACTGGGGTTTGTGTCCTTAACACTATCCAGGTGGATGAGGAAGAGCAGGCAGGCCCTGGAGCTGGACAAGATAAACATGAATTGTTTCCTGGAGGAGCAGGAGGCCAGGCCTCACAAGGGACGATGCACCCAGCTTCCCCAGTTGTCCCTCCTCCTCTCCCCCCACACATATACAGTCCATCGTATGTTAGGAGCCACTCAGCTTTCTTGACAGCTGGGTAAACCAATGCAGTGGGTACAGACAACAGAAAAGTTCCACTTGACCAAAGTAAGAGCCCAGCGTCACCACAGAGACATGTCAGACTTGTCACCCCTGAGCAATGTCTGTGTCTCAGTCACACCTCAGTGGAACCTCAAATCTGGAGACCAAATCTGAAAGCTAGATGCGGGAGCAGTGACATGTCTCCAAGCATGCCCTGCCCGATTCTTTCAGAAACTGACCCTGTTGGAAACTGCCAACCTGCAGGAAATGATTAAAATACCCCAAATCTAACAACGCCATTCCAGATTCCTCCCCGCTTTGGAATGACCCAACAGTTTGGGCCTGTGTTTCTCATTATGTCTGACTGGACCAGAGAAACAGCCATGTCCTGAGTCCACGAGGGCAGGGAGGTGGGAAGGGGAAATATCTTGGGACCAAGCCTGTGGGGTGGCAGGGGCAGGACGACAAACTCAAGTCCTGGGCCTCTAAGCCAAGAAGAGAGGGTGTCCTCACTGACATAACCCAAAAGGAAAAGAACTCCCAGTCAAGTCACTCTAATGTCGTCCCGACTCACTCCAGCCTCCCTTACATTTCCCATCTCCTTAATCTGAGTGCAAATCACTAAGTTTTCTGTTCAACTAACCCTTGATCAGCATCACCTCATAATATCTGCATTATTCGCCTTTCACTTGAGAAGGCTGCATGTCTATGACAAAGTTATAAGGACCCTAAGATTTTAGATCCAGGTCCATTCACTCATTTATTCAACAAATATTCACTGATCACGCACAATGTGCCAGATAGGCATTGCCCTGGGTGCTCAGGATACTTAGAGGACACAAAGGACAAAAATCTCTTATCTCACAGGGATGCAGGGAGAGAAAGCAGACAGCGAACAATAGACATAACAAATGAATCACACACTATGTTAGAAGTCATATAAGCTCTAGGAAAAAAAAAAAAGCCAAGGGAATTCCATGATGATCCAGAGGTTAGGAGTCCAGCTTTCACTGCTATGGGCCTGGGTTCAATCCCTGGTGGAGGAACTAAGATCGCACAACCCATACCACCAGAAGTAAAATAAAGAAAAGAATAGAACCAAGTAAGAGAATTTGGTACTGCGTGAGTGAGTGAGTGAGTACAAATTTTAAATAGAGATACATTGAGAAGTGGCATTTGAATAGAGACTCTGAAGTTAACTGTGAGGGAGAATTTGCGAACGGTGAGCCCCACTGCTCAGAGCCCACCACCAGGGGCAGCTGGTATATTCAAGGAAGAAAGAGGGCTGGTGATTAGTCACAAGCAGCGAGTGAGGCAAGCAGTAGGCAGTGAGGGTATGGGATGGAGAGTGGAGGGTCTTGTGAGAACTTCGGCTTTTGCAGAGGTGCAACACAACCTGGCTTGCATTTGAGAGTTCACTCTGGCTGCTGGAATGGCCAATAGGAAGACAAGGATAGAAGGACCTTGACTGGTTAGGAGGGTTATGGCAATATTTCAGGCACAAGTGATGATGGCAGTTTGACTCAGGTGGGAACAATGGTGACGAGAGAAGAGATCATAGTCAGATATGTTCTGAAGGCAAAGCTAGCATATTTCCCAAATCGTTAGATATACGGCTTGAGAGGAGAGGAATCAAGAATGGCCCCAAGGTGCAGCCACTATGGAGAACAGTATGGGGGTTCCATAAAAAAACTAAAAATAGAGTTGCCATAAGATCCATCAATCCCACTCCTGGGCATATATCTAATTCAAAGGAAATATGCATTGCAATGTTAATAGCAATACCATTTTGCAATAGCCAGGACATGGAAGCAACTTAAATTTCCATTGACAGATGAATAAATAAATAAGATGTAATACATATATACAATGGAATATTAATCAGCCATGAAAAAGAATGAAATAACGCTATTGGCAGCAACAAGGATGGACCTATTGTTGTACTAGGTGAAGATTGTCATACTAAGTGAAGTAAGTAGAGAAAAACAAAATACCATATGCTACCACTTATATGTGGAATCTAAAATATGATACAAATAAACTTCACATAGAAAACAAATTTATGGTTCCCAAAGGGGAAAAGGGATGGGCAAGAGATAAATCAGGAGTTTGGGATTAGCAGATACAAAATGCCATATATCTAATAAATACTATATATTTAATAGATATATAACAAGGTCCTACTGTGGAGCACACAGAACTAAATTCCATATCCTGTAATAAAGCATATGGAAAGAGTATGAAAAAGAGTCTATGTACTCATATATAAATATAACTGAATCACTGTGTTGTACACCAGAAACTAACACAACATTATAAATTAACTATACTTAAGTAAATAATTAAGAATGGTCCCAAGGGCTTTGGCCAAGAAGTAGCCCTCAGTTGACAGGAAGAAGGCTAAAGCCAGAGAGGATCTGAGGCAGAGGAGGAATCACCAGTTTTTTGTCCACTAGTCCCGTGGCCTTGACTGAGTTATTTAGCCCCTAGGTACCTCAACTTCCTAATCTGTAAAATTAGACTAATAATAATTTGCATCCCTTAGCAGTATGGTGAGTATTAAATGAAATGATTATGTAAAGGGCTTGGCAGAAGGCCTGGCCTGTAGTAAGTGTTCAATAAATGTTAGTTGTTATTATAGTGGAAGTTTAGTCAAAATGATGGACCTAATTGGAGATTCTTCCCAAGGAGTTGCTCCTCACTTCAGGGTCCCAGTGTAACAAAATAACTCTTTCAACACAACATGTAGTCCTATGAGAACATGTTTGTCGGTTGATCAAACCCAAGTGATTGCAAGGGGGCAGACAAGTTGGCCAAAATCATCCAGAGAAGAGGATCTATAGTGAAATATTCAACCCCAGTCCCCAACAGGTCCTGTAGAAGCTCAAATTAAAAAGACTAAAGCCATCACTGGACAAATAGAGATGCAAGAGGAGTGGGTGGTCCTCCAGAATATGAAGTAAGGTCTTGGACTTCCCTTTGTTTCTTGGGCAGCTGGTTTGGAGGACAAGGTTTTTAGATCAAAAATGATCCCTTGGGTCTGAGTAAAGGGTTAGTCTTGTGAGTGCCAGTTGCAGCCTGCCCAGTCCATCCCCTGGAACCAAAATAATTTTAAAATATGTAGTTGAACCTGTTCTTTTCTCGCTTTATTTGGTGCCCATTTGGACAACCGTGTCACAAGTTTTCAAGATCTGCAATGAATAACTATTGCCTCTGCCAGAAGCAGAAATTCCATGAAGTTTTACAGGAAAGACATTTTTCCATCCAAGAACTAAAAGATTCCTATACAAATGGTAAACTTTGTTGAGCTCCATGACTATAGAAAATGGTCAAAGATCCAAAGCTCTCTCTTCCCAGCATATTTGAATACATCCCATCTCTAAGAGTCTTCACCGGCCTCCTTTTTTTCCCCCAGCTCTAGAAATAGGTTGAGAAAAATCACCAAAATGTACTGCTCTAAGGGAAATAGCAAAAAGCAATTTGTCATTTTGATAACAATGCAAGCAAATTTAGGACCTTACCAGAACTTTTTATGAAAGATTGTCTTCTTTTATGTAAATAACCTTAAAATTGTATAATTTTCCACCTTAAGTGTACAAAAACCAGAGAATCATCCAACAAGTATTTCTCAAATTCTTCCTGTGTCTCTGGTGCTCCATTTACATTTTACAAGTCGCTGTCCTTAAGGAACTTAAAATCCATTTTGAGACGTGAGTCCAACAAACTCATAAAAGAGTATGTAATAAAGAACAAGGTTGTGGGAGCCAGGTGTATAAATGCTGTAGGATTTCAGAGTAGAGAAAAAGGGGAGAATCCAGAAAGAGTCATGAGGGCTTCATAAAGGAGACAAAACCCAAGTGGTGGTTTGAAAAATAATAATAACAGGTGAGAAGTGGAAAGTGACCTTCCACTAAAGTGAAACCAACCTGAGCAGGACTGGATACGGCCATGAGCATAGTTTGTTCATGGTCCCTCCCAGGAAACATGACTTTTTTTTTTCCTCTTATTTTGTATCAATATCTGGTGCCTTCTAATTGAGGTCCATCTCTCAGGTTGCCAACTACTTTCCTAGGATGTGCACTCCACGCACCCTTGGTCACCTGGTGATCAGCAGTGAGACCCAGCTGATGCTCTTCCTTATTAACTATTAGGATTTGATTAGTGTTGGTTTCCAGGTTGGAGAATCACAATCTTTGAAGAGGAGACCTAAAGTTAGACATAAAAGTCTAAAATCAACACTAACTCAGTGGACACTCTCTCTTTCCTCCTAATTTATATGAACAATAGCCTGGCTACAGTGGTGTGAATGTGAGCATGCTCAGTCACTCAGTCGTGTCTGACTCTTTGCAACCCCATGGACTATAGTCCACCAGGCTCCTCTGTCCATGGAATTTTCCAGGCAAGAATACTGGAGTAGGTTGCCATATGCTCCTCCTCCAGATCTTCCTGATCCAGGGATCAAACCCACGTCTCCTGTGTCTCCTGCATTGCAGGCTGATCCTTTACCCACTGAGCCACCAGGGAAGCCCAGCAGTGACAAGGCTGAGTAAATCTGAGAGGACTCATGTCAGTTCCTATTCAGAGAAAATTTTTGAATTAAAATAAAAATGCAACAGACTTAACCCTAAGGCATCAAAACCAGAACAAATGCTCTATGATTACAGCATAATGGAAGAATTAAGAATAATATTGAGTCAAAAATCCTAATTTCAGGTTCTAGCCCTTCCATTTCCTACAATAATCTTGGGCAAGTTAATCTGAGCCTGTCTCAGTGTCTGTCTCATTGTAAAGTTTAAAAAGTGACAGCTGTGTGTTAGTTCATTGACATTCCCTCTCCTTGCCGAGTAAAAGCCTAATGGACTATCTCATTAAAAGATTTGCTGTTCATTATTTATAAACAGGCTATTTCCCCCTGATTAAGAAGTACGCTTCCTTCTGAGTCCATGATAAGCCTGTTCCTTTAGGAAGGAACAGGCTGGGAAAGACTGAAGATGTTGCCTGCATAATAACGAGGGAAAGCAGCACCAGTAAATTAGATCTGGTGATAAGTCAAACTGGGTTAAGCTGCAGTTTCTTCAATATTTTTTGTGTAGTTGATTTATAATATTGTGCAAGTGTCAAGTGTACAGCAAAGTGATTCAGTTTTACATATATATATATATATTATTTTTCAAATTCTTTTCCATTATAGATTGCTGCAAGATACGGAATATAGTACCCTGGGCTATACAGTAAATCTTGTTGTTTATCTGTTTTATACATAGTGGTGTGTTCTGTTAATGTTCACTATTTTTGAAAAAAAAAAGTTTTCTCAGTAAATGAATCATGGAGTAACATAAGGGGACTATTTAGAAGAATGAGTCAAAACAAGTTTTAACTAAATTTGATGCGTCATTACCACTTAGAAAATTTCTAGTATTATAATTTAAAATATGCTATCACACCCAGCATGTCTGGAAGCATCTTATCAGAGGAGATACCATTTCATACAGATGAGAACTGCAAGCTCAGAATTTTCTGACAGCCTAGATCCTCCAGCGTGCCCTGAGATAGCCACAACTCACTGGGGTTTGGAGCATGTTTGACTTCTATATGGATGAACATAGTACTAATTTGTTTCCCAAGGGTTTTTAAATGATTTTATTCTTCAGATTTTCATGAATTGAGACTGTTCTTTTCCCAAACTAATGGCATTTTTCCCAGAAAAAGAGTGAGAAAAAATGTGTGTGTGTGCTATCAAGATCAAGATTCAGGGCAGGCTCTGGCACGTGAGGATCTACAGCACAAAGCAGACAAAACCATTGCAACTGATACAAAATCTAAGTAACTACATTTGCTAAGTCCAAGGAACACAAAGATAATGCATGGGAAACAGACAAGTACTGCAAAGATTTGCAATTTGACATAAGTGCTTTAATTGAGAAATGAACAATGCCCAGTGATACCGTGAAATGGAGTGTCTGGGGAGTCAAAGAAGGATTGATTCACAAGAAAGATGATAAATTTGCTCAGGGTATGGCCTGGGTGAAGGTGTGTTTGAGGCCCATGTGGCTGTGGTTAGTTGGGATGGGATGTTAGGAGAGAAGATAGAGATAACTGGGACTGGTTGGAGAAGGCTTCCTTAGTTGGAGTTTTTCTCTAGTGTTTACTTTACACAGAATGCTGTTTTGATGTTGAATTCCAATATCTCCTCATTTATGAAATAAACATTTTTCATCTTCAAGAAAAGAATATAGAGGAAAGCAGTGTTGTAGGAAAACTGTCATGGCCTGAGTTTGCCTTGGAATACCAGAAACCAAGGGCCCTTGTGGCTCTGCTAGTCAAGAATCCGACTCCTATGCAGGAGACCTGGGTTTGATCCCCGGTTTGGGAGGATCCCCTGGAGAAGGGAAAGGCTACCCACTCCAGTATTCTGGCCTGGAAAATTCCATGGACTATATAGTCCATGGGGTCACAAAGGGTCAGACACAACTGAGCGACTTTCACTTTCACCAGAAACCAAGGCGATGGTAACTTAAATAATCTGGATGCTGCCAGTGAAGGCTGGGGTTGCACAGGCAGCCTTGGTTAGGGCTAGCTCAGAAGACAGTGTGCTGAAGCCCATAGAAGAATGCTCCAGGGGCTGCAGCAAAGAGAGGCTTCAGATGGAGGTCAGGGGGCATCTTCCAACCTTGTCTGCAGAGTTCTATTCTTAGCAACTTCCTGGGTTCATTGTGTAAGTCAGTTCAATTCTGTTACTAATTGCTTTGAAATAACTTAGGAAAATAAAAATCCAGCCCAGCTTTGTAGTTGTATAACTATCTAGGTAAACAGACAGTTGGCATGACTGCCCTTGCCAAAATTTCTTGAATTTCACCAGCCTGGTAGGGAATGAATCCAGAACCTTGTGCTGAGTGGCAATCTCGCCTTCCAACTTAATAAAAAACTAATGCTCACTCTTCAGAAAAAGTAGAAATCAGAGAAGTCATTTTTCTTCTATTTCTTTTCCAAGGTAAACAAAACAGTCCATTAATCAAAATAGGTAGCTATCTTTGAAGTAGCTAATTCATACCAGCAGCTATAAGCATGTGGGCCTCTTCATTAAGTAAAGTAGTTTAGAGAAGCAGTTGCTGATGGTGAACAGAGCCAAAGACTGGGACTGGCATGTATGAAATAGTAGTGTGGTCCAAGTGTTAGGGTCTCAGAGAAGCGCGTAGCCTGTCTTTGCCCTCCAGAACATACAAACTAGTTATCAAGGCAGAATACATACTCCAAGAGGTAAATGCTATATTTGGTGGTATAAAAGATAAATATTATATTTGGGGGTGCAAAAGACAAATACCACAGGGTATCCAGAAATTCTTTGTCTATTCTAAAGACTTGTGAGCCTCCACCCAGGCCTGTGGATAAGTAAGTTGGCACAAGCACTGCACACTTTGGGGAGAGTCCGTTTAATGGTGCTAGCGGGTTACCAGGTTCTAACCGTAACCCTAATTCTCAATTACTTAAGAAGGCATTCATGACTTCCTGCAAAAGGGAGCTGGACAAATTCTAGAAATTCAAGAATAACATGTAGACAGCTCACGACGTACTGAGCTCAGAGTGTCTTTTTCCCAACAAGACCCTCCCCAGTTTTTATTTCTCCCCAGTTGTATTTCTCAATTACAGGAAAAAACTCATGGAGAAGACAAGTCCCTTCCAAACAACCAGTGGAGAAGGGCAGGACCAAGCCCCACACTCCAGTTTTGCTTATAGATTATTCACCCTGACATCATTCCACTGCCTGTACAGCTCACTCCCGTGTGCACCTTTCTCCCATCTTTCTCCTTATCCATTTAGCCCCCATGTCTTCACAGAGGGTGAAGAATTCCTATCCTGGAAGAATAAGGGGTGTCAGGGTTGGAGGGGAAATAGGAGACTGACTTTGCAGAGTGTTTGAATGACAAAAGATGGAGTCTGGGTGATGGGAAACCATTCAAAGGAAGAACAAGGCAATATTTTTGGAAGATTAATTCAGCATTTGTTTATTCCAAGTCTTTTAGCAAAACATTATTTATCTGGATGTCCCTGATTTATAATTTGGTCATTTGGAAAGGAACAGGCTCCAGTTTACTGTTCCATTATTTGAGGTGAAAGAAACTTTGTTCCAAGAATGACCAATCCACAGCCCTAGGGCTACAAGTGATTCATTAGTGTCTCATAATCAGCCCCTGAAAAAGGATGGCTGTTACTTTCTTATTGCTGTAATTATAGGTGATATGTCCTGTGAAAGATGTGGCTTAGCAAAGTACAAAGGAAAGACTTAGTTGAGGAAGAAAAGTAGGAACCATCATGGACTTTGGGATCAGATCAGTGTGGCTAAAATCCCAGGCCTTAAACAGCTGGCAGTGGTCCTAGTACAGAATAGATCCAATGTTAGCTTCCTTAGGCTGATGTTATAAGAATCAGCGCAGTGACAGTCTCTGACTTCTGATTGAATTAACAGAATGGTATCTGAGCCTAAGGAAGTGATAGAACCTTTCAACTTGCTGAAGGAACATCTTTCAAGTATCATATTAAATAGTAAGGACACTACAAAGGAGAACCTCAAAAAACTGAATATGTGAAAAAAGATTACCAAGTATGATAAATCATATAGAATAATCTATAGAATTGAGACCAAAGATATAAAGATTTGATAGACATTTTCAATATTTCAAGGGCTGGGCTCTCCTGAGGTACATCTGCTTTTATTGTGTTTATCTAAGGAGTAGAATGGGGCTTCCCTGGTGGTTCAGATGATAAAGAATCTGCCTACATTGTGGGAGACCTGGGTTCAATTCTTGAGTTGAGAGGATCCCCTGAAGGAGGGCATGGCAACCCACTCCAGTATTCTTGCCTGGAAAATGCCATGGACAGAGGAGCCTGACAGGCTACAGTCCATGAGTTTACAAAGAGTGGAGTAGAATAGGCTGATGGATAGTTTGTGGCTCAGTTTTGTAAAAGGTCTTTCTGATTGGGTGCTCCGTACAGGTGGGAGTCAACTCCCCGTTGTGGTTATATTCAAGTCCAGGCAACTTGATAAATTGGCAGAATTATGTAAAGGCCATTCATGCATCAGATAGGCATTTGGACTAGAAAAACTTTCAGACTTCTTCCAATGTTGAAAGTGAAATTCTAGAACTAAAAGTGATCTAGTGAAAGAGTAAGGCAAATATTATCAGTCCTAAATGGTGCAACAAATGAGTTTGGCTTTTATATTTTGAAAATAAATGAAAGCCTTTTGTTGGTGACACTGGAGATAGTTTCTCTTAGTGTGGTTCAAACTAGCCAACCTTCACCTGATACAAGTGAGATTATATTTCAGACTAAAGTGAGCTTAAAGCTCCTCCCAAGAAAAATTTGTTTTCAAATAACTTCAAACACACCATCTCATTTACAAACAATTAATACACTAGTCACAAATCAGTCTCATCTATTTATTAGCTGGCCTTAGGAGAGACATATATAATTCAAGGGTTTTTTTTGTTTTTTTTTTTACAATATCCTAGTATTTATTACTATTATTTTAACAAGATGAGCTATGGTTTCTTATACTGTCATTAGAAAGGCTGAAAGACCACAGGAATATCAGAATGCCAAACTCAGATGTCAGATGTTGTTTATGAACTGAAATAAAAATAGTTTGGCTGCATCTCTATTTTGATAACCCTTGTATACATAAGAATCTTTTCAAATATGTTTTGGAGGATTGTGCTGATTTGTTTTTCTTGGATGTTTGAGGAATTGACTTTCAGTATTTTTATCTCAAGGCATTTTAAAGAATGTTTGCCCTAAGTTTGAAATTTCCTTGTTTTGAGAGTAAATGAGAGAAAAAAAAAAGGATTTTTCTGAATCTATACTTGAGGAAATTCAGATAAGCACATAGCAAGATGGTAATATTTATTTTTAGAAATAAAAAGTCCAAATACTAATCCATAACCAAGATAAATATATAAAGGGCCAAACCCAGCAGTTAAAAAACACAGACTGATATATTGTGTTTAAAATATATTCTGCTATATTTTACTTATAATAAAGCATGCACTCAACAACAAAAAAGGGCACAAAGGTTAAAAATAAAAGTATGAGAAAAATTATGTCAAGGGAATACCAAAATAAAGTTAATATAGCTATATTAAAGTTAAACTTTTTAGCTAAAAATCTTTATTGATAAAAAGAGGACAATTACATAATGTTAAAAGGAACCATTAACCTGGGAAGTATAATTCTAACCTGTACTTCATGACATATCCTCAACATATATGAGGAAAAAGCTGACCAGATTACAAAGAGAAATTGATAAATCCACCATCACAATAGGACATTTTAAAACAGTTCTCTCAGTAATTAATAGGTCAAGCAGCCAAAGGTATCAGTTCAGTTCAGTTCAGTCACTCAGTCATATCCAACTCTTTGTGACCCCATGGACTGCAGCACGCCAGGCCTCCCTGTCCATCACCAACTCCTGGAGCTTGCTCACACTCATGTCCATCAAGTTGATGATCCCATCCAACCAAATCATCCTCTGTTCTCCCCTTCTCCTCCTGCCTTCAATCTTTCCCAGCATCAGGGTCTTTTCCAGTGCATCAGTTCTTCACATCAGGTGGCCAAAGTAATGGAGTTTCAGCTTCAGCATCAGTCCTTCCAGTGATTTCCTTTAGGATTGACAGGTTTGGTCTCCTTACGTCGTCTTCTCTAACAGCACAGTTAAGAAGCATCGATTCTTGGGCGCTCAGCTTTCTCTATGGTCCAGCTCTCACATCCATACGTGACTACTGGGAAAACCAGGCTTTGACTAAACGGACCTTTGTCAGCAAAGTAATGGCTCTGCTTTTTAATATGCTGTCTAGGTTGGTCATAGCTTTTCTTCCAAGGAGCAAGCATCTTTTAATTTCATGGCTGCAGTCACCATCTGCAGTGATTTGGGAGCCCAAGAAAATAAAGTCTGTCACTGTTTCCATTGTTTCCCCGTCTATTTGCCGTGAAGGGATGGGACCAGGTGCCATGATCTTCATTTTTTGAATGTTAAATTTTAAGCCAGCTTTTCCACTCTCCTCTTTCACTTTCATCAAAAGGCTCTTCAGTTCCTCTTCACTTTCTGCCATAAGGATGGTATCATCTGCATATCTGAGGTTATTGATATTTCTCCCGGCAATCTTGATTCCAGCTTGTGCTTCATTCAGCCCGGCATTTCGCATGATGTACTCTGCATATAAGTTAAATAAGCAGGGTGACAATATACAGCCTTGACATACTCCTTTCCCAATTTGGAATCAGTCTGTTGTTCCATGTCCGGTTCTAACTGTTGCTTCTTGACCTGTGTACAGATTTCTCAGGAGGCAGGTAAGGTAGTCTGGTATTCCCATCTCTTGAAGAATTTTTCAGTTTGTTGTGATCTACACAGTCAAAGGCTTTGACGTAGATGTTTTTCTGAAATTCTCTTGCTTTTTCTATGATCCATCGGATGTTGGCAATTTGATCTCTGGTTCCTCTGCCTTTTCTAAATCCACCTTAAGCATCTGGAAGTTCACGATTCACGTACTGTTGAAGCCTGGCTTGGAGAATTTTGAGCATTACTTTGCTAGCGTGGGAGATGAGTGCCATTGTGCAGTAGTTTGAACATTCTTTGGCATTGCCCTTCTTTGGGATTGGAATGAAAACTGATCTTTTCCAGTCCTGTGGCCGCTGCTGAGTTTTCCAAATTTGCTGGCATATTGAGTGAAGCACTTTCACAGCATCATCTTTTAGGATTTGAGATAGCTCAACTGGAATTCCACCACCTCCACTAACTTTGTTCATAGTGATGCTTCCTAAGGCCCACTTGACTTTGCATTCCAGGATGTCTGGCTCTAGGGGACTTTTCACACCATTGTGGTTATATGGATCATGAGGATCTTTTTTGTACAGTTCTTCTGTGTATTCTTGCCACCTCTTCTTAATATCTTCTGCTTCTATTAGGTACATACCATTTCTATCCTTTATTGTGCCCATCTTTGCATGAAATGTTCCCTTGGTATCTCTAATTTTCTTGAAGAGATCTCTAGTCTTTCCAATTCTATTGTTTTCCTCTATTTATTTGCAAAAAGAATAAATACAAAAAAAAATGATTTAAATCATGCAGTTAAACATGATCTAGTAGACACACCATAATGCTACAGCAAAATGTTTCAAGTAGGATCCAAAATTTGGGGGTTGCATAAAATGAGGCCTATACAGTTATAAGATTAATGAAAAACACCATTATTCCATAAATTTTAAGAAACATATCTCTGAAATTGGAAAATTTCAGAGATTAATGTATCATAATCTCATAGTGTTTTTCCCTAATGGCTCATAAAATAATGAGTCATCCTACAAAGGATGCATCTTAAGTTCATTAAAATGTTTCCCAGCAGTCTGTGCTGTACCCAAAGTAAAGATGATGAAATAGATGCTGAGCAAAACTTATTTTTCACTTCCTCTCCCCCACTCACACCTACCAACAGTGGAAATGAGAACTCTGTCCTTTCTCCTCTGGAGAGTGGGGGCCAGGCAGAGGGAAGGAGCTGATCGCCTACCACCTTACAGCCAAATCCATGACATCTTCATAATGCTGCTGTAGGACTTATTGTGTATAGGGAAATCTCATGTGCCTGCAGTTTCAAATAAACCATTTAAATCTTTTATAAGTCAAATTAAAATCATAATGGAAATTAGAAAATAAAGTAGTTGATTATAAAGATTCATCATGCCAAAACTTGTGGAATACAGCTAAAGTGAGTCTTAGACGGAAATGTGTATCCTTAAATATCTATGTGAGAAAAGAAGAAAGGCATAAGTTGATTAGCCAAGCTTTGAGCTCAAACCATTACAGAGAAACAATTGAGTAAGCCCCTCCAAAAATAGAACAAAAACAATAAAGTAAGAGAATAGAAAACAAAATAGAGAGAAAACAGAGTTGTGGACCCTGCTGCTGAGTCGCATCAGTTGTGTCCAACTCTGTGTGACCCCGTAGACAGCAGCCCACCAGGCTCCTCCGTCCCTGGGAGCCTCCAGGCAAGAATATTGGAGTGGGTTGCCATTTCCTTCTCCAGTGCATGAAAGTGAAACGTGAAAGTGAAGTCGCTCAGTCGTGTCTGACTCCTCGAGACCCCGTGGACTGTAGCCCACCAGGCTCCACCGTCCATGGGATTTCCCAGGCAAGAGTACTGGAGTGGGTTGCCATTGCCTTCTCCCAGAGTTGTGGGGAAGGGAGTTAAAAGAATAAACATGTATTCAAAGAACTGTGTTCTCATTGGTCAGTTCTGGATGAAAAGTGTTAGTTGCTCAGTCATGTCTGACTCTTTGCAATCCCATGGACTATAGCTCACCAGGCTCCTCTGTGCATGGAATTCTCCAGGCAGGAATACTGGAGTAGGCAGCCATTCCCTTCTCCAGGGGATTGTCCTGACCCAGGGATCTAACCCAGTTCTCCTGCATTGCAGGCAGATTCTTTACCATCTGAGCCACCAGAGAAGCCCCCAGTTCTGGTTGGGGCACACACAAACTCCCTTCTGTCACAGGTTCAGGCTGTGCTAGAATAAGATCACTGACTGAGGGAACAAAGAAAACATATGTCAGTTGAGCTCATCCCTCACTCCCTTCATGGGGTCGCAAAGAGTCGGACATGACTGAGCGACAGAACTGAACTAAACTGGACTCACTCCTTTCAAGGTCTTTCCTCCTATGGAAGCCTTTGTACACAAAGTAAATGTTATAAATGTTATAAATGTGTCGTGTAGTGTTTACATTTTATTCTCCACCATTCTTTTCTAAGTTCTTTTTTTTTTTTTAATGTGGACCATTTTTAAAGTCTTTATTGAATTTGTTACAATATTGCTTCTGCTTTATGTTTTGCTTTTTTGGCTGCGATTGGCCAAGAGGTGTGCAGAATCTTAGCTCCCCAACCAGGGATTGAACCCATACCCCCTGCATTGGAAGGCAAAGTCTTAACCACTGGACTGTCAGGAAAATCCCTTACTCTCTTGCCATTCTTATCAGGAACTAAAATTTTCCATGTTACTGTGAAACCCTTGGTATCTGTGGCTGTTTGCCCCTAGAGATGTCTTCTGATCACTGTTTTTTGAAGTTTATGGTTCTGCTTTTTCTAGCCTCTCACTTCCTGGTCTTCTATTTTAGATCCCCTCCTCCACCTCTTTTCTGATTTGACAGAAGCTTCCGGGTGCTCAGATATCAAACAACCAAGCTTCTTTGAATATAAAATAAGAATCCCTAGTCTCTGAATAGGAACCTGAGAGAGAGTATATTCCTTAAGTACACAAGTTTTAGTGAATGTCCAGTGTGTGCGTTTACGTGTGCTCTTGGGTCATTGAGGCTATTCCAAAAGATTGAGTCTTTTAGGTTGAGCATTCTGAATTAGAAAATCCAGTTGGGAGAGGCACAATTGTAGGAAGAAGTGCACAATTTAAAGAGGATCCAAAAAGTGTGTGTTTGTGGAGAGAAAGAGAAAAGAGGGATAGAGGGAGTGGGGCAGGAAGAGAGGGAGGACAGATTCATAGTTGGGGAAATACAACCAAATCACAGAGAAAGCCTCTGAGCATTTCTGTCTGCCAGCACTAAAATAATGCCAACTCTTTAAGTGGTCCAAAATTGGCAAAAACCAGAGGACTAGGCTATCCCAGAACTAGAGGAGACAGCAGCCAGACCCAGGCTACATTGTCCTGGCTGGGAGTTTACAGTCACAATGCACCAAATCACAAATTGCCACGGGGTCTTTACATATATCTTCTGACCAGGATGTTGTGATTTACATTGTCTGCACCCCCAAAGAGCAAACAGACTCTTTCCTCTGCTCCCCACAGAATGACAAAGTCCCACCAGGGTACATGAGTGCCCTTCCTTTTGCAAATCAACCAGCTTCTCACCTATTTGTTAGGGGACCAAGGAAATTCAAAGGTCAGTGATTTAATTTATAGCTCCCCAGAAGAAGAGTCTGTGCCTCAAGTAATACATAACTAGCATTCCTTTGCTGTAACAGTGGTTCCTAGAACAGATGTTAGTTTAGCCAGTTAGTTAAGCCACTGTCCAAAGCAGTGGGCTTAATATTTTGTTTCATTTACTTAAAAAATTAGAAAGCACTTGAATAAGTGACAACTAAAATATTTCTGAGTTCCTTTTATATACCGTCCAGCATCAGGAAAACTGCTTCATTTGCAGGCCAAGAAAATGAAAAAGGTGCGGCTAAGGCACTTTTGTTTTATCTGCATCGCCCAAATCCTTCGACTTAGAAAAGGTAGCTCAAGGCTTTTGAGACTGTATGTAAAAGGTGCAAACCCTTCAGAGTAAATATCTAACAAAGCTTCTTCACAGTAGAGTGCAACATGGTGACCTCAGTTGGCCTTTAGCTGCTGGCCTTAAAATTTGTGAATGCAAATTTTAGATCCCTGATAGATTAAAAAAAAAGTTTGATGATGATCCCGTATTTGTATCTCGTATTTCCTCACTCTAAATAATGTCCATCCTTACTCAGTGCCTTTGATCAAATTTCAGTTTTATTCTGGAATGGTCTCTCCTCCTTTCCACCTACCCAAATTTCACCATGGCTACAGGGCCTGCCAAGTGCTGCCTGGACCTGCCCCAGGTTGCCTCACTGATCTCCTCCTGCTCTGAGCTCAAGCACTGTGGGTTATAGCATCATTTAGAGATTAACTGCACATAACGTGTGCTGCTCTTTGAGAAAGTTCTGTGAGTCAGTCCTGACTTTCTCACTGGACGGTGATAACATCTTCCAAGATTGTAGGCTGACTTTGTTCGTCTTTCTATGTCTCCCACTGCTGAACATATGTTAACTATTCAATAGAAAATTATCTGTTGGTTTCCTGATACTATTTGCAGTTTTGTTGTTATTTTGTCGCTCAGTCATGTCCAACTCTTTGTGACCCCATGGACTGTAACCCCTCAGGATCCTCTGTCCCTGGGATTTTCCAGGCAAGAATACTGGAGTGGGTTGTGATTTCCTTCTCCAGGGGATCTTCTCAACCCAGGAATCGAACCCACATCTCCTGCATTCCAGGCAGATTCTTTACCACTAGCCACCCAGGAAGCCCTATTATGCAGTTTAGAGACATTGTCTTAAGGACTAGATCATCATGGTCACCAGTAGTAAGCATCTGTCTCTCGACAATGGCCGCAAATCATAAACATGGCTTCTGCCTTTCCAAGTTCATAGTCTAAAGCAATAGCTAACAGTATAGTGAAGATATTCTTACTGACAATAGATAATAATGATGCTGACTAACATATGAAGTATGATCACTAAGACCAATTGAGCATATGCATTAACATTAAATAAATAGTTACATTAAAGGCAAATAGACAAGTCTCTGTAGCTAATGGAACAAAAAGTGGAAATGAGAAATTAGTCTCTCTCTTCCACTGTCAGTAGTTGAACGTTACTTTTTCTGTAATCCTATTTCAACAGCCCACTGACAGGAATTAAGGCTTTCTGAGTACATATGAGCTACATCTTGTCTGCTTTATTCTCTAAAAACTGGTTCTGACTAGCAAGCTCTATGAATTTTATGGAAAGGAAAGTGCTGAATGAATCCAACATCTATTTATTATCACCCTCACCATTGCAAGTGAAGATCAAGGTGATGCTGGAAAATCTTGACAGAGTGTCCTTCCATGATAAGGACCTCAAAGCTTGAGTTTGTAGGAGTGTGGCATTAATCTTCCCCTTCTTATTGCATTATAATGGTGGCTTGTCTAAGGCCCTTTGGTATTATTTGTATAAGGCAAAAAGTAATAAGATGTATAGCAAACTAGAATTGACACATCCAAATTATTACTGCTTCTTCAAAATATTTACCTTGGAAAGCCGTATCCTTAACAAGACTCAAAATTTCAGTTATCCTCTGCACTCCTGCTGTGAAACTGGCATGACTCTGAAGGCACAGTATTTGAATATCCCCAAAGAATTAGGAAGACATCATCATCATTTGATATCAAAACAACTCCAAAAGTTGTGGGAACTAGGTCTGGTGAATGTCGGGTGATCAAATTGGGAAACTCACTGATAGAAAGCAACACGTAGCTTACAAGATAACAGATTTTCTTTTTGTGGCCTATAAATCAGCTTCAGAAACACTTCCAAAGGAGGTATTTCAGAATTGCTTTGAGCATGGGCTGAATCACTGGAGCATCTCCAGCATCCAGAGTCACTAGTTTGGAGGGAATTAGATTCCTCTCTGGGAGTTCTACTATGTTCAATACACGAACAGCCTCACCACTTTATAGTCATGCTTTTTACAGAGTCCCACAAGAGCCGAGGTAATTCTCACCTAGTATTTTTCCTGTACTGCCCAGTTTATGGATTAAGGAATCCAGTATCTTCGGTGCTTATCAATTTTATCACCATTTTAGCCCAGATTACCTCTAGCCTGGATTACCTCTCAGGTAGCAAGAATAAATCATCATATTTGATAGTGTTTTACCCTTATTAATGTTCGATTGATTTTAATGGAAGCTAGTAAATTTACCAGAGAAGGCAATGGCACCCCACTCCAGTACTCTAGCCTGGAAAATCCCATGGATGGAAGAGCCTGGTAGGCTGCAGTCCATGGGGTCGCACAGAGTCGGACACGACTGAGCGACTTCACTTTCACTTTTCACTTTTCACTTTCATGCATTGGAGAAGGAAATGGCAACCCAATCCAGTGTTCTTGCCTGGAGAATCCCAGGGACGGAGGAGCCTGTTGGGCTGCCATCTATGGGGTCACACAGAGTCGGACACGACTGAAGTGACTTAGCAGCAGCAGTAAATTTACCATTGGAACACTCACTTGGGTTTTCCTTTGCTTGACATTGCAATGGCAACCTGAAGGCCTGTGGTTTCCCACTATGTAACCTGGGACCACCCATCAACACCACAGCCCAGTCATAGTTGTAAGAGACTGTTCACAGGAATCAAATTTATTCACCTGAGCCAAGTCTGGGCACATCACCAGGAACACAGCTTGGGCATAGAAGCAAGGGGGAGAATGGAAAGGAAAGTCACATTTTATTGAAGGATGGCTGTGTGCCAGGATCTTTACATACCTTATCCTATGTCATATCGAATCAATCCTGGGAAGTGGGAATTAGTGCAATTTCATACACGTTGAGAAAAGGAAGTTTAAGAGAGGCTGGGTTAGTTACCTAAAGTCTATGTATTAATAAATTAAAGAATTAGCACTTTAAATTTTACTGAATCCAAAGCACAAGCTCTTTGCAGTAAGATTGA
This sequence comes from Bubalus kerabau, assembly GCF_029407905.1. NCBI lineage: Eukaryota > Metazoa > Chordata > Mammalia > Artiodactyla > Bovidae > Bubalus > Bubalus kerabau. The sequence continues at coordinate 70,318,736 of NC_073634.1, forward strand.
TGAGCTGTTTCTAGCAACAGGACCATGGAGGGGGAGGTGAGCAACCTGGGGCAACATTGGCAACTGTGCCATTTCGGCTACCCACTAGCTGTGGAAGGTCTTGGTCTACCAAATCCTTATTTCCATCAATCTAATAAATACTTGAGTGACAAGTCCTTTTAGTTTGAAACATTATATTACATCTCAGTCACAAAGGTAAGTGAAGTCAGACTTAAGTCCTCCAGGGTCTTATAATTCAGTGAGAGACAAGCACATAATGATATAATATCTAAAATACACAGGAGATACTGAGATAGAGATATAAGATCAGAGCCCAGACTTGGAGCTGAGTGGTAGCACTTACTTATCTGTGTTCCCCTCTCAACTACGAGGTCAGTGATTACAAAGACCACATCCATCTTTTATGCCAGTGCTTACAGAGGGCCTGGCATAGAGTAGGTATTCAATAAATATGTATGGTATGAATGAATTGGGTGGTGCCTTAGCTAAGACTGGTTGGGAAGTAGCTCAGATGGTAAAGCGTCTGCCTACAATGCTGGAGACCCAGGTTCAATCCCTGGGTCGGGAAGATCCTCTGGAGAAGGAAATGGCAACCCACTCCAGTACTCTTGCCTGGAAAATCCCATGGACAGAGGAGCGTCGTAGGCTACAGTCCATGGGGTTGCAAAGAGTCGGACACGACTAAGCAACTTCACTCATTCACTTAGCTAAGACTTGAAAGATGAAAAACAGTTGCCCAAGGAATGAAGGAAGAAAGGGTGTTTCAGGGAGAAGACCATGAGAGAAACAGTGAGCTGATGTACAGGGAACGACATGTGGTTGAGTTTCGTCAAAGCCCAAAGTGTAAGGAGGGAGGTGGTGAGGGAGGAGGTTGGAGAAAAGAGAGGCCTAGTTGTGAAGGGCCTTGAGCTAAGGACTCTTGGACTGAGGGACCCATAAATGGATTCTGGGGGTTTGATGGACCCCTCTGAAAATATGATCAAAATTAGTGAGCTTGTTTATAAATTTGAATGTGTCCTTTTCTGAGGAAAGGGCTGTATCATTTTCATCAAATTCTCCAATATTAAGAACTCTTGACCGTGAAGAGCTGTTAAAGATTCATGGTCGGCAGAGCTATTATAACATGTTAGGTCAATAACTCTAGATGCAGTGGTGGAGGATGGAATTTGGGTAGCAAGGCTGGTGGTGGAGAAACCAGTGAAGAGAGAACTACAAGTGGCAAAAAAAAAAAAAAGATTCTAAATCTAATCAAGTGTTGAAGAAGGAGTAGATAAGGCCAGATTCAGGAAGTATTTAGCTGGTCAAAGGAATAGGTGTACTTATAGGAGGGTGTGAACTTGGGGAGCGGGGAGAGGAAGAAAGAGAAAACTGAGATGGACTTCCAGATTTCCAACTTGGATTGATAGGCGGTGCATGCATGCTAAGTCACTTGTCGTGGCCGACTCTTTGCAATTCCATGAACTATAGCCTGACAGGCACCTTTGTCTATGGGATTCTCCAGACAAGAATACTGGAGTGGGTAACCATTCCCTTCTCCAGGGGATCTTCCCGATCCAGGGATCAAACCCAGGCCTCTATGTCTCCTGCATTGCCAGGCGGGTTCTATATCGCTGCACCACCTGGGAAGTACTTAGTACTTATCATTGAATGAGAAGAGAATGAGCTGGTTTGAAAAAGGAAACAGTGAGCTCAGTTTGAATTGTTGTTTGTAGTGCAGTGCCAGTAGAACCTACCAGACAGTGGAATGACCCTGACCATGACCCTGAAGCATGAAGAGAGATCTAGGCTAGAGATAAAGAGTTAAGTCTTCAGTATCTAGATAAGAGTTTAAACTGTGAAAGGAAGGGAGACAGCCCGTGGCCAGTTTTATAGAAAGAAAAACAGCAAGGGACCAAGAATGCATCCACGGGTTGTACAACATGGTAAGCAGACTAAATGCCACTGAATTGGACACTTACAAATGGTTAAAGTGGCAAATGCTGTGTGTATATATATTTTACCATGCTTTTTAAAATGAGAAAAAAGTAGGCACTTCAGGTATAGCTTAGGGGACTCTACTCACTGTTCTGTGGTGATCTAAATGGGAAGGAAATTCAAAAAAAGAGGGGATATATGTATATGTATCGCGATTCACTTTGCTCTACAGCAGAAACTAACACAAAATTGTAAAGCAACTGTGCTCCAATAAAAATTAATTTTTATAAAGTATATACCTTGCTTTAAAAAAAAAAAGATCCATGCCGCCTGCTGATATTTAAGGGACTGCATACAAGGAAAAGCCCATGAGGAGGTGGGCAAGGAGTAATCTGAGATGAGAGGTGGGAAGCTGAAGAGAGCCACCACAGATGCCAGGGCAACAGAATTCCAATAAAATGCAGGGCGGGATGGGCAGTGAATTAGATAACGGCTAAAGTTACTTCCAGAAATAACAGTCAAGAATATATAAGCTCTGGGAGAGAGAGACTGAAAGAGAGAGAATTTTGGTCTCAGGGCTTGCCCATCCAGAACTTCTCAGCAGTAATAAAATGACTTAAATTTCATCTTTCAAAATAAAACTTGCCCATACTCTGCCAGTTTTGTCTGGGCAGGAAACAGAGCTCATACCAGCTGCTGAGGATGATTTGAAATTCCACTTCAGAGCCCTGGAATGTGACACCTCCCAAGTGGCAGCCTCTGCCTAGGGAGGGATGGAGGGAGGGAAGCTGCCTGGAGCGGAGGGTGGGGGTACAGCAGGGGGTACAGAGCCCTTTGGCCTCCCTTGGAGAAGCGGACACTCCCGCCTGACTTGTCCACCATGTCCCTGGTCCCTTTGTCTCTGCACATCTCCCTCTCCGCCAGATGGCCTCTTTTTTGTTTACAACAAGCGAGTTGCCATGAGATCTCGAGGTCACGAACCAGAGCTGCCCCTGGCTGAAGGGTTCTTTCCCTTGAGTGCTTCCCGACAGTGCTTCAAAGACAGCCGTGCTCAACACCAGGGATAGAGGGACGGAGCCAAAGATGGAGGCAGGAGAGGAAGAGGGACCACTGGGTAGCCACACCCCATAGCAAACACGCCTAGTCGTGTCCTGGAGTGCCCTGTGGCATCATCATTTCCCAGCTGAATCCAGGGAAGCAGCCTCTCCAGCTTTTAAAAAGATCTAATGGATCATCAGCTGTTTTCCTGTCATATTTTTGGCAGAGTTTGGCTGATAGCCCTACAATGTGGCAGAATAAACCTGCTAATTTATTCTTCAGGTTGAATGTTTAAAAGACAGTCTCATCTAACCAGGTGAAATAATCTGAGTATCTTCGGTAACTCAGTGATAATGCTGAGGATCTGTAAAACCTAGCCTAGATCCTAAAACTGCAGCAAACCCACCACCCATCAGGGAGGGCTCTCCATACTGCTTTATTAATAATTCCTGTACACTCTTGTCAACATGTAATTGTTACAGTTTACCAGAGCCCTTCCTAAAAAGTGAAAGTGTTAGTCACTCAGTCCTGTCTGACTCTTTAGGACCCCATGGACTCTAGCCCACCAGGCTCCTCTGTCCTTGGGATTCTCCAGCTAAGACTACTAGACTGGGTAGCTATTCCCTTCTCCAGGGGATCATCCTGACCCAAGGATCGAAGCTGGGTCTCCCACATTGGCAAGCGGTTTCTTTACAGTCTGAACCACCAGAGAAGCCCTAGGGCCCATACTAGGGTAAGTTAAAAGATACTGAGGGGTCACAGTCCTTGGGGCAATAAAGCATATGAAAAAACAGAAATAAGACCCTCAACACCATATATGAAAGCCTTCGTTGTTGTGGACTGGAGACTGAGGCTGAGGGGACAGCAATGGGCTGGAAACTGAAGCCCAGGATTAAACCGATTTGCCAGCCTCCTCTCGCCTGGGGCTTGTCCAGGGAAGATGCAGAGCCTTGGGGGAGCTGATGAAGTTTAAGTTTCCAGGATCCTCATTTGAATGGGTTTCTCCTAGCCCTTTTAAGGCCCCAGGAGGGGCACTTATAATTATGAGTTCGTATTTTTACATTCTTCTTCTTAAAGAGGACTCCCCAAATTGTACAAGCATCAGGCCTCACACAAAACCAGCCTGCATGGAGCTGAAGAGGAGCTGTTTCCAGTGGGTAGCATGCTCCCAGGAGAGGAAGTGGAGAGCAGAGGCCCATGTTCTCTGTGCTCTGGTCCTATTTACTGAATGAAGAAGGAAATGGCAACCGACTCCAATAGTCTTGCCTGGGAAATCCCATGGACAGAGGAGCCTGGCAAGCCACAGTCCATGGGGTCACAAAGAGTCAGACACAACTGAGCAACTATGCACTCAAAGAGGAAGAAAGACCTGTAGTTGTGCACAAAGCGCCTTCAACAGGGAAAGATACGCAGGAGTGGGGAAGAACACACCCTCATTAACTGATCCAGAACTGAAGACACTTCATTGGCTACATGTTAATAACCCCATGCCTGGACATCAGGCAGAATCCCAGTTCAAACCCACCTTGAAGATCTGAGTTTCTTAAACTTGAGCTTTCCCCAGTTTCCCATCGTTCCTCTCAGTTTTACCCTACTCCCTTTACCCGGGTCAGCAAGCAGCTAAGAGCTATATAGAAGTCTCTGGAGTCAGGGAGAACAACAGGCAGGGTCCCACTAGAGGCCATCCCCTTGTGGGACAGGTTTGGTTTTTTTTTTCTCCTTTTTTTAAAGATATATTCAGAGCAAACAAACAAACAAGAAAGCAAAATATTAAGACAGAAAGGAGCAGTGGTGCTTAATGCTCTCTTGCTTAGAAGCTTGCCTCCCTCCTATTATACAAGATCTCTCATGCCCCACTACTGTGAGTCAGAAATCCAAAATTACTAGAAACCTACTGTGAGAGTTGCTGTCATTATTCAAGTTTCCAAATCTATACCCTTGAAAATAATGCCTCCTTGTTTTAAAAGACACACCCTCATTTGGTGAGCTGGGAACAAAGGAACGGACAAAGCCATGCAGCAGGGATTTGCCTTTCAAGCCAGGTCTACTTCAGAGAAGGTTATCCTAACAAAGGATGACTGCAGGAAGGAGCAGGTGAGCATCCTGCCCTTGTATTTAATATACCATGTCTGCTTCACTGCAGGCTTCTGTGAGCATGTTACACCTCAGCATTCACAGGAAAAAAGGCATGAAACTACTACTCATTGAAGAAACCCATGTATTGTTGTTCTTTAGACCTAAGTCGTGTCCAACTCTCTGCAACCCCGTCGACTGCAGACTCCTCTGTCCCTCACTATCACCTGCAGTTTGCTCACATTCATGTCCGTTGAGTTGGTGATGCCATCCGTCTCTACTGCCCCCTTCTCCTTTTGCCTTCAAGCTTTCCCAGCATCAGAGTCTCTTCCAATGAGTCAATTCTTCACATCAGGTGGCCAGAGTTTTGGAGCTTCAGCTTCAGCATGAGTCCTTCCAATGAATGTATCTCCTTGCAGTCCAAGGCACTCCCAAGTCTTCTCCAACACCACAGTTCAAAAGCATCAGTTCTTTGGTGCTCAGCCTTCTTTATGGTCCAGCTCTCAGATCTGTACTTGACTACTATAAAAACCATAGCTTTGACTATACAGACCTTTGTTGGCAAAGTGATGTCTTTGCTTTCTAATACGCTGTCTAGGTGTGTCCCCCTGCCCCAGCTGGAAGTACCTTAGGTTGCTTCTGTTCAGCTCTAGTCACAGACCCCAGAACCCTCAACCTCCAGCTGAAAATATCCCAAACTAAAGGGCTATGTTGATTTATTAAACTTTCTTTTTATTTTTTAAATAAAATAAGAATTTAACTTGTTGGATATTTAGGCTGTCAAGAAAATAACAATGGCAGGAATCAATCTTTGGCTATTTGTCTGCTGCTTTCTTTTCCCTCAGAAAGCTCTTTCAAAGTTTCTAGAGAATTACACACAGAGGCTTCCCAGCAAGGATAGGTGTCAAGACAGAGTTTGCAGGGCAGGTCAGCTTCTGCTCTCACTTTGTGTCATAAAATCAGGTCCAGGCAGGTCCCTCCCCAGTGTCAGAAAGAATAGAGGCTACATTTGCTTCCAGGCCTGGAGGCTGGCTGGGGCGGCACTGTGAGTGGTGAGGAAGCCAGCTCGGCCCCTGCCAGCTAGTCATCTAAGACAGGGCCGGGGCAGACACATTTACGCACTGCCTCAAATGGCCCCGCTCAGCCCCATAGTGGAGGCCATGTGGGTCCAGGGGTATTTCCAGTCCTGGTCACCCTGTGCCTGGTGAAGCAGAGAGCAGAGGCCGAGTCCACACACTTGTCCTGAGTCAGACTGAGAGCGATGGTTAAGCCCATGACCCTCTTAGGCTCCAAGCCAGGAAGAAGCTTTGGGGAGCAAGCAGTGGGTAACACAGTGACCTGGGACACAGAAGGGCTGGTGGAAGGCCAGAGCTCAAGGAGCCAAAGAAGGTGGCACCAGAAGAGAACAAAAGAGGCAGATTATGGGCCACCAGGCTATACTCTGGGCTCTGGAGCATTCCACATGTCTCCTGGCTCATGGAAGAATCTTAACATCCAAGGGAGCTCTTCATCTTGGAATTTGGTGAAGATATAAGAGGATTAGTTTAGAGTAACTGAACCAACTTCTGGAGTGGAACAAATACCATTTAGTACACATTGCAGGTGTGTATGTATTTCTCTACTACACTCTGATATAAATTCAACAAGGTAACACAGTCTCCAATATGAGTTGTCATGAGGTAATTGATTAAAACTCCAATCCAAGCTCATAAAGGGCAATCCCTTTTGACTTTACTCTGAAGTACACTTTCACCATGTGAGACTCCAGTCCACCTGGAGCCATGTGGGTGAACTTCTGTCAGAGCAGATGTAGCAATTACAAACACATTGTCAGTCTCTCACGTGGCTATTTAATGTTTAGTCTTTAAAGTATCAATATTTCTTAAGTGAATTTTTTATAAATCTGATATTACAGTATAATGGTGAAGTGGAAGTGGGCAAAGTGCTAAAATCAGACTGTGAAGGTTCAATTCCCAGTTTTGCTGGAAGATCTTGAAAACCAGGCAGTGCATTTGGGGGGTTTATTGGGGGCTGCATCCAGAGCAGGGGTCAGTGCCTTCGGGACCTCCCACCCTGCCTCCTTTCCTCCCCCCCAGCATCCCCAGTGTACTTGCCCCTTCCAGAGTCCCACGCTGTCTTCCTCCACTGCAGCAGGGAGGCCTGGGGCTGGGTAGGGTCAGACCAAACCTGGCCAGAGGCAGGCCACATGGAGCTTTGTCTGAATCCAGGAAATCTTCTAGTAATGAAGCCTTCTGTCTTCCCATCTGGGCCCGGTCCTTCACCCTCCCCACTTCATAGGAAACCTTCTCCTTTTTCCAGAAGGAAATTTTTTAAAATCCCCCAAATACATCAGCCTTTCTGCTTCAGTTCCTTTCTCTAGAGTGAGAATTAAATCAGAAGAAGAGAGACTGCATATAATGTGAATACATGTAGTCTGTAGTCTTTACTAAATTATAACTTAATACTGAAATACCAAAGGTCTATAAACCTTGCAGTAACAAAATCACTTATTATTCCAAGTGCAAACAGATTTATGATGTGAAATGGCCACCATATTTGCTGGCCATGTGGAAACAGAGAGAGGGTGAGTTCAGCTCAGCGTCTGGCTTGATGGCCTCCGAATCTCTCATCCAGGCCTGTCTACTTTCATCTTACAATTCATTTTCTCCTCACGTCAATTCAGTGAGGCAGGTGGGGTTTAGTATCTCCATTTTATGGGCATGGAATTTAGGGATGGAAAGATCAAGAGGGTTGTCTTTGACTAACAGTAAGTCTGGAAAACACACATCGTTTCTTTGTGTCTTCCAGGAGAGCATCATTTTCTGCTGTAGCTCATGCATAAATGTTGTGGTCCAGGAGCATCCTCTGGCCACTGTGCCCTCTCCCCACCCACTGTCCAGCCCTGCACCTGCCCTTGTGAGGTGCAGCTCCCTCGGGGACAATAGGGCATTCCCAAGCCTTGGCTTGGTGGAAGTCAAATGTTTAGTTCCCTGGCTTTTGGGTCAAAGACGTTCCACAGAGTAAGAGATGCCTTTGAACAGCTTCCAGTAGTCCCTGATGAGCACTCAGAGTAAGAGTGAGTCACACCCCAGCTCTGCCATTAACTTACTGTGTAACCTCCAACAGGCCACCCAGCCTCCCGGCTCTGGAAATGGGTGGGAGGGAACAGCTTTTAGAACCTGGTCACACTGTGAACAGCTTCCCGTGAAGTCGTGTGCCCTAAAGTTCATGAGTGTCATTTTGGGAGGGTGACACCTTCCATCCAACTGAGCCTGTCTGTGTACCCAACAGGTCCACCAACCCAGGGTGAGAGCCCCAGGGTCATGAGAGCGCTCACACCAAAGCGAGGTTCCCCAAGTGCAGATTTTTAAAATACAACTTCAGGAGTTTATTTTCTTATTATGCAATGTTAAAAAGGGAAAAAAACAAAGATAGATTTGTTTTTAATTACCATTAACCCACTACCCGCAAAACCACCATTAATATTTTAGTAAATATCCCTCAGTCTCTCTCACTCTTGACACATATACATAAGTCCACTCTTTATATCAGGGCTGTTTTCTTGGGTCATTTAAATATTTGCAAACATAATGTCTACAGAGTAACTGACTGCATGGTGGTTCTATGATGTATTATTAGTCATCCTTTGTTAAACATTTAGGTTGCTTTCCTTTATCATCATCATCATTATCTGTGCAAACATACCTGATTTTCCCAGGGAGGTGCTAAAAGTAGAAGTGCCAGCTGTATTCAGAAGGGGTACCCATGACAATTAATACCTGTGTCAACTTGCCTCTAACCCCTAGCTCCAAACATTGTGCCCCCTTGCATTCCCAGTAGCTGAGAAGGAAGGGAGATGGAGGGCACTTAAATCTGCCTCTGAACCAGCAGCCTCAGAATAGTGACACCCAGTCAATGAGATCTCTGCTGCTTAAAGTTAACCATCTCAGGCCACGGCAACTGTCATTTTGGGGACTGGCCTAGGCATGTTTGGAAGTGGGCATAATTTGTCTTGGCTGCCTGTCTCACTGGATCTGACAGCAGCATTGACTCAGCCACCACACCCCTCTCCTCCCAGGGTTAGCAGCAGCTGCTTTACCCTCCATACCCTGGAATCCCTTTGCCCTTTATCACATCCTATCTGTGGGCTCTAGTCTTTGCTCATGAATCTGTTACATGCACATATGAGAAACAGGTTCAGGGGAGCAGACTGAGTCCTGAGAACTGTCCTGAGTCCAGCCCAGGTGGTGACAGGAGCAGCAGATCCAGGGAGCAGGAAACTGTCACTGTGCAGAGGGTGATGGTCCGCAGGCAGGCAGGGAGTGGCGGGCCTTCTCAGCACCCAGATGCATGAGCGGCCATCTGCTCTGTCTCTTGCAGGATTGGTCCTTCGGGATGTTGTTCAAAGAGAAGAACAGGGCTTCGCTGAAAAGAGGAATCCATTTCTCATGAGAATTGGCTACATAGAGTGTGTTGCCCAAAATGCTGGACAGAGTCTCAGCCATTTGCTTAGCGAGCTGTGCTCTTCTCCAGGCCTTAAATCTGCATACTGAGGATGGGAGTGTGGGGCGGGGGGACCCCAGGTGTTGCCTTGCCCCACCCAAGCTCCGTGCTGGTTGCACACACAGCCAGTCCCACTGCTGACCACCCTCTCTCTCGGCCCCACAGTCTGATGGCTCCATCCTGGCGATCGCCCTGCTGATCCTGTTCCTGCTCCTGGCCCTGGTGCTCCTCTGGTGGTTCTGGCCCCTCTGCTGCACTGTGGTAAGTGACGCAGCCCCCTCCCCGACCCTGGGCCTCTGGCCACTCAAAACGAAGAGTGACACAAAGTTAACAGCACCACGAGCAAGGAAAGGGCAACAGGAAAATGTGTGAATAATTCAGAATAAATCTAGCATTTTGGGGTACAATTAATACAAAATTGGCAAAATCTAACACAAGCAATAAACCTGAGTCATTAGGAGTTCAAATGGGTTAGGGAGTGAGTTTGCCAGTGGACATGCCATTTGGGTAGAACAGCTGGAGAGCTTGCTCTGGGTCCAGTGCCTGGAAGGATTAGTAAAATATTGTAAATGATGACATGTAACCAATGCACATGAATATGTGTGTGTTTGGTACATGTGCATGTACGCACACACACACACACACACACATATTTGTGGAGTTGCACCAACTGATACTCTTCCAAAGCCAACTTGGTCTTAGCAACTTGTCAGCTCATCCGAGAAAGAGACTTGCTGCTGCTGCCAAGTCGCATCAGTCGAGTCAGACTCTGTGCGACCCCATAGACGGCAGCCCACCAGGCTCCCCTGTCCCTGGGATTCTCCAGGCAGGAACACTGGAGTGGGTTGCTATTTCCTTCTCCAATGCATGAAAGTGAAAACTAAAGTGAAATTGCTCAGTTGTGTCCGACTCTTAGCGACCCCACGGACTGCAGCCTACCAGGCTCCTCCACCCATGGGATTTTCCAGGCAAGAGTACTGGAGTGGGGTGCCATTGCCTTCTCCAGAAAGTGACTTAGGCCTCTATTTTTAACAATACAGAGTGGCACCTACCTTTTATAGCATGCACCTGGGCTTCCCAGGTGGTGGTAATGGTATAGAACCCACCTGTCAATGCAGGAGACATAAGAGACATGGGTTTGATCCCTGGGTCAGGAAGATCCCCTGGAGGAGGGCATGGTAATCCACTCTAGTATTCTTGCCTGGGAAATTCTATGGACAGAGGAGCCTGGCGGGCTACAGTCCATGGGGTCACAAAAGAGTCGGACAGGATTTACCGACTAAACAACAGCAACAATCAGTTTCTATTCCCTGGCCCAGAGACCCAAACAAAAGGAAGAGCCCAAACAACATAATATTCAAATGAAGAAAAACATTAGGTCTCACAGGTCTAGTTCTAGCACGCGCCCTGCCTTCTTGCCAGTCAGAGCATGCCCTGTAAAGCCAGGTAGGTTTGAATCAGCGCCGCTCTGCTGCTGCAGCATCTTTCATTCCCTGGATTTCAGTCCTTCTATGGCCAGCCCAGGAGGGGAAAACAGATGATGAGACTCTCCAAGCCAGTTTGTCTTCACGTTATCTCTGGAATGCCAGCATTTAAGCATATAACACAAAGCTCCTAAAATCTATGTGTGGAAATACCCTGGTGTTCCAGTGGTTAACACTGCACTTCTACTGCAGGGGGCACAGGTTCAATCCCTGGCCAAGGAACTAAGGTTCCACATGCTGCTCAGTACAGCAAAAAAAAAAAAAAGTTTTTTTTTTTTTTTTTTAACTCTGTGTGAAAAACAGAAACCAAAGACTCATAGAGCACTAGACTTGAACTGAAGGAGGAAATGTCTTCAAATGACATCTTAAGGAGATGGGAAATGAATGAAACAAGAAATTCAGCCAGGATATGGATCCATGTGGCAAGGATTTCTGGAAAGTAAAGACTTTGCACCAACAGAAGCCTCTGGTGTAGACAGGAAAAGATGACTTTTAGCAGACAAGAATGTGTAGTGGGGAGGGACTCCAGACAGGTGCAAATCTTGGGTCAATTAGTGTAATCCAGGCTGGAGTGATTTCACCAAGATTTTAAGCTGTCTCGGCCACGGCAGCCTCAAAAGTTAAATGTTTAAATACTTAAGGCTGTACAACCATTTTATTTTGAAGGTTTAAAAAAAAAAAATGAGCCAGCCAGAGTGCTCTGTATGGTGATTCAGAAATATACACCTTTCCAAGTCTGGAATTCTGGAGGGGCTCTTAAAGAAGGGGTGGCTGGTGGTGGTATTGGTGGCAGCCCAGAGTGAACCCAGGGCTTCTGTTATGGTAGACATCACCTTTGTTCACTGAGTCCCCTTAATTGTTAAAAACTGTTACTTCTGAGTGAGGGCAGCTAGAAACAATAAAACAGCCAAGCAGTACTCTATGACTTACTTGCTGTGTGATCTTGAGCAAATTACTTAACCACTCTGTCCCCCAGTTTCCTCAGTTGTATACTGAGGACAATGAGAGCTCTGACCTCACAGGTAGATAGTGAAAATTAAAGGATCCTAAATATGTATATCTATATCTGTATAGATATATATGTATACGTGTATATATACTGCTTGAAGCAGTTCTTGTATTATTTTTAATAACAATAATTAATATTATTATTTTAAAATAGTTACTATAATAAGAATACATAGCTGTACCATATGGCATTCAATTTATATTGGTGAGAAATGTCTCTTTTTTCCAGTTTTATTGAGAAATAATTGACATATAACATTTTATAAGTTTATAGTATACAACTTAATGATTTGATACATGTATTGCACAAAGTTTACCACAACAAACATCCATTACCCCACATAGTCACACACTTTTTCCTTCATGATAAGAACTTTTAAGAACTACTTTCTTGGTAGTGGTGGTGGTGTTAACCACTAAGTCATGTCGGACTCTTTAGTGACCCCAGGGAGTATAGCCCACCAGGCCTCTGTCCATAGGATTTCCCAGGCAAGGATACTGGAGTGGGTTGCCATTTCCTTCATCCAGGGGATCTTCCCAACCCAGGGGATCAATCCCATGTCTCCTGCACTGGCGGATGAATTCTTTACCACTGAGCCACCAGGGAAGCCCAAGGACTACTTTCTTAGCAACTGTTAAATGGACAGTGCAGTAGTCTAAACTGTAGACATCGTGTCTTACATTACAGCTCCAGAGCTTATTTATCTTAGAACTAGCTGCAAATTTGTACATTTTGACTACCTTCACTCAGTTCCTCTACCCTCAAACCTGTACCCCAACCCCTTCCTCTGGCAACCACAAATATGATCTGCTTTTATGAATTTGGTTCTTCTAAATTCCACGTGTGAGATCATACAGTATTTGTCTTGCTCTGCCCGACTTACTTCACTTAGCGTAATGTCCTCAAAGTCCATCCATGTTGTCGCAAATGGAAGGATTTCCTTCTCTTTTATGGCTGGATAGTATTTCACTGTATATGCATATCACATCTTCTTTATCCATTCATCCTTCATAGGTTGTTTCCACCTCTTGGCTATTATAAATAAGGTTGTAATGAATACGAGGCTGCTGGTACTTCTTTGGGATAGTAATTTTGTTTCCTAAAAGTGGAATTGCTGGGTCATGGTAGTTCTATTTCTCATTTTTTGAGGAACCTCCGTACTGTTTTCCACTGTGGCTATACCAGTTTATGCTCCCATGAGTGGTGTATAAGGAGTTCCACCAACACTTGTTATTGTCTTTTTGATGATAACCATCCTAACAGGCATGAGATGATATCTTATTGTGGTTTTATTTTCCAGGAAAATGTCTCTTAATTAACGCCTTTCATTATTGGGAGCAGGATTACATAAGGCCAGGTTGTTTTGCAATACTCAAAATATTTTTCAACAATTCTATCTGGTTAAGCCTATGTTGCTTTGGAAGACAGCCAAAAGTCTTAATGCGGTCTGATTTTGTAAGTCCTGAAGGATTTCTTTGCAAGGGGAAGATCTTAGAGATTGATTTCCCTGTTTATGAGGTCTATAGAAACTGCCCTCACAGCTATTTCTGAAAGCTGGCTGGGGCTGACACTTGGTGTACCCCCAAAATTGCTTCCTGATCACTGGCTTCCTTCAAGAATGGTGATGTTCTGAGGGGGATAGGATAAAGTCATGTGTTTTCTGAAGGGAGTATACAGGAAGGAGGGCAAACATCATCTCCTGCCTCCCTAAAAGGCAGAATGCAGGAAGTTTCTCTCCCTTGTTTGACAGCATCCCTCTCCAAGTCTGGGACTGACAGAGGGCATCCTTATAACTGATGGTCCTGAAACCTTCCTCTGTCCTTCTCTCTACCCTGCCTCGAGTGTGAGGAATGCCTCAGTGACCTGGTACCAAAGCTACATCTCAATGATGGAAAATAACCAGAGAGCAGAAAGGGTCTGTAACGTGAGGAGCCCATGAGGATTCTCTGCTGTGTCCTTCCTCTGTCTTCTGCACAATTCTCTCCAGGAATGATATTTAAAGTATTTAACAACCCGCAAGGCCCCCCATCGCAACTGAGCCAAACATTAACCCTTTAGTGGCTGGATATGAACTGGGAATGGGGGTGGTCCACAAAGTCCTGGAGGGTGGCAGGGGTAGGGGGGCAGGCAATTAGATCACTCTTTACTCATCATAATGAACATTTTAAAAGTAATGACCAGAGCAAGTGTATTGGTTACTACAAGCTGGCCCTCTGCAGAACTCAGCATCTTCTTGCTTCCTGCTGGCCCCATCTGGAAGCAGAAATCTAAAGGGTGAGAGTGACTGGTGCTACTCATTGCATTTTGCCTTTCTGAAAGGACCTTACTCCCATCTGGCTCTTATCTTCTGCCTAGATGAAACCTGGGTTAACTTCTTGCCCAAATAGCAGAGAATAGTCTATCAGTGATGACCAATGGAGAGAGAATTTTTCCAGACCCTGGATCAAAACCTTTTAGTGTTTCCCAGCATGGACCTCAATATCCCCAGGTAAACCTTTGATTTCTAAGATTCCTACCTTTATTCACTGGCACGAAAAACATTCCCATTGAAAGGGAGAGAGTCACTGGACTATGTAGCCTGGGTTTATTTGCCATTGCAGAAAGGGAATTCAGGAGCCAATATTTTACCCCAAAATAGATAAGTAAATAGAGTCCTGCCTCAGTTCCACAAGGGACATTGCTAGAACCCTTTAAGTCATGCAGTGGCCATTCTATCTACTTATTAGTTGGTCCAATATTATTGAACTTTTTCAATTGAACTTTAAAAAAAGGAAGACCAAGAAATCTAAATAAGAAGATGATCATGAGAAAAGGGTTGAAATATATTGTAAGAGTGAAAAAGTCAACAATAAATCAGTGGTATTAGCAGTAAATATCATCTAATATAGATGAAGAAAGTATAGGTAACTCTGGGTGTCTACCATCATCTCAGCCAAGAGGCAGCACCCTAACAAGAGCCTGCAGTCCAGCTAGGGTGGTAGTTTCATGTACACAGGGAAAGACCATCACCCCTGGCCTAAATTTCAGCAGGTCATCAGACACTGATAGATCCCTGATTAGTAGTGGGGACTTGACTCCTCCAAATCAAAAATCTGGGGATAGAATAAAAGCTTACATGGTCTCTTAACCTACTGACCCCATGTTGCCACTCTCAGGAATACCCTTGATTCCGTAACTCCTTCTCCACCTGCCCTGGCCCCTTCCTGCACCTGAACAGAGCAACTCTAAGTCTTCTCTCCTGCTCCCAAGATGCTGATCCCTTCAGAAAATAATTGCCCGAGCACAATGATGAAGCCCGAGCACACTGATGAAGCCAGGGCACATTTACCGGTCCTTTGAATTGCTTAGCACACTCTGACCTCATTCGTATGGAGCCCCAGTTTCACTCTCACAGTGTCTCTCCCAGACTGTTCTCCTTCTCCTGGAGATGTCTATGCTACTTCTGGCCCTTTCACTCTCAACAGACAACCTGCTCTTCTGTCTCACTGAGAAGATGGAAACCATCCTGTGAGAAACCTTCCACTTCAAACAGACTTGTGTGCATCCTTCTCCAACATCCCTCCCTTCCCTGGATGCAGACTGGCCCCTCTCCCTCTCCTTCCACTCATGTCTTTCATCCTGTTCTCTCCCACCCACCTCTGCCTATGGTATCTTCATCCTTTCCACCATCTTCCTCCCCGCTGCCTGCTGGCCTCCTTCAACCTTAACAAATGTGTCATAGCTTATTCTTCCTTCAAGCTGCCCTATTCCTTCTCCCTCTCTTTCATCTGAAAACTTCTCTGCAGAGCAGACTGTTCTTCCATTCACTCTTCAGCCTGCTGCACCCTGGGCTCCATCACCATTGTTTCTCTAGTCCATCCCTTGCAAGCCTGAACTCCCAGCCAGGAGTGCTCATTTCTCTTCCTACTCTAGTTCTTTCAGCAGTGGGCACTCTCTCCTTTCCACTCTCTCCCCTGCTGGCTGCTGCTGACTCTTCTGTCTCCTTCCGCTGCTGCTCACCTCTTGTTCTTTGAGCTTGTCTTCAGCCTTCTCTACACATTGTCTCTGGCAATATCACCAATGCTCATGACTTCGGCTACAACGGATATGCTAGCGGCTCCTCAATGTGCCCACCCATCTCTGGCCTTGGCTTCAAAAGATCAGGTCTATAGTATCAGGACCGAGTGGCTTTCTCAAACATGGCTATCTCTACCCGCCCTCACAACATGTCCCAATTAAACTTGTTGACCCCAGAACTGGTCTTCATCAGTGGATATGTCATCATCCTCGGAGCTGCCCAAACTAGAGACAGCAGTGATTGCCAATGTCTTCTCTCTCTCTTCCTGTCTTCTCTCACTCTGGAATGGTGTATAGAGCATCCTCTTCTCTCACACCCTGTCTCATCTGGCACTTCTGTCCACATCCTCTACCCCAGCCCAAGTATATTACCTAGAACTCAGGAGTTGCTAAACAAATAGTTTGGAATGAATGAACGAGTGAATGGATGGATGTCATTGCCCTAGTCTAAGGTTCAGCATCTCCCACCTGAACTATTGCAGTAACTTTCTAACTGCTCTTTTAGTCTACCGTCACTAGGTTTTTTCCTTTAAAAAAAAAAAAAATCAAGGAAACAGTTCATGATCCCACTCCCTTCCCTGCCCCAAATCCTCATGACTGTTCAAGTTCTCTAAAATAGACTTCAAATTCCTTGACTTGGCATGTGTAGACCCTTCCCAGTCTGGCCACAACCGCCCTCTCCGGCCTCACCTCCTACCCTTCTCCCTGTGTGTGCATGGACCCCCTAAGCACCCCATGAGGGCTTCTTCATGGCACCAACCATGCTGTTGTTACTGATTGTTTACTTGTCAATCTTCCCCTGTGGACATAAGCTGTTGGCAGCCAGGAGTGTAGTTCCGCAGACATTAACCGTGCCCAGTTCAAGACTGTTACTTATAAATCTCAAAGTTCTTTGAGTAGCCAAATGGAAGGAGAGTGGTCTCCAGGCTCGCTCTGTTCTTTGGGGCTCCTTGAACATACCATGTAGTTATTACTGATCTCTTTCTGTTGCTTCCACTTGCTGAAATATTCTCATAGTCTTTATCTATTCTGTCTACAATTCCTCTTTGAAGTCCTGCTCATGATTACTCCATCTAACTAGTTTTCCTTTTTCCCACCTGGGAGAATTAGCTTCAGCTTTCCTTGGTTTTCATAGCACTTTTTTCACACATCTGTTAAAGCAGGGGTCCCCAACCCTCAGACCAGCACTGGTCAATGGCCTATTAGAAGCAGGGCTGCACAGCAGGAGGTGAGCTGCAGGCAGGCCAGTGAGGGAAGTTTCGTCTATATTTTCAGCCCCTCCCTGTTGCTCACATTACCACCTGAGCTCTGCCTCCTGTCAGATCAGTGGCCACATTGGATTCCCATAGGGGCATGAACCCTAAATATGATGAGTTTGGATCATCATAAAACCATCCCTCTGACCTCGCCATCCTTGGAAAAATTGTCTTCCATGAAACCTGTCCCTGGTGCCAAAAAGATTGGGTACCACTGGACTAGAGAACTGTTTCATTCTAACACAGCAATTCATTCATATATATGTTCCTGTCACTATACAATAAACCCCTCCAGGGGAGGGAGAAACTAGTCACAGAAAATCATCCTACAAAGTAGTACAGTGCCTGGCATGTAATTCATATGTTTTCCAAACTAAACTAAAAAGCTAAATCATCTTGGGGATATGCAAGGAACTCACAAACAGTGGAACTGTAGGACATGGTAGTCTCATGAGTGTTTGCATCATTATTAGGTTTCATAAATTACATGTCTGTTAACACATGGTTTTATATGTATCAAACATTGCATAACAAAGCATATTTATATCTTCTTCTTAAATATAATCCTAGAAATGTGCCCATTTTATTGGAAGGTAAATGGGGTCAGGAGCCCTGAGACAAAAGATCCTGCTGTATTTTGCCAGATGAGAAAGTTCTGGAGCTTGGTTGCCTAACAATGTGAATATACTTAACACTACTGAACTGTACCCTTTAAAATGGTTAAGAGTAGGTTGTGCATTTTTTTCCACAACTAGAAAGAAAGTAAGAGATCCTGCTGTGCTGGGCTCAGTCGGGTAGTTGTGTCCATCTCTTTGCGACCCCATGAACTGTAGCCCACCAGGCTCCTCTGTCCATGGAACTCTCCAGACAAGAATACTGGAGTGGGTTGCCATTTCCTACTCCAAAGAGATCCTGCTGCTGCTAAGTCACTTCAGTCGTGTCCGACTCTGTGCGACCCCATAGACGGCAGCCCACCGGGCTCAACCGTCCCTGGGATTCTCCAGGCAAGAACACTGCAGTGGGTGCTAGAGAGTCGCAATTCTTCTGCAACCCAGCTAATTAAACCACACTATTTAGGTGAAATCAAATTGCTATATTTCTATTCAAATAATAGCAAATATTTTTATTCAGTTTGTTGGGAAAGGATTATGTGCTTGTATTGAGAATTTCTCTCAATATAAACAAAAGTCAGTTCCCTTTTGCTTTGCTTTGTTTTTAACGGCCTTGTAGGTATTTTATAAACAGTTTTTAAAGAATTATGTAAAGGATCATGTTTAATTCCCTTATTGAATTTCCAGGGTAGCTCAACAAATAAGCCCCTTTGTCATCACCAGCGACAAATTCCAAGGGATGAAAACTAATCAGGAAATTGATATGCCTTAAATTGAAATAAAAATAAAGCCTTCAAATATTGCCCTCCACACCTTTAAGCATAATATTTAATTTTAAGGGCCAGACAACCAAACCTCACATCACCAAAGGGATTTACTGAAGTTTATTTAATAGAAACCTAACAAGTACAAGCAGCTCCTTAGCCAGGCATTTTAGGCCTAGATTCATCGTGCTTTCTGGACCCCTTTCCAGCCTCCACCCACTCCCATCTGGACACGCCTTGCTCTGAAGCTTGCAAGATTACACAGAGCTCTGCCGTGGCCTGCCCTGCACCGCAAGCCCCAGACGCCCAGTCTGTTGTCATCTCCACCTTGGGCCTTCATGGCTTCCCTCATCCCCTGCAGGGCTGGTCTTGACACTTGCTTGGGAACCCACCCACCACCATCCTCACGCCCCCGAGTGAGCTGGGAAGAAACGAGCCGTCATTAAAGACAACGGGATTCCAATATGAGATCATCGTCCATCAGTTAAAGGAAAATCTTTTAAATTCATTTCCTCATGTGAAAAATTAGAAAATTGGAACCTTATTGGCTCTAAGGTTGCTTCCTTTTATTCTCACCTAGTATAAGTGAATCTACTCCTCCCCTTCAACATGTCCTGGCGTGTGATCCTCAAATCTGGTTACACATCAAAATATGATGCAAGTAGTCAGTGGCAACATTTCCAAACAATGTCCACCTAAGCTTCTTTTGATCCTGGAGCCCCTTCCCCTTGGCCTAGTCCTATCCCCACCCATTAACATACCAGCACCTAGCACACTATTCCTTCCCAAACACCTATAGACATACCGATGTCTGGAAGGACACTAACATTCTGCCAAAGACTGTTTGGGAAACATAATCCCAGAGAATGCTGAATTAGCTGAAAGTCATATTCCTGGGTTCCTAAGAACGGCCCCATTCCTGCCCTTCTCGAAGGGTACGTCAATGCCAACAAGCTCAAACACGCTGTGAACATCACCCCCCATCCTTGCTCGGTGTGTGTCCCAATGAGATCCACAGCCACTCCCCATGGCTGGAATCATCTTGCTCATAACCAAGGCAAACAAGATGCTCCTCCAAGCTTCAGGGAATCTGAATTCATGGATTTTTTTAAAACTGTCTCAGTTTTGCAGTGCCTGGCACATTGTCTACTGGAGAGTATGCATAGCCATTTTTTTGAATTACCATGTAAATCATTTGGGCCTTATCAACTGATGTTAAAATTCTTGCCACCATTTTCTCTTGAGTTATGGATGAGTTTTGCCTTTGAAATAATTCCGGTCTTAAGGGAGATATGATGAAAGGCCAAGAATTATTTGGAATTTGAGTTCCAAATGCAAAAGACAAAAAAAGTTGAGCTCATTTCTTTGAAAATGTCTTGTACTACATTCTAGATCAACACCCTTGGCAGTATCCTTTACTAAACTTTTACAGTGTAAATTTATTGAATTCAAGCAGTACTTGGCCAGCTTTAATCAGCTGTGAGGTTTCTATTACATTTATACTGTTTGTATAGTAAGATTCATTTATCTGTCATCAGCTAGTATCTCATACTTGCTGGACATTCTCCACATTGCATTGCCTAGTTTCCCTTGGTTTCTTGATTTTAATTAGAAAGATATTTATTATAAGGTTAAGGAATCAGAATTGAAGTCTAGATTGTAAAAGCAAAAGAGCAAGCATCTCCTTCCATCCATGAGACTAAAGCCTTTTGTTATATGGCTTTTCAGATCTCATTGGCATTTCTTCTATACACAGCTCTCTTCTGATAGCTTCTCTTCACACAGAACCTATGAGGTCAGTGAAAGTGAAAGTGAAAATCGCTCAGTCGTGTCCGACTCTTTGCGACCTATGGACTATACAGTCCATGGCATTCCCCAGGCCAGAATACTGCAGTGGGAAAGCCTTTTCCTTCTCCAGGGGATTTTCCCAACCCAGGGATCGAACCCAGGTCTCCCACATTGCAGGTGGATACTTTACCAGCTGAGCCACAAGGGAAGCCCAAGAATACTGGAGTGGGTAGCCTCTCCCTTCTCTAGCAGATCTTCCTGACCCAGGAATCAAACCGGGGCCTCATGCATTGTAGGCGAATTCTATACTAACTGAGCTGTAAGGCCAGGGAGGTAGCAAAAGAGTTGGAATTAAGGTATCAGTCCAGAAGTCCCATAATATGCGATGTTTTGAATCAAAAGCTCCAAATGACTTTAAGCATCTAAATACATTTATTTGAGTTAACCCCTCTGAGGTGGTGCTAGTGATAAAGAACCTGCCTGCCAATGCAGGAGATGTAAGAGAAACGGATTCGATCCCTGGTATGGGAAGATCCCCTGGAGAAGGAAATGGCAACCCACTCCAGTATTCTAGCCTGGAGAATCCCATGGACAGAGGAGCCTGGCAGGCTACAGTCCATAGGGTTGAACAAAGTCAGACATGATTGAAGCAACTTAGCATGCCTCCTGAGCATGCAGGAGGTAATCATTTGCAAAAAAAATCGATTACTCCCAGCTGGTGATACACTAGACCTCACAGAAAAATAAAAACAAAAAATTCCTGGAAAAAATGTATAATAAAAGTTTGTTTTAAGTGCATAACCAGGATCACAAGAAAACAGACATTTCCAGGGACAAAATAAAGTTCTGGAAATTAGGTGCTTAGCTGACCCTAAAGCAATGGTGATTTTCTAATCTCAATAACCTAGACATTTGGTTTCATAACTTTACATAAGTCCATAAAAGTTTGAGAGTAGGACTGAATCTTCTGCCTACAGCTGAAACTTTGAGTAAAAGGATGGGCTGTGAGTTTAATGTGTGTATGTGTGTGTCCCTAAAAATTCAAAACAACAACCTCTCAGTTTTAGAGTTCAAATATATATTACTTTGGATTCTATAAATTACAAACTAAGAGAAAGGGATTCACAGTTTAGAAGTACTTAGGAATCTGCAAAATGAAACTTGAATCCCCTCTGGCAGGCTGCTCCCTTAGCTGAGTCTTCATAAGACTCCCATAGGTAAATGCAAACTGCACATGAGTTCACAATTGAAAATTACCCAAAACTCAAGGAATATTATTACTCAGATTCCTTGGTGTTTTACTATGCATAGAAAGCACAAAAGACCAAAAACCAGTTGAGAAAGTCAGGCCCTGTCATTTGTCCTTCCTGTCCTCTTTACAAAATCAACAATGGTTAAGCAGCAGATATATCAAAAGTTCTCTAAACACCATTATTTCTCCCATAACTTGAAGGGTGTTTCTAAAAATGTCACTTCAAAAATACAATAGCCAATTATGATACAGATAAAAAAATTTCATAGAGGGAATGTATCTCAACATAATAAACCTACAGCAAACATTATTTTCAGTGGTGAAAAACTGAAGCATTTCCTGTAAGATCAGGAAGACGACAAGGGTGCCCATTCTCACTACTGTTATTCAACATAGTTTTGAAAGTCCTGCTGCTGCTAAGTCGCTTCAGTCGTGTCCAACTCTGTGGACCCCATAGACAGCAGCCCACTAGGCTCCTCTGTCCCTGGGATTCTCCAGGCAAGAATACTGGAGTGGGTTGCCATTTCCTTCTCCTAGTCACAGCAATCAAAGAAGAAAAAGAAATAAAAGGAATCCAGATTGGAAAAGAAGAAGCAAAACTCACTGTTTGCAGATGACATGACACTATACATAGAAAACCCTAAAGATGCCACCAGAAAATTTCTAGGGCTAATCAATGAATATAGTAAAGTCACAGAAATCCCTTGCATTCCTATACACTAACAAAGAAAACTCAGAAAGAGAAATTAAGGAAATAATCCCATTCACCATTTCAACAAAAAAAATAAAATACCTAGGGATAAATCTACCTAAAGAGACAAAAGACCCATATGCAGAAAACTGTAAGCCACTGATGAAAGAAATCAAAAGCAATACAAACAGATGGAGGGATATATCATCTTCTTGGATTGGAAGAATCAATATTGTGAAGATGACTATATTTCCCAAAGCAATCTATAGATTCAGTGCAATCCCTATCAAACTACCAATGGCATTTTTCATATAACTAAAACAAAAAAATTCACAGTTAATATGGAAACACAAAAGACCCTGAACAGCCAAAGCAATCTTGAGAAAGAAAAATGGAGCTGGAGAAATCAACCTTCCTGATTTCACACTATATTACAAAGCTACAGTCATCAAGAGAGTATGGTGTTGGCACAAAAACAAAAATATAGACCAATGGAACAAGACAGAAAGCTCGGAGATAAACCCCTGCATCTTTGGGCACCTTATCTCTGACAAAGGAGGCAAAAATATATAATGGAGAAAAGACTGCCTCTTCAGTCAGTGGTGCTGGGAAAACTGGACAGCCACATATAAAAGAATGAAACAAGAATTCTTCCTAACACCATACACAAAAATAAATTCAAAATGAGTTAAAGACTTAAATGTAATGCCAGAAACTGTAAACCTCTTAGAGGAAAACATAGGCAGTACATTCTTTAACATAAATCACAGCTAGATTCTCTTTGACCCTACTCCTAGAGTAATGGAAATAAAACAAAAATAAATAAATAAATTAGACCTAATTAAACTTAAAAGCTTTTGCACAGCAAATGAAGAAATAAACAAGGTTAAAATGGGAGAATGGGAGAAAATAATTACAAATCAAACAACTGACAAAGGATTAATCTCCAAAATAAATAAGCAGCTCATACAGCTCAATATCAGAAAAACAGCCCAATCAAAAAATGGGCAGAAGACCTAAAGAAACATTTCTCCAAAGAAGACATACAGATGGCCAATAAACACATGAAAAGATGCTCAGCATCACTAATTATTAGAGAAATGCCAAACAAAACTACAACGTGGTATCACCTCACACCAGTCAGAATGGTCATCACCAAAAAATCTCTAAACAATAAATGGTAGTGAGGATATAGAGAAAAGGGAACTCTCGTGCACTGTTGGTGAGAATATAAAAACCGATACAGCCACTATGGAGAACAGTATGGAGATTCTTTAGAAAACTAGGAATAAAAAACTACCATATGACCCAGCAATCCCGCTACAGGGCATAGACCCTGAGAAAACCATAATTGAAAAAGACACATGTATTCGTTACAGCACTATTTACAGTAGTTAGGACATGGAAGCAACCTAGATGTTCATTGACAAATGAATGGAGAAGGAAGCTGTGGTACATATATACCATGGACTATTACTCTACTATAAAAGAGAATGGATTTGAGTCTGTTCTAGTGAGTTCTAGAGCCTGTTATACAGAATGAAGTAAGTCAGGAAGAGAAAAACAAATATCATGTATTAACACATATATATGGAATCTAAGAAAATGGTATCAGTGAATCTATTTGCAGAGAAGGAATGGATATGCAGATATAGAGAACAGACTTATGGACACAGTGGGGATGAGAGAGTGGAACAAATGGAGAAAGTAGCATGGACACATATACACTATCATGTGTAAAATAGATAACTGGTGAGAAGTTGTCATATAACACAGGGAGACCACCCTGGCACTCTGTGATGACCTAGAGGGTTGGGGGGAGGTAAGGAGGTGATATATGTATATTACAACTGATTTGAGATGTTATATGGCAGAAATCATCACAACATTGTAAAGCAATTTGCCTCCAATTATGTAAAGTTAAAAATAAAATTAAAAAAAATAATAATAATTTGATATAAAAAAATAAATTTAAAAATAAAAGCAAAATAAATAAAATGTCAATTCTTTATGGAATTTTAGCCCCATGAAAGTAACAGCCTAGTGAGGGAAATAGGTTCAGAACAGAACACCCAAAGCCTTCTAAAGTAACACATTTTTTAACATTAATAATACACTAAAATTTTCTAGCATTTTAAATGCTTTAAAGTCTTAATTAAAGTAATGTGTGTATTTTAGTCATTCACTCAGTCATGTCCAACTCTTTACAACCCCATGGACTGTAGCCCACCAGGCTCCTCTGTCCATGGGATTCCAGCAAGAATACTGGAGTGGGTTACCATTCCCTTCTCCAGGGAATCTTCCCAACCCAGGGATTGAACCCAGGTCTCCTGCATTGCAGGCAGATTCTTTACTGTCTGAGCCACCAGGGAAGCCCAATTAAAATAATGCTACAGTATAAATAGCTCTATGCCTCAATTTTTAAAGTATAAACACATGAAGTTTCATGATGGGTTTGAGTATTATGTAGCCCCATGCCTTTGAGTTAACAGGACGGAAGGAAGGACATTCTTAGGATGAAGTATCACAACAACAGAGGTGGACGGCTGTGACTCATTGTCTTGTTATTCCTTCTGCACTGGCTTAAAATAGAAACCCAGCTTTTGATGTCTTGCCAGGGTCCTCTTTTCTTAACAACAAAAAAATGCTATTTGTGTGATTCCAAATAAGAAAAAAATGCCACAGATTTGTTTTTCTGCTGCTCTCAGCATTATAGCCTTTTCTTCATCCATGGCACATGCTTCTAATCTCCTGTAAAGCAAATGATGGGCCCCATGAGTTCCATTCTCCTTTCTTTGTGTTCTTCAGTGTGGTCTCTGATGAAGCCCTCAGGGGTCCATCTGTTTCCTTTGCTCTCAGGGTTTCCTCTGTCTCTCACGTCTTCACGAGTTCTACCAAAGCTTAAGATTTTCCTCCTTCCCTGAATCCCTGGCTTATTTAACCAGGACACACGTTTGTGTTAAGGATGCTATAGTGAATGTTTTAGTGAAGAAAAGTACACATGCTCACAAGGGTGATATGTAATTGCATTGCACAGGGGAAAACAGAAGTGAGAAAGCAGATGAGGTGTGTGTGTGAGAGAGAGAGTTTTGTGTATTTCTTCCAGGTCACTACTGACAACTGGACAGCATCTTCATGTTCACCTGATAGCAGCTGGTACACCCAATATAATTGGCTCACACTTTTAAATGGTTAATGTTATGTGAATTGTACCATAACCAGAAAAATCTAAAATATATACAGGCGTACTTCAGAGACAGTTCTGTTCCAGACATCACAGACCAGAGTTCTCCCCAGTCCTGCCATAACATGCTTACAAATATATCTGTTGAGGGATTTTCCTCTTAAACATTTCGTTAAGGATTTCTTCACCCTTATCCATCTTCTCTTTGTCCCTCCTAGTGAGGAAGGAGCTGACAAGCCCACCCAAAACCGAGAGGAAGCTCCAGAACCTTCTAAGAAGGGAAGTGGCCCAAATCAAGCCTAAGTTTGGTAGTGCTCAGCAGCTTCTTGTGTGCATTCTTGTAAGAAATAAAGATCCTCCAGTCATACTAGTTAGAAGCCCAGAAATTATGCAATTAACTTTCGATTACATTTAAAAGTATGACAGAAAACACTGGGTTGTGTGAGACCCCATAATGGAGACCTGCAGACGTGCAGACAAAGCAGGGAACACAGCAGGCATTTAGGCAGAAGATGCTCCCAGTGAAAAGCAGCCAGGTGCGTGGAATGGGCAGGAAGGTGACAGGAGGCTGAAGTGCAGAAGTGAAGGGGAGGGAGGTGGCGAGGAGTGAGGTAGGGAAGTGGGGGGCCCTGTCTTATAGGTCTTGTGGGGGCCAGGGCAGTCTGCATTTTATCCTGTGAGCCTGGGCCACTCTGTGTGTAGCAAGGCCGCAGTGGGCTGTAGGCTGGAGAGCAAAGCAGGCTGTTGCCCAGTTGCTCCTCCAGGCCACCTGGGCTCAGGCCCTCGGGCGGGTGAGGTGGGGAGGGCTGATGTGGCTGTGTACTCAGAGCACTCCATTGGGTGGCCCAGGCGCTGGTCTTGGTATGAAGGTTTGGCTCGCTCACAGGCAGCCCATCCAGCTTCGAGGCTTGGAGTAATCATATGACTTCAACTCAGCCTGCCTGGATCGCACTTTGAGATGCTCTCTTGCCATCACTTCAGGGTGGGGTTGGGGGGGAGTGGTGTTTAGGGGGCGGCAGGCGGTGCTGGAGGCAATAGGAAGTCTTCTTCATTCCCACTGAATGCAGCCAGACACCCAACCCAGGAGGCCAGATGGAAGTG
Source organism: Bubalus kerabau (assembly GCF_029407905.1). Lineage (NCBI taxonomy): Eukaryota > Metazoa > Chordata > Mammalia > Artiodactyla > Bovidae > Bubalus > Bubalus kerabau. Next base: position 70,345,460 of record NC_073634.1, read on the forward strand.
CTTAAATCCTGTCTACCTGAACTTGTGGCATTTTTTCAGAGGCTCAGGTGGCCAGTTTACAAGCATGTCAGAGTGGAATCTAGATTATAGATTACTCTGCTTCTGATTAACACTTAATAAATCTTGCACTTTGCTTTGTCTTTTGGGTTCCCCTTGGGACATTGTTGGCTGTAAAATTCAATAAATATCCAATAAGACACTGTGAACATAAGCTCACAGATGGGTTGGTCTGAGTGGTGGGCCACTTGGCTGATATCTGCACTTCCTAGCTGATGTCATGTGCTTAAAAATACGTGGTAAAACACACTGCTGCTGACCCCTGTGAATACCCTGGCCACTGTCAGGCCCCTCTGGCCACTGTCTGAACATCAGCCTCCTATCTCACTCATTTTATGAAGCTCTGGCTTGTAGGCTGCACCATCTGGAAATCACCATACATAGTCATTCGGTATATGCGGGGCGGAGGGGAGGGGAGGGCAGGCAGTGTTAAGTGAAACCTTCATTAAAGATGTGATAAAAGCAAGAGACAGTGACTATAAGAAAGGGAAAGGGGACTAATAATAGTATGCACCATCTATTGAGCACCCACCCTGTTTCAGAGCAAACATTATTGCTCACCGTGACTCAGTTCCTGCAAGGTTAGTGTTATTGCTCCCATTTCACAGAAGTGGACAGTGGAGCTCAAGGAGGTTCGGAGACTTGTCTGATCTTCACAGTCAGAAAGAGGCAGGTCTGGGGTTCACAAGTGACAACTACTCTGTACTTCCATGCAGCAAGGGGCAAGGCTGATTGCATTTTGAAGACAAAAGCCCAGCTGCTCTGCACCAAACCTCTGTTCACCTCGGGTACTCCTCAAGCACATAGTTCACAGCACTCTTGTCGACATCTGTCTGTGTTCCCAAGTCTCCTGCTCTCCTCTCACTCCCTTCCCTAAGACTGCCCTGAGAGAAGAGATGCATGCCAGATTGTTGTCCCTGGCTCCTCACTCCTCCTTCCATTTCCTATTTGAAAATCACCACTGCCTCTGGGACGATGGGAAGTCTGCATTGGGCAGTAATGACCCTCCTCAGCGGAGAAGGCAATGGCACCCCACTCCAGTACTCTTGCCTGGAAAATCCCATGGACAGAGGGGCCTGGTAGGCTGCAGTCCATGGGGTTGCGAAGAGTCAGACACGACTGAGCGACTTCACTTTCACTTTTCACTTGCACGCATTGGAGAAGGAAATGGCAACCCACTCCAGTGTTTTTGCCTGGAGAATCCCAGGGACGGGGGAGCCTGGTGGGCTGCCATCTATGGGGTCGCACAGAGTCAGGCACGACTGAAGCAACTTAGCAGCAGCAGCAGCAGACCCTCCTCAGAGATTTTTTTTAAAGGAGTTTGGAGCCAGTGTTGAGTGGGCGAGAAAAACCATGGCTTTGTACTTTACAAACACCTTCAGCAGGTTTCTCACAATGGCCAGGAAATGGAAGCAAATACAACAATAGTTTGAAATGATCACCTCTGCCTCTTGATTAATTGAATACCATCCTTTTGGGTGACTGAGGGCTCAGTGCCCTGGCTGGTGTTAGTAGAACCTCAAGTGAGTAGCCTATCTCAGCAACAGAGATGACATTACAGACAGTGGTAGCATGGGTGACAGCAGTGGGCATCAGAACCCAAAAGAGGCCCCAGAATAACCATCAAATGAAAGGTGGGATGTGCTCAGTCGGAGGGATGGGGAGGAAGAGCTGCCTAGTAGGCAGCCTGCTCTGTAGCCGGTAGAGCTCTCCAATCAGATTAAGAAACTGGTCCCATGGACAGCACCTGAGCACCCATCCACGAAGTGGTTCAGGCCAGCGATGATGCTAACACATCAAAAGATACATAATGACTTTTGTATTTTCCAGAATTCTCAGGAAAAGGACTGCATGTTGGGGTCCCAACATTCTGATAATAAAGTTTGGAGTGTGAGAGGACGGAGGCTTTGAGGGATGTGGTAGTTGTTCAGTCACTAAGTTGTGTCCCACTCTTTGCCACCCTATGGACTACAAGATGCCAGACTTCCCTGTCCTTCGCTATCTCCTGGAGTTTGCTCACATTCATGTCCATTGAGTCGGTGATGCTATCTAAACATCTCATCCTCTGCTGCCTGCTTCCTCGTTTAACTTCAGTCTTTCTCATCATCAGGGTCTTTTCCAATGAGTTGCCTCTCCCCATCAGGTGGCCAAAGTATTAGAGCTTCAGCTTCAGTCTTCCCAATGAATAATCAAGGTTGATTTCCTTTAGGATTGACTGGTTTGATCTCCTTGCTGTCCAAGGGACTCTCAAGAGTCTTCTCCAGTGCCACAGTTTGAAAGCATCAATTCTTCAGTGTTCAGCCTTCTTTATGGTCCAACTCTCACATCCGTACGTGACTATTGGAAAAACCCTAACTTTGACTATATGGACCTTTGTCAGCAAGTAATGTCTCTGCTTTTTAACACACTGTCTAGGTTTGTCATAGCTTTTCTTCCAAGGAGCAAGCATCTTTTGATTTCGTGGCTGCAGTCACCACTGCAGTGATTTTGGAGCCCAAGAAAATAAAATCTGCCATTGTTTCCACCTTTTCCCATCTATTTGCCGTGAATTGATGGAACCGGATGCCATGATCTTAGTTTTTTGAATGTTGAGTTTTAAGCCAGCTTTTTCACGTGGTAGAGTCAGAGTGAATAAATGGCCAAACTGCCTTGTAAAAATTTTTAAACAGAATTAACTTAAAGGTGGCAAGAGCTTTCCTTTTATGAATGGATGTCCAAGTTGGAGATAAAAATGAGGACAGGTGGCTTACTGCCACCCCTCTGTCCTCCTTGCTTGTCCTTCTCCCATGTGTTACCCATCCTCTCGTTGGTTAGAAGTGGCTCCCAATTGCTTGCCTTCCCAAAGTGACCACACATCTCTCTTTAACCCAGATGATGCAGTGTTTGTGGAGTCCAGTCTTAGAATATTGATATGTAAATCTTTGTACCTCTTCAGTTTCAAGGCCCTGAAAGGAATCCCTGGTTAGCCCTTCTTTGCTGCCTTCTGTTGGGAATCAGTCTGCCTGCCTGTCACACCCTCCCTCCAAGAGTACCACCCGGGGCCAGCAACAGTTAATGGGATTGCCAGCAGTCTGAGTGTGGCCCATACCTGACTGACCTCTGCAGCACTATCTTAACTTCTGTTGTGTACCATTCTTGTTAGATGTGCAGCGGTTCGGGTGGACTGGTGAATGAGTCGATGCAGGAATGACTAGATGAATAAATGAGTGAATACATTTGCAGGACATTACCTGGGGTAAGAGATGAAACTGTTACCTGTGGAATATTTTTTTCCCTATACAAAACTATAAGAGGCACAGTTGAGTGTGGAGCCCTCAGATGGATCATGCTGTAATTACTGAGTTAGTCTGCCCAGAAAGACACCTGCCTTGCTTGAACCCATTACGGTGGTAATTATGGCCATACCACCCAGGTACCTTTGGAGCAGGTGGCTGGAGATTTCTACTCATTTGTTCTTTTTTTTTTTTCCTTTTCAGATTATCAAGGAGGTCCCTCCACCCCCTGCTGAGGAAAGTGAGGTGAGTGACCAGGTGGGCTGGGTGGCAGGGTGGGACAGAGAGCTGACTGGGCTGGTCCCAGGCTCAGGCCCCCACAGAGCAGAACTACATCAGGCCTAGACTCCCACTGCATATGAAGCAGCAAAGAGGGAGGTCTTTGGCTCTTTCTTAACCAAGGATAAACAGGAACTGATCTGAACTGACAGCTGGAGGCACAATGGTTTTTGGAAGGTTTTCTCCCTGGAAGAAAAAATTGAGATGTGAACATAAATGGTTTTCTCAGTACAATTATTTGGAGCCCTGAGGTACTGATTTTTCCTCCAAAACAGATACTTGCTGGATCTCTTCTCCCTGAAGAGACAATGCTTTTTGTGTGTGGATCGGAGTGAATTTGCCACATTCTCCAAACAATCAGTGATTCTAGGAACAGACTGATGCTGAAGTATTACATTTTCCTTTAATTTAAAACAATGTTACCCAAAGACTTGCCAGGCAATAAAGAAAATTATTGGAGCCCCCTCCAGTATGCTAGTATTCTGGCCTTGTATAGGATATTAGATCCTCATCATTGGAAAGGAGAAAAATGTCTTAGATTCCATCGTAAATTGCCCAATAAGCAGATGTGGTCATGTGTGGCCTAGAGGCGTTAAAGGCTAATGGTGAGAAGGAGCATCCCTGGGGAGCAGTGCCTGCCCAGTACTTTTCCTAGTCCTCTGATTACTCCTGGGATAGCTGGCTTCCCTCAATGTGGCATTCACCAATTTAGAAGCCAGAGTACAGGTCTGCAAGCTGAGTGGGATCCAGAGATATCAGTGAGGTTTGCAGTTCATTTTCCTTAATCCCTAAGGTAGGTTGCATGCAAATTGAGCACCACCCCCTCACTATTCCTCTTCCCAATGCCTTTGTCAAATTTCCTTCATACAGAAAAAAAGATAATGATTAAAATTCCATGTGGCTCTTATATCCTGAACTATAAGCTTGTAAGCTAAGGGATTTAATAACTGCAATCAATTAAAGCACATCTTGTTGGAATGCTAACTTTCTGCCCAGAAATCAGTGGAGGAAATTACATTGCTGTGCACAGCTAAGGGAGGGAAAAAAACTCTCCTGACATCCACAAAAGCCTCTTCTTAATCCTTCAAGAGAAAGCACCGTGGCTAGCTCCCCCGGTTCCAATTTGGCTGTGGTTCTATTGTGTGCAGCTGTGTCTTATACTCCCTGAGAAAAATAGGGCAAGAAACTCTCGATGAGGTTGCTCTGTTTGCCCTGAAGTGAAGAATGTTCCCTTCACTCATCATGTTCAATCAGTGGAGTTATTACCCTTTCTTCTGCCGCTGGCTCTGCATTTGCTTTTGGAAGGTGATGTGGCAGCCACCATAGCCAAAATACACCAGGGGTCTTAGGTCCAAGACTGTGGGGTATGGTTGACCCCAGGCCCCAGCATCTAGCATAGGACTCCACGCACAAAACAAATGCAATAAGTATTTGTAAAGTGAAGTCCCACAATTCTGGAGGAAAAAAATAAAGCCCAAGTCAGTAAATCACCGAGAAAGAATAGCTAAACGCAAAAGAAGACAAGTAGTTGGATTTTTCCAGTTCCATCCAATATTCTTATGGGAGTCATACTTTCACCTCTAGAAGGCAGACCTGAGCTACAGTGACAGCCTGGGGGCCCTTGAGACCTAGCAGGCTGTGTTAGATCTATAGGAGCTTCCAGGCTGGCCAGGGCAGGCTAACGGGGGCGCTGATTCTCTGGGTATGCGTGCTGGTCCTGATTGCTCCTTGGCCCTGTGAGCTCAGCAGCCCTCATCTCCTTCCTAATGTGTTTTGGCAGAAAAAAAGAAAATAATCATAAAAAAGAAATCCCACAGAAACAATGACGTAACCCAGCCCATGAAAGTATTTTACACGAAGCCCTGAATCACAGTCTGAACCTAGACAACCTTCTCCACTCTGGCTCCCTGTGTTCAAATCCCACCAGCCCTTCAAGGACAGCTCCTGTGCTCTAATTTCCTTTCACCACAGCTAATTTCTCCTTTCTGTATATTCCCAGGGTATTTTATTGACGTTTTCCTTCTGCATCAAAGTTTAAGATTATTAGCTATACGTGAAGGTCAGGAACTGTATCTAATTGATCTTTGACTTATCCCCAAAGGATTTACAATATCTAATATTTAATTAATAGCCAAATGAGGTTAAACGCTTTCTGCCATATATATGAATAAGTATCAATTATCCAAACTTTCATCAGCTCTATAAGCATCATATCCTAAAGGTAATAAATATGCTGAGAAAATGAACACAACTTTATAATAAACTCTCAGTTATCCTCTTTATTCTTGTTGTTTAGTCACTAAGTCATGACCAACTCTCTGTGACCCCATGGACTGCAGCATGCCAGGCTTCCCTGTCCTTCACTATCTCCTGGAGTTGGCTCAAACTCATGTCCATTGAGTCGGTGATGCTATCCCAACATATCATCCTGTCGCCCCCTCTCCTTTTCCTTCAATCTTTCCCAGCATCAGGGTCTTTTCCAATGAGTCAGCGCTTCACATCAGGTGGCTAAAGTATTGGAGCTTCGGCTTCAGCATCTGTCCTTCCAGTGAATATTCAAGGTTTATTTCCTTTAGAATTGACTGGTTTAATCTCCTTGCTGTCCAGAGGGCTCTCAAGAGTCTTCTCCAGCACCACAACTCAAAAGCATCAATTCTTTGGCACTCAGCCTTCTTTATGGTCCGACTCTCACATCTGTACATGACTACTGGAAAGACTATAGCTTTGACTATATGGACCTTTGTTGGCAAAGTGATGTCTTTGTTTCTTAATATGCTGTCTAGGTTTGTCATAGTTTATTCAAGAAACCTCTGTCTATAGTTCTTCAGGCACTCTGTCTACCAGATCTAATCCCTTGAATCTATTAATCACTTCTACTGTATAATCCTAAGGGATTTCATTTAGGTCATACCTGAATAGCCTAGTGGTTTTCCGTACTTTCTTCAATTGAAGCCTGAATTTTTCAATAAAGAGCTCATGACCTGAGCTGCAGTCAGGTCCAGGTCTTGTTTTGCTGGCTGTATAGAGCTGCTGCTTCTTCAGCTGCAAAGAATATAATCATCTGATGTGGGTATAGACCGTTGGATGATGTCCATGTGTAGAGTCATCACTTGTGTTGCTGGAAAAGGGTGTTTGCTATGACCAGTGTGTTCTCTTGACAGAACTCTGTTAGCCTTCGCCCTGCTTCATTTTGTACTCCAAGGCCAGACTTGCCTGTTACTTCATATCTCTTGATTTCCTCTTTTTGCATTCCAATCACCTATGATGAAAAGGACATCTTTTTTTGATGTTAGTTCTAGAAGGTCTTGAGGTCTTCATACAACCAGCCAACTTCAGCTTCTTCTACATCAGTGGTTGGGGCATAGACTTGGATTACTGTGATGTTGAATGGTTTGCCTTGGAAGAGAACCAAGATCATTCTGTCATTTTTGAGACTGCACCAAGTACTATGTTTTGCACTCATTTGTTAACTATGAGGGCTACTCCATTCCTTCTAAGGGATTCTTGCCCACAGCAGTAGATATTGTGGTCATCTGATTAAATTCACCCGTTCCCACCTATTTTGGTTCACTGATTCCTAAAATGTTGATGTTCACTCTTGCCATCTCCTGCTTGACCACGTCCGGTTTACCTTGATTTGTGTACCTAACATTCCAGGTTCCTATGCAGTATTGTTCTATTCAGCATCATACTTTACTCTCACCCAACACACCCATAGCTGAGCACTGTTTTTGCTTTGGCCCAGCCACTTCATTCTTTCTGGAGCTATAGATTCCGAGCAACTGACAGTGATATTTCTGTGTATAAAGACAAGACAAAGAAAAATTACTTGAAATTTCAAGCTCTCCACAAAAACAAGAAAGCTAAATTTTAGCAACTAAGAAGAGTATTTCCTGGGTTTAGGGTCTTTGCTAATTGGCAGTAGGCTGAGGACTCCTCAGTATCTCCAGTTATTCCAAATAATTGGCAGTTTATGGAAGAATCAGTAATGGAGTACTTGACTTGCTAATTTAGTTCTAAAGGTCATCACCCTCCATGCATTTTCTGACTGTTTGAGAGGGAGAGGGACATGTGTTAAGTGAACTGACACTGTGTGAGCACCCAATTAATAATAAGCACCTGGCTTTAAATGATGGATTTATTTCCAGGTTTATCATCATGCTCACTGATGCTAATGATTTCTCTGTGGCAAGAATTTCTTAGATGGGAAAACTGGGCTACAGAAAAATTAAACACGTGTCTTGTTGTTTTGAACTCCTTAACAGCAGCAGACCTGGTCCCTCTCACAGCTGTGTCTACACAAACAGCCAGACTAGCATCCTACTGTGGAGGGGTGAAGAGCCAAGTTTCTGCCAGGCATCTTTTTTTTCCAGTGGACATATGACACATCCGATACACACATGCACAAATACACCCTTACGTACACACATGTCTGCTCCAATCAGAAGTCCTAGAACAGACCCAAATTCAGTCTTCTATATTAAGTAGTTTAAAAAAATAAACACACAATTGCTTTAAAAAGTGCACACAGAATTCTTTATTGAAAAACACAGGACAGTCATTGCGTTAATCATTATGTGTATGTAATCAGATAGGATGGTACCAAAACATATCAGTTAAGTCAACTGGGATTTTTTTTTTTTTTTTTTTTTTGCACTTACACAGAACGGTTGATGAATTTTTTTGACTCACCAGTTCATTTTCAGGAATTCGTCTCCAAGACAGACACTGAAGCTAACCTCTCTGGCTTATCCCCAGAGACTTCTGAGGACACAGTACAGCCAGAGCTACTTAAGGTCGGCCCTCCAGAGCCTCTCAGACCTGGGAGTTTTTTTCTGTCCTTTAGTTCATATCATCATCCTCACAAAACTTACTCTTCTATAAATGTAAACAATCTCACTGACAGTTGCATTCTATTTTTCTCAAAATAGAACATGTTGCAGTGGAGGTACAACAATTGTCTGAGTGAGTGAAGGAAGGAATGGACAAATACAGGGCCCTTGTTTGGGGGTATGTAGGGTTTATCATAAGGTTTTAAGATGTGCAATAGTTCAAAGAACTTTTTAATGAATTCAGAGGCTGGTTTAAAACTATTTCCTTGGGCTCCATTCTAGTTCAGTTATGTTTTCCCTTCTATAGATGGGTCCTACTGTTACCCATAGTGAACTGGAGATTGAGAGCCTATTTGGATCAAAATGGCCATTTGGTTCTTCTGCCAGATGGATATCAAAGAAGCAGGAATGTTAAAGAACTTGTAGACTGAGTCTCAGAGGGCCACCATAGACACAACTCTAGGGGGCGCTGTTCACAGCATGGTCTGCATGAGGAGTGAGGGATCCCCAGGATCAATAATCTCACCCCTCTCCTTGCTGGTTTGCTTAATGACTGACTAAGAGGTCAATATTTGTTGAGTGAGTGAAGGTCAATACAAGGAACTATGGCAAACACAAGAAGGGAGCACTGAATTCCCTGGGGAATCAGGGCGTTCTTCATGGAATAGGTTACATTTGAGCAATATCTTAAAAGATGGCTAAAAGAAGCAGGAGAAGTTTGTTTCAAGCATATGGAATTGTGAATGTTGAAGCATGGAGCTATATGTATAAAAGCCAGGCATGATTGGAAAGATGGAAAAAGTGCAGTGCGTGCAGGCAGCAGAGGACTAAACCAGTCATGGACTCCCAAATGTGTGCATCAGACTTCTATTTTTCAGCTCTTTCTTGTCCAGGTCTGCCTGGATGAACAGGTCAGAACAAGCCTCCCTATCTGAGTCATGTGCTGCCACTCAAGCATCAGCCAACTGGATGTCTGGGGCCACCACATCCTTTAAAATTTAAACAAAACTTCCGCTGATGGAAAACCAGCATCCCTTCCTAATGTCTGCGGTTGCTCCAGGCACCACCGCCTCCTACTACTTGCTTCTTCTGCCTTATCTCCTCTTCTTCCTTTGCTGGATACCATCTAACAAATCAGATCCCTCTATTCCCCAAAGGCACCACTGGCACAAAGCCATCTGTGTAGGAAGTTTTACTGATGGCTTAAAAGTACCAGTAGGTTACAATACAGGGCAGCCAATTAAACAGAATATTAAACAGCCCCTTCTTTTTTATTTTTAATTTTTTTAACACCAAAAACATTTTCTATTGGGGTGTAGCCAATTTGGGAGAAGGGGATGGCACCCCACTCCAGTACTCTTGCCTGGAAAATCCCATGGACAGAGGAGCCTGGTGGGCTGCAGTCCATGGGGTCGCACAGAGTCGGACACGACTGAGCGACTTCACTTTCACTTTTCCTTTCATGCATTGGAGAGGGAAATGGCAACCCACTCCAGTGTTCTTGGCTGGAGAATCCCAGGGACGGGGAGCCTGGTGGGCTGCCGTCTATGGGGTCACACAGAGTCGGACACAACTGAAGCGACTTAGCAGCAGCATAGCCAATTTACAATGTTGTGATAGTTTCAGGTGAACAGTGAAGGGACTCAGCCATACATATACATGTATACCATCCCTGTCATCCCATTCCTGGAAGGTTCTACCGGCCATCTTCTGCGGTGGAACCTGGCAGTTTCCTGGAATTCAGTTCCACTCTTCTGCTCATCTTCTGCTGACTGCCCACAAATCCCTGATTCCTATGGCTTTGCTGACACAAAGCAGTTCAGCTCATCCAGTCCTCCATTTATCATAGGGGATTTCTGTCCTGGTGGTTTTTCCCTTCCCTGCTACATCCTTAAAGGGCAGTGTGAGAGGGGACTTACCCCCAAAGCCCTGCTATTTAATTAGAGGTTGAGACTCACCTCAGGTGCTGCCGATTCTGTCAGTGAAATTGCTGGGGACTATCTATGATTTTACTCCATCAATTTTTGGCCAGATTGAAAAAAAAAAAAAAAAACCACATCAAAAATTCCCTTCTCTTCTGAAGATTGCAAAACCCTTCTGTCTCTAGAATGTGTAAACAGAGCCATAGTAACTGAAGGGACTCTCCCTTTGGTCAATCCTTGGGCCTTTGTGTTGTCTTTTGCTGTTGTTATTTGAGTTTGGCCCGCAAGCTCAGGTCACGGGATTAAAGGCAGGCTTGGTTGTATCAGGAGCGCGTGGAGCGGATTGCCATCTAGGCATTTCCTGTATGGGATGCAGGACCTGCACATGCGCAGAAGGCAAGCCCAGCCTGGGTACCCGGCAACCGCAGAGGGGTATAGAGCCTAGGGGCAGGAAGAGATAGGGGGAAGGGCTGCTATGCGTGCAAGTATAAGGGGAATACCCGACAAGGCAAGCCAGATCAGAACTCCACTCCACTGGTCTCTTTGCTTCTCTGGATCCAGCTATCCTCTTCTACGCAGTGAAAAATCCCACTTAGATGGTCTCTTAACATCTGTGCTTCTGTCATTTAAAAAATTAGGAGATTCATGAGACCCTTTCAGTGCCCTAATGAATAGAGCAGCTTTATTCTTGGAATTTCATACATTCTCTGTGCTGCTGTGTTCAGTTTAGGGTGACGTAATTTCAGTAAGTCCTTGACCGGGTGTGCCCAGGGTTTTGGAAGCCATGTTTCATGTATGACACAGACACATTCTGGTGGTAAAGTTTAACCATATAAGGTTCCTGATTGACATAATAAACTTTCTGAAATTATAAGGTGAGATACCGTGAGCTATAGCATTTTCTGGCTGGTGTCTTTTTTGTTTGTTTTTATTTATTATTTTGGCACATGTAGTCAGAAGTCTTAGCAGGTACAAGGCGTGAGAAGTAGAAAACTGCATTTACTTGAAAGCATCAAATGATTGGAAAAGCAAAACACAAAAGGCCAAAACCTAGAATTTTGTCAACACTGAGAAACAATCAAACAAGAGTGTGGCTGCCTGGGCTCAAATCCAGCTCTGCCACATCCAGGCTGCTGACTAAGTCACTTAACCTCTCTATTCCTCCTGTGTAGTGGGTGTAACAGCACCACCTACATCACTGGCTGGTTAATATATGTCAAGCACTTGGAAGGGTGACCAGCACATACATGTCAAAGGCTACATAAATCCAGCTGTGTTATCACGAATTCAATACTGACAATTATTGAGCACCTACTGTGCACCAGGCTCTATGCAAGATTTAGAATACAAGAGTCGACAGAATCCACTGTGCCTTCAGGGCTCACAGTCCCACATACAAGAAGGACAGATTCATTTAAGACACACACACACACATGCAGACTGACCCATTCTGGTCAGCTGCCAGAATGTGATCACTGTCCTTTAGATATATTAATTTTTAAAAAGAAGCCCGCCCATCACAAGCACAGAGGTCACCTTGAAGGTCTGAATGTGTCGTGTTACTGCTTTGCTTTGTCACTGCTGGCTCTGATCTCTCTTCCGCGGACCCTTGCATGTACCCCGTCCCATGCCTGCCGCTTTCCGCACAGCAGTGGCCCCACATGGGACTCCACTCTGCCTCCCCAAATGCCTCCAACCCAAGGCTGTGGGAGGTGAGCTTGTTCTGAGCACATTAATCTGCTTTGCAGACTCCATTTTCAGCTTCCTTTCCTTACCCGGAAGGGAAATTATGCCACCACTCCCTAGCCCATCCAGGACTGTAGATGGTGACTTTTTCTCCCCACAACAGGAATCAGCGCCAAGATAAGGAGGAGTTTTGCTAATTATCCCTCCCTTTTCCACCCATCAGCTTACAAGTTCCTCTTGTTTTCTCCCTTCATCTTAAAAAACATAGTAAATGCTAACTTCTGTCGGTAAGCTAAGTTCCAGACACCTAGTTAACTGCTGTATTTGAATCATATTGTTGAATTTATTTGTAAATTCAGCAGATAATTCTTGGGCATCTACCATGTACTAGGTGCTGTTCTAAAAGCTGAGACTGCAGTGGTAACTATGACAAATAAACAGAAGCTTTCTTGAAACTTCCATTGCAGTGTGGAGAGACAGACAATAAATAAATAGCAAGCCATGTGTGTGCTCTGTTGTTTAGTTGTGTCCAACTCTTTGTGACCCCATCGACTGCAGCCCGCCAGGCTCCTGTGTCCATGGAATTTTCCAGGCAAGGATACTGGAGTCGGGTGCCATGCCCTCCTCCAGGGGATCTTCCCAACACAGGGATCAAACCCACGTCTCCTACATTGGAAGGCAGGTTCTTTACCACTGAGCCACCTAGGAAGCCCTATAAGAGCAAAAACTAGGAATAAGATAGATTGATGGGATGAAGAGACTGGGGCTACTTGAGAAGGATGTCCAGGGAATGCATTGAGAGTATCTGAGAGAGGGGAGTGTGGAAGGAAGAAGGCTGGAGAAATGAATAAAGGCCAGAGCTCTCAAGTCAGAGTTGAGGTTTGGAATTTATTCTGCTGCTTTGTGGAGAATGGATTATAGGTGAAAGAGGTCAGTTAGGAGACTGTCTCCATATCCAGGAGAAAACTTATGGAGCCTTGGTACCAGGGTGGTGGAGGTGGTGATGGAGCTTGAGTTGGAGAAGCCATCAACTGAGGATCTTTTAGAATTAAGGCCAGTAGAACTTGCTGGAAAATTGAGATGAGACAGGGAAGGGGAAGCAGAGGAAGAGAGAATTCAAGCTTGACTCCCAGGCAGGGGGAAAGACTATGGCAGGAACCAATCTAAGGTGGGGAAATCAGGACTTCTTTTAGACATGTATTGTTGAGAAGTTGATTAGTCCCCGAGAAGATGTCAGTGCCAACAGAGGTCAGAGAAGTCAGGGACAAAGATGTAAATTCACGAGGCATTAACATGTAGACAGGATTAGATGAAATATGCTATAAAGGAGTAGAGATGCAGAAGAGAACATGTTCCAAGAACGCAACACAATCTAACCAGGTCGTACTGCTCTTATTCCCACTTTGCAGATAAGGAAAATAAACTTGGACAGGTTAAGCGATTTGCTCAAGGCCCAGCAAACGGTGGTGCTGGGATTTAACCCAGACAGTCTGCTCCCATCCACTCTGCCATAGTGGACACAATGGTGCTTTGCTTCCTTCATGTGTCACAATCTCTCTGCAGGAAGAAGATGATGATGGTCTGCCTAAGAAAAAGTGGCCTACGGTAGACGCTTCTTATTATGGTGGCCGAGGCGTTGGAGGCATTAAAAGGATGGAGGTAAGGACAGCTTCACTTACTCATGTCTACGTGCTGACTACTCAGTGACAGAAAACCAAAGCAAAATGGTGAAAACTCACACTTAAGGTCTAATGGGGATGTGACTCGTGAGACATCAGTGGAGAGATGGCAAGTATAGCCTTTTACCTCTGCACCCCAGTGTTTTGTCCACTGTGAGTCAGAGCGATTCACTCATTAGCTCAAGTCCCCCTACCCCCACCCCAGTGGTTTCTTCTGTCACTGGAATACAATCCAGAGTTCTTACTGGGCCCACAATGCCTTTGCGTGTGTTGTTCCCATGCCCTGGATGGTCCCTTCCCCAAATGCCCACGCCCCTTGCTTGCTTTCACTGCTCCTCCAGCCCTTCCCCTTTCCCTTTCTCTATTCCACCCCTCTTCTCTGGTCCTCATGACCCAAAAGAAATGAGGACTGGGTAGCACATCGTAGTTATTTGTGATCCCTGTTCTCCAGGGGCATCATATTTTATTTTGTCATTTCATGGGGTTTTTTGTATGTTATTTCTTTTAGGTTCGTTGGGGAGAAAAGGGCTCCACAGAAGAAGGTGCTAAGTTGGAAAAAGCAAAGAATGCAAGAGTCAAGATGCCAGAGCAGGAGTACGAGTTCCCTGAGCCCCGAAATCTCAACAACAACATGCGCCGGCCCTCCTCTCCCCGGAAGTGGTATTCTCCGATTAAGGTGTGCCTCTTTCTACTCAAAAACCCATCCTCACTCCTTGTAAAACACTTACATAGGAAGAACCAGAATCTCTTGAGATGATATCAAACCAAAACCCAGCTTATCACAAAGAAACAAATTTCTCAAATCATGGACTTGAAAGTTTAAATGTATATTTTCTCAGTTTCCACAATATCAAGGTGAGAGCTGGGCTTTTTTGTTTTAATTGGAGTATTGTTGATTTACAGTGTCTTGTTAGTTTCAGGTATACAGCATAGTGATTCAGTTTCATGTATATCTATTCTTTCTCAGATTCTTTTCCATTATAGGTTATTACAAAATATTAAGTATAGTTCCCTGTGCTATACAATAGGTCCTATTGTTTACCTATGTTGTGTATAGTAGTTTCTATCTGTTAATCTCAAACTCCTAATTTATTCTCCCCCCCTTTCCTGTCTGGAAACCATAAGCTTGTTTTCTGTGTCTGTGAGTCTGTTTCTGTTTTTTAAATAAGCTCATTTGTATAATTTTTGTAGATTCAGCATATAAGTGATAGTGTATAGTATTTATCTTTCTCTAACTTACTTCACTTACTGTATAATCTTTAGGTCCATACATGTTGCTGCAAATGGCATTATTTCATTCTTTTTTTTTTTTTTACAGCTGAGTACTATTCCGTTGTATATATATATATGCATCACATCTCTTTTTCATTTATCTGTTAACGAGCATTTAGGTTGTTTCCATGTCTTGGCTATTGTAAATAGTTCTGCTGTAAACACTGGGGTACTTGAAAGTTTTCATCTTTTCCTGATATATGCCCAGCAATAGGAGCTGGGCTTCTTAAAATCCCCATGGCAAAGTGGTGGAATGAGAGTGGACTTGAAGAAAGTGACTTGGGTAGTAACCCCAGAGAATGATTATGACTTTCAATAATTTCATTGGTAGGCTTTCCATAGTCTAACAACAATAGCTGGATTCTCCTTAGTGCCTAATATCTATCCTTTTTGCCGCAACAGGAGCCCATTTCCCTTTATTCAAGCCATGTGCTGGTGTAGAGGGCTGTGTTGGCCATGAGTCTAGTACTCATTCTCCCTGGCTGCAAACAAAATGTCTTATTTCTCCAGAATCTCTCTTCCCCCCTCACAGTTCCACAGCTTAACTGAAAGCCTTTTTGACTTATTGAGAAATTTAAGTCATAAGAGACAGTTAATGCTTCCTAAAGGCCTCTTTTCTCTTCCTCATGGGTGCAGATGTCTTTGAATTCATGTGATTCCTTCAACACCCTTGCTCCTTGGTCTTCCTCATAAGCATCTGCACTATGCCAACCATCAAAGAGCACTAGAAAATTGTAGCCAAAAGACCAACACAGTCTACCAGTAAAACTAGAGTGGTCGAGTCTTTGCTCTGCCCGGGTCTGTCTGGAATCCAAGTCTCCAACTCAGATCTGCACCCTCTAGCTTCTGCAGACAGAACTATGCCAACTCCAAGGCCTCCGGTGAAAGACTCAATATAAGAACCAGCTCTCTTTGCAAAAGAATGGATACATGTATATGTATGGCTGAGTCCCCTTGCTCACCTTTGAGTCCACCTGAAACTATCACAAAATTCTTATTCATCTATACTCCAAAATAAAATAAAAAGTTAAAAAAAAAAAAAAGAACCAGATCTCATCAGCAGCCACCCCCTCTCACACACACATACAGCTTTACCCCTCTTCCAGTGATAAACTGAGATATTTGCTAATTTCAGAGCAGCTCTTCTCCCATGAAATCAAAAGAAGTAACCATTTTTAACAGTGGAGGAAACTTTCTTGGTAGTTGTCTCTGCTGAGTTGAATTACCTCATTCTCAAACTAATCTCAGTGCATTGTCATTTTGGTTTGTTGTGTTTCAAGTGGTGAGATTCTTAAGATAAGCCACCCCCTCTCCTAGAGCAATGGGTTGAACTCTGGAAAAAATGTGGCCCAAATGTAGTTTGCTTGACTAACAGCTGTTTGCTTCTAATTATATTCTAATGTGGAACATTCAGTGGCGTGCATGCATGCACAGACAGGAAGGAGCCAAGGAGAATCTCAGATGAAGGCGAAAGGGGATTTTCTATTATGTTGTTTTCAGAAATCTGTACCTTGTGACTAATACAACATATTTGGTAAGAGCCAGGGTTTCATCTCTGTAATCTTGGATATTGAGAGAGCTTTAATTCTATTTGAAGAATTCATATTTGCTTGAGAGCATGTTATTCATCTGTTAACTAGTTGTCTAGGATGAGTTTTATGAAACAAATGAGCATATGGTCAACTAGATTTAGAAATCCCAAAATACTCCCAACACGCACTTGGAATTAGTGTCAGTTGAACTGAATATTTGTTGTGTACCTACTGTGTGCCAGTATTGCTGGATATTGAGTCTATAGAGGATCTCAAACTTGGCTGAGAGTCAGTCACCTGTAGGAGCTTTAAAAACACAAATTCCCAGGCCTGCTGTCTCAAACCTCATGATTCAGTCTCACAAAAGGCTTTCAAAGTCTCCCTGGCCTTCATGACCTGCCCACTTTTTCTCATGAAGTGAAACTCTGTTTTTTCCCTAATTTTCTCCCTTTTCAAATTTCCCATCCAAACTCCCCTAAGGGAGACCCCACTGTTACCTCAGTTACCGCTCCCTCCCTAGCCCCTGCTCTTCAGCCTTGGTCACTGTGTATGCGCGCGCACACGCTGATTCTCAAAGTGTGGTCCCTGAATGGGCAGCATCAGCATCCCCCAGGAGCTTGTTAGAAATGAACACCCTCAGGCCCCAAGCCTGACCTGCTGAATCAGCAGCTTTGGGGTCGGGGGCCCAGTTAAGAAGGGATCACCCAAGGTACCAGTCAGCCTTCCAGAGGAGACTCCCTGAGGGCAGGAACCATGGTGCGTGGTAAAGTGACCACAGTCATGCCTCGGAGGCATCCTAAATTTCACATGGGTCCATTGTTCTCCCAAACGCAGCTGCTGGATTAATGTTGAATGGCTGGAAAACTGCATGTTAAGGGATCACCAAAAAAGCCAGCTGGAAAAAACCTGTGACGCTGGTGGGCTCGTTAGGCGCCTCTGTAGGACCCCTTTGTTAGGACATGAGAAAGTGTGAATGCTCCTCCTGCTGCTGGAGCAGCTCACACCTAGGCTTACATAGCACAGCTCGTTTGTGTGACTGCTCCTGTTTGTGAGTCTTCCCCCAACTAGATTTGATCCCTGCTGGAGGCACCAATTATCCTTAACTCATCTTTGAATCACCCACATACAGCATTGTACCTGGCATGGAGTAGGGATTTCTCTTGATAATAGAGCTGATGCGTGGGATGTAATTATGAAACCACACCCAGAGCATCATGCCGGATAGACTCTCCTGTGACCTACACAGATCACTTTGGTACTCTCGGACTAAAGGATGTGACATTCTTCTTGCCATCTCTTTGAGGCAAGGAGAGAAAAAGAGGTCATCCTATGTGTATCTGGGCCATATGGGCAAGGGAAGGGAAAGAACAAGAAAGTTTGAGAGTGGAAGCACAGAACAGAATTGAAAAGTCGTAATGTACACTGTTCAGAAGAAGAGCAGACTCTCCACCAGAACTTCAGCCCTTGGACTGTAACCCCATGTGTGGTTCACGATGAGCCCCATTCTAGCCACAATGTCTCTACACACTCACCAGGCCTTGGACAAAGCATTCAGCCTCAAGCTGTGCCGTAAACTCTATTTCCCTTTCCTGAACCCTCTTGCTGGATTTGTCTTGGTCCTGGCAGGAAACAGAAGGCACACTCAGGAGGGTCAAACTCACACAGATCTGGGCAGGGTTAGGAGAATCCGTGGCAATGGTGAGGCACATGGGTACTCAACAGTGAGAGCTGCGACACCCCCGGACCTGAAGGGCAAGGAGAGGAGAGGGTGTTACTGGATCCAGTGAGAGCTGCAGCCCCGGAGTGGAGGTCACCCAACGGGAGCTGTGGCCATAGAGAGGGAGTCAGTAATCTAAATCTGCCCTGCTCCCTGTTTTAATATGGTCCATGAGCTAAGAATGGTTTTTGTATTTTTTAATGATTTTATTAGCACCTACATAATAGCCTTGAGTTTGCCTCTTGACCTACAAAACCTGAAATATTTACCCTCTGGGCCTATACAGAAAATGTTTGCAGACCCCTGCCCTATAAGAAAGCAGCCACTGATGGAAGTGGGGGTCGGGGAGGGAGTAGAAGGAACAAGTACCAACCTCCCCGTTATCTTGCCCTCTTCTCTCCTTTTTTAAATTGAAGTATAGCTGATTTACAATGTTGTATCAGTTTCAGCTGTACAGCAAAGTGATTCCATTATATATATATTTTTTCTTTTTCAGATTCTTTTCCATTATGAGTTATTATAAAATACTGAGTATAGTTCCCTGTGCTATATGGTGGGGTCCTTGTTGGTTATCTATTCTATATCTAGTATATCTAGTATTGTGTATATGTTAATCCTAAACTCCTGATTTATCCCTTCACCCCCTTACCCCCTTTGGTAACCATAATTCATTTTCTATGTTTATGGGTCTGTTTCTGTTTTGTAAGTAAATTCACTTATATCATGTTTTTTCATATTCCACATATAAGCAATATCATGTTTGTATGCCTTACTTCACTTAGTGTAATAATCTCTAGGTCCATCCATGTTGCTGCAAATGGCATTATTTCATTCTTTTGATGGCTGAGTAATATTCCACTATATATATACACACGCAGACACACACGTGCACACGCACTCCACATACTCTTTATGCATTCATCTGCCTGCTGTCATCTTCTGGGGTTACCTGTTGGCCAGACCAAAGGGAAGCTAAATGATGCCATCTGTTGAGGTTGCTCTTCCAAGGCATGGAACAAGGAAGGCAGAGAATTGCAGAGAGTGGATGGGGGCAGGCAGCTCATGGAGGATGGCCTGCCCACTCTGTGCCCCACTATCAACAGGGAGAACATCTCCACCCAGGGCAAAACTTTCAGAAAGTTCTAGAAAGAGTCCTGGTTCCCCAGTGAAGGTGGTCAGAATCACACACCTTTAAACTGGTTGCATTTGACTCAGTTTCTCAAGCATTCCAGGAAATAGATTTGAGCACCACAGAAGCAGGGGAGCACGTTGCCTCAGCACACCCCAAGGGAGCTCACTAGGAGAAGGAGTCCACAACGGGCTGCTCCCTGCCATCGCCCAGGCTAATTTAAGGCACTGACCACACTGACCACACTTTACCCTTTCCTCATTCCAGGCTCATGATCAGGAAATTTTCCGATATTTGGCCTGAATTTTTCTTTGCTTGGTTTTCACCCCCTGGATTTACAGCAATCCCGTGCTTCTCATTAAATTGGGACTGACCGCTTCAGGCGAGTTAAGTAATGCCCAGATGTATGGCCACCAGAAAGATGAAAACCAGGTCTGTTTTCAAGTTTGCTGGAAGGCTTGCAGCCTTCAGAGAAATGATTTTCCTCCTTTTCCAGTAGCTCCTCCCTTTGACTGGCAATGACAGAAATGACAGCGGAAGAACAAAAGCCAGACCCTGGCTGGCCCTGCAGACCACTGTGTTCTGCAGAAGAGCCTGACCAGCCTGTGCTGCTCACAGCGCCGGGAAGCCGGTGGTCTTCTGTTCATTTTCTTTCAGGCGAACCTGTCATCCCTGGCCTTAAGCACCTTGACCTTGTAATCAAGCAGCATTCAGTGCTCAAACTGCACTGAACGAAGCTGTATGCCGTCCAGCAAGACACACTGAAGCCTTAAATGTTGTCAGATGTGCTGTTGATGTTGAACAGACATTTTTTTGTCCCTTCCTGGCTACAATTTAGAATGGTTCCAAACATGTTTTAAACAAAGACCGAAAGAAGAGAGAAAAAAAATTACCGTGTATGAGTGTGTCTATGTGTGGGTATGTATAGGGAAAGTTTCTAACTTATGCATTCATTTGTTTCATTTAAGGAGAAGCATGAGTCACAATATTTACTATATATTTTAAGGTATAAAAAATTAGTATTAGTCTCTCACACGCCGCTAAGTTGAACTACCCTCAAAATTCCCAGCTTCTGACTAACTTCCAAGTAGCTGAGGCAGACAAACCAGGAGAGAAGATACAGCTGCTGCCTGCCCACCCCTCCTCCCACCCCCAAAAAAGGAAAGAAAGGCAGCCACAAAGCCCATGCACTGAGATGCTTTGAGCGATAGACCTCACAAACCTCCTGGCATGGTCTTCTTGTTTAGGAAGAAACAGCGAGCATTGATGTAAAATTCCCGGTTTGCCAGCCTTTGTGGATTGGAAGATATTGATTATCAGGCTGGGGTAGAGTTGGGGAACCTGGAATTGGTACACTTCTCATGGGATAGTCAAAGTGTGTCAATTTCATATGAAAAAAAGATATATATAAATGTCAGGTAATACACTGTGGTGGAGGGTTCCCAGAGTGGTGGAGAATCTTTAAGCTTGGCAGAAGCATTCCTCCTGGGAAGTGAGGACCTGTGTCTTGAAACGCACCTTGTAGAGAGGGCCATGCAGGCAGGACACTCAGATCTGAGAGAAATAGTGGCGTCAACTCAGAGGCTCCCCCCAGGCTGTGAGTAAAGCCCACCGACCACTTGGAAGAATCTCCTGAGGCTCTTCTGGCCCCAAAGGGATGTTATTAATAAGCCCAGTAGCTACTGTCTTGAAATGACAAAACTTCTGCCTCCTCTCAGAAAATCAAGCAAAGGAACCTTGTTATGTACTTCTCTTTGACTTTTAAGAGTTATTTTTCATCCTCTTGATTCTAAACACACTTATTCTATAGCTTACTTCAGCTCTTGCATAAAATGCTACCTGATGTATTGAAAGAAGTACAACAAGGTATAGGATGTATAGATTACCCCAGCTGTTTTCTATGCCACACAGAATGGGGACTTTGGATTCATTTGTGGAACTTTTAGAATTCAGAACACTGAGGGCTACAATCAGAACTAGCTGGTCTTACCTTGGCCAGAACAGCTGTTGATAGCAGCTCGCCTGGATGAAGGGCACACCTGGGTGACTCATGTAGCACAAGTCAGGCATAGTCCCGAGGGCCCTGCTTGCACTCACTTCTTCATTTCTCACCAACGCCCTCAAAATTAGAAACTGCTACTACTCCCTCTGTTTTACAAATGGGAAAATCAAGGCACAGAGGGGTAACTTGCCTAAATTCACACTGCTAATATGTTTCTTGATTTATTTTATTACTGACAAAGCATCCATTCCAGCTAGCCATGAAATCTGTTATTAATCAAGTAGTAGAAAGGACTGGGAGCCTGGAGGTGAAAGACCAATCAGGAAACTATTCACAGGATGAGAGACAGGTGATCAAGGCCAAGGCAGTAGCCAAGGAGACAGTGGGGCAGGGCTGGACAGGAAGAGGCAAGAGGGAAGATGGGACAGAACATCCACCGGACGTGGTCGAAGTTGGATGTGAAGGGGTGGCAGAGAGAGAGGAGGTGAGAATGGCCTGTCTGGTCATTGCCTGTCTCCATGTTGGTGGTGCTCCATGGCATACTCAAGGCAGGGTGCCAAAGGAGGAGCAGGTTGGGGGAAAATTATTCAATATGTGATGTTTGGGGTTTTTTTATACCTGTGATATGTTTACTTTACAACTAAGATTTGGTAATTGGATTGGAAGCTTATATGAGCCATGGGCAAACAGGTGGAAATTTGACCCATGAGACTAGGTGAGAGTAGGCGGGGTGAGCATTCTGCCTGGGGGTGAGTCTGGTAGAGGGGGGACACCGAGGGGACCCCCTTGCATCAAGTGTAGGCAGAGGGGAGGGGAAGAAGAAGCTGAAAAGGATATGAGAGAGTTAAGAAGGAGCAGGCAGAGCCAAGGTTTAGCCAAGCCTTAGCAAAGCAGCTGTGGTGGAGTGTTGGGGGTCCCCAGACATCATCATAGAAGCCAGGGGGAAAGGCGGAAATGGGGTTGCAGGACAGAGTGGAGGACAGGCACTCCATGCTTGTAAAGTACAAATTGTTGGATTCTTACTCGTCATCTTACATTCATTTCCATCTTTCTACAGGGCTTTCCAAATTATCATTTTAATGACTTTACCTAAGGATTAATACATTGATAACATTGAATGAATGCTTTCTGTGAGACAAGTATCTTACTTCAAGGGCTTCCCAGGTGGCGCTAATGGTAAAGAACCTGCCTGCCAATGCAGGAGACATAAGAGGCATGGGTTCAATCCCTGGGTCAGGAAGATCCCCTGGAGGAGGGCTCGGGGACCCACTCCAGTATTCTTGCCCAGAGAATCCCAGGGACAGAGGAGCCTGGCGGGCTACAGTCCATAGGGTCACCAAGAGTCGGACATGACTGAAGTGACTTACCATGCACACATCTTACTTCAATATCTAATTGTAAGCCTTTTAAGATATCCATAGAGCAGACAATATTATTATCTCTCTTCTTTCTAAAGATGAGAAAGGTAAGACTTAAGGACATGAAACAGTTTGTTCAAGGCCACAGCAGAGCTGGTGAGGGGCAGCCCCAAAATACAGTCTAAAGCCAGTCATTTTGTGCTTCAATATCGCTCTATGATCTGTTGCCACCCATTCTTCTGGTGTTGCACATCTAGGTGGTTTTTGCCCCTTTTCCCTGCCTGGAACTTTGTATTTCTGCTGAGTTAATTATAACACTTCCTCAACAGCCACTTTTTCTTTTAGCCCCATCTCATTGCACCTCATTTGTCAAGGAGTTGAGTGATCAGGGCACAGAATACTGAGAGGGGGATGATTTACCAAGTCAGTTACCAGGAGTCCCCCCTAAAAAAGGGAAAAGAAAAGAGGCATTCATCCAGGAAGTCCACCTGATTATATCCTGACACATAAATACTTATCCCAAAGAACTTTAAAGGAAAACATTTAACCAATGATTGAAACAGTTTAATGCAGAAAACCATGCTGAACACAGCAGCAGTCCTTCCCAGCATCCTGAAGTCAATCCAGAATATTTTTAGAGGTTTTTGTAAATACTTGGGCAAGAGAGATGAGAAACATTATGCTTAGCAAGACAGAGTTGAACCCACAAGAACTCAAGCGACCATTGATAAAGGTTGCAGAGCACATTTTTCATATCTGAGTAAAACCCACCAGAAAATAACTTCAGAACACCAACTCTTCAAGTGGCATTCTTAAATTGATGCTGCCACTATGAACGCTTTGTGGCAAGGAACTTGAATTTTCTAGACTCTCCTAGCCCTTCAGCATTATCCTTCAAAGACCACTTACAGATCAGTGTTTTCAAACATGCTCTCGAAACCCCAACAGGAATACATGTTGGCCCAGTAAATCCTTATGTGTGCATATGTGTGTATTCACTTCATACACTAATACTCACACCCATGCATGTTTAACTGATACACATTTTTCACAAATCATACTTATCCTCACCATGTGCCATTAACTCAAATATTTTCTTTCCTATTAATTCAGATCCTAATACACAAAATTATTTCATGAGGGGTTGAAGAGTTGCAACCCCCAGTTTAGAAACCCTGTTCTAGAGGATCTAAGTGAAAGTGCTCTGACCAGAAGATCTGCACAAGGAAGAAGCTGCAGCTGGTATCATAGAAAGGATATGAGCTTTGCACAGGGAACTATATTCAAAATCCTGTGATAGACCATAATGGAAAAGAATATTTAAAAAGAAGGTGAAGTGAAAGTGAAAGTTGCTCAGTCATGTCCGACTTTTTGTGACCACATGGAATGGTCCATGGAATTCTCCAAGCCAGAACAATGGACTGCGTAGCCTTTCCCTTCTCCGGGGGATCTTCACAACCCAGGGATTGAACCCAGGTCTCCTGCATTGCAGGTGGATTCTTTACCAGCGGAGCCACAAGAATGTAGATATGTGTATAACTGAGTCACATTGCTTTATAGTAGAAATTAACATAACATTGTAAATCAACTATACTTCAATTTAAAAATTAATAAATGCCATAAAATTTTTTTTAAATATTTAGAATTAGACATGGTGGGGGCATCCAGTCACACCTCTCCAGTTTACAAGTTGTGTGCCTCTGGCCAAGTTAGTTGACCTCTCTGATTCCTTCCCCATAACCCTTTGGGACTGCTGGGAGAATCAAATGAGCAGACACTCAGAAAAGCACCTCGCCCAGCACATAGCAGCACTGGATGCATTCATTCATCTAACACATATTTTCTGAGCACCAGAAGCTGTGCTAAGGGCTGGGTATACAGCAGTTAAAAAAACCAGTGGCACCTCTGCTTTCATGGAGCTGGCATTCCAGATGACAGAGACAAATACTAAGCAAATAAACAGAGTCCTTGTCAGGGAGTGATAAGGGCTGTATTAGTTTCCTACTGTTGCTCTAACAAATTACCTCTAACTAAGTGGCTTAAGACTGCACAGATTTATTGTCTTTTAGTTCTGGGGGTCAGAAGCCCAAAATGGGTCTCACAGGGCTAAGATGACAGCAAGGCCAGGGCTGCACTCCTTCTGGAGGCTCTAGGAATCTCCTCATCTTTTCCAGACTTCAGAAGCTGCCCGCTTATTGGCTTGTGGCCCCCTTTCTTCCCCAAAGCCAGCTACCATGGGTTGAGTCCTTCTCACATGGGATCACTCTGATTCTGCTTCTGTTTCTCCATCTCTTTCTCTGACTTAGACCCTCCTGCCTCCCTCTGTTAAGGACCCCTGTGAAATACATAAATTTTATAAACAAATCCATGTGGTTAGCTTGGGTGCATCCAGATGATCCAGGATCATGTCCCCAATCTAAGATCCTTAACATAATTGTTGGGGCAATTCGAGTGCAGGTTGAAAAAGACTTTCCAGACACACAGCATTTCAGAAGGGAGTGAGTTTATTAAGAACAAAGAGCAGAGATAAAAGAGGCACTGCAGACACAGTGGGCTGACCTGACAGACCAAGAAGAGTTGACAGTCTTTGTGGGTTAATAGCCAATTTTTACAGCCTCAAGACAAAGAAAATTCCTGCTGGAAGGTTGGTGTTAGGTGATTGGTTGGGGCACTATATAGTGTTTCCTAGAGTGGAAATCTTTGCCGCATTTGGAGTCAGGAGGCCTGTTAGTGATGATCAGGGGCTTTTGGCAACAAAGGGTCAATTAGCTTGTTGACCTGGTTCTGGGCTCCACTTCTGTGGCCTTGGTACAGGGTTCGCACCTGTGGCTTTGGAGCAAGACTCAACAGTAATCAAATCTGCAAAGTCCTTTTTTTGCCATGAAAGGGAATGTAGTCACCAGTTCCAGAGGCTAAAATGTCATGTTTGGAGGTGGAGGTGGAGGTGAGCAGATTTCCTGGTGGTGAAGGGAAATCAGACAAAGTAAAGGTGACTTCTGCCTGTTGGTGGAGTCACCAGCCAGGGTTAATAATAAGAGCAAAGCTAAATAAATGTCCTTTTTTTCCTGTGTGTTTAGTGTTTGCAGTGGCAGAAGCCAGCTCCACTCAGCACGTCTCAGGAACTAGAACATTAGACTCCCTTTGTCACGCACTATGAAAACTTTAGCCCTCACAGATTCAATCTTCTCCGATTCAGCCAATCACCTACAACTCCAAAGGGGGCTGTGATTTGTGGTGATCCATGATCCTTGGTCATTTGTCCCTCAGGCCCAGGATTCTGGAGCCTCTTGTGGGGACAGCCGTGGATCTGCGCCCCAGGACCCTTTCATTGGTCTAGCCCCATCCACGCTTCTGTTCAGTCATTTTCCTGAATTTGTCCTCATTGTTTCATTTGTAAACTCGGGACACTAAGTGGGAAGAAAAAACTTTAGTGCAAGTTGAAAAGCTTGACCTGCAGTGAGAGGAGATGCCCAGAAATGCAATGAGGGCAGCAGGCTGGATGACCGCTCTGGGTCTGCACACCTGAGGCTGCGCTACAGTCGGCAGGTGTCTCCTGCGTGAGCATCAGGGTTCTCTGGGATGCGTCTCTTCTCCTCTATTGCTGAATCCACATTTGAACTAGAGAGTCACGTCCTGTGACAGCTGAACTGCTGGTGAAGTGTGGTTCACATGACGGAAGAGGCATGGAAAGTTCATGTCATTGCGGGCCCTCAATCTAGCTTCAGATGTAATCTTGGTGCATTTGTTTTATTTCAGGGAAAACTTGATGCCTTGTGGGTCCTACTAAGGAAAGGCTACGATCGTGTGTCCGTGATGCGTCCACAGCCAGGAGACACGGTAGGATTCATTAACGGTGTCACATACACGCGTTCTTTTTCTTTTTCTCTCTCTGCCTCTGACTGTTGAGCTGGAATAACTCCAGATAATGAATCCAGCTATCATTTCATGTTGTGACAAATCAGATACTAGTTTTCAAATTTTGGGTTCTACAAGACCTTGAGTTTCGACTTGCTTTTCTGAAAAGGATTTTGACCGAAACAGGTTAGATTAGCTTCCTAGGACTTGAGCGGCTGGGTTTCCATGTACGGTGAGTGAATAAAGCAAGGATGCTCAGGCAGCTTCCGGAGAGAGGGCTGCTGCTCCTCGGCCACACTGGCCAGTGGTGACAAGCAGGACGCCAGGGCCATAAGGTGGAGCCAGGGAATAGGGACCATGGGAAAACTCCCCCATCGTCCAGCAGGTGTTGGGTTTGTCTGGTCCAGGATCACAGGAGGGTCTTCCACAGTGAGGATTTGCCCTGAAACTGTCAGGGCCAAGCTCTGAGTGTCTCCAACTGGAAGGAGATAGAAAGGGAAGAGGCTACAGAGGCCTTAGTCCTCATTTTGTAAATGAGGAAACAGAGGACAGGACAAGCTGAATAATAACAATGCTGGAAACAACCTCAGTTCTGCCGTAATCACACCATTGCTAGCTCTTCTGGGAAGAGCTAGTCTCTCTTTTATAAAATCTTCAAAGCAAAGCCTGGGACCAAATTCTCCCTCAACCACCCGCAACCTGCATCTTTCATCTGCTGCTCTGGGAATCAGGCACACTAACCCAAAAGCAAAATCAAGGTGTCTAATTTGGGGCTCCTTTTGAATCAGGTAGAGTTGGGTCTGAATTTTGCTTCCTTCCTGCCTGGAAAACTCTAAGCAAGTCCCTTGACCTCTCTGAACTCCATTCTTCATATTGTAAAGTGGTTGATAATAATTACTTCAGTGTGGCTGGCTGGAGACAGTAATGTTTGTAAAGCATTTGGCTTAACGTTTGAACACATTAAATAGTAATGCTCAGTCAAACATTATTATGATTATTTACCTTGTGCTTTTCTGTTTGTGAAAGGTTGGTGGAGAAATTCAAACTATATTGCTATTGACTATGTCAGATATACCTGCATCTTTGCACTGCCCACTCTGCAACACAGTACAACTGATAAAACACGAGAGCAGGGTCAGTCAGGCACCTGGTGACAACAGGTAGCTTGTGGTTGAGAGAATTTGGTCCAAAGTTTCACAGCCTGAGCAGACTGCTGCCAGCTAGCTGTTCCTGCTCCACCTTGTGGCAGGGACAGCAGGCAAATATGATGTAAAAAAAAAAAAAAACCACCCAGGGCATATAAATGCTGGGCCAACTTGACCTTCTTGATCTCTAGAATTTGTTTTTTGTCTGGAAGTCAACAAGAACACATTGCTAGAGCAGATTTTAAAGTATAAACAGCTAACAGAAATGAGCCTTGGCCATCAGCTTTGTACTCAGCGTGGTATCTGGCCTTGTAAGTTATACATATGGTTTCTGTGGAAAATTAAGAAATTTTTTAGCCTGCATGAAACGCATCTAACAGATTAAGAAGAAAACAATAGGATAGGTAAACTCCTCGGGCTCAGCAGTACTATTTTTGTGATAGAATGTACTAGTCCATGAACAAGACCATTTTTCTCAGAGCACTTGAAAAACATCTCCACTCAGATTTGTTAACATTCCATTCTTCACCGACCAGTTTGCCAGAAACAGATTTATAAACTGGGTCAACCAGAGAATCGAGTGTAGGAAAGAGGAAGGATAAGAGAAATATTATGGTAGATAAGATATAAGAACTAAAACTGTTTGAGGGCAAATGGCTGATCAGATAAATCTAACAAAAATGAGATGAAAATGGATGGAGTTCCTTCTAATGAATCACACCTAGATTGAATCTCTTATTTACAAATTCTGAATGAAAGCTTGTGTCTTTCACATTTGAAGACCTTCTGTGTGCTTTTGAGAAATACAATCCCACCCTGAAATTTCATTCTCCAGTCACACAAAATAATAGATGGGAAGGATGGGAGGTCTGAGGATTAGGATACATTTGTGACCATGTTCTTAGAGGTGTTGCAAAGTACAATTGTCCAGCCTACTTCGAAATGGACGTTCTTTACAGGAATCCTGCTAAAATCTTTACGACTCATGAGAGTAGATGCAGAGAACCTTGTCTTTGTAATCATGGTGATGGCCACAGACATCTAGTTGTGTACATGTATACATGTATACAAAAAAGATCATAGATTATGTAGGAAGGGAAATTCAAAGCTACCTTATCGCAACTCAGGAAAGAATTCTGGAAGAGAAGACTATACTGTAGCTTATTATTATGTGCTTATTCTGTTCTGTTTTCATAACTTCGACAGACTCACTACAGACCTGCCTTCTTTGCACGGTGGATGACTCTGTAAGAATTCCTGAGCACTGATTTATGGGGCTGACCACATTTTCCATAAACTCAAAATGACTACATCCAGGCATGTGCTCATGAACAAGAGTCACAGGTTCTGAGTTTTTCCTTTAAAACAAAAACAAAAACAAACATCACCTAATTACATTCTCAGTTACATTCTGAATTGTTTCAAACACATGTTGATCTCACAGAAACCTGGCAGTTCTTCTCAGTTCCTGTCTGCTCTATCCTTCCCCAAATGAACCCACCCCTGCTCTACAGAGGCAAACATGGGCTCACCAGTAGAGCCTCGGAGGCTGCTGGAAAAGCAGAATGCCTCCAGCCCCCACCACAGAGCAGAGGGCTGAGAGAGGCCTGAGCCCAGAGTCACATCCTTCCCTGGGATTGGTGCCCACTTCCTGGGAGCTGTCCATGTTTTCCCTGGGTCAGGGAAAACATGAATGGGATGACAGCAGGGGACATGAATGCTTTCTGACTGCCACCACCCATCTTCCTCTTTCTGCCTGGGGTGGGCCCACAGTCCTATTGTGTTTTGGAGCCCACCAAGAGAGCCTGAGCCAACATAGAAGGTAAAGTACCAAAGAAGCCACTTAAATAGCAAACCAGCAACACATTGGATCCTAAAATTTAATAAGCTCACGAAGCATATGGTGCTTGTGTGCCAAGTTGCTTCAGTCATGTCGAACTCTTTGCAATTCTGTGGACTGTAGCCCATCAGGCTCCTCTGTCCATGAGATTCTGCAGGCAAAAATACGGGAGTGGGTTACCATGCCCTCCTCCAGGGCGCCTTCCCAACCCAAGGATTGAACCTGTTTCTCTTATATCTCCTGCATTGTCAGGCAGGTTCTTTACCACTAGCGCCACCTGGGAAGCCCCAACCATATAGTATCCTCTGCTTAAACCACCCCCTGGCTTCCAGTGTATAGCCACCGCTTTGCTCTTTTGAAAACATGGATCTCAGCATGCCATCCAAAAGCCTCAGTCTTTCAAAGGCTAGGAAGAAGCCCCAAACCCTTAGCTTGATTTAGAAAGGCTTTCCTTGTCATTTCATCTACTTTTTCCCCCTGGTTCCCCTATCACTCCATAGAGGATCCAGCCATCTAGAATTGCTCCCCATTCCCTGAATATGCCAGAATCGTTGGTGTCTCTATGCCTTTGCGCAGTCTTAACTTCTCTGCCTGGGATGTCTTTCCCACCATCTCTACCTATTGAACTGTTACCTTGGTAAGATTGTTCATTGTCCCCATGGTACCCCTGTAAACACAAAACATTGCTGTCCAGACCCAGGCTTTAAAGGGGGTTTTACCAAACTAGAGAACATTCACAGAGACTTAGCAGGAAAGTCTGGCAATTAGAACCTGTGTCCCATGAGCATTTGCCAGGATAGTCCCCAATTCTTCCTATATGGGAGCCTCTCTGACTTCAAAAAATTTTCTTACCATTGAAGGACAAATGGCAGAAGGAATTGGGAATGTTCAGTCTGAGGCAGAAGACTTAAAGGGAGCTGAGAGCTTTTTAACTTGGTCATCATGCTAAGCATTCTTTTTATAAACTATTAATATTTTCTCTCTGGGCCTCTTGGTTCAGATGGTAAAAAATCTGCCTGCAGTGGGGGAGACCTGGATTTGATCCCTGGGTTGGGAAGATGCCCTGGAGAAGGGAATATCAACCCACTCCAGTAGTCTTGCCTAGAGAATTCCATGGACAGAGGAGCCTGTCAGGCTACAGTCCATGGGGTCAGGTTGCAAAGAGTTGGACACAAGTGAGAGACTTTCACTTTCATTAATATTTTTAATCACTTACCTGTATTCAAGGAGTAATCTTTTCATGCCACTTCATATCATTATATGATGTGATTTTAAATGCAAACTGTGACTTTATATTTCGGCCTGCCTTCTCTTTTTAGAATGTTTATTTCAAATGTTTATTTTTACAAATGAAGCTATCTGTAATCAGTGTACTTGTTGCCAGATCATTGTGCACATTCATGAATGTTTCCTTAGGATTAAACATGCAGTTGTCTCGTCGATCAATCAAACAGCATGCAAAATTTTAAAGTTTTGACATGAATTGCCAGGTTGGGCTCATTATTCATTATTGCCTGAAACACTGTGTGAATTAACACGAGCGCCTGCCATCTGTGAAAATCCCATCTCCCATTAACATTATTAATCTTATCTATTTGACAGGTGTTAATTTAATTTGTGTTTTCTGTTATTGAAGTGAAACTTCGTTCAAATAACTATTTTCCCTTTTGTCTATTGCCTATATATGCCTCTATCCTATTTTTCTATTGCATATTTTAGCTTTGATTTTTATATGGCCATTTGTTTAACTCATATTCATTCATTTATTAGTCAAATGTTTTGAAGATCCAGTGGTATACATTAAGTATAAGATGCTTACTTCATGAAACTTAAAGTCTAATTTTGTGTCTGTGTCTGTGCGTGTGTGAGTGCGTGTGAAATTACCTATAATTTTATAGTTAAATCTATGAATGTTTCTAATTTCTGCCTTTGGTGTCAAACTTAGAACAGTCTTCTCTAGTCCAAGAGGATGTAAATTTTCACAAAAATTTTCTATTACTTCTATTCTGTCACTTTTAGTTTTGGTGGTGGTATGAGTTGGTACCTTTTCTTTATCTTCCTGGGTATTTTATGTAAATTTTGGAGAAGTGCCCTCAGGAGTTATCAACTATATGTTATATCAACCAGAAGCCCTGGAACATTAAAGCCTCTAAAGCACAGAATATGATTTCAGAGAAGACATGAAGTTAAGCCACAGGTAGAAATTACAATAACACATATTTCGTCTTAAAAAACTGAAAGATGAGTTTCAACAACAAATGGGCTTCCACAGGCATCACTGGGGTTGCTCCATGTTACTAAACAGGGGTAAAGCCAGTCAAACCACTGGGCCAGGACATAGTAAACAGTTCCTGCAGCAGATCACTAGTTCTCAAACTTGAGCACAGAATCACCTAGAAGTTTTGTTAAAACACAGGTTGCTGGATCCCACTGTCAGAGTTTCTGACTCAGCAGGTCTAGGGTGGGGCCTGGAAATTAGCATTTCTAACAAGCTTCCAGGTGATACTGATGCCACTGGTCTGGAGACCACACTTTGGAACCAGTGAGATAAATGGAATTAGATGCCCATCAAGATCCCTCTAACCCTAACTTCTGGGGACTTGAAGTCAGCATCTCTGTGTTTATTTGACCACCAATGACTACTTTCCTATGTTTCTCTGCAGAACACCTATTAGCCTAATTGGGGAATAACTGCTCTAGCAGAAGTCTAAATATTAAATACCAACCAGTTGCAGAGAAATCTTGCCAGCTGCAGATGGTTTTGTTCCTAGATTGCTAGTTTCAAGCACAGAAATGTAAGGGAGTTTCAGAGATCAGGGTTCACAGAATCCAGTGATTTTCAATCTGGTTGCATGTTGTAATCATCTGGGGAGTTTTAAGGCCCTGGTGCCAGATTCTATTTAATTTTTCTGGGATGAAGTCTGGATACAGGAGTTTTAAAAGCTCCCCAGGTTATTTTAAGAAGCAACTAGGGTTGACAATCAGTGATTTGATCCAAGTCTCTATTTCTTGTCCTGGGCAGCATCTTCTGTTTCCCTCATGGAACAATTTGAAGGCAACTCTCAATATCCCTTCAAAAACTCTATCCTGTGTTTCATAGGCATAAGGAAAATGGATGATTACAATCACCAGACAATAAGCATAGATTTTTCCTGCTCCAATATTGTTACTGCTTGGGTGAAGAGAAAGGAAAGAGAAAATATAACTCTGCCTCCTGGGTCTTTCCCAGATGGAATTAAAATATCAACCTGTCTAAACCCTCCCCAGGCATTTTTACCCCAGCTTTAATGTCCCAACCCCTGCACATGCTCTGGGAGGAGCCACTGGGGTTGGATGTCGTCTTTGTTTTCAGCTCCTCAGTTTCTCTCTGATCTAGCATGGGGAGGCTGGTACATTCCATCGCTCCATTGCTATCTGCAAAAACAAAATATGAGGCACACTCTGAACTTGTTTTGCAAGACTGAGCCTCATTGCAATCAGAAGAGACCCCGGAAACACACATGTAGATGGAGATGTACGTAAACAACATATGATACTCCTCTGAGGGGCAGCCGCGGAGGTTGTGAAATCCTCTCCCTGAGCTCCCCAGGGCTGCCGTCTGCACAGCTGTTTCCAGCAAGGGAGCTGGGCCAGTCACGTGGGCCCCATGCCTGCCTACTGTTGCAGAGGCAAGAATGATCTGGGCAGGTTATCTCCAGGGACAGAGTGTCCTCAGCCCAGTCCTTCGAAAGCAGACGAGCCTCCTGCAACATAAACAGGCTCAAAGTGTGTGCACTCTGTTTCTTGCTTTCTCTTTTCTCCCTCTTCATGCACCTTGCATGACCTCCTCCTCCTTCTTCCATCTTCATCTTGGCTACCTTCCCTCAAACATTCTTTCATCAAATTTCATCTACTGTGCTCCCACCTAGCAACCCATCCCTGGGCTGGGCACTGGGGATGTCAGTTAGAATAGGAGTTAATTCTAACTTCCTGGAGTTCAGTGCATGATTTGAAAGAGAAGAGTAAAGCATTGTATTAATTATAGACGTTTATAGAAGCTGGAATCAAGATTGCCGGGAAAAATATCAATAACCTCAGATATGCAGATGACACTACCTTATGGCAGAAAGTGAAGAAGAACTAAAGAGCCTCTTTGTTGAGGTCCTTTAATGGACCAGAACCTGGTGGTCTGGAGTCGACTGATAAGAAAATAAAGGAGGGAGAAAGAGGCTGATATTCCTTGGTTTACGCAGAAAGCCAATAAAGCCCCTGACACGGGGCTTGCTCTGTTCACGGAGGCCTCAGGCGCCCTCTCAATGGGGTGAAGGTGCAGAGCGCCTTCTCGAGAGGGTCTTAGAAGCCCAGGCAGGAAAGTGAACTCAGAGAGCCTCTGTGCTCCAAGGGATCAGCCTGAAAAAGAGATAGAGGGAGAGAGAGAAAGAAAGCAAGACACAGGAACCAAAGCTCTGATGGAGCAAATGTGTTTTATTCAACATTGTGTAGGTATTTATACTGTCTTACAAGATAGCTTTTCAGCAGAGATAAAATCAAAACTTACAAGTTATCAAGGAAACATGAGGTCATCCATATGAAAGAGAGAGGGTTGTAAATAATCACTTTTAACATATGGTTCATAAAAAGGAATAGGGTACTTATCACTGTATAGAAAAACTAACGAAGGAAATGCCTGGATTCCTCAGCCCCCAGGAGAGGCTTGCCTCTCCTCTTAATTCCTGAATATTCAGGAATTAATAAGGAAGAGAGAATTCCTGACAGATCCAAAACAGCACACAGGAAGCCTCCTGTTAAATGCTTCCTGACACCTCTTGATGAAAGTGAAAGAGGAGAGTGAAAAAGTTGGCTTAAAGCTCAACATTCAGAAAACTAGGATCATGGCATCTGGTCCCGTCACTTCATGGAAAATAAATGGTTAAACAGTGGAAACAGTGGCTGACTTTATTTTTCTGGGCTCCAAAATCACTGCAGATGGTGATTGCAGCCATGAAATTAAAAGACATTTACTCCTTGGAAGAAAAGTTATCACCTACCTAGACAGCATATTAAAAAGCAGAAACATTACTTTGCCAACAAAAGTCCATCTAGTCAAGGCTATGGTGTTTCCAGTAGTCATGTATGGATGTGAGAGTTGGACTATAAAGAAAGCTGAGTGCCGAAGAATTGATGCTTTTGAACTGTGATGTTGGAGAAGACTCTTGAGAGTCCCTTGGACAGCAGGGAGATCCAACCAGTCCATCCTAAAGGAGATCAGTCCTGAATATTCATTGGAAGGACTGATGTTGAAGCTGAAACTCTGATACTTTGGCCACCTGATGCAAAGAGCTGACTCATTTGAAAAGACCCTGATGCTGGGAAAGATTGAGGGCAGGAGGAGAAGGGGATGACAGAGAATGAGATGGTTGGATGGCATCACCGACTCAATGGACATGGGTTTGGGTGGACTCCGAGAGTTGGTGATGGACAGGGAGGCCTGGCGTGCTGCGGTTCATGGGGTCACAAAGAGTCGGTACAACTGA
Organism: Bubalus kerabau; assembly: GCF_029407905.1. NCBI lineage: Eukaryota > Metazoa > Chordata > Mammalia > Artiodactyla > Bovidae > Bubalus > Bubalus kerabau. Next base: position 70,380,550 of record NC_073634.1, read on the forward strand.
GCAACTGAACTGAACTGAACTGATAGAACAGTGGCTTCCCAGGTGGAACTAGTGGTAAAGAACCCACCTGCCAGGACAGGAGGTATAAGAGACATGAGTTCATTCCCTGGGTTGGGAAGATCCCCTGGAGGAGGGCATGGCAACCCACTCCAGTGTTCATGCCTGGAGAATCCCATGAACAGAGGAACCTGGCGGGCTATAGTCCATAGAGTCACAAAGAGTCAGACACGACTGAAGCGGCTTAGCACACATGCACACACAGAAGCACAGATCCATTCACAAGAAGGGGAAGAACTACTATCTCCACTCTATAGAGCAGAAACTGAGACTCTCGGGGAGGTTATTAACTTTCCCTGGGACACACAGCTGGGAAGGGGCAGGTCTGGGGCTTAATTCAGGACTATCAGACTTGAAGTCCACACTGGGATTCCTCAAATCCTTTACGCATTCAGTAGATACTTGTTGAATAATATAGAAACCTAAAAGTTTCTATATATTCCAAAAACATAAGAGTTTCTATATAGTCCTTTTTTGTTAAAAGATTAATGTCTATTTTCTTGTTATTATACAGATTAACTAAGTCTAGATTACAATACTGATACCAGTGTCTTGTTACTAGTATAAGTGAGAAAGGGAGTTCCTAATAAGCTGCTAATATTAAAAAAAAAAAAAATAGATACTTATCAAACACTTCCTGTGAGATGAGCACTGAGTTTGTGCTGGCTGTTCACCAGTTAATAAGCTGTGTCCTGTCCCTTGAGAAGCAGCAACCAACAGTCAAGGCCCCAAACACCAGTGTGATGGCTCTGGAATGCATGTGAGAGGTTGGGGGCAGGGGAAGGAATACACCCAGGAAGGGCATTTCACCAGCTTTGGATCAAAACTGGCTTCTAGGAGTGGCGTTGAGGCTAAGATCAGAGCGGAGTTGTGGAAGGAGGCTCTTCTGTGGGAAGGAATCTTGAGCAAGAATCTGGGGGTGGCCTGTGGCTTCTTCAGGAGACTTGAGGAGCAGGGTTTGGTGGAGGACAGTGTGAGGAGTGGAGGGAGTGGGTGGAGGGGGTGCTGGTCATGGAGCCCACTCTGGGGACAGTGGAGAATCACTGCCAGGTGTTTTCGGCATAGTTGTGGTCACATTGTGTTTCAGAAAAGTCACGCTGGCTGCAGTGTAGACATGGTGGCAGCCTGACCAGAGTCAGTGGTGGGAGGAAGAAAGAGGCTGGATTTAGGAGATATTGAAGAAACAGAATGACTGGATTTGGCAACTGGCTGGTGTGGAGGATGAGAGAGCAGGTTGTCAGGGAGGACCTCCAGGTTTTGGTCTGAGCCAACTGTGACATCATTCACCAGGATAAGGGTGCAAGAAGAGCTTTGGGAGGGAAGAGGAGGACTTAGCTTTTTAACTTACAGAATTGAGTGTAAGTACCACCAGCTTATTACACTTCAGGAATGCTCACTCTCAGAGTCATATACGTGCAGGGTGTGCACCTACAGGACCTGAGAGTGGACGGTGTGCCCTGGATGCCCCCTGACATCACCCGACCTGTCAGGAGGCGGTTTTTCTCAGTGAGAGTTCTGGGCAGGAGGCAGAGACTTAAGTGTTGTGAATAGATGCAGAGCCAGGGAGAGGGTGGAGAGAGAGAATGGAAATGGCTTGAGTGCTGAACACCCAGGGTCACATCCTTTGAGCTGGGGCGGGGAAAGAAAAAGGAGAACAAGAGGGAAACGAAGAAGGACCAGCCAAAGAAAGAGCAGATGTGACAGGAGAGTTTGGGTCATGGAAGCCAAGGGAAGATGGCTCATCACAGAGGAGGCTGGGGTCAACAGCATCAAGTATGGGAAATTTAGATGCAAGCTGACAGGTCCTCTAATTACTAGCAGTAAGAAGATCCTGGAGGTCTTAGTGACGTGGATTCAGTGCAACGATGGGGGCAGGAGTGAGGCTTAGTGGAAAATGGGAAGGGAGAACCAAAGCAGTGGCTGGAGGAGAGCTGGGCTTGAAAAAGGCTCTTTGTTTGATCAGGATGAAGGACTTAAGAAAGATGAAGGGCTCATGATGCAAGACCAGGAGGGGCTGAGACTGAAGAGCTCACTGTTAGAGAGCAAGAGCCCTGAGGAAATAGATGACCTAGAGGCCGGGATATGCCTCTCTTCCTTAGTGACCTCAGTGGCAAAGTCCAAGATGGGCTCTCCCCCATTCAGTGGCCTCTATCTTCCCTGTGATAGGCCAGCCAAGCAGGGCATGTAGACGTAGACTGTCTGAGGAGAGGATGAGGAAACCAGCCACACCTTCGGAATTCTACCTCTCCCGTGCATCCGCACTTTCTGCAGTTCCAGGGTGGGTATCTCTTTTCATGCAAAGTGAAAGTGAAGTCACTCTGTCGTGTCCGACTCTTTGCGACCCCGTGGACTATAGCCTACCACGCTCCTTTGTCCGTGGGATTTTCCAAGCAAGAGTACTGGAGTGGCTTGCCATTTCCTTCTCCAGAGTCTTCATGCAAGAAACATGGTAATTTGGGATGCCATGTTACAAGCAATTTCACTTCAAAACTCCACCTGCAAGACAGCCCATTGTTGGGTCCCTAGAATATATTGCTGTATGTTTTATTTCTTGGTGGCAAAATGGAAATAATGATCTTCTCTACCCATGGCACCTAAAGGGCAGTGCTAACTGCATTGGGGTATTTTTTGTTAGTGGCGGCCTCCCACTTCTTTTGTTAGTGGCGGCCTCCCATTTCTCTGATAAATTAATCCCATAATATCTGTCAATTACCAATTACTAGTTTTATACTAGGTTATAATCAGCTACTTAAGTGAGATAATTGTCATGTATCAATATTGTGGCAGAGCCCTGAGTTTCATAGACAAAGCCATTGACAAATGTCCTTGGTCAGGATTAGGTTAAACCAACAATTCTGGAGTTAGTCTCTCACTCTACTATGTCCTCGCAGGGTCACTTTTCTTTAAGTGGCCACTGTGCTCTTTAAAATCATGTCCATTTTCCAAAGAATTGTTTACCAGAAGTGCATACACCTGGATGTGCAGGCTGTGCCCTGTGACAGAGGACCACCCTGAACATCATTGGTCAAGCTCCCTGAGACAGGTCTGCATCCCAGCTCAGAGAGGAAAGTCTCTTCCTGACTCACACAAAAGCACCATGTGGGCTAGTGATGGCCCCCATCATATGAAAATACAAAGCAACTCATTTCCTCCCAAGGATTGCTTTAGATACTACTGCTCAGTCCAGTGGGTTCCCCCAACTTTATCATTCCTAGCAACGTCCTTCTCACCACTGCTTGTACTCACCAAGAAAGCATTTACATAATTAATAGAGTTTTTACCCTATATTATCTTTTTTCTTTCTTCACTTGTGATCATGCCTGTATATAACTTAATGTCTGATTCTTTTATTTAATTTTATCCCTGTTAACATAAGGGGGAAACAATTTTTCAAATTGCTAGGCAATTAAAATCATTAAAACCACTGTTCTATGTGTGCTGATAAGACATTTCTTCCTGAATATTGGCAATTTTAAAACACATGGCGGCTATGTAAAGCCATGAACATCCCCATTTGAACAGCTTGCTGATGAAACAGCAGATCCAAGTACATAAATACCAGCACATTCTAAGACACATCCCAAACACGTGGTGAAAATGGATGACTTGGGCAAGTCCCAGTGTCCATAATACACACAATTGGTTGGTTAATATTCTGTGGAAAGTTCACCTGACCCTGAGGCTCTTATCAGTCATTTCCTGTCTGTCTGCCGAGTAACATTTTGCGTTTGAAACTCCTTACTTCAGTTTTCCTCTGAATTTGCTTCATTGCATCGCTAGTAAACGCCTCTGTTCTGACAACACTGATTGGTGAAAATAAAATGTACGGAGCAAACCTGAGAGCAGGAAATGTTTACCCAACTTTCTAAGTGAGATCCTTTTCAACAAATATTACTGAGGTGCTGGGAAGGGCTCTGGGGAAAAGGCAAACAAGTGTGAGACCTCAAAGAACAGATGGCTAAGGTTGAGGAGACAGAACAGATGGTGGTCAAGGTAGCTCCCGGGACAGACCAAGATTGCTGAAGGGAATGAAAGCCACAGGAAGGGCAGTCACCTGCGAGGATGGCAGCCCTTCTCCTGGACTGGAAGGGCTTGAAGTGGGCTTTGGAGGAAAGCTGGGACTTGGGCAGACAGGAAGTAGAAAGGTCAGGGTAGCAGGTTTCCAGGACCAGCCTGCAGCCCGTTAGTGCCCATGGCCAACCTGCTGAGTGAGAGGAGACACCCCAGGACGGGATACAGAGTGTACCTCCTGAGGCTGGAGGGGGAACAAGGGTGAGATATTACCACCCTGATGATAGGGACTGAAAATTTTACACTATCACCATTTTGAGCTAGTCTTCATCTGGGATAAATATTAGAGTGCCAAATTGCATTGTATTTCAAGACATTTGATTTCAGGCACAGTTTCTCAAAAGTTTTGCAAAGCTCTGGTTTGACAAAATATTGATAGAGTTTTTAATTGTTTTTAATGTATGTAGAAAACTTGGCCATAGGCATCTTTGTCTTGCAGAACAGCCCAGTTAAAATCATTCTACCAAAGCTCAAGAACGCAAAGGATCCAATGTGTTGGTAAATAGTTAATAAGCTAATAATTAATGATATTGGTCTGTCAGGATGAAACAAAATGACAAGTGTAAATAATTCAAACAGATGGGAGTTCATTTTCTTCCCTTCTTTACCCTAAAAACTACAATTGATTTCAACGAAGTTAGATCTCTGCACACAAGAAAAACTTCTCAGAATTCCTCTCTCATATTTAAATCAGCAGTGACTAAAAGAATCAAATTACTGTATTAATGTCTTTATGTAAAGGTCAATTCCTTCTTGCACAATAGACAATAGGCTTTATATAAGGCTTTTTTCTTAGTCCCTCTGCTCTTTAATTCAATTCACAGAACTGCTGAAAAAATAGACATTTGTATTTTAAAGTGGGGAAAAAGAAGTTTGCATAGAATATATTGGTTTTTACTTTGAGTAAACAGGGATCTTCAAAATTTCTATCAGTGTCTGACACCAAGATGTAAAGTCCCCAAAAGATCTGGAGAGAAAGTCCAACTTGCTGGCCACTGACTTCTGACCTTTCATAAACTTTTGTAAGACTAGATCATTTAAGAAAAAAAAAAAAGGCAAATTATAGCAAATGTTCCTAGAGGGTGTGATTTATTTTGGCTGAGCCCCTTCCCTGGATGTTTGAATTCTCAGTAGTATTTATTCAGTTCTCACCCTTGGAAATCTCTCCTTCACTGTCTCATTGGAGAGGAACATGAGTACTTAGAATTCTTGGCTTACCCACCTGATTTTACAAAAGAAAAAGTTCAAGACATCCTCTGTCCACAGCAAAAACCAAACTGTACCCGAAACCTGCAAAGTTAACTTTTTTTGGAGGTTAAACCCAAAGTTGATGCTGCAAAATATACCATCTTGAGGGGTTTGTTTTTTGGGTTTTTTTTTTGAACTAACTTCCTGCTCTCAGTGGGAGGTCTCTTTAAATAAATAATTGTGAAGGTATCTGAAGTGGCTGAGGTCTCTTCCTCCCCTTTCAATCTCCCATAACCTAACCCCTCCTTTTTCCACACCCATACATATTTCCATACTCATCAGGATCATCATTTTATTGCTTAGCTGATGACTTTCACCTTTGAATTGCCTCATCTCCCAAACAGCTGCAGCAACAGGTCAAGTCCTGGTATCAAGTTGCAAATAGCAAACAGAAGAGAATTTGGGGGTTGAAGAAGGCAGGGCTGGGTAATAGAGACACCCCTCTTGAAATTCTCTGATCTCATTTCTTTTTCCTGCCAAAGAGAGTCAGGACTAAGGGAAATTGGGCTTGGTTCTAGGGTCAAAATTTCATCCAAGTGTATAACATTGTAGGAAGTTTTCTACTTTGCTCAAGTGTGATGTTTATGTCTAGCCACTTGGCAACTATGGGCCTTCTCTTTCAGCTGAGGGCATCGGAAAAGATCATCTCTAGTGAATGGTCTACACCTCTGCCATAGGCCTCAATTAAGATTTATTTAACCCAGGTTGGTGGGGAGTTCTGTTCTGGTCCAAAAGTGTTAGGTTGAATCTTAGGTGGCAGGATCTGACCTAGGAGATATCCTTCCAGAATTCACAGTCTGCTGTAGACACACACACACACACACACACCTTCTCCCAGTATTCCCATTACCCCCTCACCTCAACCTGACCCTGAGTCTCAGGAATGGGTTGGAGGTTCCTCATGATCTCAGTCCCTTCATTTTCAAGATAAGGAAACTGATGTTTAGCAAGCTGATGGGGACACCTCCAAACACTCCCAAGTACATTTTCTCGGATGCTCCCCATCACTGCTTTACTTATCTCCTATTTTCATATTAGTTAGATTAATGCTCTCATACTAAGATCCCTGCTTCATTCACAGTTACAAAGGGAATTATTGGAAGTGGCAGGACCAGACCCCTCCAGCCCTTTACATACCCTGGCTCTCCTGAGTTCTCTCCCCAGGCCAGGAGAAGAGGGTGGGGCTCATGATTCGGCTTGATCCCTTGAAGAAAAGGTAAACCAGACTGAATTTTGGGAGGTAGAGCTGGTCCCTGTGACCCAAACCCCTCCTTTCCTGTCTGCTTAACTTTGCCCACCTCCCAGCGCTGTTCCATTTTTATACCCTGCCCAAGATGGCGTACCCACTGCTTGCCTCCCTTAGTGACCTGCCCTCTTTTCCATGTGCTATGTTCCCAAGTTACCTCATATTTTCTCTTACTGATTCCACCTCTGCCTGCCTCTCCCTTTATCACCAACACTGTGTCTAAGACAGAGTGCACCCATGCACTGGTCTTGAGCTCCGACCCTACAGCAGGTACCGTGCTAGGCAATGGGGATTTACATGAATGAGGCCAATCCCTGCCCTTGTGGGATGTTCATCAGCGTAGTCAGAAAAGCACTAAATTAGAACTTGATGTGATGAGTGGTATGGAACTGTGGGGAGCATCTGAAGTTTCATGGGAGCATAGAACACAGAGATTTAATCCAGGCTGGGCGACCAGGGAAGACTTTGAAAAGAGACCGTTGGACTGAGATTTAAAGGATGAACTCTCCTGGTGAAGTGAGGGAAAGGCATTTGGGTGGGAGAAACAGCATGTATGAAGGCTCAGACAGGAGACTAGCTGAAAGAGGTGGCCCAGGCTGACACTGGAGGGGGAGGGGAGAGCAGTCACACTCCACCTCCCAGCTCTGCCTTCTCCACCCATACAGCTGCTCACATCTTTTGGGTGCCCAGCTCTCTGAGGCTCTCCCCTGACTCCTGCTCATTGTCTGGTCCTTCATTCCTCCTGTGCTCACAGCTGCTGCCTCAAAATTTCACACCATTTTAATTTAAAGGCAGTACTGACATTTCACTGCCTGAGGAAGCAGTAACTGATTTGAGGAAAGGGACGTTTCCTTTCCTTTCCTTTCCCTCAGAGCACTGAGAACGTGGTTCAATTTGTTTTCTTGTTCTGTGAAGACTTTTTCTGTGACCCCCAGGTCATAGCTGTTTGTAAACTTTTATAAGATTCCCTCCATAGGTACCTGCATTTCAGCAGTGCCCAAAGATGTCTCAAAAAAATCCTCACCTTTAACAAAGAGGGAGCGTTCACATGTTCTCGTAGGGGCATCTTCAGGTAAAATGAGGCTGACTGAGCATTCAGTTTATTCAGTTATATTCACACATGCACCTATGTGTACACACCTATCACTCACCTCACTACACCAACAGTTTGCGTGTGTGCTCAGTCGTGTCCGACTCTTTGTGACCCCATGGACTGTAGCCCACCAGTCTCCTCTGCCCATGGAATTCTCCAGGGAAGAATACTGGCAGAGGGTGTCATTTCCTGCTCCAGGGGATTTTCCCGACCCAGGGATCTTACCCACATCTCTTGCATCTCCTGCATTGGCAGGCAGTTTCTTTACTACTACGCCACTTGATTGAGCATTATTAAAACATTAAACTTTCATTATAATTGCTGTTCATACTTTCTGTCATTGCCGTTAATAACTTTGACTTTTCCTTTAAATTTTTTGAAAATAGAAAATTTGAGAGGAAAACGACTTTCTGACTTTACTCGTCTTACTTTGTAAATTCATTCTTGTGATATTTGTTTAACGTTTTAGTGTTTTCCCATTTTTTCTTTTGGCTAAGACCATCGAGAGCAGAGCTATGTTCGGAATCCATAGTAATGGCAGAGTTAGCTTCAGGGGCGCTCACTCCTCTAGCCTTCAGCACCTGTGTGCATTCCTGTATCCCCCCAATATCTGGATTGGGTCACCCCATTGACTGGGTGGCCCTAAGCAGCTGACACCCAGTCACTGGCCTCAATCCCCAGTGTACCTACTTTCCAAGGCCTCTGTGACTCCAACTCGAATATAAGCTCTAAATAGGAATAAATCTTGTGTAAGCTTTTCCACATTCTCTACTGCTCACTCAAGGTGATTTGTAATGGGAAACTCTTGAATGTCACAGAGTCTGGAAAATTGGACATCATAACAGACATCCATGCCCCTTACTGGGATCATTAATCAAAGTGGGTCCACTGGAAAGTCCACTGTGGAATCCTCCCTTCTGTTTTTCTAACAGGGAAGTAGTTCTGACCAAGCAGGGCTGGACTTCTTAAGCATGGAGGTAGAGAGAAATGGAAAGAAGAGGGAATATTTTCCAATTGATGGTGGAAACAAACTTACCAAAATTTATGAAGCCACAGCCTTGATGCTCCACCATGTCTGTAGGCCCGGGGTATGTATGGTCCTCCAGAGATGGCCAAGGCAGCTGTAGAACTGAGGTTACCTTCTGTGCTTATAGACAGTAAGCATCCCTCCAAACCAGGAATAAGTACAGAACTCCTGTAGCCCATGGTCCCCACTGTACCACATCAGCTGCCCTGGCTTGTTCTGCTCTAGATCCTCTGCTGGTGGCCTAAAGTTAAAACGTGTTTGCTAATGATTCACAACAGAACCTCCTAGCAAAAAACTAGGGTTATAAGCAGTTCACATCACATACACCAACAACCCACGTGGCTACATCCCACACAAGGTCACTAATAAGCAACACAGATGGAAGCTTCCAAAAGACTTACCTACCCGTGTGAAAATTCCAGTTTCATCCAGCAGTGTTACTATGCCTTCAAATTACTGTAAATGCCAATAGTGAAATGACTGTTCTGATCCTCGGTGGACACAGCCAAGCTTTGATGCCTGTCCTTTATAACTCATCCATCTATGTCCAAAAAGCCTGAGACTACATAACAGATTTATGAATCAAGGGAGAACAATTTTTGGATAACTTTACCTTGTAATCGTTTTCTTGCTCTCTTAAGCTCATTCCATTGATGTGTTTAGTTCTAATCCATTTCCAAGTTTGATATTTTTTAAAGACAACAATTTGATTTTTGAAATTCTCTTGCTTTGCAAGCCATGGACCAAACTGTCCCACCCTGAAGAAACACAGCTTCTCATAAATCTTTCTCTGAAACACAGGGTGAGAGAAAAAGGGCATGATTTGATTTTAAATGAGTATAAAGCTTCCTATCACTTCCAGAAGATAGATAAATAGACAGACAGACAGACAGAGGGGCACAGTTTCAAACAGTTTTACATACCTTAAAGAGTCTATGGAAATCAGAAGATAAAAGTATTTCCATGACAGGAATTTAAACTCTTAAATTTTCTTTTAAGCTCGTCACTGGCCAGCGAAAGAGTCAACTAGAACTTTTCTTCCAGCTGTGGAAAACAGTAGGCAACTAAGTGGAGTCTTTTACAAATAAATGGAGTGTTTTACAAAATTATTTGTGACCTCCCCTTTCACCCTCACAAGTAGCAAGAGATCTTGAACACCTCAAAAGGAGAATCTAGGGACTTGCCTGGTGGCCCAGTGGCTAAGACTCCACACTCCCAATGCTGGGGGACTGGGTTCAATCCCTGGTCAGGGAACTAGACCCTACATGCCACAACTAACACCTGGCACAGCAAAATTTAAAAATTAAAGCAAATTTTTCTAAAAAATGTAAAGTGTAGGGCTCCACAGTCCCATAAGGTAGCCCCCAGCCACATGTGGCTATTGAGCACTTGAAATGTGACTAGTCAGAAATGCCATGTACTGTACGTGTGAAGTACACTCTGGATTTTCAAAGATGTAGCATGAAAAACAGATTGTAAACGATATCTTTCAATTCAGTTCAGTCACTGTCATGTCCAACTCTTTGCGACCCCATGGACTGTAGTACGCCAGGCTTCCCTGTCTACCACCAACTCCCAGAGCTTACTCACACTCATGTCCATTGAGACAGTGATGTCATCCAACCATCTCATCCTCTGTCATCCCCTTCTCCTCCTGCCTGCGATCTTTCCCAGCATCAGGGTCTTTTCCAAGGAGTCAGTTCTTCATATCAGGTGGCCAGAATATTGGAGCTTCAGCTTCAGCATAAGTTCTTCCAATGAATATTCAGGACTGATTTCCTTTAGAACTGACTGGTTTGATCTCCTTGCAGTCCAAGGACTCTCAAGAGTCTTCTCCAACACCACAGTTCAAAAGCATCAATTCTTTGGCGCTCAGCTTTCTTTATGGTCCAACTCTCACATCCGTACATGACTACTGGAAAAACCATAGCTTTGACTAGATGGACCTTTGTCAGCAAAGTAATGTCTCTGCTTTTTAATATTCTGTCTAGGTTGATCATAGCTTTTCTTCGAAGGAGCAAGCATCTTTTAGTTTCATGGTTGCAGTCACTATCTGCAGTGATTTTGGAACCCAAAAAAATAAAGTCTGTCACTGTTTGCACTGTTTAACCATTTATTTGCCGTGAAGTGATGGGACTGGATCCCATGATCTTACCTTTTGGATGTTGAATTTTAAGCCAGCTTTTTCACTCTCCTCTTTCACTTTCATCAAGAAGCTCTTTAGTTCCTCTTCACTTTCTGCCATAAGGGTGGTATCATCTGCATGTCTGAGGTTATTGATATTTCTCCCAGCAATCCTGATTCCAGCTTGTGCTTCATCCAGCCCAGCATTTTGCATGATGTACTCTGCATATAAGTTAAATAAACAGGGTGACAATATACAGCCTTAACATACTCCTTTCCCAGTTTGGAACCAGTCATTTTTACATTGGTCACATGTTGAAATGATAACATTCTGGATCTATTATTAAAAATACTCTCACCTGTTTCTTTACTTTTTACAAATGGGGCTACTAGAAAGCTGAAGATTATGTATGTGGTTTGTGTGACACTTCTGTTGGTTGTGCTGGTCTAGAGAACTAGCCTGCAAGACACTTGTGAAAGGAGGGACAACATGATTTCATACAGGCCCCGCCTCTTCCAGCCATCTCTATTTAGGACACATAAGGATCATTTCAGAGTTTGGGGTCACAGTCTGCCCTTCCTGGTTTTCTGTTAGGTCAGCTGTGACTTTGCCTTTCTAGGCCAGTTCCTATTCCAAACTTCTTGTTCGGAGCCAAAAGTCTTGGCGTGCTCCAAACCAGCATGGAGGGTTTTGTTTTTAAGCTTCCTTGTACTATCATCACAGGGAAGAAAAGTTTGCTACATTTAAAACTTTGTTCTAGATATCTGTACATTTATTGGATTTTCTGCTTTATCTTTGAAAAATTCCTAGAAAGCAAATATTATCCCCATTTTACCAAAAAGAAAACTGACTTGACTTGGGAAATAATAACTTGTATTTACCAGGAGCTTCATAATGTGTAATTATTTTGAATGCATTTCCTCTGATCACCCTTTGATGTAAGTGTTCTCATCCCTGTTTTACAGAGGAGGAAATGCACTTTAGAGAGGACTCAAGAGCCTCTTGAGTCCATGGCTGATACATGGAAAAGCTAGCATTTATTCACTCATCACGTTTATTTGTCAGGCTAAGCCCCAGTGAACCAGGAGGCCATGGTCCCTCCCTGCGGTCTGCACTGTAGGGTTCCCAGTACCCAAGTGTTATGTGCTATGCCAAAAATTAAAGTAGGGTGGTGGTATAGAAAGAAAATAAACACCTAGCCTATGTGGTTAGAAAAGCCCTCTCTTTGGAGAGATGGGCACTGGAGAGGTGGCACTGAAGTTAAGGTGTCAACGACAAGCAGGAACTGGCCATGTCAAGATCAGGAGACAAACAACAGTGTGATGCCTGTATGGCTGGAGAGAGCGTGGCTTGTTGGAGGAAGTCACCAAGTGCAGTAAGAGATAAGAGGGCAAGGCTTGTAAACCAGGGACTGGATTTTACTCTGTGTGTTAACAGGAAGGCTGCATGGAGTAGAGGGTTAGCAGGGGAGGGACATGGTGTGATGCACATTCAACCCAAACTGCTCTTGATTCAATGGGGAGAAGGGATTGTAGGACCCAGAGCAGAAACTGGGAAACCAGTAAGGAGCTCGTTGCAAATAGAGCTGGGTGAGGGGCAGCGGTGATGGCCTGGCAAGAATAGAGCAGAAGTGGCAAGGAGTGAATGCAATCTGAATGTATTATAGAGGGACTTCCCTGGAGGCCCAGTGGTTAAGAATCCACCTTCCAATGCAGAGGATACAGGTTCCATCCCTGGTTGGGGAACTAAGGTCCCACATGCCATGGGACAACTAAGCCTATGCACCACAACTAGAGAAAGCCCGTGTGCAACGAAGACCCAGTGCAGCCAAGAAAAAGAGAAAGGAAGAAAGTATTGTGGTAACACAGCTGATGAGACTAGCTGATGGGTGCTCATCCCTCTTTCCATCTGGCTGTCCCTCTAGCCCCCTCTACCTCCTGCAGTGTCCTTCCCAACACACTGTGTCCTGGAAATTCACATCCCAATCACCCAGTAGGGGCCTTTCCACCATACCCAGAGAGCAGAAGGAAACTCCAGCAGAGCACTCTTGTGTGTCACCCTTTGGTTTCGCTTTGTGAATTCTTGTCATGCCTCGCTGTCAGCCTCTTGACTATGCTTGGTAAGCTCTGGAATCACATCGAGATGAACAGTGAGACCTTACTGTATTCCAGAATCTCTTCCATGGAAATAATAGAGAAGTGATTCTGTTCTTTCTCACATTGGGGCTGGCAGGAAGATGAGTCATTTGCACATTCATTTGCCTTGCTGCCATTTGGAGACTGAAAAAGCAGAATGCATTGTCATATATGCCAATCATCAGCCAAGGCACCGTGCACACTGGGACCCAGCTTGGGGTAGGAACTCCTGATTAGGGGACAGAGCGGATGGGAAAGAAACCGGGTGGTGTGTCATAAAGTGATTGTTTGCTGCTGACAGTAAAATGGAGAGATCGTGAGTGGAGGGGGTAAGCCAGAGGTCGTTTGGTTGAAAGAGACTGCAGATAAGAGGTATGACTTCAGCTTTTCCTTCGAGGATGCTCAGGCTTTGGCTAAACAAAACAAAACAAAAAAAGTAAGACCAACAGTGTTGCCAGTCAGCAAGTTTCTATGTGCGTGTATATGTATATGTAGCCCCTTCTCCAGCCAGAGAAAATATTTTCTTGGCGTGCACATTGAGCCTTCATCAATGCTCTCAGTGCTAAGGAATGAGAACTCGCTCTCCTTCACCTACTAGCCAGCCAGCCTCTTCCCAGGAAAACAGAGGGCGATTAACCATAGCAGCAGGTGTTTGGCACGTCTGCATATGCCCCACACCCCCTGCTCTCTGATGTGAGAGAGTTCTGACTCCTTGAAAGCAATGAACTATGCCCTCTCTGAAACCTCCACTGGTTCCCACTGCCTGCACACAAGATGTGTTTTATGGACATTTATTCCCCAGCTGCTCATAGGCATCAAATAAGTTTGGGGAATGCCACACTTGACAGTGTTAAAGGTTTGGTTTTGTTTTGCTTTTTAATCTGCAAGACTTCAAAGATGCTTTCATGACCCAATTGCGTTGGGAATCTCCAAAGAATTCCCATGGAATGTATCATGCCATATTTCCCAAACTTGAAAATGACTGCTCTGTTTTGATTGAGCATCACTTGCGCCCTGTGGAAGGCAAATTTGGGAAGTGCTGGGCTGCCCAGCATTTCCCCCCAACCCCCTGACCCCCATCACCCTGCACAGTGGATCAGACTCTGCCCGCCTGTCCATGAGTCCTACACAAGACAGTCTTCCCTTTGAGACACTGTTTCAGTGGACAGGCCCTATGTATTCCTGCATCTAGACCTCCACTCACACCATGCCCTAACCCAAATGATCCTGGCCTTTCCTGTCCTCTGATTGTAACTCAATGCAAATCATGTCTCTTCTTTGCCAGTCCCTGCCAGGTCTCCGAGATGCTTTCTGCCTCTGATCCATCATCACCCTGCTTCATGTCCCATTCATCTAGCATTTCATAGAGGTCCCCCCACCCTAACTTTCTCTGACACCTCGCATGTGGTAGGCGCTCAACAAGAGGAGAAATAGGAAGGCAGTTAAGGAAGAGAGGACAAGAAAAGGAGCCAGGGAGAAGGAGGATGGGATTGATGGAGGTGGAGGAAGAGGAGAGAAGAGCACTGAGGTGACAGAGGGAAAGGGAGTCCTCCAGGATCTTAGACGTGGTATTTCATTCAGTGTCGGGAGAGGCACAGCCAGGAATCGCACCTCAACTGCTTTGCAGAAAAGAAGATCCACTGGGTTTTCCTTCCATGACAGCAGCCCCCAGGGAGGGGACCAGTCCCCAGGCCCACTTTGCAGAAGGCCAGTGCCCAACTGTAGGGCACCAGCTCACACCGGAGGTGCCATACCTGAGACTGGCCCCAGCTGTGACCCCTTAACCTGACTTGTGCCTTAATAATTAACATAATTAGGTATGCCTTTACACTATTAACAAAACATCTTATGTACCCCTTTCATTGTTTTTTTTTGTCAACAACATAATTGTGCTCAGTTGTGTCCAACTCTTTGCAACCCTATGAGCTATAGCCCACCAGGCTCCTCTGTCCATGGGACTTTTCCAAGCAAGAATGCTGGAGTGGGTTGCTATTTCCTGCTCCAGGAAATCTTCCTGACCCAGGAATCAACCTGTGTCTCCTGCATCTCCTGCACTGACGGGGGATTTCTTACCACTGAGCCACCTGGGAAGCCCAGATAACATAACACCATATACAATTAATGATAAATATTAAGCAAAATAAATAACAAAGCACAGATTAACCCTAAAGCAATCATCAAAAGAGCATTTTGCTAAAGCCAGTGCCTTCGTTTTACATGGGAGAGGACTGAAACACAGAGCATCTTGGGCCTTGAAACTGAGCTTAAACCTTGAATCTGTAGCCTTGGGCACTCACTTTCTGAACTACTTTAAGCTCTGCCTCCCTGGCAAGGAAGTCTGTGATCTCTTTCTCAGCCAAATGGCCCACTGCCTGAGACAGAGACACAAGAAACCTTCCCACATCTGCTTTATGCTTCTGACTCACACAAACATGGCCACCCCATTTAACAAAGCATTTTTTTTTAAATGGGGCCCAACCTTCCTCTTTTTTTCCCCTGTACTCTTAAAAAAAAAAAAAGTCAAGCAAAATGGTGTATGTTATAAATCAGATTAAACAGATATCTTCCAAAAGAGCCCAGTTTTGGTAAGACATCAGTCCATTTCCATCACCTTAGGTCCTTTCTGCAAAGGCTGGGGCCCTGCCAGAGTCCCACCCTGGAAAAGCTCATCCTATGGAAGCACATGGCTTGGCGGGTTTGCCAGACCTGTCTCTAACACTCTGTTAAATGCCCAGATGTGTTTCTTTCATGCATGTGCATAAATTCCATTTCAGAGTGTCAGGGCAACACCTCAATCCGTCTCCTGAAAGTGATTCGTGGAAAGAACCTGAATGCCAGGAGGCCCGGGTTCCAGTCAGTGTTTCCTCTGACTTTTACAAGTTGCAAGCAGATGATGGGGCCCCATGTGCCAGAAGCCATGGGACATGACGGAGATAGTGGACCCTGAGCGGAAAAGGCTGACGTGGGCCGTGGGAGAGAAATTGGCCCTTCCCCCAGCCCCCAGGGACCCACAGTTGGCAGAGCTGAGCCAGGCCAGGGCTGAGGCCAGAGCCATCCACACTAGTTCACAGCCAGCCCTGTCGGAGAAAAAGAGCTGGAAGTGTGTAACGTGTGTAAGAGCCCAGTCCAGGAGAGCATTTCTGGGGCTTATGAGAAAGAAGAAGAGAAAATGATGCACAATTCCGCAGGCTCAGGAAGACCAAGCCATTCCCTCCCCTGTAGCTGGGTCAGTTCCTTGTTACCAGCCCCACAAAGCTGAGTCTCTCTCCTTCTGAGCTCTGGTACCTGGAACGTGGCATAAGATGACTTGTGCATGATCAAGATAAAACTTTGGTTTGTCTTTCCCTCCACCCCTTGTATACTTCATTCACTGAGAAATTTCCCTCCAGACACGAACTTAGCAGGCCTCATAATCCCTAGGCCCACTCTTAGGTTACAGGCGGATCTGCAATCAAAAGAGGAACCTAAATTCAGCACTCAGAAAGTCTGATCTAAGACAGCAAAAGAGACACTGATGTATAGAACAGTCTTATGGACTCTGTGGGAGAGGGAGAGGGTGGGAAGATTTGGGAGAATGGCATTGAAACATGTAAAATATCATGTATGAAATGAGTTGCCAGTCCAGGTTCGATGCACGATACTGGATGCTTGGGGCTGGTGCACTGGGACGACCCAGAGGGATGGAATGGGGAGGGAGGAGGGAGGAGGGTTCAGGATGGGGAACACATGTAAACCTGTGGCGGATTCATTTTGATTTTTGGCAAATCTAATACAGTTATGTAAAGTTTAAAAATAAAATAAAATTAAAAAAATAATAATAATAGCAGGCAAAAAAAAAATAAAATAAAAAAATTAAAAAAAAAAGAGATCAATCAAAAACGCACACCTCATCCAGTGTTCAGCCTTCCCTTCCCCACCCTGGGCTGGCCTCCCTATGAAGCACAAGTTTGGGTGTCTCTCCTCTCTTCTGTAGTTCACTCTTCTCCTCAGTCCCACCCCAGCTTATTAGCCAATTTCTTACACCTTTTGGGTGAGGACAGGTGAGCAGAGATAGGAGAAAGAATAGATCTTCCTTGATCTTGGACATTAAGCTGAGTGCAGCCCAGGCTAAATGCTGGCTCTGTTTTCCCCTGATGTGTCTGGAACTCCTTTTGGATCCTCGCAGGCAGTTCCTGTGACCTGTTTACTTGGTTTACTTGCTTCCACAACCTCTGGATGGTTCATCTCCAGCTTCCTACTCCCTCTGTCCTATTAGATGGCTTTAGACAGGATCTAAGATGGCTCTACACTGGATCCTTCTGCATGGCTGCATCTGCTCCACAGGAGGCACTCAGACAGCACGTGGCCAGGCCAACCCCATGGCAGCTGTCTCTACTCCACTGCTGTGGCTGCTTCCAGAACTCTGCGCTTACCACCTTCAGGGAACTTGTTTCCAAGCTCTCTGTTCCTCACTCACCTCACCAGTCTAGAAAGGAAGCCTCCCCTTCTCCCCATACCTCTCTCCGTGGCAGGAGGTCCACTGGGGACTCACAACACAATCACAGCACCTCTCCAAACCCCTCTCCCTACCCCGGCCCATTTATAGACCTCAGCTGAGGGGTCCATGCATCATGGGGCCAGTTTACAGATGTTGCCATGGAAACTTGCATTGATGGCAAGACATCTATCTCCTCAGAAGCTCTGACATCGTGGAACATAGTCAGAACTTCCATTTTAACATTCTGCACACACTCATCTTAGAGTTTAATCATGTACTTATTTAAATATAAGCCCCAAAGGGCATGAAATTCATCTGGTTTATTCACTGCTATATCCCACCATATAGTGAGCACTCAGGGAATAATTGTTGAATTAATTAATTTTTAAGTAAAGTCTTGGTCTCTCTCTAGACTGTAAACTTTATGAGCATAGAGACTGGGCTAATTTTTACTCAACATCTACCTCTAGTATCTTGTAGAACACTAGCCCACTGTAGGTGTTTTCAAAGTAGTTTTTGTTTCATTTTGTTTTGGGCCGCACTGGCTCTTCTCTAATTGTGATGGGCAGCTTTACTTACCCTGGCATGTGGGATCTTAGTTTCCTGACCAGGGATTGAACCCGTGTCCCCTGAATTGGAAGGCAGACTCTTAACCTCTGGCCCACCAGGGAAGTCCCTAAAAGTAGCTTTGAATGAACTAATGAACCTGGCCAAGTGGCCACACTTCCGGTAGAATTCATGGGCGCTCCACTAACCCCAAAGATCTCTGGCACCCTTCCTCAAATCCTTCACTTGGCCACACTGCTTGAAACTGTACCCATCAGAGATCTCTCTCAGAGTGAGTCTTAGCAATCCATATATCTGCACTAAGTAAACAGAAGCTGTCAGTCATTTATACTTATGAAGGCAGCTTGATACAGGAAAGCTAGATGACTTAAAAAGAGCCCGGAGGGAGCGCCCACAGGAAAAAAAATGGCGCCCCTCCAGGTGGGGACACTTTGAGAGACTTGCCAAGGAGACTGAGCCTACCAGGGGTGGAAGGGGAATGGGAAACAAAGCCATTGTTTTTTTAGCAATGTGTTTTGCCTTTAGCATTCCCTCCTCCCACACAGTTTTTAAGAACCACTTAATTTTTAGAGCTAGAAGGAATTTGAGATACCATCAGAGTCTGTGGTTTTCAAACATTTTAGAGCCAAAAGAAGAATTCTTTAAATCTTACCAGAAGCCAATATGAAAAACAGATAAGAAGAGATGATCTAGTTCTACATGGGCAATGAGCCAGAAAAGCCAAACACACACACACACACACACACACACACACACATACACACGATTTTCCCACAGTAGCCCCAAACCTCCCCCTCAGAATTCCTAAGTGCTCTGAAGCAGTGGGTCCAAACACAGTGAAACACCCATGCTGTCCTCTGTCATCAGCATGTCTGTGAGGCTGGGCTCCAGAGGTCAAAGCAAATAGACCTGACTTTTCCCTCCCTCCATTGAGGGTCAGACCTTGCTCCCTCCACTCCCCAAACTCATCTATTCTGTAAATGTTTGCTAAATCGAAGAAAGAGCCCTTTCATGGGGCCACTAAAGACTTCCCCCCTGAGTTTAATGCAACCAACAAATATTTACTAAGTGCTGGCTGCACCCTTGACCCTGTGTATGGCACTCAGGACAAATGGTCTTTGTCATTGCTGCATTCATCAACACTCTCCGGACGCTGTTTGTTCAGCCTTCTCTGAACCATCTAAATTGCAACTAAACATCCAGCCCACATCTATCCATCTTTTCTTCAAATGTGCTGTGAGACACACTGTGAAATGATTTGCTGAAATGCAGATAAACTACATCTGTCAGCCCCCATCTATAATTCTGGTGAGACTTGCAAAAAAAAAAAATGAGGTTTGGCCCCAATTCACTCTCTGCAAACCTTGGCTCAAAGGGACGACCACTGCTTCCTGTCCTTGGAACTCACAAACCATCTGTGTAATGACCTGTTCAAGCTTCCTGCCAAGGACTGACGTCCATCTCACCAGTCAGCAGTTCCCACCAAGAGTTAAGGGCCTCAGGGGCTCCTGTCCCAGATGCTGGCCCAAGTCCAGGACACAGAGATGGCTCCCTCATCCTCCTGCTTGTTACAGGAGCACAGTGGGAAGCAGGGAGAGTTCAAGTTAGTGGAATTATTTCTGTATCGGCAACACCAATCCGGGGCTCAGAATCGCTTAGCCGAGAGCAGAAGAACAAGACTTTACAAAGAAGCACGGCTGGATTTGCAACCCAGCTCTCCCACATGCTGCCTGGGTTTGGTTAACTGTAGCAACCCACTCTAGTTTTCTTGCCTGGAGGATCCCTATGGACAGAAGAGACTGGCAGGCTACAGTCCATGGGGTGACAAAGTCAGACACAACTGAGTGACTGACTTCACTTTCACTGAACCTGTCAAATGAACTTGCGGGAGGTTGTAAGGACTAAATGCAGGTCCATGAAGTGCATAGAATGGTGGCTGGCACACATCATGACTGTCACTGTGAGAAAATGACCTTGTTGATCAATTCCTGGAGGTCAAGGGTGGGACAAGGCAAGGGATAGGCCCAGAGAAAGGGATCTGTGTATGAGGAGCATTCTCCTAAGTACACAATTCATTTTCCCAGGCATCAGGAGGTATACAGGAAAGACAGTCTTCCTATAAAGCTTGGATTCTTGTAGAGGAAAAAAATCATGAAAAAAAATGTCCCTGAAGCCACATGGTTTGTGAATTTGCTGTCTTCATGTCAGGCTGAGATCCCAGAGGACTGGCCCCCAGCTGGCTCCTGGAGTCACTTTTCAGAAGATCTATGGTTTTCATGGACAAGTTCTTCAGTGTAGCTTCTAACCCCCAGAGAGCTCAGTACAAGAGATTCTGTCTCCTTGAGGACTCAGAAAAATCCAGAGGAACCAAGAGAGAGAACCCTCCAAAGAAATGTCCATCCAGAGGGCAAACGTTATCACAATCCACGCTCCCAGCCCTTGTGGGAAAATTGCTGGACAGTCACCCTATGCCTTTGTTGATTAAAATTAAACTGGCAGAATTCAGCTGCAGTGGATTTTAGAAGTCCTGGGCCAATTTCTAAAGCACATTTATTTTTTAAATACTTGAGCTAAAGGCAATAGTAATAGATGACAGCTGGGAGTTGGGTATCCCTGTATATTTTCATATTAAGGATAAGTCAGTAGAGAGATTCCATTATGTTTGTCAGTCTAAAAGTAATTAATTCAATATGCCACAGTCACAGATTGAGACCCTTTAGAAAAAGCCCTCCTGGCTGGACGATATGAAAGTGACAAGGGTAGGTTAAGAGCAGAAAGCTGCTGGCGAGGTCCCTGGAAAGGGAGGTGGTACCTGCCAGGCTGCTTCTTCACAAAGCGCCTAGTCCAGCCTGAGGCTTTGCTAGAAGGGGCAGCACTTCCAGCCTTGACTTTGACCAGCTTTCAGCAAGAGTCAGAGATCATAACCGGAACAAAACCACAGCAGCCAGGAATCCAGCATAGATGGAAACACAGCCCAGAACATCTGAACCCTGTAACTTTCAGTGTTAATAAAAGGCTAACAGAGGACCAAAGACCTACTAAATATCCCTGCCCCACCTAGATCACCACTTAATTGGGGTGGGGGGCCCTCCAGGTCTAAAAACTCGGGTCTGATTAAAACAAACCAGGAGCCTCAATTGCTGCCCTATGTTGACATCAGGGAACTTGTTCTTGGTTCTGCTAATGGTTACAATGTAGAGATTATTAATGCTTTATTTCATGCACTTAATCAATGCTTGAAGAATTAAACCAGTGAGACTAAAGATCACCAAAGATCAAACTTCCTCATCCATCACAGATGGACATCTATTCTCAGAGCCAGCCTCTCATAAAGAAGTCCCCAGTTTCCTTACCAGGGTTTTGGTAGTCCTACTCTTATATTGGAGACTTAGTCAGAGCAGTTCATAAGCTGTGATTAGAAAACTCTTCTGTGTATATGTATCTCCCCAACCTACTTACCAGAAAGTCTCCAAAAGGAGAAAGGTTCATCTCTTTGCTTTAGGAAACTTGAACCTAGTTAACATCAAATGTCCACCAGCTTGAGGAACACAAACACACACACACACACACACACACATTGATGAAAATGGTATCAGTTAAATCTTCTTTAATCAACTGGCTAAGAGTAGATCTTGTTCTTTATTCACCATTTTTTGTATTGCTAATAATTAGATCCTTTACTATGAGCCAGGCACTGTACTATATTCTTACCAAATTAATCATCTTCATGTATCAGAAAGCTTTCAGTATATGTAGAAATGATAGAAGTGAAGTGAAAGTGAAAGTCGCCCAGTCGTATCTCTGAGCGACCCCATGGACTATACAGTCCATGGAATTCTCCAGGCCAGAATACTAGAGTCAGTAGCCTTTCCCTTCTCCAGGGGATCTTCCCAACCCAGGGATTGAACCCAGGTCTCCCACATTGCAGGCGGATTCTTTACCAGCAGAGCCACAAGGGAAGCCCAGAAATGATAGATGACCTTGGTAATCATGATTCAGTAGATCCGGGGTTTGGAATCAGTGCGTTTGACAAGGATCCCAACTGATACTTATGACTGAGCAGCTCTCCTGGGAGGCGTCCCAATTTGCCCACAGCCTCCTGACTGAGGTGCCCCAATTTCCCAGCAAGTGGGATCTCATCACCGCAGAGCAGAGAGCAGCAGGCTGGTCACTTGAGTGAGGGGCACTGACCTCCCAATGTGACTTACAAATCCATTCACTTTTCCTGGGCTGTCACACAGCAGACTCAGATTGACCAGCTAGTTTGCAACCGCCAGATCCTCTTCACCCCAGCTGTGACTGAGCTAGGGCCTCCCCCATGCCAGAATCAGTTTTCTTAAGTGCTAGACCTGGTTTTTAATCCTAAATACCTAAGCTATTTAATTTAGCCTATTGTTGCTTCTCAACCTGGCTCCATTCTCCCATGCATTTGGGAGCCCTCGTAGCCAGGGGTCATCAGGACACGTGGCAGAAAATGTCCATGTACCCTGTTGTCCACTGGTGGCAGGAGTTGCCCAGACCAGCAGCTCTGGACTTGGCCACAGCCCCTCCACCACCAGGAAGTTCCCCTCTCGTTGAGTTCTTCCAGAATCATGTCTATCCTCCCTGTGTATTTTTTGTACAAGCTTTTTAGCTATTGAAAACCAAAGCAGGCCAGTGTAAGGAAATTTTTATTGGAAAGAAACTGTCTGCCCTAAGGACAGTACCTTTTTTGCATTTATGAAATTCTCAGAACCATGATTTAAAGAAATGGGAGGCCAACTAATTTGAAGTCTGTTTTGGTTAACATTCATGTTGATGGTGGTTTCACCTACTGAAACAGCAAAAATATTTAACAGAAATATCCACATAGGAAGCCAAGACAGCCCCACATAGGGAGTCCAAGAAACCTTGGAGTTGGGCCCTCTCCTTCCCCTTTGTGGCTCAGCTTTTCCGGCCTATAAGGGAATGATGATTCCTGCTCCCTCCTCTTCACATGGAGAAACTGAAGTGATCCACAAGATAAGGCCATGCTGGCATTAGAGTTTCTGAAGCAAAATTCAACAGTTACAGTTATAGCATCATCCCCTGAAACTATGATTCCTTATCCACCAGATGATCCCAATGGTGCCTGGAATGATGAAAGTGTTAGTTGTTCAGTCGTGTCCTTCTCCTTGCGACCCCATAAACTGTAGCCCACCAGGTTCCTCTGTCCATAGAATCCTCTAGGCAAGAATACTAGAGTGGGTTGTCATGCTGTCCTCTGGGGGATCTTCCCAACCCAGGAATCGAACCTGGGTCTCTCACACTGCAGGCAGATTCTTTACCATCTGAGCCACCAGGGGAGCCTGATAAGAAATGCTTAAATTTGGGTAAAGAAGCAATTAGCTGAGAGTTTTCTCATATGTTGAGGAGCAACAAGACACTGCTTTGAAACCTCCAAGTCTGAGACACAAGGAAACTCACAGTTTGTATCTATAACCTAAAAGACTTCCATGTACTATTTAGGAATTATAAATAAGAATCATTCTGAAATCAGGTGTGTGTATTGTTCTCTATTTCTTTAAAACAACTTTTCAAAACATGTATTCCATGTCTTAGCTTCAATTGAATGTGCTTCTTAGGATGGATTTATGTAACAAGTAGTTGACTGTTCTCTGGTGGAATGTAAAGACAGAGTCCAGCATCTTCTCCTTGAGCAGAGATTGTTGGGCGCTGATCTTCACTGTGAAACCACAGGGTGGAGTGTTTGACCCCTGGAAGTCCCTATGCTCCAATGATTCCTCTCCCCTGAATCAAATTTGTTTTGAAACTCAAAGAGATCATCATTGCCTCAAATACAAAGAGTGATTTTATGTGATTTGTTTTGGGAATACAGCTCATATGATCCATCGTAATAAAATGAAGGTATATTAAATAAAACATCATGTACAAAACAGAGAAGATGGATGGAATGTCACAAAATAGACTTAAGCAATATTTGTGTATACACTAAGTAGAAACATATGGGAAGGCGTTTTTTTTCTGTTGCCTTTTTTCCAACAGTGTGGGGCTTTTAAATGACACTATACATTTATAACAGCAGCCTGCTGACCAGGAGTTATCAAGAGACGCTCCAGTTAGAGAGGCTTCTCAAGTGGTTCATCAGTAAAGAATCTGCCTGCCAATACAGGAGACGCAAGTTTGATCCCTGGGTTGGGAAGACCTCCTAGAGAAGGAAATAGCAACACTCCAGTATTCTTGCGTGGAGACTCCCATGGAAGAGGAGCCTGGTGGGCTACAGTGCATAGGGTCGCAAAGAGTTGGACATGACTTAGTGACTGAGCACACACGTGATGACAGAGGACCAGAACTCAGTGGCCACTATACCCCCAAACAATCAAGTTCCAGTGAAACTGACTTAAAAACACATTTCAAAAGTATCTGTACAACTTTATGCACCTAAAATACAGTAAAATCTCACCAGATATCAGAGTTTGGGAGTTTTATTTGCCCTTACACCCAAATGAAAGATTGTTTCTTTTAAAATGATCCAGATAAAGCCCCATCTTGTCCCTGTATCATAATTCAACTTTTAATGTGAGAGTGAAAGGGGGACCTAAAAATAAATTAAAAGGCATTCAGTGGGGTCTTAGTTCAAATCATGGCACAGTTCATCAAAGAGAGACTGTTGGCAGTGATTAGTTTTGCCTGGATGGCATTTTCCCTTCTAGGGAAAAAAAAAAATCTCTGGTTCCTATTGCATCACCCAAAAAAAGGCGGATCCATTGAAATGTGAAAATGGTGAAATGTGGAAAAAATCATATAGCTCCCAAATATTAACAGTGTTCAAGCTGGGATCGTGGGCCTGAGGTTTTCTTTTATCTTAGTTCTGTAAAGTTTTTAATGTCCTCGATTGTTTTTATTTAATGAAAGAAGTGGGAATGTAAGAAGCAAGAGAAAACTGCAAATGCATGCTTGAAGGGGTGATTGTAGAACTGGGTCTGTGATATCTGAGCTAGACTTTCTGAGGATAAAACACGCTCCAGTTCATTGCCTCAAAGCAAGGAGGTGTGAGTGGTTGGTCACACGAGAGCATGATGGTTCTTTGCCTTGACCACTTCTGCTTACACTGCATCCAGCACCATCTTCACATCTGTGGCCCAAGTCTCCCAAGACACCCATTCACAAGGTCACATCATTCAAAATCATTTTCTGGTCTTCGTGTCTCTCTTTTTGTCTAGTGATCCCCCAAGGTCTTTGGACTCAGCACTTTGGTATGAAATCCAATTTTCATTTAGTTCAGAATTTTTTTCTTTTCTCAGTGACAGAGTATGATGAGGTAATGTTTTCTGGCAGGCTGACCCAAGATTTGAACCTTTAAAAGTGAAAAGCACTGAGACCTGAAAAAGCCAGTGTACAATATTTATTCAACGTTCTTGAGTACACAGTGATGTTTTCCTAGTGCTAATAACAGAGTAACAGAACTGTCATTGTCCCTACATGTGCCCATTGCAAAATTATAAACATATTAGTTATTCTCTATAACAATAGTAATAAACTGTAGAAACTTTTAAAAATGACCCAAGAAAACTGTCTTTTCCCCCAGAGACTATTTAGTAGGCTTTCTGTATTGGTCTGAACAACAGCAGGCCAGAAAGTGGATAAGGAGTGACCCCAAAATCACTGGATGCTGAGGAAAGGGGTGAGGAGTGACATGGAGTTGGAGGCACCTTGTCTGGTTTCCAAGGTAGCGGAGGTGGAGGAGGCGTCCTTGTGTAGGTTTCCTGAGACTGGATCGGAACAGCACCATTATCCCCAGCCCTGGCATGTCAAGAAGATAAGGTTCTCCTCATTCATAAAGAGGGATGTGAAGTGATAGCACTCTGACATTTGTGGTCCATAAACCCCTTTCGCATGGCCTAGAACCTTCTCTGAGGTTTTAATTTGCATAAATTACACTTTCATAATCACTTTCTGGAACTGCTCCTTTTTGTACTCTTTAATGTACCTTCAGGTATAAGGAGAAGTGGCATCTTTTCATTTATATAAAGAATGCATACATTTGTGATTTGCATTCAGGAAAAAGCCCCTTCACTAACCATGTTCCACACTTTGGGGGTCCCTGTGGTTTCAAGAGAAACAAGGAAATGGCTCTCTTCAAGTCCAGAACGGTTCTGAGATGGCATCAGGTCACCTCGACTCAGAAGGCCCTGGTGGGACAGTGAACCACAGCTTGAGATCCCTTCAGGAGTACATGGACAGGGAATAAAATAGTACACACAAGGGTGATTGAGTAACCAACAGCTTGGACACTGACAGACCCAGAGGGAGGGCCATGCCTTACTCAGCCAGCTCCTTCCTCTTTGTAGATAACATCGCAAGCAACCTCTTCTGTCAGTCTCATCCAAATGCTGTCTGTCACTCTTCAGCTGACATCTCCCTTTCCAAATCCTCCATAGTCTCCCTTCCCTTCTTAACTGGTTTCTCATTTTGGTTTGGTAGGTTTCCCCTTCTACTAATTTACCAACCTGGAGAGATGAGGCTTCTGAATTTTCTGACTTCCTTCTCAGTTCATCCTTAAAATGGAACTATGAAGAAATGCTCTCATTGGAAGGATAGCCCTCTACATGAGCAGAGTTACTCAGGACTTTCTCCTTCAGCCCCAGTAAGGCTGATCCAAACTGGGAGATCAAGAATCTGCCTGCAATGGGAGCAACTGGGTTTTTATCCCTGGGTCAGGAAGATCCCCTGGAGAAGGGCATGGCAACCCACTCCAGTTTTCTTGCCTGGAGAATCCCATGGACAGAGGAGCCTGGCGGGTTGTGGTCCATAGAGTCGCAAAGAACCAGACATGACCGAAGCGACTTAGCACACACACATATGTTAAACCCAGACTCATAATTTATCTCTCTTCCCCCTTTTCCCTTTGGTAACCATAAATTTGTTTTCTATGTCTATAGGTCTATTTCTGTTTTGTCAATAAGTCCACTTGTATCTCTCTTTATTTAGATTCCACGTATAAGCGATATTATATATTTCTCTTTGTCTGGCTTACTTCACCTAATATGATAATCTCTAGGCCCATCCATGTTACAACAAATGGCATTATTTCATTCTTTTTATGGCTGAGTAATATTAGATTTAAGAATATATACATGCCACATCTTCTTTATTCTTTTATCTGTCAATGGACATTTAGGTTGCTTCCATGGCTTAACTATTGGAATAGTACTGCTACGAACATTGGGGTGTGTGTATTGAATTAGAGTTTTCTTCAGATACACGTCCAGGAGTGGGATTGTAGAACTGTGGTGTTGAGAAGACTCTTGGGAGTTCCTTGGACTGCAAGGAGATCAAACCACCCAAACCTAAAGGAAATCTACCATGAATATTCATTGGAAGGACTAACGCTGAAGCTGAAGCTCCGATACTTTTTCTTGGCCACCTGATGTGAAGAGCTGACCCATTGGAAAAGACCCTGATGCTGGGGAAGATTTAAGGCAGGAGGAGAAGGGGATGACAGAGGATGAGATGGTTAGATAACATTACTGACTCAATGGACATGAATTTGAGCAAACTATGGGAGATAGTAAAGGACAGGGAAGCCTGTCATGCTGCAGTCCATGGGGTCACAGGGAGTCAGACACGACTTAGCTGAACAACTGAACACTAACAACAAAGGAGAAGAGGGAGGGCTTCCATGGTGGTGCTAGTGGTAAAGAATCTGCCTGCTATTGCAGGAGATGTAAGAGGCATGGTTCGATCCCTGGGTTGGGAAGGTCCCCTGGAGGAGGGCATGGCAACCCACTCAGGTATTCTTGCCTGGAGAATCCCATGGACAGAGGAGCCTGGTGGGCTACAGTCCATGGGGTCACATAGAGTCGGACACAACTGAAGCAACTTAGCATGCATGCACACGGGAAGAGGGAACACAAAGCAAATTAACAAAAGCCTGACTTGTCCATTTCTCAGGGCAGCCGCATTCCTATCCGTAAATGTAATCATCTGCTCCAGATCGTTCTCTGCCCCCTGTTGAGTGGGGCCTGCTGAAAGCCTAGTCACTTAGGCAGGACCTGGAGCAGATCATGCAGCCAAGGGAAATGAAGATCAAGCTAGTTTCAAAGGTCTCATCAACCGATACAAATGAGAGAGCCTGGGGCCAGAAGAGTGTTCAAGAAGGAAGAAATGCAGAAAACCAGTTACATCAAAATAACCTGGGTAGAGGCCAAGAAGAATTCCAGAATCAGAGATCCATGCAGGCACTTAGGTGACATTTTGCTGCCATGGGAGGGGCTTGTACAACTGGAAGGGACCATTTAAATGGATAGAAATGAAGCAGGCAGTGCCACCAGAGTCTCTCCAAGTGAAGAGCGGACCCTCTACTGAGAGTGAACTCTACTGAGTCCACTTCCACTGAACAAATAAAATGCATTGGTCATTGGCAACATCCTTTATTTGCAATTAAGGTGCTGAAATCCACAGAAGCTTTCCTATATTTTATATCCTGCTTCTTTCCAAGGGATTTAAGGTATAATTTTTTTCCTCTTAATGATTCGTGCTCTACTCTCACTAAATATCAGTCTAACAAACCATTTCGTCCCAGATCTGACAGAATGTAAGCTCAGACCAGCCTGGGAAGAATTAAATATCACAAATATTGAATTAATGAGCCTCAATTAGTGAGCTGTTTCCTGTACCACGGAGATGAGGCATTTCAATACTGGGTCCCCTTTCAGATCCAACTCTACACTGTGTCATAGTTGGGAAGAATATGGGGGCCCAGTGGAGGCCTGAAACTAATTTTAAGGCTGAATAACTTAATGTTTTTTACTCCTAAATGAATCCCAGATTCTGAATGCTATAAATTTTCCATTTCTTCGGCTGACAATGGCAAACATCAACCATGACCTTTCAGGGCTTTGACTACTGTCTTCCTTTGGTTTCAATTTAAGAGGCACTCTGGCAGGATCACAGCAGCCCTTACCTGAAAAGCAGATGAGTCCAGGAAAATGTCAGTGGCAGCCTGGAGCCAGCTGGGCAAGGATCAGCCTTCGTAAATTTGAAGTGGGCAGCCAACTTCATGGTCAACATTTAAGAGGCATCCCAAAGCCTACCTGCTCCAGCACATCACCATAGTGGCTTGCTATAGCCCCCCAAATGCCCATTATTGGGGCCGCCCCTTTAGAGTTAAACACTATCTCGGGACTTTCCCTTTAGGAGTTACAATATTAAGGTTAGCAGTTCAGCTGATCTAGCAAATCCCAAAACAATACAAGCCAGGAGCAACAAGATAGGGGCTTCCCAGGTGGCTCGGTGGTAAAGAATCTGCCTGCTAAGGCAGGAGACACAGGTTCAGTCCTTGGGCCAGGAAGGTCCCCTAGAGAAGGAAATTACAACCCACTCCAGTATTTTTGCTTGGGGAACCTCACGGACAGAGGAACCTAACAGGCTACAGTCCATGGGGTCACAAAACAGTCATGACTTAGCAACTAAACAAACAGCAAAGAAGATAGAACTTTTTTTCTCACATGTAACCTTCTGGGGATAAGCCATCCAGAGTCAATACAGAGGCTTCAGTATGGTGGCTCTATGCTGTCAGGGGTCCAGGTTCCTTCTGTCTGTGTCTCCACTAACCCAAGTGTAGTGGCTTTCATCTGCATAATCCAAGAAAGGAACAGGGATGGGTATGTCCCTTCCTTTTAAGGCACTACCTAGAATTCATACACACCACTTCTGCTCACAGCCAACTGGTCAAAGTTTAGGTCATGTGGCCACACCTCAACAGAAAGGAAGACACACCCACCTGCAAATTCCTGCATCACACTAGGTCAGCTTTCAGCATCACTTACCCCACCTCTTGAACCAATTTATGCAAGCAAGGCTGGGAAGTGTAGTCATTACTGTGTGGTCCTGTGCCTAGTGAAACTCCATGGTTCTACCCCTGAAGGAAGAAAGTGAAAATGGATGTGGGAGACAGTTAGCCATTGCTTTTTACAGTATATGTTGGCAGACATGAAAAGTAAGTGCCTATTAAGGAATAAACCTTCATAGTGGTCCCAGCTCATGGATCATATTAGAGATTGTCACATAGAAAGCACAGAGGACTGAAAGGGTAAGCAAATTCTGATTAGAAGAAAGTGGGGATATATGGAGCCCTTCTCTAGGAAGGGCAGTTGGAGGGCACTAAAATTCTGAGGAAGTTAAAAATAGAGATGTGGAGAGGTCGAATGGAATGGTGGGAACAGGAACATATCAGGACCCAAAGCCAATCCCCAAATATATAATATCACCGGTAGCCAGCTCTTTAAGTAGACATCCTTCTTGATTCCTTCTGCTCTAGATTCATTCCAATCTAAAAAGCACATGTTGCTCAAAAGAGTTTAGCATTCAGAAGAGCTGGAGTTATATCTCTGCTCCATCATTTACTTGCAGAAAAACCCTGGACAAATTACTTAGCCTTTCTGAGCCCATTTCTACATTTTGGAATCACAGTATTAATATTAACAAATAGTACTTACTATTAGGGCTTCCCTGTTGGCTCAGATGGTTAAGAAACTACCTACAATGCAGGAGACCCCCATTCCAACCCTGGGTCGGGAAGATCCCCTGGAGAAGGAAATGGCAACCCTCTCTAGTATTTTTGCCTGGAGAATTCCATGGACAAAGGAACTTGGTGGGCTACAGTCCATGAGGTCTCAAAGAGTTGGATACAACTGAGCAACTAACACACATACACTCAGTACTATTAAGAGAACAAAATGAGATGATGTACTAGTTACAGCCTGGCTCAGTGAATGGTGGATGCAATTAGTATGAAACCTTTCATCTCATGATAAGCAACTAGTCCCTCAAATATGGAGCTTAGACATTATGACAGGTCACAGGATAGAAAAACAGTACATGTGTGAGATGCTGTGAATCTAAAGGACACATACCCATTTAGGGTGCCAGCCACTCATTGGCAAGAGTATAGTAGTCACAAAAGCAAAATGTTCTTTATATTTTAATTAATATCCTCTCCACTTGGGAAAAGCACTTTGATATCTACAGGCATTGGAAAAGAACTCGCCCTAAAGATGGAATTCCTCACATTGTGCAAAAGAAGAAAACAGACCTTCATCCAGGATCTTGTATGTGTGGAGCAGGATGAGACTGGAGCTATGCACCAGATGAATAAGTAATTTCGTAATTTGACATTTCACATCCAAGCTAAATAATGCTTTTGGCAAGGCAATCTCAGTTTATCTTCTGGCCCCTATTTTTTAAGGCAAATATCTCAACATAAATAAAATAATAAATAGACTATATTAATGATAGTTTTAAGTAGTCAGAGTCATTTAACTGGGATTATGGACAAGGACAGGTAAAATATCCTCAAGATTGTTAACTGGAAGAGACAGAAAGGGAGAGAAGTCTCTGAATAAAATTAGTTCATCTTGGGTCAGACTTTCACTCACTCAGCATGACCATGCCACAGTGTTTTCTTAAATTTTAGAAAAGTGCATGAAAGCAACATTATTACTGAGACCCATCCAAAATGTCAATTAAAACCAGGCTTTTTGGAAAAATAATTGCTGCACTGCTTAGCAGGACCCAACATTGAACTTGATACCACCAATGAAGAGAAAATGGTCAATACCAAGGGCTGGTTTTTAGAAAAGCAAAGCTTAGAAACAATATTTAGGGCATGCTACATCAGGTCTGACCACTCAGACCATTCATTTCCTCTTGAATCAGCAAATGTTTTCAATTAATTCCACTTCTAAAGTGCATGACCCTTGGAATCTCTGCATACATCTTTGTCTTGCCACCCTGAATGCTCTGAATTTTTAGAGTCCCTTTGGCCACTGATCACGTTTCCTGGATCTCCTTTCTCTGGTCCTATTCCTTCTTTTGTTGTTGTTGTTTTTAAGATGTGTCCCAACTAGACAGGTGCAGACATAAGTCAAGGTTTTATATAATGATGAGACATAAATAGGGGATTTAAGCATCAAATGGGAAACTTCATTTGTAAAGCAGTTCCTTATGTCACTGTGTATGTTTTTGTCTTTGTTGACCGCAATGGCATATTGATCTTCCTCAGAAGCCATAAGAGTGAATCCTTCTCTACATGGACTCACTAATACATTGATTTGCATGACAAGTAATTCATTGCAACTTTAGGCATAGTTTAGACATTAGCAGAGTCTCATGTAACCTTAGGACAGAACTTATTCATCCACATTTGAGTGGCAGGATTACTTTATCTTACTGTATTTCCTCTCTGTCAGGGTACTTATAAAAATATGGTTAAAGACTTTCAATGCTGGAATGGCAATTGGAGCATAGTTACTTCACTTGACTGCAGAAGCAGGGAAGACCTTTCAACTTTGAGCTACCCACTGGCAGCATAGGAGTAAGTGATGGGATATCTCAGGCCCAGCTCACTTAAGTAAGCTCACACACGTGTATAAACAAGGAAAAGCCTTTCAATATTGCAGCCTCTTGCCTATTTCTTTCCCAGTTCAGCCTTTTCTCATCACCATAACAGCCTACATTTGAGTCGGACACGACTGAAGCAACTTAGCAGCAGCAGCAGCAGCAGGGTAATATCAAGAGAACAAAAAGGGGAAATTGTGATGGTTTCCTTTGGGGTTATATCTTTCTCTCATTCAGCAAGCTTATCTTTCTCCTGAGGGCCCATGGGTTCTAGCCATCTGAAGTCCTAGCCAATCAGTCAATAAGTAGAGCAAAGATCATGGTCCTTACCAACACCTTTGAAGGATACCAAGTTGAATCCACAAAAAAATAGAAACCCACAATTCCTTTACTCAGCTCCACAAAAAGGAATGGTCCTACTAGGCAAAGAGATGAGTTACCACTTATTTCAGTACCATTCTATGACAAGTCACTCTAAAATATAATGGCTACAAAGGCTTCCCCCATGGCTCAGCGGTAAAGAATCTGCCTGCTATGCAGGAGATGTGGGTTTGATCCCTGGGTTGGGAAGATCCCCTGGAGGAGGACATGGCAAACCACTCCAGTATTCTTGCCTGGAGTATCCATGGACAGAGGAGCCTGATGGGCTATAATCTATGGGGTCACAAAGAGTCAGACATGACTAAAGTGACTTAGCGTGCATGCTTGCATGATGGCATATTTCACAGAACTAAAACAAATAGTTCTAAAACTTGTATGGCATCACAAAAGATCCCAAATAGTCAAAATAACCTTGAAAAAGAAAAACAAAGCTGAAGGTATCACACTCTCTGAGTTTAAAGAAGACATACAGGAAAGTTAATTCCTACAGCTCCAAATGGGAGAAAATAATTGTAAATGAAACAACTGATAAGGGATTACTCTCCAAAATATACAAGCAGCTCATGCAGCTCAATATCAGAAAAACAAACAACCCAGTCAAAAAATGGGCAGAATATCTAAACAGACATTTCTCCAAAGAAGACATACAAATGGCCAATAAACACAAGAGAAAAAAATGCTCAACATCGCTCATTACTAGAGAAATGCAAATCAAAACTACAATGAGGTATCACTTCACACCAGTCAGAATGGCCATCATCAAAAAAATCTACAAACAATAAATGCTGGAGAGGATGTGGAGAAAAGGGAACTTGCACAGTTGGTGGGAATGTAAATTGATACAGCCACTATGGAGAGCAGTATGGAGATTTATTTAAAAACTAGGGATAAAAGTACCATATGACCCAGCAATCCCACTACTGGGCATGTACCCTGAGAAAACCATAATTCAAAAAGACACATGTACCCCCAATGTTTATTGCAGCACTATTTACAATAGCTAGGACATGGAAGCAACCTAGGTGCCTATCAACAGATGACTGGATAAAGAAGTTGTGGCACATATATACAATGGAATATTACTCAGCCATACAAAGGAGCAGATTTGAGTCCCTTCTAGTGAGGTGGATGAACAGAGTGAAGTAAGTCAGAAAGAGAAAAATAAATATCATGTAATTGGCGCTGATGGTAAAGAACCCTCCTGCCAATGCAGGATGCATAAGAGACATGGGTTTGATCCCTGAGTCAGGAAGATCCCCTGGAGGGGAGGGCATGGCAACCCATTCCAGTATTCTTTTTTTTTTTTTTAATTGAAGGATAATTGCTTTATAGAATTTTGTTGTTTTCTGTCAAACCTCAACAAATCCCTCTCTCCCATCTCCCTCCCCATCTTGCCTGGAGAATTCCATGGACAGAGGAGCCTGGTAGGCTACAGTCCATAGGATCACATCAGTCGAACATGAGTCGGACATGACTGAAGCGACTTAGCACACATGGAATCTAGCAAAATGGTACTGATGAACCTATTTGCAGGGGAAGAATAGAGACACAGACATAGAGAACAGACTTGCGGACACTGCAGGGGAAGGAGAGGATGGGACGCATTCAGAGAGTAGCATTGACCAGAATCGAATTTACCATATGTAAAATAGATAGCTAGTGGGAAGCTGCTGTGTAACACAGGGAGCTCAACCCAGTGCTCTGTGAAAGCATAGAGGGCTGGGATGAAGTAGGGGGTGGAAGCGAGTTTCAAGAGGGAGGGGACATTTGTATACTTTTGGCTGTTACGTTGTTGTATGGCAGAAACCAACACAACATTGTAAAGCAATTATCCTCCAATTAAAAAAAAGTTTTTTTAAGTACCAAAAAAAAAAAAAAGACACACATATGGCCAACAGGCATGCCACTAGTTATCGGGGACATGCAAATCAAAACCACAATGAGATCCTACCTCACACCTGTTAGAATGGTTATTATGGAAAAGACAAGGAATAAAAATGTTGGAGAGGATGTGGAGAAAAGCGAACCCTGCGCACTGCTGGTAGGAATGTAAATTGGTGCAGCCACTATGGAAAACAGTATTAAGATTAAAAAAAAATGAAGAATAGTGTGTGTCTCTGTGTGTGTGTGCTAAGTCACTTCAGTTGCGTCTGACCCTGTGTGACGCCATGGACTGTACCCTGCCAGGCTCCTCTGTCCATGGGATTCCCCAGGCAAGAATACAGGAGTGAGTTGCCATGCCCTCTTCCAGGGGATCTTCCCAACCCAGGAATCAAACCCACATCTCTATGTCTCCTGCATTGGCAGGTGTGTTCTTTACCACTAGTGCCACTTGGGAAGCCCAGAATTACCATATGACCCAGCTATTCCACTTCTGAACACTAACTTGGAAAGACATAGACTCTTGTGTGTTCACTGAAGCATTTTTTCCAATAGCCAAGATATGGAAAAAGCCTAAGTGTCTGTCAGTGGATGGATGGATAAAGAAGATGTGGTGTGTATGTGTGTATATGTGCATATGTGTATACATATGTATGTATGTATACATATACACACATATGTGTGTGTATCTACTACTAAGTTGCTTCAGTCATGTCCAACTCTGTGCGACCCCATAGACGGCAGACCACCAGGCTCCCCTATCCCTGGGATTTTCCAGGCAAGAATACTGGAGTGGGTTGCCATTTCTTTCTCCAATGCATGAAAGTGAGACGTGAAAGTGAAGTCGCTCAGTCGTGTCCGACTCTTAGCGACCCCATGGACTGCAGCCTACCAAGCTCCTCCATCCATGGGATTTTCCAGATACACACACATATAAATGGGCTTCCCAGGTGCACTCAGATGGTAAAGAATCTGCCTGCAGTGCAGGAGACCAGGGTTCAATCCCTGGGTTGGGAAGTTCCCCTGGAGAAGGGAATGGCAACCCACTCCAGTATTCCTGCCTGGAGAATTCCATGGACAGAGGAGCCTGGCATGCTACAGTCCATGGGGTCGCAAAGAGTAGGACACAACTGAAAGGCTAACACTTTCATTTTTACTTTTCATACACATAAACACAATGAAGTACTACTCAGACATAAAAAAGAATGAAATCCTGTTATTTGCAACAATATGGATGGACTTTGAGGATATTATGCTTAGCTAATAAGTCAAAGACAGCTACCATAGTCCATCACTCATATGTGCAATCTGAAAAACAACCAACAATAACAACAAAAAATACTCATAGATACAGAGGACAGATTAGCTGTTATCAAAGGGGAAAGAGGTGGGGTGGACAAAATGGGTGAAGGGGGTCAACTGTATAGTGATGGATGGTAACTAGACCTGCGGTGGTGATTGCTCTGTAGTGTACACAGATGTTGAACTATAACACTATCCTCCTCAAACTTGTATAATAAAATAAGTAAATAAAACATAGTGGTTTAAAACAATAACTTGCTATTTCTCTCACAGCTCTGTGGGCTGACCTGACTCACCTGGGGTCTGGTCTCTCATGAGGTTGCCGTCAGATGGTGGCTAGGGCTAGAGTCATCAGGGTGGACTGGGCTAGATGTCCAGGAAGGCTTCTTCTCTCCCCTGGCTGTGCCCAGTGCTCCCCACATGGCTTTTCACTGCAGTAGTCTGGACCTCTTACACCAAGTCTCAGGGCACCAAAAACAGGAAGCAGAAACTTCCAGGCCACTTGATATCAGTCTCAAAGCTAGTACATCATCTCCATTATGTTTCATTATTCAAAACTATCACAGGACTTCCCTGGCGATACAGTGGCTAGGAACCTGCCTGCCAGTGCAGGGGACACAGGTATGATCCCTGGTCCGGGAAGATTCCACATGCCACATGGAGCAACTAAGCCCATGCAGCACGAATACTGAGCCCACGCTCTGCAACTACTGAAGCCCTTGCACCTAGAGCCCGTGCTTTGCAACAGAGAACCTGCCGCAATGAGAAGACCAGCAAAGAGTAGCCTCCACTCACTGCAGCTAGAGAAAGCCCGTGAGCAGCAACAAAGACCCATCGCAACCAAAAACAAATAACTCTAAATAAATAAACTATCACAAAGCAGATTCAAGGGCGTGGAAAAATGGACTCTTCCTCACCAGGGGCAGAAGCCTGTACCCAGAGGAAGGAAGGAGTTGATGGCAGCCATTCCTGCAGACAAGCTACCCATACAGGAAGAGAGAAGTCTTTGGAACAGAACTTTCTGCCTAGACTGCTCTGAGAGAGGCCCCTCCCCTGCTGCTCTTGGGTGGCCCAATGACTAAAGCACCAAAGCAAAATTTGAGCAAATACAATTGTTTAAAATTGAAGCATAGAGGAATTAATAAACACATACCACTCTTAGACTTCAACAGATCAAGCTGATGAAAAAATAAATAAACAACAGATAGGCTTTAATCTAATAAAAATAGATTTTTGGATATTTCTTTAACAGTGTACCCATCAACTAGAAAATTCACAGTATTTTTTAAATTTGTGAAAAATTACTATAACTTAGGCAACGAAGAAAACTGGGAAAAGGAGAAAAAATATAATTTTACAGGCCACGTTTTACCCACCACATCACCACCAAAAATACAAATAAACAAACCACTCCTGGAAGTTAGGAATAAGAATTTAACTCTTTTTTAAAGCCCTTAGAAGTTTTAAAACACTCACATAAATTACTGTTGAGTCTAAGGAGAAATGAAAATGACAATTACTGGGATTCTAGAAAATAAAGACAATTAGAACACCACAATTAAAACCTATGGGAACTGGAAAAAATCATAGCCTTAATTTTTTTCATTATTAGAAAAAATGAAAACAATGAGCTAAGCATTGAGTTAAAAATTAGAAAAGAATATGAAACAAGTCTACAAAAAACAGAAACAAGAAATCTGTGAGTCTAAGAACAAATTAATGAAAACCAAGCAAAATGAGTAGAACTGAGAAATAAATCTTAAAAAATTTTATTTGCAAATACCAATATCATTGACAAATCTTTGAAATTCAGAAAAGTCAGGATATATAAATATGTATAATGTGGATAATGAGAAAAAGGGTATTATCACAAAGAAAGATTTGCTTAATTGTAAGAATGTCCTATGTACAAAGCATAGATCTATGCAAGGGATTAAAAAATCTTGATAAAATGAATGATTTTCTAAGAAAGGATAAATTATAGAAATAGACTCAAGAAAAACTATAAGACCTGACTAGGTCAATATCTGTGGCAAAAACTTTTAAAAAGCTGCACTTAAAAAAAGATAACATGTCCAGAAAGATTTTGAGAGCATTTTCTCCCTCTTTAGTGAACTAATAATTCTTAGGCTATTTCACAAATATAGAATATACAAAAAAGATGAAAATCTTCCCAATTCCTTTAGTGAAAATTATTACCTTGATGATAAAAAGAACAAAAGTGGCCAATCTCACATATGAAAATTGGTGCAAAAATCCCAAATCAAAAATTAACAATTTTCAGAAGTTTATTTTTGAAATATGAGGATAGTTAGAAATTAAACAGACTCATAATACCCAGTAAAGAATTTAATAATTGCATTTGGTACTTCATGTGATAGATTATGCAGCCATTGAAAATGGCAGGGGAGAAATGATGATAGCATTTTATTTAAAAAACTTTGATAGATGATGATACAATTTTTTGTAAACATGTGCCCACTCTGTGTGTATGTATGCATGTGTGTAATCTGAAAGAATGAGCACAACTCTGAGTGTGAGCATTAAAATTCTTCCCTCCTCTTCTCCCTCCTTCCTTTGTGCATTTCCAAACTTTCCACAAATAAATTGTAGAACTTGGTAATCAGAAAAAAAGGGGGGAATTTTGCTCTTAAATGTCTTATCTCAGTCGTCGTTCTTAACAAACCCCGTGTTTACACGTGCCCCACTAAAGATGTGCCATTTTTATATATTTCTACCCTTTCATTTTTCTAGTTTGCTCTTGTTACCAAATATTTCCTTCGTGCTTTCATCTTTCCCTCAGTTTTGGCATCCAAAGAAGTTATTATGGAGAGCAGGCCAGTGCGTGTGTCAGCAAAATGCATCAAATAACTAAAGGAATTGACCTTGGATCCTTTTCCATGAACAGCACATAAAAGGCAGGCTATTATATGAGATTTATAGACAGGGTAAGGGTGCAGTGGAGGAAAGGGAGCAGAGAAGAACTCTGGCATCACCACTCTCAACACACCCTTCTCTTCGCCCTCGGCTCTGACTTTGGGGAAGAGGAAGGAGGCAAGACAGGTGTCTCTGCAATTTTGTCCCTGTCCTCGACTTGGGCCTATGAATGGATGCTGTTAAATGAAAAGCCAGAGTGTGTTTATCTTCATTTCCAGTGATGGACCAAAGCTGAAGTGTAGGGTTCAAAAAAAGAAAAGCACATGAAATTGGCAGAAAGAAATACCAAGGGAGCAGGACCAATTCGTGCTGAGGAGCGTGGATATTTTCCTGTAGAAGGTGGGGAGACACTGAAGAATTTTGTCTATGTAATATGTATATGATTATATATATATTTATATTTACATATAGAAATATATGAATGTTTATATATACAGGCATGTGCTGTGCTTAGTCACTCAGTTGTGTCCGACCCTTTGAAACGCCATGGACTGTAGCCCGACAGGCTTCTCTGTCCATGGGGATTCTCCAGGCAAGAATACTGAAGTGGGTTGCCATGCCCTTTTCCAGGGGATCTTCCCAACCCACGAATTGAACCCAGGTCTCCCACATGCAGGCAGATTCTTTACCGTCTGAACCACCAGGGAAGCCCATATACAGGCATACATACATCTTACTGCATGCATGCTCAGTCGCTCAGTTGTATCCAATTCTTTGTGATCCCATGGACTGTAGCCTGCCAGGCTCCTCTGTCCATTGGGTCTTCTAGGCAAGAATACTGGAGTGGGTTGCCATTTTCTCCGCCAAGGAATCTTCCCAACCCAGGGATTGAACCTGTATCTCCTGCATTGCAGGCGAATTCTTTATTGCTGAGCCACTAGGGAAACCCACATACATCTTCTATATAGTTCTGTTTATCCATGTTTGTGCATATATGTGTATATCTATGTGCATTTGTTGTTCAGTCACAAACTGAACATAAGTCATATCTGACTCTTTGTGACCTGGTGAACTGCAGCCCACCCGGCATCCCTGTCCTTCACCATACCCAGAGCTTGCTCAAGCTCATTCCATTGAGTCAGTGATGCCATCCAACCATCTCATCCTCTGTTGCCCTCTTCTCCTCCTGCCCGCTACATATAAATTTTACATGGAAACCAAAATGTCACTGGAAAAGAGAAAGGCAGAAAGCAGTAAGACAGGTTCACTGAGTGGCTCAATGGAGGAAAGAATGGATGGAGAGATCTTAGAGAGAATCAGGGACTTCTTTAGTGGTCCAGTGGTTAAGAATCTGCCTTGCAACGCAGGGGATGCAGGTTCAATCTCTGGTTGAGAAACTAAGATCCTATGTGCCAGTGGGCTACTGAGCCCACATGCCTCAACTAGAGAATCCACACATCACAACAAAAGATCCTGCATGCTGTAACGAAGATCCCGTGTACTGCAGCTAAGACCTGATGCAGCCAAACATAAAATAAATAAAGTATTCATCATTTGTAAGAGAATCAGAACTCTGCTTCTCCCTGAATGTGGCAGTAGATGGCCGTCCCCCAGTTTCCACTTATATTTCCTGAGATCAACCCTAACTGAATGACTGCCTGCAAATTTAGTCATAATTCCAAACTCCCAGAAGAGAGAATCTGATCCATCTACCTCAAATTAGGTGTCCACTCCCCTGACCAGTCAACTATGACCAAGGACAGTGCCACAGAACACAAATATTGTGTTCTGTGTGTGCTTAATCACTCAGTCATGTGCAACTGTAGATGGACTGTAGCCTGCCAGGCTCCTCTGCCCATGGAGATTCTCCAGGCAAGAATACTGGAGTGCCTTGCCACGCCCTCCTCCAGGGGACATTCCCAACCCAGGGATCAAACTGAGGTCTCCCACATTGCAGGTGGATTCTTTACCGTGTAAGCCACCAGGGAAGCCCATGGGTGCTGAGATCCATTTATTTGTGGGATTGTTTGATTGCTATCTACCTCCACTTCTGGACTATATTCTTCTTGAGGGCCAGGACTGTGTTTGGTTGCTCAGCACTGTCTGCAGCACCTTATAAGGTGTCCAGGACATGGTTAGCACTCAAAAACCATTTGTGGGAAAGAAATGCACAAATGACTTAACAAATGAAGAGATTAAGGCAGAAGAAAAGGCATGATGCAGTCTTCAAATCCCATCCTCCATCCGTTCATTGGTCATGTGTCTCATTTATCACCAGAGCATCTACTTCAGCAGAATTACATCAGTTGCTTCAACACGCCAGTGAGCTTTTTGTGGTCTAGCCTGAGAACCAACCCCCATTTACAAGAATGATGTAAGTTAGGAGCTATGCTCCTAATTCTAAACAACTGACATAAAACAAACTTTGGAAACCTGATCCACTTGTAACTTGAGAAATACCTCCAAGCAGGACAATCAATGGAGGAACTAGACCAAAGAGTAAAGGTATTCGTCAGACGAAACTTGGCAGACATGTTCTCCATTTTCCGTCTGATTATTTTCATATTCTTCCTGTGAAATCCAATTTCCTTAAGTGACCTCTGTTCGTAGGAAACTATTTGGTTTAATCAGTGGAAGCCATGGCGTATTTTTAACCATCTCTGAAGGCCAGCTCTCTCTCCATTGAGGGTGCCTGATACCCAAACAGCTGTTTTACAGCGCTCAGCACACATGAGCTCACCACTGGCAAGTCTTCTGCACACAATCAGACCTCAGCTCTTCTCACACATCTCCCGCAAACCCAAATTCAGAACCCGCAGGCAAGCTTGAATCCTTTACCATGGTAACAAAAAAGAGCAGAGCATAGAGAATCCAATTCTGAATTTTCAGTCTATTAATGTTCTATAAATCTGATGACCAAATGGAAAATATGCAATACAAAGAGTTAGCCAAACTAAATAGTCTATAAAAAGATGTGCAAACTGGATGCCCCCAAAGACTTCAGATTAAAGTATCCAACTTAAAGTGTTCCAAGGCAGTTTGAATTTTGATAGAATTTTAAAACATTCGAGCTGAAGGGTCTTTGGACATCATCTAGCAAGCACAACAGTTTTGTTTCAG
Source organism: Bubalus kerabau (assembly GCF_029407905.1). Taxonomy (NCBI): domain Eukaryota; kingdom Metazoa; phylum Chordata; class Mammalia; order Artiodactyla; family Bovidae; genus Bubalus; species Bubalus kerabau. The sequence goes on from NC_073634.1 coordinate 70,422,536, forward strand.
AGATGATGAGGCTGAGACCCAAGAGAGAAAGGGACTCAGGGTTTCATATGCTAGAGGCAGAACTGGGGGTAGAGCTCTGCCTCCCAGGCCAGACCCGCGGGGCAGACAGACCACAGTCCCACACCCCCAGCTTCCTGCCTATTCTTCCTGGACCATCTGTCTGCAGTTCAAAGCTGGGAAGAAGCCAGAACCTGGTCAATAAGATCTTTCATCCTGCCTATCCCATGACCATTTCAGAGTGTGTCCTCTCCAATTTAGATAGAAAGTTTTATTGAAGACCAACTTCCCTTGATAAATCAATAAAAAGTAACCTAAAAAGATATGTTTAAAAGTAACATGTCAACATTTCAAGTGTGGAAATCAAAGGGAATACATAGAATTCGTACCACTCCTACGGTCAAAGGAAAGCATCACAGGATACCTGAGGAGATGTAAACACAGAGCTGTGAGACCATGGACCTTTGGTCCTCTGAGAAACTAACTAAAGAGATGTAAACACAGAGCTGTGAGACCATGGACCTTTGGTCCTCTGAGAAACTAAACTTGCAGGGGAAATCTGAGCTTCCTAAGAAGGCTTGCTCCACCTCAGAGACACTTGGAGATGTGAGCAGTATTCGCTGAGTGCCAGCCTAAATTTGACCCTCATGCTGCTATGAAGATCTCAAAAGGAGAAGAAGCAGATGGAGCCTCAAAAATATTCACCCACACATTGGGGAACACAGTTTATATTGAGAAGAAAACCAAGTGGCAGAGTACAGACTTCATTAAATAAATATTTGTGGAGAGCTTAGGATGTGCTCAGCTAATAGAAGAGCAAGAATTTGATTGAAAGGTATAAGTAAGGACCAGATCACAAAAGGCTGTGTATGCTGTTGGAAGGAGGTGTTTGGAATTTACTTTAAAGATGACTCAGTTCAGTTCAGTCACTCGGTCATGTCCAATCTTTGCGACTCCATGGACTACAGCACGCCAGGCCTCCCTGTCCATCACCACCTACCGGAGTTTACTCAAACTCATGTCCATCTAGTTGGTGATGCCATCCAACCATCTCATCCTCTTTCCTCCCCTTCTTCTCCCACCTTCAATCCCAGCATCAGGGTCTTTTCAAATGAGTCAGTTCTTCACATCAGATGGCCAAGTTTCAGCTTGGAGTTTCAGCTTCAGCATCAGTGGGAGCCATTGAATGATGGTGACCTGGGGAGTGAATTGACCAGACTTAGGTTCTGGAAAGATCTCTTGACAGCTGATGGACTGTGGCCAAGTACTACATTATATGATACTATCTACAAGTGCTTCAACAGCTTTATTAGCACTTTTAGTCTATATTCAGGATAATACAGTAAAGGGGGGCCGGGGTGTGAATGAGAGCCTAGGGCAAGCAGAGCTAGGTTTTAATCCCATTCCCACAATTTACCAGCTGTATGGTCTTGGGCAGGTTATTTAAATAGTTCTACCTCCTCAGTCGACTTCCTTTCTATACACTGATGATAATACTTAGCTGATGGGGTTTGATAATAAATAAAGTGGATAATGTGCCTGGACATTTCTAAGAATCCTCCCAACACCATTCAGATCAGATCAGATCAGTTGCTCAGTCATGTCCGACTCTTTGCGACCCCATGAATCGCAGCACGCCAGGCCTCCCTGTCCCTCACCAACTCCCGGAATTCACTCAGACTCACATCGAGTCAGTGATGCCATCCAGCCATCTCATCTTCTGTCGTCCCCTTCTCCTCCTGCCCCCAATCCCTCCCAGCATCAGAGTCTTTTCCAATGAGTCAACTCTTTGCATGAGGTGGCCAAAGTACTGAGTTTCAGCTTTAGCATCATTCCTTCCAAAGAAATCCCAGGGCTGATCTCCTTCAGAATGGACTGGTTGGATCTCCTTGTAGTCCAAGGGACTCAAGTGTCTTCTCCAACACCACAGTTCAAAAGCATCAATTCTTCGGCGCTCAGCCTTCTTCATAGTCCAACTCTCACATCCATACATGACCACTGGAAAAACCATAGCCTTGACTAGACGAACCTTTGTTGGCAAAGTAATGTCTCTGCTTTTGAATATGCTATCTAGGTTGGTCATAACTTTCCTTCCAAGGAGTAAGTGTCTTTTAATTTCATGGCTGCAGTCACCATCTGTAGTGATTTTGGAGCCCAGAAAAATAAAGTCTGAGACTGTTTCCACTGTTTCCCCATCTATTTCCCATGCAACCAAATCAAAGTGGAATTTTTCAGTTCGGAGGGAACGCCACCTAGCATCCTGCTCTGCCTCCACTTCGCAAGAAATACTGTTGCATTTTCTTCTTAAAATTTAATCAGGACATTTTATTGCTAACATGTAAAAATAACTGGCATTTTTACTTTGTAAAAGAGCAATGAGGTAAACTGAGGTCAAAACCAAATATTGGTTCTGAATCAAACCACCCAAAAGCAATAGTGCAAAGAATTAAACTGGTTACAGAGACCCGTGGAGGAACTAAGTGCTTCTACCGTCCTAGCAACCTTTTAACCAAACACTGGTGCAGATTAGCTGGCATATGTGACCCTGAAAACATCTGGCCTTTCTATTACCCTCTCACAAGCAAAAACTGATGTCGTGTAAACTGATCTTTAGGCCAATTATATGGTCTAAGTGTTACAGTGTTTGTGTTGGCTCCTCTGGCTCCAGGTTTTAAGAATTTAATTTGTAGCCACACCCCTCCCTGAAGTCCTAACTGCGTCTTACTGTAACTGACTCCGGGGATCTGTTTATGCGGTGTCTGCATCTTCTTTTGGGGACGATAAGTACGTGTGACGGCACTGCCAGTCAACTGTGTCCTGTAAGAATAAGTCATAGGAGGCGCAGCGATGGGAGGACAGCGGAGGTGGGGAACTGAACGGGCTCTGGGAGCTGCTCTGGTCACGTGTCCGTTGCTACATTTTTTGTCACCCCTGTGTATCAGTTTTATTCTAGAAGCCAGGTGAGGAATGTAGAGGTTCTACCCCACAGTCCTCCTAGAAGGCACTAAACTAGGAGTCAGAAAACCTGCTACTACCTCCAACTGGCCTTTCTACCCTAGACAAGGTCATTATCATGTCTGAACACAATAGAGATTACTGTCTGTGTCCCCACCTAGACTCAACTTAACTTATCAAACAAGCGCCAAGCCCATCACCAGTGCTGATTAAGTTAATCCTCCTCTTGACAGTGAGTGGCAGGTGGTGTATTCTCTTACAGTGGGGTGTCACCCAGGAGGGGCATGACAGCCGCTGTGAGCTTACCCTCTCCCCTCTGGCTCCGAGCTGCTGCACTCTGCTCCAGTGTGCTGGGTCTGTACCTGTGCTCTGCAGCAGGTGACCCCAGGGCACTCCTGGGGTGCTACTGACTATAGGAAGGGGCGCTCTCTGCCTCTCCCCCACCTCACCCCACCCCTGTCCCTCAGCTGCTATGGCCAAAGGCTGTGATGGTGGCTGGGGAGGGGCTGACCAAGGAAGATCTCTCTTCTCCTCACTCTCATCAGCTCCCCCCAAATCCCTACCTGCTTTTACTCCATCTTTAGCTGACAGATGTGAGAGAGTTTTGCTCAGTGGATCCTTTCAAATCCTTTTGAAGACATTGAGGAATCCAAGTCTGGGTTATGAATGAAAGTATTGATAGAAGAAGCCTGGGAGCTCCTAATTTTGTCTCTGGTAAAAGTACTAGCTACAATTGCATGAAATAATTAAACGGACCTCTGGGTTCATTCACTTCGTCTCTTGCCCACCCTGACCATCACTGATCCCTGGAGGGAGGGAGAGAATAGTGGGACAGCCAGCCCTAAAGGAGATCTGAAGGTATGTGGGGACTGGACCACAGGCATCAGCATCTCCTTCCCCAGGAAGGGAACTTTCCTTCAGCTTTAAAGGAAATGCGTTTCTCTAGTCTCCTGGTCTGGTCGGGCATATCTAGGAACATAGGACAGAACATGTAGTACAGTAAATCCCGACGCTGAGTTACCCATTAAAGGAACTTATCACAGATGGTCATAAAATTAGGACTTTCACATCTTGAAAGAAAGAGCTCTATCCAGGATCATAAATAAACTATAACTGAGGCTTAGGTTTATAAAGCTGTAAAAGAGGGCTTCTTGAACACATAGGAATTCACAGTACTGGGTCACAAAATTAACTCGTGAAAGTCCGACCAGGATCTTGGAGTTGCCGGCAATGCAGTGGTGGCTGATTTCTGCAGTTAGTGGACCCCAGTCAGAACCTAATGAGGTCAGGCCCTGGTGTAATTTCATAAAATGCAAGCTCATAGGAACTGGGGTGCTGGCACCTAAATATGGCCTTATAATTCCTAAACCAGCAGTGGAGCAGCAGACGACAAAACAAGGCCAGTGCCTTCCAGAAGTTTCTCATCTAGTCAGGAAGCCAAGGCATTTACAAAAAAGCAATTACAGGATGCAGGCTTCGGAGTGTGGTGTAGATGGTAACTAGAGAATTCAGGGAGGAAAGCAAGGAATGAGTAGAAGCCGGACTTTTCAGGGAAAGATACGTGGAGGACAAAGGACCTGACTCCTGACTGAAAGATGCGGGGAGGGGCGCATGTGTGCGGAAAGCTGTGCTCTGGCCCCGCCCCCATCAGCTCCCACAAGCCTGCATTGTGCCCCTGCCATGACTCGCCCCGAGCCGAGCCTCAGATCACACACTTGTATTTCCCTCTTGTCCTTTGGGTAATTGGTCCTTAAGGTCAACAGTCACACCCTCTTCATTCCCTACTCCCCCAGGCTCTTCCTCGAAAGGCCTGGAAAAGGAAACCCTGGCCTGTCAGGACACATCACATCCAGGCTGGACAGCACAGGATGGTGTCCATCCTAAAGAAGGAAGCCAGGAAAAATCCACACTTCCTCCTCAGAGGAAGCCCAGAGTAATCCCCGTCATCCCTGTCATGGGTTATAATCAGGTTAAAATGAGCAGGACGAGGAGAAAAGGACAGCCTCAGAGGGGGTACCCTGCCTCAGCCTCCTGGGAAGGATTCTGTCAGCATCCAGGACACACAGTGGGGAGAAGAAGATGCCCCCATGGGCATGGGGAGTTTGGGAAAAGGCCAGGGCCCACAGGGGTGGCCAGCACCCTGCCCAGACAGGAGGGGGAGGGTCGAATGGGAAAGGTGATGGGGTTGGCGGAGGTCCACATATCAGAAGGAGAACTTCATGAGGGGGAGAGGCCCTGTGCTCCCATCCCTTGCAGAGCCCAGTGTGAGTGGAAGGCTCCCAAGCACCTATTAAGAATAGAACTGAAATACATTGTTTTTAGGTGAAATGCCCTAACTGGTCCATTGGATAAGGAAGTTGTGGTACATATACACAATGAAATATTACTCAGCTATAAAAAGGAACACATTTGAGTCAGGTCTAATGAGGTGGATGAAAATGGAGCCTATTATACAGAGTGAAGTGAGTCAGAAAGGGAAATACAAATATCGTATAAACGCATTTATATGGAATTTAAAAAGACGGGAACACGACAATCCTATATGGAAGACAGTGAAAGAGACACAGATGTAAAGAGCAGACTTTAGGATTCTGTGTGAGAAGGAGAGGGTGGGATGATACGAGAGAATAGCATTGAAACATGCATAATTACCATATGTTAAACAGATGAGCAGTGCAAGTTCGATGCATGAAGCAGGGCGCCAAAAGTCAGTGCTCTGGGACAACCCAGAGGGATGGGGTGAAGAGGGAGGTGGGAGGGGGTTCAGGATGGGGGGACACATGTGTACACATGGCTGATTCATGTTGATATATGGCAAAACCCATCACAATACTGTAATTATCCTCCAATTAAAAAAAAAATTTTTTTTTTAAGGAATAGAGCTGGTGGGTGTATGCTTCCACAGAGCAGAGGGGAAGTGCCCCAGCGGGGAGAGAGCTACTCTGAGGAGGCAGTTGTAGATGTTCCAGGTGTCTACTCCGCGTTATCCAGCTGGGTCCCTGCGAAGGGTGGAGAAAAGACAGAATTCAAGATGCCTGTGTTGCAATAAAAGGTCCCCAGGTTGTATTTCTTAAGAATCTAAGGGCACCCATGCAGGTGCCACAGCACCCTGGAAGAAGGCTTCCCCAGCCAAAGCAAAAGCAGGATAAACTGTCTATGTCAGAGCGCTAGGGAGGCAGAGGCCTGGAGCAGGCGGCGGCATGTACTGGGAACAACAAACCCACCTCTTCCTAGTGGAGCCTCAGTTCCCTCATCTGTGAAACAGAACAATTGATGATAATACCTGCCTGGAAAGGCTGTTGAGATTAAATTCAATGACTTCTGTTCTTGCCCTGACCCTGTGCATCCAGTCCCCTTCTCTTCCGCACCCTTGATAGAATCTGGGGCAAAAATGAAGTTGAACAAATAATTTTGCAACATAGTGTTGGCCTCAACAATTTAGGGTCTGTGTCCTTTACCAGCTCGAAGAAGTTATGGAATGAGAACGCTGCCCCTTTTCCTTGGCAACTTAATTCTCTTAAAAGCCCCCAAGATGATAGCTTATGGTGAACAATGTCAGATTCATGATCTCCAAAGATTTAGCTTCAGGACCAGGGACCAGGCTGGAATATTCAGAGCTTTTCTGTGGCAGAAGTTTTATTACAGTGACAAAGAACAGAGAAAGCTTCTGACATAGACATCAGAAGAGGGACAGAGAGTGCCCCACTGGCTAGTCTTATCAAGGCCTTAAATAGTTTACCAGACCCACTCCCATAACATACATCTCAAGATAACAAGATTAATCAGAAGGTTCTTGTTAAAAAGGAGAAATATGTCTTTCAGCAAGATACATTGCTGTTATATAATCCTTCAGTTCAGTCAGTTCAGTTGCTCAGTCGCGTCCGACTCTTTGCAACCCCATGAATCGCAGCACACCAGGCCTGCCTGTCCATCACCAACTCCCAGAGTTCACTCATACTCATGTCCATTGAGTCAGTGATGCCATCCAGCCATCTCATCCTCTGTCGTCCCCTTCTCCTCCTTAGTACAGGGCTTAAGGAAAAACATACCCTTGAGCAAGATGAGTTTTGTGTAACTGTTAGCTCTTGGCTTAAAGAAAATAACATCTTATGTGACTAAGACAAAGCAGTGTAGAAAAAAAAGTTTTCCTTTTCACCTCCTTGAGAGCCCCGGACCGCTTTCTCCTCCTTGAGGGCCCTGGACTCTTTATCAATGTACCTAAGAATTAACTCTGTCTATAGTAAGCCCAGAAGAAGGAAATGGGGAGCTTATTTGTTATCAGGTTCTATTTCAGTGCTCTGCTGAGAGCACTGACATAAACTCTCACAGAAAGCATCTGCTTTCTGCAAGTTTCTTTCTGCCCGCTCCCTGCACTTCCCACCCGCCCTGTTGTAAAACCCCAGCCAGCATCAGCTCATGTTTCTTTTTCTCTGATTCTCTTTCAGGGACGCTGTATCAACTTCACCAGAGTCAAGAACAATCCGCCTGCCAAGTACCCCCTCAACAACGCCTACCACACCACCTCGCAACCTCCTGCCCCCATCTACACCCCACCACCCCCTGCTCCCCATTGCCCTCCCCCACCTCCCAGTGCCCCCACCCCTCCAATTCCATCCCCACCTTCCATTCTGCCCCCTCCTCCGCAGGCTCCCCCTCCCAACAGGGCGCCACCCCCCTCCCGACCTCCTCCTAGACCTTCTGTCTAGAACCCCCAGTTCATGCTCTGGGTTCTCTCAGAAACTTTGGGGAGGAGGCTCCTCTATGGTGTTAGAACAAGTCTTTTCAGTTAGAGGGGACTTCCACTTTGGAAAAGAGTGGTGATAACGCCCACTGACATTCACACACTATAAAAATTTGTTTGTAACACCAGTACACCAACAATTGTGATCAGCGGAAAGAAATTGAAATTTTGAATTGCCTGAACACCAGTGATGAGGCAACTACAGCCACAATTATAGCCACCAGCCAGCCATCATCTCTAGAAGGTTCCAGAGACAGTGAAACTGCTGAGATGCTCTAAGTGGGATTGGGTCTCCTGGAGACCAATACGAAAATCATTCTCTGAGGGTGAAATGCAGCGTCAGATAAGAAGTCATATTGCTGGGTTGCTAAGTGCTGCCTTCCCTCTTCCACACCACCTCCATCTCTTGACCCTAGACCTACTAACCAAGGAATCCTCTCCATGCCAGCCAGGAAGGTCAAAACCCTTCACCTACAACTTTGGGGAAAGATTAGGGTCCCCATTGTGACAAGAAACTCAGCATCAGATAGGTATCCAAAAGCATGTTCTGGGACTTGCAGAGGAATAAAACCTTCCAAATTCTCCCAGTTTCCAAGTGAGGAAGAGGGTGGTTGTTCACAGATGGAAAAGGTATGTTGCCATGTTGCTGTGTAAGTGAAATCAGGTGTGTGCATCGACAGGCGAGTACTGGTGGGAGCATCGGACAGTTTCTAAAGCTCACAGGCCATCAGCAGCTAGAGGTGGCTGGCTTTGGCCCAACATGGCCCCTAAATCAACAGACAATAGCATTGTCGAAGAACAACTTATTCATGATTTATGTTAAAAGAAAAATCAAGATTTGGCTTCAATGTAGATCACTTAAGATATGAAGAAGTGACTGATACTATTTTCCAGAGACAAATATGAGTTGATCTTCCCAAAATGGCATCACTAGCACCTACCACACAATTTCACTAATTTTGTTTTTCTTTCTTCATGAAGTTGTGCACCAGAGACTTCTAGGTAGAGCTGAGAGACAATAGTCCCAACATACTAAGGAATATATCCCCCCAAAAAAGCTGGTGCAAATATATTTCTCCTTGGCTTTTCAGCACACTGACAAATACTATCAGCTGCCTGAAATTCCCACCATGCCTGGGAACCACTCCACTCCTCCAAGTCTTTCTGAATCTGTTGTCACCAGGAAGCTATATAATCACTTTCTAAACATCAGACTTCATCACCCAAGGATGAAAACAGAAGCCATTGTTCAGGGCCTGCTGCACCAGCCTGTTCAAAATTACCTCCCCCTCCAACTTTCCACAGGTCTTAAAAGTCCTAAAACTCTTAAATCTTTTCGAGAATAAAGCAGAACATAAAGTAAATGCAAACTTGGTGCTTTGGGCTGTGGTCTCCAAAGATCTTGCAAGAACCCCTCAAGCCAGTCTCATTCTTTCACGTTACTTAGAACAGAGACATAGGACGCAGCATGCACTGCATACACACCAACGCTTGTAGCCAGGGCAGACATTGCTAATCAATCACAGCACATCTTCCAATGAGCCCAGGATTCCCTCACAATCTTGAAACCATAAGTCTGAAGAGCCACCACTCATCAGTTAAAATTGAGAGATAAATGATCCTTAATTGCCATCTCAACTTTAGAAAGCAAAAGCAAACAAGGATTGTGTGGGGGGATGGGGAAACCTTTGGATGTAAAAGGTACAGTCAGGGGAAACTAGATCTAGGCAGAGTGCCTTAGTGGGGGGCTACAGGCACTAAACGCATTGCCAACACCAAACTGACACTTCCCCAGGCATACCTTGGGCCCTCCCTTCTTCCAGCCTGCCACTTCCAGAGATGACCACGGCTTCCTCATAGAGCTAAAATCAGAGATGTTTTCCAGGGCTCCCTCCCTCGCCCCCCCATCCTGGCCCAAATTATCTATTTTGAAAACATTAGGCTTCCTCTTTAGTACAGTCTTCCATGAAGCAGGTGTCAGACTGGCGCAGCGACCTGCAGTGACGTTGCTGGACTCCAGAGACCCATCCCACAGGCAAAAGGGTTTCCCAGGCTCACAGCCAAGAGGCGTTGAGCCCCTGGCCACTGTTTTGACTGCTGGCGGTACAAAACAGTCCACCCCACACCACTGCCGCCGGGCTCACTGCGGCCATCAAAAAGTTAAAGCCAAAATGTTAACATTGTGCATCAAGACGGCAGGCATAAGGTGAGAATGCAACATTCAAGATCTCAACCATACATCAATCAGAAGCCCCTGTGCAGTTTCCAAGATGTTGTTTTGATAAACTCTTTGATGAAATGGGGAACTGCAAATACATGATGGCTTTGAAGAGTATTAGCAGGGTTTGTCCTTAAAACGGATTCTTCATGTAAACCCTAGTCTTTTAGAATGACAGTGGAGAAGGAGAAACTTCTATACTGTATGAATAAGGTAATATTTGAATAGTAGGCTATTACAGGCAGGAAAATTCTTTAACTGGTTTATAAGTCTATCCGTACTTGGGTCATTCCTTGAAAAAGGTAGCAGACATATGATTGTGATCAGGAAACTGCACAAAATTATTTTTTTCAACCCTCATATTATTGTCCTCCCAAAGTTTTTTTTTTTTTAATAAAAACCAACTTTTTGTTGTATATATTCATATTCCATGTGTTAGATGGAAGCATTTCCTATCCAGTGTGAATAAAGGGAACAGTTGTAGTAAATTATTATAAGGCCAATGAAATTTCATGGCAGGTTATTCTACCAAGCTGTGCTTGTTGGTTTTTCCCATGACTGTATTGCTTTTATAAATGTACAAATAGTTACTGAAATGACGAGACCCTTATTTGCACAGCATTAAGAAGAACCTTGAGTGGTTACCTCTGTGTCTGGCCTGTAGCTTGGCACATACTCCAGTGAGACACAAGGTCTCTTTTACCAGAGTCAAGAACAGAGCTGGTGGACATATTAATTAATAGTCTTGGATATCTGGCTGTGGGTAACTTTACTGTAAATATATCTAGAATGGGCAGAGACTATGTGGAAGTCTCATACACACTAAAGTTCAAACACCAGGTCAGAAGAGGGAAATTCATCCAAGAACTAGGAAAAAAAAAACAAAAAACAAAACAGATGAAATATTGCACCACAGTTTTCAGCCCAGCGCCAACTCAAAAAGAAATTAATGCTGTGTAAAAGTGGGTTGAATTAGTTTGCAAACTATAATGAAGATATATGCAGTAAAAAGCCTGTTAATGCACATCAGATGGGAATGGGATGTTCTAGTCGTGTTTTCTAGTTATCTGAACTCTACTATATTATTGTACTTGGATAACCAATTTAAAAGAATTAGAATATGATGTTTTAAATACACTTAACATTAAACTGTTCTTCTAATTCTTTCTTCTATCTGTGATAATTCAGAAGACATTATGGATCTTCAGTGCCTCTGAGTCATTGTTATAAAAATCAGTTATTGCTGTACCTGCTATAGAAGACTGGGCTAAATGTGTACAATGACAAACCTTGGAAGTTGCTTTTTTTAAAAAAAAATAATAAATTCCGAAAATCAACTCTTTTACTGGTTGTCTCTTTGCTATGAAAATGAAGTACAGATTGCTCAAGTGCTTAACATTGTGATCATAAAAATGGCTATCATTCTGCAGATTATATTTCCCAAATTTATTTTGTGCCTTCTACTATCTTGATTACTCTTTCTTCTTTAGCTGTCCAACATTCAACTTATATTTTTTGTAGGTAAAACAGTGTTTCTTACTAGTTCCTGAATCTGTTTCTTTATAAGTCCTCATGAAGCCTTGAGTTCATCTTAATTGGAATAAAACCATCTGAAAACAAAATCATTCCACAATTTCTTTCCAAGACTTCATTAGTATTCAACTTTAATAGCATTTTGGGCACATGGACTTTTTCAAATTACATTCATCATTAAATCATTTTGAGATAATTGACTAGCAATTTGGAAGGAAAAAGAAGTTGGAGCCCTACCTCACTCCTTATACCAAAATAAATTCCAGCTGTATTTAAGTGTAACAGATGAAACCAGGAAAGTACCAAAAGTAGGAAAAATGTTTACTGTATGGAATGAAGAATTTTTAAATCTCATATATTGCTTGTATTGCCAACCAACTTTCTTATATAATCATTTCAATGATTGAGTGCTGAATGCTGAGTCATGCTCCAATGTATTATGTTGAATAAACAAAGAAACTAACAGGAATAAGATTATTGATCAAGTGCTAACTGCAAAGTTGAGCAGCAGGTACAAAATTGTTTGTCACTAAATCCAGTTTTCTATCTTCAGATAAATGTGTTTCCCTAGAGTCTCACATTGGAGAAGGAAATGGCAACCCACTCCAGTGTTCTTGCCTGCAGAATCCCAGGGACGGGGGAGCCTGGTGGGCTGCCGTCTATGGGGTCGCACAGAGTTGGACACGACTGACGCGACTTAGCAGCAGCAGCAGAGTCTCAGTTAGGTGTAGAACAATCAGTATAACACTTTGTCCATCTCAATACATTGTAAACAAGGTCCATGGTACTTACAATTATCAAACATAGACCAGAGAGTTGGCATATGCAAAACAGATGAAGTTATTCTGGTTACAATTGTATCATGTTGGCTTGAACCATGCCTCTACCCTGAAGTTATCATACCTAAACAGATTAGAAGCCTTTTAATTCCTCTGGGCATAAGCTTTGGTTCCTTCCTTTTTGCTCAACGTTAAAATGGTCATTTAGTTATATAAACCCTTCCTTCTCTACTTGGGACAGTTTTAAAGTTTGGAGTTAAAACTGTGCAACATCTCCTCTGCTTAGTTTCAAATGTCATTTCACAATGTCCTTATAAAGCAACAGCAGCAGTTAACATAATGCCTGAGTCACTGGAGAGTGCAGAGCAAAGCTCTGTTAAAAGATGTTCAATTAGCTGTGCACATTCAGTACTTTTTAGCCAGCATCTTTAGTTGAGAGATCCTTGTAAACATTCAAATGGATGCAATTCATAAAAGACATACTTCTTTTTAGTGAAGTGGCTTGCATTCTTGCAAAGCATTTTAAAAGTACAAGAAACATTGGTGCTAAGAGTGCAGAAAACGCTTCATTTTCTTCTGAAGAAGTCGTAAGAGACCTGTCAACCACTCATCATTGACACCAAAAATGTGTACCCCCAAGATTAGTCATGGAAGATTTACAACCTCCTATATTCACATTGTTTTAAAATACTAGCACTTTGGAGGTGTTGCCAAGGTTAGGAAAACCTTGAGCTCACCTTCTCCCATTGGGCACACCAAAATTACAACTCTTTACAGAGCAACTATCAATGAGAATGACCTGAATACTAGCAGAAAAGATTTTCCACAACCAAAGATGTAAAGAAGGAACCATAGTGACACTGGGTCTTTTTTGCAGCACATTGGCTCAGTAGTTGTGGCGCCCTGGCTTAGTTGGCTGCAGCCTGTGGGACCTTAATTCTCTGACCAGGGATCAAACCCACATGCCCTGCATTGTGAGGTGGATGTTTAACCACTGGACTACAGGGAAGTCCCCATAGTAACATTGGTGGTGGGAGCAAAGATGCAGTATAGTCAAGACCCACACCCATGGGTAGGTGATCCATAAACAGGAGGATAATTATAATTGCAAAGGTTCTCCCCAGAAGAACAAGGGTTCCAAGTCCTACTTTGGGTTCTAGCCCCCAGGGGTCCTGGACCAGGAAGATGACCTCCCAGAATGTCTGACTTTGAAAGCTAATGGGACTTGCTTAAGGGAGAGCTAGAGACTCTTAAGGTGGTTTAGTTGCTAAGTTGTGTCCAACTCTTGTGACCCAATGGACTGTCACCCACCAGGCTCCTCTGTCCATGGGATTTTCCAGGCAAGAATACCAAAGTGGTATTTCCTTCTCCAGGGGATCTTCCCAACCCAGGGATCAAACCTGGGTCTCCTGCACTGCAGGCAGATTCTTTACTGACTCGGCTACCAGGGCTCTTAAGAGACATGCAAAATCTCACATACTCTGAGACCCAGTGCAAAGACAGTAATTTAAAGGAGCCTGGGTCAGACCCACTTACTGGTCTTGGAGAGGCTCCCAGAGAAGCAAGATCCAACAAGGACTCCCCTTGAGGACATAGTGTTGGCAGGAGTTATTTTTGAGGGCTCATTTTACCATGGTGACATTTGGGCTGGCAAGCACAGTTTTGGAGTCTTTCTCTAGCCTGTTAGCACCAAGGGCTTCTCTACTCACCTGGAGATCAGCACCAGTCCTGGGGCCATCCAGGTGGAAAGGCCAGCAGCATAGGAACTAAGCCCTGCCCAGAAGCGGGCCGAGCACTAGCCCCAGACATCCTTGTCCATGCAGCCAGCCACACCAAGACCTAGCGCCATGACAGCAGGTTGGCAGCCCCTGCATGAAGCAGGACCTGGCAACAAACCAGGCCAAGGACCAGCTGTACCTACCAGCTGCCCACAGCAATTGGTCCCATCATAACAGAAGGGCCCAGCATCCCACACAGGGTCACTCTAGAGCATATATCTCCAGTGACCAGAGAAGAGTATGCTGTTAGGTCCCATAAAACATCTCCTGTACAAAGTGACTTCTCCATGATCAGAAAGCATAACAATATACCTAATACATTGAAAATTAGGCAAATTGAAGGAACAGAGGACTATGTCCCAAATTAAGGAACAAGATAAAATGCCAGAAGAACTTGGTGAACTGTAAATAAACAATCTAACAGATAAAGGGTTAAAGGTAATGATCATAAAGATGTTTAATGAACTCAGAAGAAAAATGTATGAACACAATGAGAAGTTAAAGAGCTAGAAAACATAAAGAAGAAATAATAGAACTGAAGAATATAATAACTGAAATAAAAATTCACTAGAAGGAATCAACAGTAGAATAGATGAGACAGGGGAATATGCCAGCAAACTGGAAGAGAGAGTAGAAGAAATCACCAAAGCTGAATAGAAAAAAGAATTTTAAAACAGAAGTATAGTATAAGAGATCTCTGGGACCATACTAAGCATAATAACAGTCACATTAGAGGAGTCACAGAAGGAAAAGAGAAAAAAGGGCAGATAATTGAATAAATGATGGCTGAAAATTTACAGCTATCTGGGAAAGAGAACATGCCAGCAAGTACAGAACATCCCAAAAGAGATAAATCCGAGATCCACACCCAAACTCATTGTAATTAAAATGGCAAAAATTAAAGAGAAAAAAAAAATTTATTTTTTCCCTAGGCATCTGAGAGTTTTATTTAAGAAACTTCACAAAGCCCAGTTTGGTCTTAAGCTGCCCTCATGGTTAGTATTTCCTTAGGTCTCATTTACATCTTCTCAAAAGAGGTAAGAAAAAATTGGTAATTCTTTGTAGTAAATTCGTGTTAGCTATTTCAAATTTATCAGCATCATTTATAATAGGAAAATTAGAAATAACCTAAATGCTCAATAGTGGCTGAGTGATAATCTATGTGTCATGGACAGGTATAATATTTAATCATGAAAAGTGTTTATGGTCTAGTGTTGGGGAAAAGTAGAAAGTATATATGCTTGGAATGCAGTTCTTTTATGAAAATGTGTATGTGATGGGGAAGAAATCAAGCAGCAAGGGAAAAGCAACGAGGTATGTACAGGGGAACTCCCATAAAGTTATCAGCTGACTTTTCAGCAGAAACCCTGCAGGCCTATCCCCTTCAACGGCACGGAAAAAAAATTCTGACAAAAATCAACATTCATTTATGAGAAAAACTCTCAACAAAGTTAGTATAGAGGGGACATAACAAATGCCATATATGACAGACCTACAGCCAACATCATACTTAATGTTGAAGAGCTGAAAGCATTTCACCTAAGACCAAGAACAAGACAATAATGCCCACTCTCACCACTTTTATTCAATCCAGAAATGAAAGGTCTAGCTATAGTGATCAGGAAAGGGAAACAAGCAAAAATAAACAAAGAAAAAGCTTTTGCACAGCAAAGGAAACTATCATCAAAACAAAAAGACAACCAACTGATCGGGATAGGATATTTGCAAATAATATCTTTGTTAAGACATTAATATCAAAAATATGCAAAGAGCTCATACAATTAACATCAAAATAACAAACAACTAGATTAAAATAGGGCATAAGGCCTGAATAGATACTTTGTCAAAACATACAGATGGCCAAGAAACATAAAAAGATGTTCAGCATCATTAGTTATCAGAGAAAAGCAAATCAAAACCACAGTATCATTTCACATCTGTCAAAATGATTATTGTCAAAAGACAACAGGGAAACTCTGGTGGTCCAATGGTTAAGACACAGTGCTTTCACTGCTGGGGGCCCAGGTACGATCCCTAGTTGGGGAACTAAGATCCCACAAGCCTCATGGCACAGCCAGAAAAAAAAGAGACAACAAATAAATGTTAGAGAGGATGTGGAATAAAGGGAACCTTTGTGCACTGTTGGTAGGAATGTAAATTGGTGTAGCCACTATGAAAAACACTATGAAGATTTCTCAAAATTTAAAAACAGAGCTACCATACAATCCATCAATTCTATTAATTAGAAAAGATATATGAAACCTTATGTTCCTTGCAGCAATATTTACAATAGCTAATATGAAGCAACCTAAGTGCCCATCGATAGATGAACAGACAAATGTGGTATGTGTACACAATAGAATATTACTCAGCAATAAAAAAGAATGAAATTTTGCCACTTGAAACAACATGAATGGACCTAGAGGTAGCATGCTTAGGAAAATCAGTCAGATAGAGAAAGACAAACACCACAGGATTTCACAGATATGTGGAATCCGAAAAACAAATGAATTAACATGACAAAACAAAAACAGACTCATAGATATAGAAAACGAAGAGGTGGTTGCCATAGGTGGGAGGTGTGGAAGGACATGAGGGCGACTAAGAGGTGCAGGCTTCCAGTTACAAAAAAGCTAAGCCTTGAGAATAAAATATACAACATGAGGAATATAGTCAATAATATTATAATAACTTTTTATGATGATGTCACCACTCAAACTGTGATCATTTCATAACATATAAAAGTTATCAGGGATTTCCCTGGTGGTCCAAGGGCTAAGATTCCCCACTCCCAATGTAGGGGGCCCAGATTCCATCCCTAGTTAGGGAACTAGATCCCACATGCTGCAACTAAGAGCTCACATGCCACAACAAAGATTAAAGCTCCCACATGCACAGCTAAGACCCAGTACAGCCAAGTGAATAATTTAAATATATTCAAAATTAATTAATTAAAATAAAATATCAAATCACTATTCTGTGC
Organism: Bubalus kerabau; assembly: GCF_029407905.1. Classification (NCBI taxonomy): domain Eukaryota; kingdom Metazoa; phylum Chordata; class Mammalia; order Artiodactyla; family Bovidae; genus Bubalus; species Bubalus kerabau. Next base: position 70,439,520 of record NC_073634.1, read on the forward strand.
ACCTGGAAATAACAGTGTGGTAGGTCAATTACACTTCAATTTAAAATATTAAATAAATATTAAATTTAAAATAATAAATATTAGTTATGAAAAAGCCAATAAATAAATACAAGCCCTTTGACATTCTCCCTGTGAGCCCCACCTGAAACTACGTAATACAGAGTACATCTCTTTTCGCTTAAAACTATTTTAAAACTATTTTCCTACTGTAAAAGGGACTTCCCAAATGGCACAGTGTTAAGGAGATACAACAGACCCAGGTGTTCGATCCCTGGGTCAGGAAGATCCCCTAGGAAATAGCAACCCACTCCAGTATTTTTGCCTGGAAAATTCCATCGACAGAGTCTAGAGTGGGCTACAGTCCCTGGGGTTGCAAAGAGCTGGGCATGACTGAGCACAAACACACACACATACACATTGTAAAAGACCAGTTTGAAATTGATGGTAATATGCATTTCCATCCAAGCCTTAAATATTCCCTGTGAATGCAGAGTACCTCATAGATAAAGGTGATGCAGAAGCATTCACACTTAGCTGAACCTGAAGGATCAGGCTTCTCCCCAGCTGGGGTGGATTTCAGGTGACTGAGAAGCAGCCTTTGCTCTGTAGGGTTGGCTCTCGGGTTCACAGGCAGGCTCCAAAGAGTGGGAAAGAAGACAGTGGGAGACCCTCAGACAGGAATAGGAAAGGAGTGATTGATTCCAGGCAAGAGTGGGGAAAGGGAAGAGCTGTCAAACCAGACTACAAATTTTCTGATAATGCACACCTGGAATTAATTCCAGTGTCAAAAAACTAGGGCCCGGGGGTGGGGATGCTGATTCAGCTCTGTGGTCCTGCTGGCTAAAGACATCAGACATGATAGTATGGTCATTGTGCATGTGAGCTCAGTCACTTCAGTTGTGTCCAACTCTGCGACCCTGTAGACGGTAGACACCAGGCTCCTCTGTCCATGGGATTCTCCAGGCAAGAATACTGCAGCATGTTCCTATGCCCTCCTCCAGGGGATCTTCACAGCCCAGGGATCAAACCCGCATCTCCTGTGGCTCCTGCATTGCAGGCAGATTCTTTACCAGTGAGCCACAGTGGAAGCCCAATATGATTACTAATGCTACTGCTGCTAAGTCACTTCAGTCATGTCTGACTCTGTGCGACCCCAGAGACGGCGGCCCAAAAGGCTCCTCTGTCCCTGGGATTCTCCAAGCAAGAACACTGGAGTGGGTTGCCGTTTCCTTCTCCAAAGCATGAAAGTTAAAAGTGAAAGGGAAGTCACTCAGTCCTGTCGGACTCTTCACGACCCCATGGACTGCAGCCCACCAGGCTCCTCCGTCCATGGGATTTTCCAGGCAAGAGTACTAGGATGTAGCAAATGACCAAAGGATTATTCAACTTTTGGTGGCAATAACTATACATTTGGGCACGCCTTCCCTGAAAACAGTACTGATAACTGATGGGATTGATCTGAGGGAAAGTCCAGACAGACCCTGTTCAGTTCCTCTCATTCCAAATGGTGGTCACAATGGTGGACTTTAAGCTTTGGGTGAGTAAACCCAGCCTCAAGAATAGTAATGTGGCTCCCAGTCATCCCTTCAGGAAGAGAAGTTTTCTTTCCTGCTTCAAATAGGCATGTAACTGTTTTGTACCAAAACTCCTTTCTAACACCACACCTGGCTGCCTTCTCCACTCCATACAAAATTGGATATAACGAACACCTCTTGGTGCTAACACAGAAATATTGTCACTGTCTGTGTAACACATGTTTTGTTTCCATGGCTTTGCATTGTATGTTTCCATGAAGTTGAACAGACTTTCAGACTCACTCACATTTGTATCTGCTCTGATGACATAATTCCTGCTTCTGAGGAATAGGCCTGCAGTGAGCTCCAGGAGAATTCAAGTCCATGTCTTACCTTCATCGGGCATTTCCATTTGCCCCATTAGAGTTGCCAAAACAGACTCTTTTTCAAAAAGCTCAGGCCACTACACATATTACTGGCTGAGACTATCAGTTCTCTAAAATGCTAAACTTTTATATTTAGATCAGCATCTTCATAGGTTTTTCAATATTTGCTTTTAGGGGATTCTTAGAAGATTATTACCTTTATTTAGTCTTGAACCATTAGTAAAAACAAATAGATCCCATTCAGCTCTATGTCCTGGACATAGTTTTCTTGCTTCTAATTAATAGTAACTGGTAGTTGATTTTCTAAAAAAAAAAAAAAAATTAATTTCCTTTGTAACTTAGTAATAGGAAAGAAGAAAAGCTTCCTAAACCTGATAAAATGTATCCACAAAAACTACTCAGACATTATATTTAAAGTTGAAGTATTAGGGGTATTTCCCTTAAAATAAAAAACAAGAAAGGATTCTAACCATCACCATTACTGCCCTAACCAGTGCAATAACACAACGTTATAAAAACAGTTATAAAAATCAGGGAGAAAAAAACTGTCATTATTTGCAGATCATATAATGGATCAACTTAAGAGGAGCCTGGCTAGCTGCAGTCCACAGGGTCACAAATAGTCGGACATGACTGAGCAACTAAAATAACAACAGATCAATATAAGAATCAACTTAAAAATTACTACAGCTAACAAAGAAGGTCAGTGAGCTAGACAGGGACATGACCAACACAGTCAATGAGCATACCTGTTAGCGCTCTGTCCATTCATAATAGAAATATGTATAAATTATGAAATTTTAAAATTATGTATAAATTATACACATATATGTATATATATAGTAACTAGAAAAAAACCTAGCCAAAAAATGTGCAGAACCTATAGGAAGACAGCTATAAAACTTTATGAATTACCCTTCATAAAAAGAGAGATGTACTACATTTCTAAATTGGAAAACTGAATACTAAAAAGATGTCAGATCTCCACTATATAGAAAGAGATTCCAGATGGACTTTTAAAAAGGGAGAGAGAATGTAAAAGAAGTGTTCTTGCTTCTAATTAATGGTGACTGTTCATTGGCAGGCCTGTCCATGAACGGAAGGTTCTTTTTATCTTGCCAATCAACCTTCAGGGAAAATCAAGAAAAGGGCAAAAAGAAGAACGGAAGGCAGGGAAGAACTGTCTTCTCTATGGTCATAGCAAGAAGAAACAGAAAAATGAAAGGGTCCTCTCACCCCTACACTCTGACACTGAAGTAGACTGTGTATTAGTGTAGCCCTCCAGTAATAATTTATGCATACGGTGCCCAACCCACAGTAGTTAATCAATTGCAGTTGAGTGAATAAACGTACAAATGAAGAATCCCAACAAGTCCCATGTTTAAGCAAATCAACAGAAGAAACAGCTGTATCCGAGACAATGTTTACTTTCAAGAACCAGCAGTGGTAAAGAGGTTCTTCCTTTCCCCACTGCCTTTGAGCAAATATTCAAACTGTGGACTCTCACTGGGTGGTATTGAATAAATTCCTATGCAAATTCATTAACTCCATCCACTGACTGAATTACTTTTCAATGCATACACATTCCTTCACATTCTATGTCAGTTGAGGTCAAGTCCTTTTTGCCTGGGAGGAAAAATAAGAGTAGATGCCAGGAATTTAGGGTATGTGCCAAAAGGGAAAAAAGGCGCCAGCACTGGCAGCCTCCAGAAGAATCAGCTCCAATTTCCCTTGTTTGTTTATCAAATGTCCTATCACAGGACCAGATTCCCTGCCACTCTGTAAGTGCATAGAGCACGACTCAACAACCCTGTCATGGTTCATTGAGGAAATAGCAAGAATCTAGAATCAAGAGTCAAGCTGTCGTGATACTCAATAGTGCATTCATCAACAAAGCAGCTGTTCATCTGTAGATCTGGGCTCTGATATTTCACAACTGCCTGAGCGGGCTTCGTTCAGTCCATGATAAGTAGATCTCACCCCGGGTTGCTGAGCCTGTCATCTTCACTCTCAAGGCTGCTTATGTTGTTGCCTTTGGTAGATTACAAAAACGAACATTCACTTTCTTATTTGTCTTTCTTTATCTTTGAATGAGCAGTGAAGAGAGTTTCCGTATATCCCCTCTTCCTGGAACAGTCTTCCGTGTTATTAACATCTTGCATTCAGTTCAGTTCAGTTCAGTTCAGTCTCTCAGTCATGTCCAACTCTTTGTGACCCCATGAATTGCAGCACGCCAGGCCTCCCTGTCCATCACCAACTCCCAGAGTTCACTCAAACTCACGTCCATCGAGTCAGTGATGCCATCCAGCCATCTCGTCCTCTGTCGTCCCATTCTCCTCCTGCCCCCAATCCCTCCCAGCATCAGGGTCTTTTCCAAAGAGTCAACTCTTCGCATGAGGTGGCCAAAGTATTGGAGTTTCAGCTTTAGCATCATTCCTTCCAAAGAAATCCCAGGACTGATCTCCTTTAGAATGAACTGGTTGGATCTCCTTGCAGTCCAAGGGACTCTCAAGAGTCTTCTCCAACACCACAGTTCAAAAGCATCAATTCTTCAGTGCTCAGCTTTCTTCACAGTCCAACTCTTGCATCCATACATGACCACTGGAAAAACCATAGCCTTGACTAGATGGACCTTTGTTGGCAAAGTAATGTCTCTGCTTTTGAATATGCTATCTAGGTTGGTTCATAACTTTCCTTCTAAGGAGTAAGCGTCTTTTAATTTCATGGCTGCAATCACCATCTGCAGTGATTTTGGAGCCCTAAAAAGTAAAGTCTGACACTGTTTCCACTGTTTCCCTATCTATTTCCCATCAAGTCATGGGACCGGATGCCATGATCTTCATTTTCTGAATGTTGAGCTTTAAGCCAACTTTTTCACTCTCCTCTTTCACTTTCACCAAAGAAGCTTTTTAGTTCCTCTTCACTTTCTGCCATAAGGGTGTCGTCATCTGCATATCTGAGGTTATTGATATTTCTCCCAGCAATCTTGATTCCAGCTTGTACTTCTTCCAGCCCAGCATTTCTCATGATGTACTCTGCATATAAGTTAAATAAGTAGGGTGACAATATATAGCCTTGACATACTCCTTTTCCTATTTGGAACCAGTCTGTTGTTGCATGTCCAGTTCTAACTGTTGCTTCCTGACCTGCATACAGATTTCTCAAAGGGCAGGTCAGGTGGTCTGATATTCCTATTTCTTTCAGAATTTTCCACAGTTTATTGTGATCCACACAGTCAAAGGCTTTGGCATAGTCAATAAAGCAGAAATAAATGTTTTTCTGGAACTCTCTTGCTTTTTCCATGATCCAGCAGATGTTAGCAATTTGATCTCTGGTTCTTCTGCCTTTTCTAAAACCAGCTTGAACATCTGGAAGTTCACGGGTCACATATTGCTGAAGCCTGACTTGGAAAATTTTGAGCATTACTTTACTAGCGTGTGAGATGAGTGCAATTGTGCAGTAGTTTGAGCATTCTTTGGCATTGCCTTTCTTTGGGATTGGAATGAAAACTGACCTTTTCCAGTCCTGTGGCCACTGCTGAGTTTTCCAAATTTGCTGGCATATTGAGTGCAGCACTTTCACAGCATCATCTTTCAGGATTTGAAAGAGCTCAACTGGAATTCCATCACCTCCACTAGCTTTGTTCGTAGTGATGCTTTCTAAGGCCCACTTGACTTCACATTCCAGGATATCTGGCTCTAGGTCAGTGATCACACCATCGTGATTATCTTGGTCATGAAGATATTTTTTGTACAGTTCTTCTGTGTATTCTTGCCACCTCTTCTTAATATCTTCTGCTTCTGTTAGGTCCATACCATTTCTGTCTTTTATCGAGCCCATCTTTGCATGAAATGTTCCCTTGGTATCTCTAATTTTCTTGAAGAGATCTCTAGTCTTTCCCATTCTGTTGTTTTCCTCTATTTCTTTGCATTGATCACTGAGGAAGGTTTTCTTATCTCTCCTTGCTATTCTTTGGAACTCTGCATTCAGATGCTTATATCTTTCCTTTTCTCCTTTGCCTTTCACCTCTCTTCTTTTCACAGCTATTTGTAAGGCACGACCCTCCATCCATAGTTCATCAGGCACTCTGTCTATCAGATCTAGTCCCTTAAATCTATTTCTCACTTCCACTGTATAGTTACAAGGAATTTGATTTAGGTCATACCTGAATGGTCTAGTGGTTTTCCCCACTTTCTTCAATTTAAGTCTGAATTTGGCAAAAAAGAGTTCATGATCTGAGCCACAGTCAGCTCCCAGTCTTGTTTTTGCTGACTGTATAGAGCTTCTCCATCTTTGGCTGCAAAGAATATAATCAATCTGATTTCGGTGTTGACCATCTGGTGATGTCCATGTGTAGAGTCTTCTCTTGTGTTGTTGGAAGAGGGTGTTTGCTATGACCAGTGCGTTCTCTTGGCAAAACTCTATTAGCCTTTGCCCTACTTCATTCCGTACTCCAAGGCCAAATTTGCCTGTTACCCCAGGTGTTTCTTGACTTCCTACTTTTGCATTCCAGTCCCCTATAATGAAAAGGACATATTTTTTTGGATGTTAGTTCTAAAAGGTCTTGTAGGTCTTCATAGAACCATTCAACTTCAGCTTCTTCAGCGTTACTGGTTGGGGCATAGACTTGGATTACTGTGATATTGAATGGTTTGCCTTGGAAACGAACAGAGCTCATTCTGTCGTTTTTGAGATGGCATCCAAGTACTGCATTTCGGACTCTTTTGTTGACCATGATGGCTACTCCATTTCCTCTAAGGGATTCCTGCCCGCAGTAGTAGATATAATGGTCATCTGAGTTAAATTCACCCATTCCAGTCCATTTTAGTTCGCCGATTTCTAGAATGTCGATGTTCACTCTTGCCATCTCCTGTTTGACCACTTCCAATTTGCCTTGATTCATGGACCTAACATTCCAGGTTCCTATGCAATATTGCTCTTTACAGCATCGGACCTTGCTTCTATCACCAGTCACATCCACAACTGGGTATTGTTTTTGCTTTGGCTCCATCCCTTCATTCTTTCTGGAGTTATTTCTCCACTGATCTCCAGTAGCATATTGGGCACCTACCGACCTGGGGAGTTTCTCTTTTAGTATCCTATCATTTTGTCTTTTCATACTGTTCATGGGGTTCTCAAGGCAAGAATACTGAAGTGGTTTGCCATTCCCTTCTCCAGTGGACCACATTCTGTCAGACCTCTCCACCATGACCCACCTGTCTTGGGTGGCCCCACAAGGCATGGCTTAGTTTCATTGAATTAGACAAGGCTGTGGTCCACATGATTAGATTGACTAGTTTTCTGTGATTATGGTTTCAGTGTGTCTGCCCTCTGATGCCCTCTTGCAACCACCTACCGTCTTACTTGGGTTTCTCTTAACTTGGACGTGTCGAATCTCTTCACAGCTGCTCCAGCAAAGTGCAGCCGCTGCTCCTTACCTTGGACAAGGGGTATCTCCTCACCACCGCCCCTCCTGACCTTGAACATGGAGTAGCTCTTCTTGGCCCTCCTGCACCCACGCAGCCACCACTCCATATGCATTTAAGAGTCCATGTCTTTACATTGCTTGATAACTCATTTCTTTTTATTGCTGAATAGTATTTCATTGTTTGGATGTACTACAGCATGTTTATCCATTGAAGTGACACTGATGTTCATTATGACTGATTTGAACAGCTCATAGACAGGAATCAGTGGGATGGCTTTATGTTTTCCATAAGATTCTCTAAGGTTTTTCATGTATCTTTATAAACATACATGGATGGTTTCATAGATGGTGTTTCATGGAGCAGGAGGATAAAAGTCACCCATTATCCCAACACCAAAACAAAATCTCTTAAACAGTTTAATTTCTTTCCAGTCATTTTTTTACATATTCCCACTGTAAAGTACGGAAGTCAGAATAAATGCAATTTTTATCTTGTTTTTCTCACTTAATACTATGAAATTTTGTAGTGGATAGTATGGTTCTCTGCCAAGAACACTTCCTCAAGGCTAACAAATGACATACCAACCCCCAGCTGCTGGGTATATTAGTTGCTGGCAGCTCACAGCTAATTCCCTCACTAGGACTTGTTCTTGGCCTTGGCCGAGGTTATGCTCCCTCCTGGGTGAGCCCATGCCAGTGACAGGCTGATGCATAGATGTAGAGAACCCTCTTGTCTCAAATTGAGAAAACTCAGAAGAACCATGTTAGCTCCAGAGATCCCTTTAGAATCAGGTGAGGCTTCAGTTACAGCTACACTGAAAACCAGCTCCCTTATTTACTTCTAATCTGAGAGCACCACCCCCTCTCCCCCCATATAGCTCATCAACTCTGTTTCAAGGAATCTAAGACAGCTGTCACCAGAAATGGTCTTAGGAAGCAGACTCTAACATTGAATTCTGTAGCTGGGTGACTTACACCAATCCCTTGGGAAATCCCTTGGGCAACCCCATCACTGATGGTAAATGGAGAATGGAGAGCCCTTGGCATGCTCTGGTGATATAATTATTAAAACTTTCACAAATGGTAGAACTGGGATGGGATACTGGTAGAAGGAGGCTTTTGACAGGAACGGAGTAAAGGGACAAAGTAAGGTAATTAAATAGTTGATTCCACTGAGGGATCATAAGTAAGGAAAAAAGTATGAGAGACCCCTATAAGTTTATGATCACTCAAGAAAACAGGTTTGCTTAACCACAAAACCAAGAAGGCTTAGTTAGCAACAAAACCATGCAACAGAAGCATGCCCCAAAACAATGGTGAAATGAGACTCACATGCTGCCCAGGGAACTCAGAGAATCAGTGATTCCTAGCACATGCTACTCCGTTGCGCACCAAAAACAAAAACACAAGGAAAAGGTGACATTATACTGAAACCTGAGGTGATTTACCATGTTTTAGTATATGTTATCTCCTTTTGCTCATTTCCATTGCCCCCATGACGGTCCTGGCTTGTCCATGTAAGGAGAAAAAAACCCCTCCACCCATCGTGGAGGAGGAATTGATGATAAAAGCTTGACACCTACACAAGAATGAGGAAGAAGATGGTTTTCTCCCCCTCCTCACTTTTCCTCTGATTGTAAAACATGGTAACTGCATTCTCTGGATAGCAAGCGCCCTCTCACCCACTCACTTGTAAACTTCACAAGCATCCTATTTTAATAAATCACTTTTTAGCTATCACTTTGCCACTCACTGAATTCTTTCCACTCTGAGACATAAGAACTAGAGCTCCTCAGAGCCCCTTGAGATGCATTTCTGTGGGTTCAATCTGGTCATGTAAGGCTTTTGATGAGAAATCCACTGACAGCTTGTGGGGTTTCCCTTGTTAAGTTACAAACTTCTTTTCTCTTGCTGCTTTTAAGTCTTTGATTTTGACAGTTTTATTCTAATGGGTCTTGGAGAATATATCCTTATGTTGAGTTTGTTGGGGGGACTTATTCACTTCATGAACTTAATGTCTAAATCTCTCCCCAGATTTGGGAAGTTCTTAGCCATTATTTCTTTAAATAAGCTTTCCATGCCCTTCTCCCTCTCTTTTCCTTCTGGGACTCCCATAATTTGCAGATTGTTTCTTTTGATGGTGACCCAAAAATTGTGTAGGTTTTATTCACTCTTTTTTAATCTTCTAAATTTGTTCTCCTCTGGATAATTTCATAGTTATTGTCTTTTAATTCAAAGATTTTTTTTTTCTGCTTGCTTCATTCTGTTGTAGATGCTCTCTATTGCATTTTTTATTTCATTCACTGTATTCTTTGACTCTGGAGTGTCTGTTTGGTTCTTTTTAATGATTTCTGTGTCTTTGTTAAACTTCTCATTTTTTGTGTGCATTGTTTTCCTGACTCTGTTAAATTATCTTTCTGTGTGTTTGGGGTTTTTTTGTTGTTTGTTTGTTTGTTTTTGTAGCTCATTGAGCTTCATTAAAACCTTTTTTGTTTGTTTGTTTTTGAAATCTATCTTGGGTAAATCACAGATCTCCGTGTTTTAGGATTAGTCACTGGAAGAATTATTCTGATCTTTCAGTGACATCGTATTTCCTTGATATTTCATGTTCCCTGAAGGCTTGCATTGCTGTCTTTGCATTTGAACTTGTCATCACCTCCTCTGGTCTTCACAAATTGACTTCAGGAGAAAATTAACTTCCACCAGCCCTGCTAAGGATGCTGAGGTTTTCTCAGACCAGTTTTACCTGGCTATTCCTGCTCTCCCCTTATTTCTCCCTCTTGTGGCAGGCTTCTTAACTTTGTATGCCTACTCTCAGTCTTGCAGTACACTAGCCTCTTTTTTGCTCTCAGAGTAGAACTAAAGCTCAGCTTTGTGGTCTCTCCCTGGCCGGGCAGTAGTTCAGGTTTCTGTGTGTCCTCAACTAGCCATCTGCCAAGGCTTGTTCACACCACCATCGTGAGCATGCCCAAGGATCTGGCCACAGCATGGGGAAGTGTGTGGGCGAGGCATCCAGAGCACTGGGGGTGCAACAGGCCAGTTGGGGTATCCATAATGCTTCTCCAGGGCCTCATTGGTGGGTTTCTTTATGGAGTCCCACAGGTCAAGAGGCAGTTAGTAGGATCCACATCCTTTCAGGGCCCTCCAGCCCCACCTGCCTCTCTCCCAGCTTCTCCTCTACTGCCCCCACCTACAATCATTCAACTCACAACTAAGTACTCTGGACGGGACAAAAGAGAAATGGACCTCTGCGGCCGCATCCCACACAGCTGGGGAAGCTGGTGGTCACTCACTCTCTCACTTCCCACATGGGAGAAATCACAAGCTGAAGAGGGACCTCACCAAAGTCTATATGCCTGTTATCTGATGAGCAAGTCTTCCCTGGGTCCCTTGGCATATGGTGCTGGATCCCAACCTCCCACAAAGATACTTTCTCCATAGACAGGTGCCTAAGCTGTTGTTGAGGGGATAATACAAGAGAGGGATGTCTTATTTGTCCATCTTGCTGACATCACCCCATAGATTTGACATATCTAACCTTAGTCTACATATACTACTGTTTTAAAAAATACAAGAACTTAGACTTTTAAATCGAATCATATGTTCCAAACCTGTTTTTTATTTTTGTTCAGTATTTCAGTTCTACTTGTTTTGTAATTTTTATACATCTTTAGACATTAGTTTTTATTAAACTCAATCATTTATTTATAGATAGCCACATATTTAAAGATTTATTTCATTCCTTCTTGCAGTAGACCATCAAATTTTTGTGTACCCTAAGGGCATCTTTAGAATTTCCTTAATGTAAAATCTGTTAATTAAAACGTCTCTGATTTTTTCATTTGACCAAACAATACTTATATTTCCCTCTTTCCCTCCTGATAGTTTCACTGTGTGTAAAGTTCTAGGATGACAGTTACCTTCTCTCAGAATACTGAAGATATTAATATTATTCCAATGTCTTATGGACACCACTTTGTTTTGTTTGTGAGCTCCATAGTAAGAATTACTAACAGAAAGGTTCTTTAATCTGTCTTTACATTCTGGCTATGTTTAAGACCTATCCACAGTCTTTGGTATTCTTCAGTTCTACTACTGTCTAAGGAAAATTTTGCTTATATTGCTATAAATTCATTGACCTTCTTAAAACTGCAGTATGCATGCATGTTTCATCAATTCTGGAAATTTTTTAGTCATTACTCAATATCACTTCAAAAACTGCCTCTCTTTCATTCTTGTTCTCCTTCCTCCTAGAAGTCCAATTAGACATAAGTTAGACCTCCTCACCCTGTCCTTCATGCCTCTTAACCTGTCTTTCATATTTGCTACTACTTTGTCCCTCTGTTTTGCATTCTGGATAATTTCTTCAGATCTATTTTCCTGTTCATGTTTTATCACCAATATCTAGTTCTCTCTTTAAATTTAAACCATCATCTGAGTTTTCTTATTTCAGCTTTTAGATGTGTCTTTCATAAAAATTCTATTTGGCTATTTTTCAACTATGCCTGTTTATTTTTCATAATAACTTAACCTTGTATTTTTAATCACCACTTTTCTTTCTCTAAATATATTAAACATGCTTAAGTTCTATTTTGTGTTTGATACTTCCTATATCTAAAAACTTTGCTGGCCTTATTCTGTGGTTTGTTGTTCCTGCTGGCTTTTGCTCCGAGTGCTGCCTTGTCTCCTTAAATGCTTTTTGACTCTGTCTCTTAGCCCACATTCCTCTGAACTTTATTCATGGAAAACTTTGAGGGTTTTGTTGTGATTGCATTTCTCCAAAGAGGATTTATTTTTGCTTCTTCCAAACTTCAGGAATCATTACCAATCCAGACCTATTTTAAAATAAAATTTGACCTAAGAGTATTTAGAGTCAAGCAGGTAGCATAAATTTGAGTTACAAACTTGAATGAGTGCCAGTTTATGGTTAGGAAATCTCAAGAGAAATTTTCTCCCTTAACCCAACACAGACGAGCAAGCTTCCTTGCTATTTCTATCTGTAAAGCAGTATATTTTTCAACTTCATTCATACACTATGCTGTCTTTTATTGTTACAGCTCCTTCCTTTGGCTTTTGCCTCCTATTAACTCTACAACATGTGATCATCAAAATGAAAGCTGGGTCTCATTAAAGAAATGAGTGCTTCCAGAGGTGGTACACACAAAAAAATATACGGTGAGACTGGAACATTTTGTTGTATCAGAGAGTAAGAAATTGTTCCAAAAAAAGATTGCAAGATATTTTAAAAAGGAACTAGAATGAATGGATTCCCACTGTTCACATCTGGGAAAATTTGGCCTCATAATAAACTGTGACAGTGATAGAGTAAAATTCATGTAAAGGAATAAGAATCCATGTGTTTATACTGAAATAGAGCACCATATGCTAGAGAGGTAGATGATAGATACAGAGATATAGACAAAAAAATTTTTTTAAACTTCCTTATAATAGAATGTTAACAAATAAATGTCAACTACAGAAAGAATGATATGATTAGCTAATCACCATTTGACAACCACAATAGTATTTCAAGTAAGAATGAAAAATAGATATTGAAATTAATGGGCAGAATTGTAACAAAAACAGGATATTTAGATAGTCTCAAAATATTTCACCAGAGATACTTATTAATTATAAAAAACTTTATAATGGAGAAAACTGGCAGATCTTCAGCAAGCAATCACAAATGAAAAATGATATCCTGTTCTTCTGTATATGAACAACTGACAAGGACATACCATCACTTCTGTTAACATTCTTGCCAAAAAATGTATGAGCTAAATCTCATCACAAGGAAACATCAGACAAATACAAATTGAAGGAAATTTTACAAAATAACTGACCTACTCTCTTTAGAAATATCAAGACCATGGAAAGATAAAGATTATAGAATTTTCTAGATTAAAGGATACTAATGAGACCAAAAACACAGCCTATGACCCTGCATTGAATATTGGATCAGAAGATTTTTGTTGTCAATGATATAAAGGCCCTTAATGGGACAACCGGAAAAATTTGAATGAGGTCTATGCTGCTGCTGCTAAGTCGCTTCAGTCGTGTCTGACTCTGTGTGACCCCATAGACAGCAGCCCACCAGGCTCCCCCGTCCCTGGGATTCTCCAGGCAAGAATACTGGAGTGGGTTGCCATTTCCTTCTCCAATGCATGAAAGTGAAAAGTCAAAGTGAAGTCACTCAGTCGTGTCTGACTCTTAGCGACCTCATGGAGTGCAGCCTTCCAGGGTCCTCCATCCATGGGATTTTCCAGGCAAGAGTACTGGAGTGGGGTGCCATTGCCTTCTCCAAATGAAGTCTATAGAATAGATAATAATATTGTATTCATGCTAATTTATGATTTTGATAATAATACTATAGTTATATAAGAGAATATTCCTGTTTGTAGTGAAAATATATAGAAAGAGCTAGAAAGAAGGAGTGGAGAAGGAAATGGCAACCGACTCCATTGTTGCCTGGAGAATCCCACAGACAAAGGAGCCTGCTGGACTACAGTCCATGGGTCGCAAAGAGTCGGGCACAACTGAGTGACTAAACAACAACAGAAAGAAGGAGAAAGAGAAGAAGAGGAAGAAGAAGGAAAGGAGGAAGAACAGATATAAGCACAGATACTGATGAGATGATGATATGGCCATAAAAAGGGGGGAAGGAAGAATAAAGCAAAGGTGGTAAAATATTAACCATGTGAAAAAAATGGGAATCTGGGTGAAGAATATACTCTAAGACTCTTTATACCACTGTCCCATTTGGAACATTTTTGTAGTCCAGAACCAGGACTATGATCAGGGTCTGGTAGGTCCAGATCCCCACTCTCACCTATCTCGCAAAGGGAGGCTGTGCTGGAGCTGAGGGATGCTAAGGACAGCCTGAGTTAAAGGAGTCAGAATCAGCAGAGCTGGGGAATGATGAGGACTGAGGGAGCCATAAGGCCAGGGACAAGACAGTGCAAGCAGATGGGCCACTAGTACCTGGCACTCAACAACGCCAACAAAAACCACAAGAATAGAATATACTGACTGCAAATGACAGATTCGCAGTTCCTGGAGAAAAAGTACTCTGTCCGATAGTTTCAAGCTAACCAGTTTCTTATATTAACTACAGATTTGGGGAATTAGAGAGCAAATAAAGCCATTGTAATTTAATGTGAGACTTGTTGAAGCTCTCTCAACACATATTGCTCTAAATACTCTAGAACTGTACTATCTCGTGTGGTAGTCACTAGGTCTGTGGGGCATTCTAATTTAAATTATTTTTAAAATAAATAAAAGTTTAAAATTCATTTCTTTAGTCACATGAGCCACATTTCAAGTACTCAATAGCCACATGTGGCTAGTGGTTTATAGCTATTATTACTGTACAGTATAGATACTGAACACTTCCATTGTTACTGAAAATTCTGGGCAGTCTATAAATCTTCAGATAACATTGTATATTACATTATACATTGTATATTCAGTTACAGAAGCTGAAGAGCTTGTCATTGATGAAGATAGCTGTGATTATTTATTTCATTGTCTTTGAGTCATGGAAAATTGGCAAAACATGAGAAATACCTTTAATAAAGCCCACACACTCCACTTCCTATTGAATTCAATACCAGGATAGCTCTTTTTGCCAAAGAAGAGAGGCTCATCAAGAAGAATCAGGAGTAATAAAGGACCTTGAGACTATTGCAAACATTGTTGAGAAGATTCTGATATTCTTATGTCCTCCGATTTCTTGGTTGGTCTACATTTCTCCCCATCCTCCACCCCCACCTCCACACTATGGAAAATATTGTACATGTTTCATTTATTATACAGAATGGTTTGGCAAGGATGCCTTGACCAAGACAAATTTCCAATAATAAAGCCTGTAACATTACCCAAGAAAGTAAGGAAATTGACCTCAATATCCACATTAGGAGCTAAGGAGTTGGAGCTCTGAGTTATTAGGACTGGAATGGAATTGTGAGCCACTAAACTTTCATAGCCTATGAGCACTTCATGTCAGAGCTGACAAAACTGGCTTGCTTGAGGCAAGCTGAAGTGAACATGGTCCGTGATCACCGATGGATATCTTAAATGCACTCAAGTGGAATCCAAAAAATAAAAAAGAAATGCAGCGTTTCATATTACGTATGCAACACTTGAAAGCACGCAAAATAACTGATTGTTTTTAATATAATATATGTGAGAAAACATATACAGTTGCATGATAATAATAAATACCAACTTCAAATAGTGGTTATCTCTAGAGAGACAGGGAGAGGGGAAACATCAGGAAGGAAGACAGAAAGCTTCAGCTGGATATACAAAAATTTTCTTTAAAAAAAATCTAGAGACTTCCCTGGTGGCCCAGCAGTCAAAACTCTGAGCTCCCAACACAAAGGGCCCCGGTTTGACCTGGTCAGGGAACTAGATCCCACACACCACAACCAAAAGCCTGCATGCCTCAACTAAGGATCCCATATACATCAACAAAGACTCGGCACAGCCAAATAAAGAAAAACAACTATTTTTAAAATTTAAAATATGGGACAAGGATGGTTCTTTGGTAGAGTCTTACAGAACCATCAGTGGGTACAGAAAGTATCAAATATATTATTTTGGGAATGTTTCTATCTGTTTGAAGTTTTTCTTAATGAAAGAAAAATTTAATATAATACATTCTACTTCTCCCATTTTGTATTTGCGTGATCCCCAGCCTCCCTTTTATCTAGTTGCAAATAAGATCAAATAATACTGGATGAGCTGTTGAGAGAAGTTCAGGAGACACTCAGAAACCAATCAAGACATCTGCACAGGGTATGGAAGAGGGCTCCGGAGTGGCCAGGGAGCAGGGTGCATGGTGGGCTAGACCAGCCCATTGGATATGTGGCATGCAGTCGTCATGCTCTACTCAAGTAGAGATGGTCCATTTCTTTTGGACCAAAGCAGCTTGGAGGAATGAAGCTGGGTTCTTACATTCCAGTGAAAACAGAAAGGATTGGATTTGGAAGCCTCTCTGCTTACTTTGGCTGGCCAAGATTGCTCTTTCCACATCTGTCCTCAGGTTCGGGGAAGCCAAATACGTAGATGTAAATGTATACAGTGGTTCCTGCCCATCAGCACTTCAGGAACCCAGGTCCAACCTTGCAGATCCATAAGGGTTGACCATCACCTACAGGCACCCAAGCAGACTAGGGACTGAAAACAGCTGAGAGAAAAGAAGCCAATTTGTTTTTTCTTTTTTCTTGAAGTATACTTGATTTAAAATGTTGTGATAGTTTCTGGTTTACAGTAAAGTGATTCAGATACGTAGATATTCTTTTTCATTTTCTTTTCCATTGTGGCTTATTATAGGACATTGAATATAGTTCCCAGAGATTGAACCTGGGTCTCCTGCATTTCAGGCAGATTCTTTACCATCTGAACCACCAGGGAAGCCCATGTGGAATCCAAAATATGATACAAACGAATTTATTTACAAATCAGGAACAAACTCACAGACATGGTAAACTAATTTATGGTTACCAAAGAGGAGAGGGGGGAGGAGGGATAAACTAGGAGTTTGGGATTAGCAGATGCGAACTACTGTATATGAAATAGATCCTACTACCAACACAAACAATTAGAAATGGGCAATTCACAGACACAGCAGATTGCTAATTAGTATCCTCAGAGAGATTTGAGGCAACACCACATGAAATAATAGTGAGATACAGTGCAGGCTTCCCTGGTAGCACAGGTGGTAAAGAACCCGCCTGCCATGCAGGAGACCTAGGTTCGATCCCTGGGTGAAGAAGATCCCCTGGAGAAGGAAATGGCAACCCACTCCAGTTTTCTTGCCTGGAGAATTCCATAGACAGAGGAGCCTGGTGGGCTACAGTCCATGCACTGACAAAGAGTTGGACATGACTGAGCGACTAACAGTGCTAAGTCATTTCAGTAGTGTTGGACTCTTTGCAACCCTGTGGGCTGTAGCCTGCCATGCTCCTCTATTCATGGAATTCTCTAGGCAAGAATACTGGAGTAGGTTGCCATTCCCTTCTCCAGGGGATCTTCCCCACCCAGGGATCAAATCCACATCTCTTAAATCTCTTGCACTGGCAGGCAGATTCTTTACCACTAGCACCACTTGGGAAGCCCAGTGAGATACAGTACTACAATTAAAAGGAACAATCCAAAAAGAATTTAATTATCAGAATGATTGGGAAATAAATCTAAGAGAATCTCCTGTGTGTGTGTGTGTGTGTGTGTGTGTGTGTGTGTTAGTTGCTCAGTCATGTCCAACTCTTTGCAACCCAAAAGACTATAGCCCACCAGGCTCCTCTGTCCATGCCCTCCAGGCTCCTCTTTCCATGGAATTTTCCAGGTAAGAATATCGGAGTGGATTGCCATTCCTTTCTCCAGGGAATCTTCCCCACCCAGGGATTGAACCTGGGCCTCCTGCATTGCAGGCAGATTCTTTACCACCTGAGCTACCAGGGAAGCAAGAGAATCTCCTAACAAAGAGAACAAAAAAGAAAAGAAAATATAAAATAAAAGAATGAAGATAAGAGAGACTTCCCTGGTGGTCCCATGGTCAAGACTTCACACTTCCAATGCAGAGGGCGTGGGTTTGACCCCTGGTCAGAGAACTAAAATCCTACATACTGCATGGCCAAAAAATAAGATAAATAAATAAATACAAAAAGAATATAAAATAATTTTTAAAAGAAAGAAAGAAGATAAGAGACATGTAGGATTAATTCATCTGACTTGTAGAAGTCCCAAGGGAAAAAAAGAAAAAGAGAGAGAGATAACAGAATCTTTATTTTTCAAATAATACCCGCAAATCCCAGAGTTGAAAGATACAAGTCTTTAGATTGAAAGGTCATCCAACTGCATTGCCCAAAAAAGAGAAAGAAAGAGAAAATGAGAGAAAAACATGTTCAAGACCACCAAGGATAAAGAAAAATATCCTAGAAGTTTCCAGAAAGGGAAAATAAAATTGTCTACAGGAAAACCAGAACTAAACTGACCTCAGACATTGCATCAGAAATACTGAATTCCAGAAAACACTAGAACAGACAGAGCCTTCAAATTTCTGATAAAACTCTAGTTTCAACAGAGAATTGTACACCCTATCAATCTAACATAAAATCAGACAAAGATGACTTTCTTTTCAAGAAAAGAAAAATTTACTTCTTTTTCATAGATACACTTGATGATATATTCCAGCAAAATAAGAGCATAAAAAGAGGAAGACACAGGATTCTGGAAACAACAAATTCAACCCAGGAATTTAAGGTTGCAGAATAAAAACTGTTCAGCACAATGAAAGAAGAGTCAATCCAGACTAGGGCTAAACAACAGAGACCACCAGAGAATAAAAATCAAGGAAAAGGATCTGGATATATTTATTTTTCTTCTTTTTAATTTACCTCTCTTGTCCATTTACACTCCTCAGCTTGTCATCTGTGATTTTTCTCTCCGTGTTTTTAAGATCAATACATTAATAACTATAACTAACATAATCTACTCTTAGTTAGAAACTTAAGCTTATAATTCAGGTAGATAATGTAAGAGAAAAAGAAAGGCAGTTAAAAATTCCAGGAAAAAATAAAAACTGAACAAAAAATTAAATGTAATAAAAATGCAATTAAGTTGGATATGCAATTAAAATATTACATATTCATAAATTTTATTATTAATTTTTAACTTTTGAATCAACAAACAGATAAACCATGAAAATTAATTTTAGTTGTTTTTAATTATTTTCTTTGGAAAAGACCCTGATGCTGAGAAAAATGGAGGGCAGGAGGAGAAGGGGGCAACAGAGGATGAGATGGTTGGACGGCATCATCGACTCAGTGGACTTGAGTTTGAGGAAACTGGGAGATAGTGAAGGACAGGGAAGCCTGGCGGGCTGCAGTTCAGAGTCACAAAGAGTAGGACACAACTGAGTGACTGAACAGCAACAACAAAAAACAAATAATCAAAAATAGTAGTGCAAGCAAACCAGTTAGAAATATGGAGGAAAATCTCACCCTGATTGAAATGTGTTGCTGTTGGGAAGTGACGGGAGAGTGGTTTCAGCAAGTTTTTCTTGAAATGTTTATTACCCTCCCCTTTTTAGAACAGCTTTATTGAGATATGATTTACATTATATTATTCCATGTAAGGGCTTCCCTGGTAGCTCAGCTGGTAAAGAATCCACCTGCAATGCCAGAGACCTGGGTTTGATCCCCAGGTTGGGAAGATCCCCTGGAGAAGACAAAGGCTGCCCAGTCCAGTATTCTGGCCTGGAGAATTCCGTGGACTGTATCATACATGGGGTCCCAAAGAGTCAGACATGATTGACCACAGTTTTCTTCCATGTAAAGTGTGCAACCCAGTGGGTTTAATACATTTACAGACTTGTGCAACCATTGCCACAATCTAATTTTAGATCAGTGTCATCATCCCAGACAGAAAATGTACTGCTCTTTTAATAACAATCCTTGTAGAACTATGTAACTCATTAAACCATGATAAAATAAAAAACTAAATACATGAAAGAAAGCAATGATTAAGTATGGTTTCCTCTAGGAAGCAAGACAGGGCTATGAGTGGTGATGGCATGAGAGATGGGAACTTCTGTCAGCCTTTCTGTAATGTTTCTCTTTTTTGTATTGTAACCACATACACGTATTGCTTTTATTTCATCACTTTCTTTAAAAGTGATAGCAATTCCTTAAGCAAGAACTAATGGAAAGTGATGGATTGAATATGAGGTCTATAGAATATATAATATTGGGTTCATGGTAATTTTATGATTTTGATAATTGTACTGTAGCTGCAAAAAGCCCTTCAGAAGCCCTTTAACGTGAATATTGTCCTTCTGGCACCAGGGCCATCTGGAACAAGAAGAGAGGAACCCAGTGAGTGACTAAGGGCCTGTGGCTGGGTAGCCAACATCTGAGGGGGGGTGGCCAGCCACTGGGACGTGGGGCTGGGCACCTGGACACGGGGCCTGAGAGAGGTGGCCTTTGGGAACAAGAGGTGGAGGACTGGGCCTTGGAGCCCAGGAGCCCAGCCACTACAGACCCAGGCCAGGGCTTGTGACACAGAAGGGTGAGTGTTGATGCCTGGGAGGAAAGAGAAACATGGCATCTGTCACCCAGCCACAGTCACTCTCTTTTTAAAATTTTGCATTTTCCTTTACTTAAAAAAAAAAAAATGACCCCAAGTTGGACTGACTTTTTTTTAATGCCAAGGAATAGCGCTGGCCACATAAGCGTTGTTCTCGCCTCTGCCTTAAGCTCGGCTTCTCATCTGGCTGCCAAGAGAAGTGGCCATTACTCTGCCAGCAAACTGTCTCAGAAAGAAAGAAATGGAAAATGTGAGGAAATTTCCTTCCAACATCCCAGAGAAGCCTAGCCTCAGCACAAGCAGGGAGAATTAACTGCACGATGAACCACACGGGGAAAAAGGAAAACAAAATCCTAATTCCACAGTGCCTGGTGGGTGAGGACCCTGTTGCGGGGCCCTGATGGAGAGATGGGACTAGCTACCCTGGAAATGAGGCGGAATTTGAAGGCTTGGTCTCACGACACGAGGTGGTAAAGGTCTCAGCCTCCAAAGGTGGCTAGGCCTGTCCTGTCGTGACCATCTCTCACTCGTCCCTAAGGGCAAACTCTACTGCCCCCAGTTCCAGGCTGTTGGGGGAGTCTTTGTGAACTCACGGGGGCAATGACACGTGTGCCCCAGCAGGGCTTACCTCACTGATTTTTTTACCCAGGACGCCTGGGCAAGCATCCTGTTATACAAATGGGATGTAACTATTAATTGGAAGGAAAAGAAAACAGCCAACAGAATACTTTACTAGGAAGACAGCCTTAGTAAGGAGGTATTGTCCTGGCTCTGGACAATACTAAGTGGAAAAAAAAATAGCACAAAGGAAAGGGGAGCACAAGCGATACAACGCAATAAATAAGTACTAGGAAAAACAGAAGTACGATGATGTATAGCTTACTTTTCTTTTAATTTATTTCATTTTGATCGCTGACAATCATTTTATCTTAAATATGTTATTGAAAATAAGAAAATGTATATGCAATGCAACTATGCAACTGAAGTACTGAACACAATTTTCAGAACAGTCTTTGTACTTAGGGCTTTTCATGTGGCTCAGTGGTAGAGAATCTGCCTGCCAATGCAGGAGACACAATTTTGATCCCTGGGTCAGGAAGATCCCTTGGAGAAGGAAATGGAGTGACTAAGCACAAACTCTTTGTACATAATTATACTCAGGTGAGCCTCTTCTTTTAACTAGAGACTTGAACAATAAAGGCCTCTGTTCTGTCCTCTTTAGGTGATGAAGACACATAGTACAGAAGTTTGGGGATCAGTCACATCAGGACTGAAGCTGTGGTTCTGCCACTTATTGGCTATGTAACTTTAGGAAAGTCATTTCACGTCTCTGAGTGTCAGTTTCTCCATCTGACTCATGGTAATAGTAACAAGAACTAACACTTTCTGATCATTTTCTCTGTACCAATATTCTATACTCTCAACATACATCAACTCTTTTTATCTTCATGAGAAACTTTCATGTATATTGTTATGAGTTGCTTTGTGTCCTCCCAAAACTTTTATGTTCAAGTCCTACCATGCCTCTGTACTTCATTATGTGACCTTATTTGGAGAGGGAGGTCATTATATGTAATTAGTTAAAATGAGATCATATTAAAGTGGCTGCTGCTGCTAAGTCACTTCAGTTGTGTCCGACTCTGTGTGACCCCATAGACGGCAGCCCACCAGGCTCCCCTGTCCCTGGGATTCTCCAGGCAAGAACACTGGAGTGGGTTGCCATTTCCTTCTCCAATGCATGAAAGTGAAAAGTGAAAGTGAAGTCGCTCAGTCGTGTCTGACCCTCAGCGACCCCATGGACTGCAGCCTACCAGGCTCCTCCATCCATGGTATTCTCTCTGCATATTAAAGTGGAATGGACCCTTAATCCAATGAAGCTGCTGTCCTTATTTTAAAAAGAGAAATTTGGACATGAACATGTGCATACAGAAAGAATACCATGTGAAGATTGGCATTACACTGCCAAGGGAGGAGAAGGGCCTGGAACAGATCCTTCCCTTGTACTGTCAGGGGGAGCCTAGCCCTGCTGACACCTTAATCTCAGACTTCTGGCCTACAGAGCCCTGAGATAGACATCTCTATATGCCATTTCATTCATGGCCCTTTATTAAAAAGGAGCCCTAAATCTAATATAATCAGATTATTAATCTATTTTTCAACAACCCTAAAAATCTAATAAATATACCATTATCATATTTCTACTTTACAGATGAAAAAACCAAAATGTAAGAGCTGAAGTTCATATAATAAGTCGCTGGGCTGGGATCTGAATCCAATCAAAACCTTTACCTTCACCCCTACATTATTACAGTCATGGTATTTAACTTCAGAAGACTGTCATAAGGACCAAGTAAAATAATTCACATAAAACAATTAGCTCTGTGACTAGCACATATTAAGTACTTAACAAATTTAACCATCATTGTTTATTACAACTTCTCTGTGTCCAGAATTGTACACTCAAAACTTATAACATTTAAATACAACTAATTCCCAAATTATAGATAAAAAATAAAAACTAAGACTCAGAACGAGTGACTTGATTGGGATTTTAAAACCAGTCTTTGTTGTTCCGTCACTAAGTTATGTCTGACTCTTTGTAAGCCCATGGACTGCCACACGCCAGGCTTCCCTGTCTTTCACTATCTCCCAGAGTTTGCTCAAACTCATGTCCGTTGAGTGAGTGATATCATCCAACCATCTCATCCTGTCACCCCCTTCTTCTACTGCCCTTGACCTTTTCCAGCATCGGGGTTTTTTCCAATGAGTCAGCTCTTCAAATCAGGTGGCTAAAGTATTGCAGCTTCAGCATCCATTCTTCTAGTGAATTCTCAAGGTTGATTTCCTATAGGATTGACCTCCTTGCTTTCCAAGGGACTCTCCAGAGTCTTCTCCAGCATCAATTCTTCGGCGCTCAGCTTTCTTTATGGACTAACTCTCACATCCGTACATGACTACTGTAAAAACCATAGCTTTGACTATACAGATCTTTGTCAGCAAAGTGATGCCTAGGTTTGTCATAGCTTTTCTTCCAAGCAGTAAATGTCTTTTAACTGCATGGCTGTTGTCATCTTGCTCTAAAACCCATATAAACCATTTCTACTGTCCAATTATCAATCTCTATCTAATTTTATTCTAGAGAAGAATTTCAAAAAGCCTTTGCTGAAAAAATTCTAGCCAAGCTTACTGACTAGATTAGGTAATTCTTTTGGAGACAAGATGAGACTGGTCGGGCTTTCCTGGTGGCTCAGTGGTAAAGAATTCGCCTGCCAATGCAGAAGACACGGATTCCATCCCTGGGTCGGGAAAATCCCACATGCAACTAAGGGGCAACTAAGGCCCTGGACCACAGCTATCGAGCCTGCACTCTAGAGTCAGTGCTCTGCAACAAGAAAAGCCACCACAATCAGAAGCCCGAGCACTACAATGAATAGCCCACACTTGCTGCACCCAGAGAAAAGCCTATGCAGCAATGAAAACCCAGCACAACCAAAATTAAATTAATTAATTAAGAAAAAAAGGTTGGGGCTGTCACTTAAAAAAAATGAGATAGGTCAAGATGGCAGCACCCCTGGGATGAAATGGGTCTGGTAGACCTGGGAGCTACTTGAGTCTCTGTAGGCATAAGTCATAGTTTACATGGATGAGAAGAGACCCAGGGCACAGAGGACACTACCAGAGGATATAAGCTAAAACCCATTAGGTCACTAAAAATAAACTGCTAGAATTAAAGGAGAAATCCTTCCACTACAGGGCTTGATGAAGCAATTCTTAAATAAGACTAAAAAAGCACAACAAATATAGGAAAAGATTCACAAATTTTGACTCAGAATTTTTAAAATTATTTTAAGCAGAATAAACAGTAACAAAGATAAAAACTTTGGAGATGTATTTACAATGATTGTAATCAGCAAGGAACTGGTCTCTAGAAAACATTTTTAAAACTTCTATAAATTAGTAAAAACAAGGCAAATAGTCC
Source organism: Bubalus kerabau (assembly GCF_029407905.1). NCBI lineage: Eukaryota > Metazoa > Chordata > Mammalia > Artiodactyla > Bovidae > Bubalus > Bubalus kerabau. The sequence goes on from NC_073634.1 coordinate 70,463,916, forward strand.
TTCAGGAAAAACTGGTTCAGACTTTGAAGTCTCTGCCAGAACCATAAGATACAGGAAGGTTTGCATTTTGTGTTCTGTTACCCATGAAATATGGGGAGTATGCTAAGTGTGCTCCAGGAGACATGAACCAGAATGTTCTCTGCAATATTATTTGGAATAGTAGAAAATGAAAACCTGGTTCTCTGCAGTGTTATTTGGAATAGTAAAAAATGAAAACAACCTGGATGGATAAATAAATGGTGTCATATTCATAAAAAATGAACTAGAGTTTGTAGTATCTATGTGGATAAATCTCAGAACACATAATATTGAGTGAAAAAAGAAGTTGAAGGATAGATGTGGCATTATCCCTTCTCTGTAAAATTTATAAATATGCAAAGTAATCCAATGTGTTATTTAAAGCTAAAAGTGTATGTTATAAACTTGTACAGAGGCATGATAAATAGCAACATCATAATTAGAAAGATAAGTGGGTACTGGGGTGCAGAGGAAGACACAGGAAGTTTCAAATGCACTTTCTACTTATTAAACTAAATGATGCATACATGAATGTTGATAAATTATTCTCTAAGTTTTCAGTAAATCTTATGTAATTTCACAATTTAAAAATAATGAGAGAACTTCTCTGGTGGTTCTGTGGTTAGGACTTTGACTTCCAATGCAGTGGAGTGTAGGTTCCATCCCTTGTCAGGGAGTTAAGATCCCATTGCCTCATGGCCAAAAAATCAAAAACATAAAACAGAAGCAATATTGTACCAAACTCAATAAAGACTTTAAAATAAATAAAAATAATGGGAAATTTTTTCTAATAGAATTCTAAGAGAGTAACATCAGCAAGATAGCCAAATAAGAAGTCCCTTGTTTGTATCCCACCCCACAACAACTATTTGGCTTCCATCCAGATAAAAGTGCCTTTGTGGGAGATGTGGGATCCATCACCATATGCCAAGGAAATTGAGAGGAGTCTCATCCACCCTTGTGTCAGGTAGTAGACAAACAGATTTCAGTCCTAACTATGGATCCAAATGGACTGGGATGAGTGAATTTAACTCAGATGACCATTATATCTACTACTGTGGGCAGGAATCCCTTAGAAGAAATGGAGTAGCCATCAAGGTCAACAAAAGAGTCCGAAATGCAGTACTTGGATGCCATCTCAAAAACAACAGAATGAGCTCTGTTCGTTTCCAAGGCAAACCATTCAATATCACAGTAATCCAAGTCTATGCCCCAACCAGTAACACTGAAGAAGCTGATTGAATGGTTCTATGAAAACTTACAAGACCTTCTAGAACAAACAGCCAAAAAAGATGTCCTTTTCATTATAGAGGACTGGAATGCAAAAGTAGGAAGTCAAGAAACACCTTTGGGTAACAGGCAAATTTGGCCTTGGAATACAGGGCAAAGGCTAATAGAGTTTTGCCAAGAGAACACACCGGTCATAGCAAACACCCTCTTCCAACAACACAAGAGAAGACTCTACACATGGACATCACCAGATGGTCAACACCGAAATCAGATTGATTATATTCTTTGCAGCCAAATTGGAGAAGCTCTATACAGTCAGCAAAAACAAGACCGGGAGCTGACTGTGGCTCAGATCATGAACTCTTTATTGCCAAATTCAGACTTAAATTGAAGAAAGTAGGGAAAACCACTGGACCATTCAGGTATGACCTAAATCAAATCCCTTATGATTATACAGTGGAAGTGAGAAATAGATTCAAGGGACTAGATCTGATAGACAGAGTGCCTGATGAACTATGGACGGAGGTTCGTGACATTGTACAGGAGACAGGGATCAAGGCCATCCCCATGGAAAAGAAGTGCAAAAAAGCAAAATGGCTGTCTAGGGAGGCCTTACAAATAGCTATGAAAAGAAGAGACGTGAAAAGCAAAGGAGAACAGGAAAGATATAAGCATCTGAATGCAGAGTTCCAAAGAATAGCAACGAAAGATAAGAAACCCTCCTCAGAGATCAATGCAAAGAAATAGAGGAAAACAACAGAATGGGAAAGACTAGATTCTCTTCAAGAAAATTAGTGATACCAAGGGAACATTTCATGCAAAGATGGGCTCGATAAAAGACAGAAATGGTAAGGACCTAACAGAAGCAGAAGATATTAAGAAGAGGTGGCAAGAATACACAGAAGAACTGTACAAAAAAGATCTTCATGACCAAGATAATCACGATGGTGAGATCACTCACCTAGAGCCAGACATCCTGGAATGTGAATTCAAGTGGGCCTTAGAAAGCATCACTACGAACAAAGCTAGTGGAGGTGATAGAATTCCAGTTGAGCTATTTCAAATACTGAAAGATGATGCTGTGAAAGTGCTATACTCAATATGCCAGCAAATTTGGAAATCTCAGCAGTGGCCACAGGACTGGAAAAGGTCAGTTTTCATTCCAATCCCAAAGAAAAACAATGCCAAAGAATGCTCAAACTACCGCCCAATTGCACTCATCTCACATGCTAATAAAGTCATGCTCAAAATTCTCTAAGCCAGGCTTCAGCAATACATGAACCGTGAACTTCCAGATGTTCAAGCTGGTTTTAGAAAAGGCAGAGAACCAGAGAGCAAATTGCCAACATCCGCTGAATCATGGAAAAAGCAAGAGAGGTCCAGAAAAACATCTATTTCTGCTTTATTGACTATGCCAAAGCCTTTGACTGTGTGGATCACAATAAACTGTGGAAAATTCTGAAAGAGATGAGAATACCAGACTACCTGACCTGCCCCTTGAGAAACCTGTATGGAGGAAGCAACAGTTAGAACTGGACATGGAACAACAGACTGGTTCCAAACAGGAAAAGGAGTACGTCAAGGCTGTATATTGTCACCCTACTTATTTAACTTATATGCAGAGTACATCATGAGAAACGCTGGGCTGGAAGAAGCACAAGCTGGAATCAAGATTGCTGGGAGAAATATCAATAACCTCAGATATGCAGATGACACCACCCTTATGGCAGAAAGTGAAGAGGAACTAAAAAGCCTCTTGATGAAAGTGAAAGAGGAGAGTGAAAAAGTTGGCTTAAATCTCAACATTCAGAAAACGAAGATCATGGCATCTTGTCCCATCACTTCATGAGAAATAGATGGGGAAACAGTGGAAACAGTGTCAGACTTTATTTTTCTGGGCTCCAAAATCACTGCAGATGGTGACTGCAGCCATGAAATTAAAAGATGCTCACTCTTTGGAAGAAAAGTTATGACCAACCTAGATAGCATATTGAAAAGCAGAGACATTACTTTGCCAACAAAGGTCCGTCTAGTCAAGGCTATGGTTTTTCCAGTGGTCATATATGGATGTGAGAGTTAACTGTGAAGAAAGCTGAGCACCGAAGAATTGATGCTTTTGAACTGTGGTGTTGGAGAAAACTCTTGAGAGTCCCTTGGACTGCAAGGAGATCCAACCAGTCCATTCTAAAGGAGATCAGTCCTGGGTGTTCTTTGGAAGGACTGATGCTAAAGCTGAAACTCCAATACTTTGGCCACCTCATGCGAAGAGTTGACTCACTGGAAAAGACTGTGATGCTGGGAGGGATTGGGGGCAGGAGGAGAAGGGGATGACAGAGGATGAGATGGCTGGATGGCATCACAACTCAATGGACATGAGTTTGGGTGAACTCCGGGAGTTGGTGATGGACAGAGAGGCCTGGCGTGCTGCAATACATGAGGTCGCAAAGAGTCAGACATGACTGAGCAACTGAACTGAACTGAACTGAACTGATGGATCCTACAGTGAAGCTCCTCTAGGCCCTCTCAACTGTGGTCCAGGAGCTCCTGGAGAACATTGTCTTAGACAATAACCCACAGATGAGAGAGCTCTGTGGAAATCCAGGTGTCTAGCAAGAAAGTTCTGACACAGTGTTGGAGCAAAAAAAAAAAAAATGCACACACACATTTGGACACATTGGAGAAATTAGTCAGTAAAGACTTGTGGGGTCAACTGCTATTTCAAATGTGAAGACAGCAACACAAGGCTTTAAAGAACATGAACAATCAAGGAAGCATGAAGCCACCAGATGATCATAATAATATTCCAGTTCAGTTCAGTTCAGTTTAGTCGCTCAGTCATGTCTGACTCCTTGCAACCCCATGAATCACAGTACGCCAGGCCTCCCTGTCCATCACCAACTCCTGGAGTTCACTCAGACTCACGTCCATCAAGTCAGTGATGCCATCCAGCCATCTCATCCTCTGTCATCCCCTTCTCCTCCCGCCCCCAATGCCTCCCAGCATCAGTCTTTTCCAATGAGTCAACTCTTCACATGAGGTGGCCAAAGTATTGGAGTTTCAGCTTTAGCATCATTCCTTCCAAAGAACACCTAAGACTGATCTCCTTTAGAATGGACTGGTTGGATCTCCTTGCAGTCCAAGGGACTCTCAAGAGTCTTCTTCAACACCACAGTTCAAAAGCATCAATTCTTCGGCGCTCAGCTTTCTTCACAGTCCAACTCTCACATCCATACAATGGATTGAGAGTCCAACTCTCAATCCATACCGGAAACACCATAGCCTTGACTAGACGGACCTTTGTTGGCAAAGTAATGTCTCTGCTTTTGAATATGCTATCTAGGTTGGTCATAAATTTCCTTCCAAGGAGTAAGCGTCTTTTAATTTCATGGCTGCAGTCACCATCTGCAGTGATTTTGGAGCCCAAAAAATAAAGTCTGACAATGTTTCCACTGTTTCCCCATCTATTTCCCATGAAGTGATGGGACCAGATGGCATGATCGTCGTTTTCTGAAATATTCCAGTAACCAACCCCAAAGGCAGGGATATCTGCAATTTATGCAATAAAGATTTCAAAATATCTATTTTAAGAAAGATCAGTGACCTAGAAGAAAACATGGAAAGACAAAATTCAACAAAATTGAGCAAACAATACACATACAAAAATGAGAAGTTTAACAAAGACACAGAAATCACTTTAAAAAACAGACAGTATGGAACTGAAGAACACAATGATTGCAATTTTAAAATGCCACAGAGAGCATCAATAGCAAAATGAATTGAGCAGAAAAAAATTCTGCAAATTAAAAGACAAGAACTTTGAAATTATCCAGAAGAGAACAACATTGAAATGTTGAAAAAGAGAAAAGAAAGAGTACATAATCAATAAAAGTATAAAAGTGAAAGGGTTAGTTGCTCAGTTGTGTCTGACTCTGTGTGATCCCATGGGTTGTAGCCCATCAAACTTCTCTGACCATGGGATTTTCCAGTCAAGAATATTGGTGTGGGTTGCCACTTCCTTCTCCAGGGGATCTTACCCACCCCGGGAACAAACCCAGGTCTCTCCTGCATTGTGGGCAGACTCTTTACTGTCTGAGCCATGAGGGAAGCCCACATGATCCATGGGTCACCATCAAAAGAAACACTCTGCAAATTATGAGAGTATCAGGAGAAAAAGAGAGAGAGAGAAGGAGATAGAAAGCTTATTTATAGAGATAATGACTGAGAACTTCCCAAATCTGGGGTCAGATTTGGACATCCAAATTCATGAAGTGACTAGGTTCCTGAACTCAACACAAAGATATATCCTCTAAGATCCATTTTAATAAAATTGTTAATATGAAAGCAAAGAGAGAATTAAAGGCAGTAAAAGAAGCTTGTAACTTACAAGGGAATCCCTGTATGGCTATGAGCAGATTTCTCAGCAGAAACCTTACTAGCTAGGAGAGAATAGGATAGTATATTCAAAGTGCTGAATGGGCGGGGTTGGGGGGCAGGGGGGAACCTGCCTAACAAGAAACATCCACCAAGATTGATCATATGACAGGTCGCAAAATGAGTCTTAGCAAATTTAAGAAGACTAAAATAATTCAATGTATGGTATGTAGACCAAAAAAACCTGACCACAACACTATTAAACTAAAAATCAATAACAGGAGAAAAACTGGAAAATATTTTTTAAAAAAAGTGGAAATAAAACAATACACTCCAGTATAACCAATGGATCAATGAAGGAATCAAAAGGGAAAAAAAAAAAAGTTTTTTAAAATCTTGAAACAAGTGGAAACACAACACAACAAAACTTATAAAATGCAGCAAAAGTAACTTTAGGATGGCTAAGAGGGATTTTGTAGCAATTAACACCTACATTAAGAGAAAAGAAAGATCATTAAGTAAACAATCTAAAGTACACTTCAAGGAACTAGGAAAAGAACACACTAAGCCCAAAGTTATAAGAAGGAAGGAAATAACAAAGATCAGAGCAGAAATAAATGAAACAGAGACCAGAAAAATAATAGAAAAGATCATAAGAAACAAGAGCTGGTTTTTTTTGAGAAGATAAACAAAACTAACAAAACTTTAGCTAACCTAAGAAAAAAAGAGAGAAGTCAAATAAATAATATCAGAAATGAAAGAGAACAAATTACAACTGACACCACAAAAATACAAAGGATCATAAGAAACTACCATATATAATTATATGCCAACAAATTGGATAACCTAGAAGAAATGGATAAATTCCTAGAAACATACAGTCTACCAAGACTGAATCATGAAGAAATAGGAAATCTGAACAAACCAACAATGACTAAGGAGATTTAATTAGTTATTAAAAACCTTCCAACAAAGAGAAGTCAAGGACCAGATGGTTTCCTTGTGAATTCTACTAAACACTGAAAGAAAAACTGATGCCAATTCTTCTCAAACTCTTCCCAAAAATTGAAAAGGAGGGAACGCTTCCAAACTCATTTTACAAAGTCAGCATTACCCCTGAAACTAAAGTCAGACAAGGACACTACAAGAAAAGAAAACTAACTACAGGTCATTAGCCCTGATGAACATAGATGCAAAAAATCTTAAAATATTAGGAATCTGAATCCAACAGCACATTAAAAGGATTAAACACCATAATTCAGTGGGATTTATTTCTGGGATACAAGGATGGTTTGACATATTCAAATCAATGTGTGACACATTACATTAAAAGAATAAAGAATAAAAAGCTTATGATCATTTCAATACATGTAGAAAAAACAGCTGACAAAAAATACTTTCACAATAAAAACTCTCAATACACTGGGTATAAAAGGAACATACCTCAACATAGTAAAGGCCTTAAATAACAAGCTCACAACCTACATCATACTCAACAGTAAAAAGTTGAAAGTGTTCCTCTAAGATCAGAAACAACACAAGGGTGAGCCGTTTAACCACTTGTATTCAACAAAGCACTGAAAATCCTAGGCAGGGCAATTAATCAAGAAAAAAGTCATCTGAATCAGAAAGGAAGAAGTAAAATTGCTTGTGCAGATGGCATGATATTATCTATAGAAAACAATAAAGATGCCACCAAAAAACTGTTAGAACTAATCAACAAATTCAGTAAAGTTGTAGGATACAAAATCAGTATATGAAGTCAATTGCATTTCTATACATTAACAATGAAATAAATATCTGAAAAAAAGATAAAGAAAACAATCTCATTAATGATAGCATCAACAACAATAAAATAAATTTAACTAAAGAAGGAATAAATTTAACCAAGGAGGTGAAAGATATGTAGAATGGAAACTGTAAGGCTTTGATGAAAGAAATTGAAGATGACACAAATACTGGAAATATACTCTATGTTCATGGATCAGAATAATTAATAGTATTAAAATGTCTATAGTATCCAAAGTCATCTATAACTCAGTACAATTCTTATCAAAATTCCAATGGCATTTTTCACAGGAAAAAATCCTGAAACTCATAAGAAGCCACAGAAGACCCTAAAGAGCAAAAGTGATCTTGAGAAAGAACAATCCCAGAGGCATCACAGGTCCTGATTTCAAACTGTATTACAAAGCTATCATGATCAAAATAGTACAACACTGGCCTTGAAAAATAGATACGTAGACAAATAGAACAGAATTGAAAGCCTAGAATTAAAGCCTTGCTTTCAAGCTCCACTAACATTTGGCAAGGGAGTCAACAAAACTCAACAGGGCAAGGATTATCTCTTCAGTGAATAGTGCTGAGAAAACCGAATAATCACATGCAGAAAAATGAAATTGGGCCCCTATCTTACACCATTCACAGAAATTAACTCACAATGAATTAAAGGCTTAAATATAAGACCTGAAGCCATAAAACCCCTAGTAGAAACATTAGGGGAAACTCCTTTACAATGGTCTTAGAAATAATGTTGGGGATATGACAACAAAAGCACAAACAACAGAAGTAAAAATGAGTAAGTGGACCTATAGCAAATGAAAAAGCTTCTGCACAGCAAAAGAAGCAGTCAACAAAATGAAAAAAACAACCCACAGAACGGAAGAAAATATTTGCAAATCATCTATCTGATAAGGAGCTAATATCCAAAATATACAGGGAACTCATACAACTTATAAGCAACAAACTGATTTAAAAATGGGCAAAGGAACTGAATAGACACTTTTCCAAAGAAGACGTGCAAGTATTCAACAGGTACATAAATGAATAGATGCTCAACATGGCTAGCCACCAGGGAATTGCAAGTCAAAACCACAATAAGATATCACCTCATACCTGTTAGGATGGCTATTATCGAAAAGACAAGAAACCATATGTTGATGAGAATGTGGAATAAAGGTGGGAACGTAAATTGGTATACCACTATGGAAATGAAGGAATATGAAAAAAATTAAAAATAGAACGACAATATGATCCAGCAATCCCACTTCTGAGTAAATATCCAAAGGAAATGAAATCAAAATCTCAAAGAGATATTGGCCTTCCCATGATCATTGCAACTTTATTCACAATAGCAAAATATGGGAACAACTCGAGTGTCCATCTACAAATAGATAAAGGAGATGTGGTACATATATACACAGAAAATTACTTAATAAAGAATAACAAAGAAGGAAATCCACCACGTGCAACAACACAGATAGACCTTGAGGGCATTACACTAAGTAGAATGAGTCAGACAGAGACAGACAAATTCTGTTTTGATATCACTTTATGTGAGAAATCTTTAAAAAAACAAAAACAAAAACTGAACTCATAGGAAGGAACAGAGAGTAGAATGGTAGTGCCAGGGGCAGAAGGCGGGGGTTGGTTAATATAAGTGAAAGGACATAAACCTCCAGTTACAAGATGAGCAAATTCTGGGGAACTAAGTTACGTGTTAGTCACTCAGTCGTGTCTGACTCTACGACCCTGTGGACCGTAGCCTTCCAGGCTCCTCTGTCTATGGCATTCTCCAGACAAGAATACTGAAGTTGGATCACTTCAGTTCAGTCCCACAGTCGTGTCCAACTCTTTGAGACCCCATGAACTGCAGCACGCCAGGCCTCCCTGTCCATCACCAACTCCCGGAGTTCACCCAAACTCATGTCCGTTGAGTTGGTGATGCCATCCAACCATGTCATCCTCTGTCATCCCCTTCTTCTCCCACCTTCAATCTTTCCCAGCATCAGGGTCTTTTCAAATGACTCAGTTCTTTACATCAGGTAGCCAAAGTATTGGAGTTTCAGCTTTAACATCAGTCCTTCCAATGAACACCCAGGACTGATCTCTTTTAGGATAGACTGGTTGGATCTCCTTGCAGTCCAAGGGACTCTCAAAAGTCTTCTCCAACACCACGTTCAAAAGCACCTATTCTTCGGTGCTCAGCTTTCTTTATAGTCCAACTCTCACATCCATACATGACTACTGGAAAAACTATAGCCTTGACTAGACGGACCTTTGTTGGCAAAGTAATGTCTCTGCTTTTGAATATGCTATCTAGGTTGGTCATAACTTTCCTTCCAAGGAGTAAGCATCTTTTAATTTCATGTCTGCAATCACCATGTGCAGTGATTTTGGAGCCCCACAAAATAAAGTCAGCTACTGTTTCCACTCTTTCCCCATCTATTTGCCATGAAGTGATGGCACAAGATGCAATGATCTTAGTTTCCTGAATGTTGAGCTTTAAGCCAACTTTTTCACTCTCCTCTTTCATTTTCATCAAGAGACTCTTTAGTTCTTCTTCACTTTCTGCCATAAGGGTGGTGTCATTTGCATATCTGAGGTGATTGATATTTCTCCTGGCAATCTTGATTCCAGCTTGTGCTTCTTCTAGCCCAGCATTCCTCATGATGTACTCTGTATATAAGTTAAATAAGCAGGGTGACAATATACAGCCTTGACATACTCCTTTTCCTATTTGGAACCCGTCTGTTGTTCCATGTCCAATTCTAACTGTTGCTTCCTGACCTGCATACAAATTTCTCAGGAGGCAGGTAAGGTGGTCTGGTTTTCCCATTTCTTTCAGAATTTTCCACAGTTTATTGTGATCCACACAGTCAAAGGCTTTGGCATAGTCAATAAAGCAGAAATAAATATTTTTCTGGAACTCTCTTGCTTTTTTGATGATCCAGCGGATGTTGGCAATTTGATCTCTGGTTCCCCTGCCTTTTCTAAAACCAAATTGAACATTTGGAGTGGGTTGCCACTTCCTTTTCCAGGATCTTCCCAACCCAGGGATCAAACTCAAATCTCCTCCCTTGCAAGAAGATTCTTTATCATTTGAGCCAACAGGATAGCCTAGGGGAACTAAATATAGCATGGTGACTATAGTTAACAATGTGTGTGTGTGTGTGTGCGTATGAGCTCAGCATGTGTGACTCTGCAACTCTGTAGACTGTAGCCTCCCAGGCTCCTCTATCCATAGGATTTTCTAGGCAAGAATACTGACTGGAGTGGCTCATTATTTCCTACTCCAGGGGATCCTCTGGACCCAGGGATTGAACTCTGGTCTCCTGCATCTTCTGCACTGGTGGATTCTTTACCACTGAGCCACCTGGGAAGGCACATAGTTAACAATACTGCGTTGTATACTTGAAAGTTTCTGAGAGGGTAGATCTTAATGTTCTGATCACAAAAAAAGAAATGGTAATTATGTTAAGTAATGGAGATGTTAACTAGCCTTATGGTGGTAATCACATGTCACATTTTACACCTTAAACTTACACAATTGTTGTTCAGTTACGAAGTCATGTCTGACTCTACATGACTCCATGTACTGAAGCATGCCAGACTTCCCTGTCCTTCACCATCTCCTGGAGTTTGCTCAAACTCATGTCTGTTGAGTTGGTGATGCAATCCAACCATCTCATCCTCTGTTGTCCTCTTCTCTCCCACCTTCAATCATTCCCAGCATCAGGGTCTTTTCCAACGAGTCAGTTCTTCACATCAGGTGGCCAAAGTTTTGGAGCTTCATCTTCAGCATCAGTCCTTCCAATAAACATTCAGGGTTGATTTCCTTTAGGACTGACTGATTTGATCTCCTTGGTGTCCAAGGGACTCTCAAGAGTTTTCTCCAACACCAGAATTTGAAAGCATCAATTCTTTGGTGCTCTGCCTTCACTATGCTCCAACTCTCACATTCGTACATGACTACTGGAAAAACCATAACTTTAACTATACAGACCTTTGTCAGCAAAATGATGTCTCTGCTTTTTAATGTGCTGTCTAGGTTTGTCATAACTTTTCTTCTAAGGAGCAAGCATCTTTTAATTTCATGGCTGCAGTCACTGTCCGCAGTGATTTTGGAGCCCAAGAAAACAGTCTGTCGCTGATGAATTACAAGCTGGAATCAAGATTTCTGGGAGAAATACCAACAACCTCAGATATGCAGATGATACCAACCTAATGGCAGAAAGTGAAGGGGAACTAAAGAGCCTTTTGATGAAGGTGAAAGAAAAGAGTGGAAAAGCTGACTTAAAACAACATTCAAAAAACTAAGATCATGGCATCTGGTCCCATCAATTCATGGCAAATAAATGGGGGGGAAAATGGAAATTTACACAATGTTGCATGCCAATTAATCTCAACAAAGTTGGGGTAGGAAGAATTCCAAGGCCAGAGGCCCAATGGGATCCTAGGAAAAGAATTTCAAGTAAATAACTAGCAGTAACTTTCTGAAGCCAGGCTGCTTTGAGAGATGCTGATCTGATGGAGAAGAATAAAATTGGTGACGATACCAGACAAGGATGAAGGGATAGCAGTGAGGCCACATCAGCACATGGCAGTTGGCTGCCCAGACTACTGGCCCAGAGCCCCAGAACCTCTTGGGACTTTTGGCCACAGAGATGTAAACACAACTTGTTCCTTTGCTCCAAGCCTCCTGCAACCATCTGGGTCCCTCTTGCCTCCCCACCTACATCCCTGTAGCTTTTATTGTTGGTTAAGATTTAAGGTTTTTTTTTTTCCATTGTGAAACATTTCAAACATATGGAAAAGTACAGATAATACTGTAATGGACACCCATGTTTATCCTAGACTTAACAGATATTAATGTGGTTTTGTAATATATCAACATAAATGGAATAAAGTCTTCATACTCTGACTCTGTGTCTTCTTCCTTCCACCCACTCTGGAGGAAAACACTCTCTGAATACTGTATTTATCACTCCCATGCATTCTACGGGATGTGTAAGCATATAGTATTCTTTTTATATAAAACAGAGGTTTTAGACTTCTCTACCACACCCAGTGTAAAAAAAATGCATTCTACATTTTGACCCCATAAATATGCACATGCAAACACTTGTGTATGTACATATACATATATACCTGAGTGTGTTCATGTATACATAAAATGAAATAAAACTTTCATGAAATTACTTGTTTTCTTACCATCAGCACATGCTGAGATTTTCTAATTTTATTTCGTCATGCTGGCAGTTATTCGTTAAATTCATTTCACAATTTACAGATGGGTCATAACCAACAGTTTGAGAAAATTAGCATTCCACTGTAATATCATCTTATAGCTTCTTTTTTCACTTCCAATAGTTTTTGAGAATTCGTCATTTTGACCCAAGGAGTTCATTTATTTTTACCTAGTCATGTTATTCAAACATTTATCTATTGTCCTATTTATAGACAATTAGACTGATTCTCTATTTTCACTATTGCAACGTGTCCTGCAGTGAACTTTCTTACACATAAACTCAAAAGTTTCTCTAAGATACATAACTGGAGATGAAACTGCTTAAGTCAAAGCTTGCACCTACTTAACTGTAGTAAATATTGTTAATTTTCCTAGAAACTGATGTATGAATTTACATTGCCATCAGCATTTTTAAAGAGTTTCTATTTCCCCACATCCTAACCACCACTTGGTGTTACAAGTCTTTGTATTTTTGTCAATCTGGTGGAGTGAGATGATTTTTTTTAATAATTTTATTTATTTAGTTTTGGTTGGGCTAAATCTTCTGGGTCTTTGTTACTGTGCAGGCTTTTCTCTAACTTGGGGGAGCAAGGGCTCCTCTCTAGTTGTGGAGCACAGACGCTAGGGCACACGGGCTTCATTATTTGCAGCGCCCTAGCTCTAGAAGAGCGCAGGCTCAATAGCTGTGGTGCATGGGCTTAGTTGCTCCTCAGTTTGTATGATCTTCTCAGACAGGGACTGAATCCATGTCTCCCACATTGGCAGGCAAATTCTTTACCACTGAGCCACCAGGGAAGGCTATGATTTCTTGTTTCATTTTGTATTTCTTTCATTACTAAAAAAGCAAGTTCCTCCTTGGGTCATCCTTACCTACTCAATTGTTTATAAATTACCAATATTATTGCCTAGATCCTTATTATTAGTTTTCAAGGCTTTTTGTATATTCTGCAAACTGGCTCTTTATTAGCTATGTAGGTTGCAAATATCTTCTCATTTTCATGTCAAATTTATCAAAATTTCCTCTTTCCTCTAACTTTTTTACCTATGTCATTTTGTTTTAAAATATTTTCCATACCATACTCTAGAGCTAGACACCCTAGAGTGTAAAATCAAGCAGGCTTTAGGAAGATTACTATGAACAAAACTAGTGGAGGTGATGGAATTCCAGCTGAGCTATTTCAAATCGTAAAAGATGATGATATTAAAGTGCTGCACATAATATGTCAGAAAATTTGGAAAGCTCAGCAGTGGCCACAGGACTGGAAAAGGTCAGTTTTCATTCCAATCCCAAAGAAGAGCAATGCCAAAGAATGTTCAAAATACCATATTATTGCACTCATTTCACATGCTAGCAAGGTTATGCTCAAAATTCTTTAAGCAAGTCTTCAACAGTATGTGAACCAAGAACTCCCAGATGTAAAAGCTGGATTTAAAAAAGGCAGAGGAATCAGAAATCAAATTGCCAACATCCATTGGATCATAGAGAAAGCAAGGGAATTCCAGAAAAACATCTACTTCATTGACTACACTAAAGGCTTTGACTGTGTGGATCACAACAAACTGTGGAAAATTCTTAGAGATAGAAATACCAGACCACTTTACCTGTCTACTGAGAAACCTTTATATGGGTCAAGAAGCAATAGTTAGAACCAGACATGGAAAAACAGACTGGTTCAAAACTGGGAAAGGCGTACAACAGGTCTGTATATTGTCACCCTGCTTATTTAACTTACATACAGATTACATCATGTGAAATGCTACGCAGGATGAAGCACAAGCTGGAATCAAGATTGCTGGGAGAAATATCAACAACCTCAGATATGCAGATGATACCACTCTAATGGCAGAAAGTGAAGAGGAACTAAAGAGTCTCTTAATGAGGATGAAAGAGGAGAATGAAAAAGCTGGCTTAAAACTCAACATTAGGGACTTCCCTGGTGCTCCAGTGGCTAAGACTCTGCACTCCCAATGCAAGGGGTCTGGGTTCGATCCCTGGTCAGGGAACTAGATCCCACATGCTGCAACTAAGAGTTCACATGCCAAAACGACAATCAAAGATCCCACTTTCTGCAACTAAAAACTGATGCAGCTAAATAAACAAATAATACATGTTTTTAAAACTTCAACATTAAAAAAATCTAAGATCATGGCATCTAGCCCCATCACTCCATGGGAAATAGAAGGGGAAAAAGTGGAAAGAGTGGCAGATTTTAATTTCTTAGCCTCCAAAATCACTGCAGATGGTGACTGCAGCCATGAAATTAAAAGAGGCTTGCTCCTTGAAAGAAAAGTATGACCAACCTAGACAGCATATTAAAAAGCGGAGACATTACTTTGCTAATAAAGGTCCATCTAGTCAAAACTGTGGTTTTTCCAGTGGTCATGTATGGATGTGAGAGGTGAACCATAAAGAAGGCTGAGCACTGAAGAAATGATGCTTTCGAATTGCAGTGCTGGAGAAGACTCTTGAGAGTCCCTTGGACAGCAAGATCAAACCAGTCAATCCTATAGCAAAACAACCCTGAATACTAATTGCAAGGACTGATGGTGAAGCTATAGCTCCAATACTTTGGCCACCTGATGTGAAGAGGTGACTCATTGGAAAAGATCCTGATGTTGGGAAAGATCGAAGGCAAAAGGGGAAGGGGGTTTACAGAGGATGTGATAGTTAGATAGCATCACCAACTCAGGGGACATGAGTCTGAGCAAACTCCGGGAGCTAATGGAGGACAGGGAGGCTTGGCGTGCGGCAGTCCATGGGGTCACAAAGACACATGACAGTGAAGGAACAACAAAAGTTACTATCTTTATATTTTAATCTAGCTAGAAGTGTATGTGTATGTGGTAAGGTAGGAATCCTATTTTTTCTTTCTCCATAATTTATTGTCCAAGACCAATTTATTAAATAGTCTGCCCTCTTTCTGCTACTTTGTAATGCTACCTTTTTCATCATAAGTCGAATTTAACATATACATAAATCTGTTTCTACAATCTCTATTCTATTTCATTGTTAGATTTCTCTATTCAATGCCTACATCACACTGTATAAACTACTATAGTTTTGTACAAATTTTTGAAATCTGGTAGGGCAAATCTCTCTTCATCATCATTACAATTATGATTATTTTAAATTTTTTGAATATTTTTGGCATTCTCTCTTTTGTGTGACTATTTGAACCTATTTTTGTCTATTTCTGGGAGGAAAAATTTCTTGGGAATTTTTATTTGAATTGAATAGACTTTAATTTGGACGGAAATTGACATGTTTTATGATGTCAAGTCTTCCCATCCATGGTATTTTTGTCTCCAACTACTTTGGTTTTATTTTATAGTTTCAATAAATTGTTTTGATGTTTTTTTCCCTAATGGTCTTATACTCTTTTATTATGTCTGTTTCTTGGAGTTCATAGTTTTTAGTTGCTATTGTTGTTATAAATAGTATCTTTCATTAAATTTTCTAAATTTTCTTACTAATGACTTTGTACATTGATCATTTCCAATAACTTTTCTAAACTCAACTATTTTGAATATTTTGCCCACAGGTTCTCATAGGTGACCCAAGTTGGCCATCATGTAATCTCAATCATGGCAGTTTCCTTTTCTCCTATCCAACCTTTTTCTTCTTTTTTCTACAACCACATCAGTTGCAACCTAGATCCAGTACTAACAACAACACTGTGGCAACACTGGGATGGAGCGTGAGCAGAAGGAGGAGGAGGTAAAGCTAAAATTGATGGTGGCTGACCATCAGGCGTGTTCAGCGCCCACGTTCTCTACCACCTATTGTACAATTATACAATTTTTATTTCTACAATTATATAACTTCCTTTCCCCATCTCATGACTTCATTCAGATTTCCCATTCATTCTCTCCCACTGTGTAACCTTATGGGGCTGCTCACAGAAATTTTACTGGCCCAATACTTTTCTTTCCATTATCATGTAGATTATTTTGGCGTCCTAGGCAACCAATTTAAGTGCCTGCATTCTCATCTTCATGACAAACCTAAAGCTAACTGGTCCAGTTTAACCTAATGCTAACCATGCTAATCTTCCGTGGGCTGAAATACACAAGGACAAGATGTTAGCCTCCCATTTTCTCTTTCCAAGGTCTGGCTTTAGAGTTTTAGTTTGTTTTTTAATTCAGGGTTTTTTTTTGCGGGGGAGGGGAAAGGGGCTGGGTAGAGGGATGCTCTAGAATCTTGTTATTTTGTTTGTTGGTCAGGTGGTTGGTTGGTGGCAACCCATCTTCCCCAGTTTGTCTTGTTGTTTTTATTTAATCGCTAAGTTGTGTCCGACTCTGTGTCACCGTGGACTGTATGTAGCCCACCAGGCTCCTCTGTCCATGGAATTTCCCCAGTCAAGAGCACTAGAGTGGGTTACCATTTCCTTCTACATGGGATCTTCCTGACCGAGGAATTGAACCTGTATTTCGTACATTAGCAAGTGGATTCTTTACCACTGAGCCACCAGGGAAGCTCCTAGTTTAAGTCTACTTATTTGTAAATCTGAACATGAACACAAATATATTTTATTATCAGTATTACTCCCACTCTTTCATAATGGTTGTTCTTTTATTGTGGTTTCTATATTTTTCTTTTTATCTCTTTAATCATTTAAACATTCCTATATTTATGGTGGAGAAGGCAATGGCACCCCACTCCAGTACTCTTGCCTGGAAAATCCCATGGATGGAGGAGCCTGGAAGGCTGCGGTCCGTGGGGTCGCTGTGGGTCGGACATGACTGAGCGACTTCACTTTCACTTTTTACTTTCATGCATTGGAGAAGGAAATGGCAACCCACTCCAGTGTTCTTGCCTGGAGAATCCCAAGGATGGGGCATCCTGGTGGACTGCCGTCTCTCTCCTGATTGCTTTTTTATGATCTCAAGGTGGGGGTTGCTGACCTCCACCACCCACTTCTTGTTTTTGCAAATTGTTGTTCATGGTGGATCTTTTCATATTGTAATTTTTTACTGAAAGCTAATCTTCAACTGAACTTGAGTTTTCAATGAAAACTCCTATGACCAGAGTGATTTTTCATCTGCTTCTGCATGTGTCCTAATTGTAACATAACCGAGACCACTCTTATGGTTTTAAATGCCATTAAGAAATGGGCATTTCTTAATCTAGGATGTCCCCAGTTCAGACAGTGTACATTGTCTCCAGAACCTGTCAACGCAGAAGCTTGGGGTTTCACTTTTTCACAAAATGGCTTTTATTTTTTCCACCCAGAATCCAGGCAGAGGCAAACTTTCTTGGCATCTGCCTGATTCATGACTGGATTATTTTTTTCCTAGCCCTCCTTTCTTGGAGAGTTCAGCCCTGCAGTCCCTCTGCCTTTTTGCTTTCTTGTTTAGGCCTCTGCCTGGCTCTGGCCCAAGGCCTTCACTCTGCATGGGCCCTACCCCCATCTAATAGAGCACAGACAGACACACCCACACCCCTGGCTTGCTGGGGCGCCACTCGCCACTTCCAGTTATGTGTTTCCATTACCTCTTCAGTTCCAGCCACTGAACTGATTTGGTTTTCATTTTATCTTGCATTTCTCTGTGCTTGTAACAGGAAGGGTTCCACATGAGTCCACTCCTCCCAAGACTCCCTTTCCTTCACAGAGCCCCTCAAAAGCAACCAGGACTTAAAACAGAAGCCAGAAGCAGATGCCTGTGAGTTCAAGGTCAATCCTACCTGCAGAAAGCATCTCCAGGATCTGGCCCAAATCTTTTTGGGAAGTAGGGACTGGGCTTGTCTGATTATTGACTGGACAATTTCTGTTTAACAACCACCTTTCTGTTCTTGAGCTGGAATGCAATCAGAATGCTTCTTCCCTGCCAGTTTCAGAGGGTGAGATCATCCAGACAGAGTCCTTGGGGAGACATGAAGTCAGGACTCCTTCACAAAAGAAAAACATGCCGCAGTGAGACTTGATGAAGGAGCGTCTCCTTGAGAAACAGGCCCAAGGGGGTCTTGCTGCTGTTGTTGTTGCGGCTCTGCTGCTGCTTGGGGAGGGAAGCTTCCCCAGCTTTTGCTTTTAGTTTTTCAAGAAAATTGGCAATAAGTCAGGGGACCTGGCCCTTTATGGAGGGAACACATACCTTCATGGGTCAGCAGGCTGAAGGGTCACAGCTGAGCACTGGCAGTATGCAGAATTGTCTCTTTCAAGCAGGATTGGTGTGGACAGTTGAGGGGAAGAGTCAGCACGTATCTCATGGAAAACATTTTCAGGTCCGTGACAGACAAACCCTTTACAAACATTCCAAGTGATGGCTTTCTTCTACATTGACATGCATGTTTAAAGCCCACTGGGCACCATGCCTATGCAATCAGGCTTGTGAATAATCAGCCCAAGGCTAAGAGGGTAGAAATCTCCAGAGTAGAATTCCTGGCCTCTGGACCCACTGACATCTTCCTTCTGTGGTATTTCCTCCACTCCTGTTCTTCAGAGCTCAATACTCTTCTTAGAGTCAGAACTGGCTCCAAGGAAAGGTTTGCGTAATCCATCAGCCACACCTTAGTGTGAATTTAACCTAATGTCTTATACATCCTGGGGTGTTGTCTATTGAAAATTATAATCTCAGTGAGATAAAGATTTGACTGAAATTATATGGAACAGAGTGGGGATGATTCCAACAAGATGCTCTGACTCTAAATGCCAAGCTCCTTCCAGACCTCACCGCTGTGCCTTAGGATGAGGCTGGAGCCCTTCTCCCTTCTCTGGGCTTTTAA
The DNA here is from genome assembly GCF_029407905.1 of Bubalus kerabau. Classification (NCBI taxonomy): domain Eukaryota; kingdom Metazoa; phylum Chordata; class Mammalia; order Artiodactyla; family Bovidae; genus Bubalus; species Bubalus kerabau. The sequence goes on from NC_073634.1 coordinate 70,483,289, forward strand.
GACTTTCTCTGCCTAAGGCATAATAGCTCTGGGCAGGTGCTGGTGAGAAGCATGCCCACATTCTATTTCTACCACCTCAGCCTCTGAGTAGATGTGCCCACCAGTCAGGTATATCTCCTGGGGTCATAAAAATAATAACAATAAAGAGAAATATCACTTTTTCCTCTTACGTAGTTCCACCTCTTGGTGAAGTATCTTTGGGGAGCCTAATTCCCTTTTATCCCTCCAGAAGCTCTCACCATCCCAGGAAAATCATCAAAAGAATTTTCTTGAAACAATCTCATTCGCATCAATCCAGAGTCCAATGAACTAAACTCTTTCAAGGGACTTTGCTGGTGGTCCAGTGGTTGAGAATCCACCTTCCAATGCAGGGGGATACAAGTTCGATCTCTGGTTGGGGAACTAATATCCCACAAGCCACAGGGCAACTAAGCCCTCATACCACATGGGCTGCCAATGACTGACTGACCCTGCCCACTGTAGAGCCTGAGCTCTGCCATAAGTGAAGCCCACACTCCGCAGCTCGAGAAAGCCAACCCACTGCAACAAAGAACCTGCCTGCCACAACGAAGACACAGCACAGTCAAAAAAAAATTTTTTTAATAAAGTAAACTCTTTCAAGGATACTAGTCTCATTAAGAGCTTCTCATACAAATCTGTTTGAACTCCAAGCACAATTTCTGTGAAGGGTGAGTCTAGGCCCATATTTGTACCTTGTGGCCCCCTTGTCCTGCCTGAAACACCAGTGTAGTCCTGACCCAGATGAAACCTACCCATTGGTTGAACTGAGCCAATCAGATTCTCCCTTTCAAAAGGGGATAAGAGAGAGGTAGGCACTGGATCTGTGATTCCAGACCAAGCAGGATTAGTGCCACGAGGAGCTGAGCCAAATGAAGGGTGTAGATGGATGCCCCTAGACCTGAGAAGGGGGTCTGCTCCCTCAATGGGAGATCAACCAGAGCCATCACCAAACCTGATGAGGACTCATGTGCTTCCCACCCAACCCAGACACCATGCTGGAACAGAGGAGGGAAAGGGGGGAGAAATCTGAAGGACAAGCAGTTATGCCACAAAGGCAAGAGTCTTCACAACCACAGTGCATTTAGTGTTGAATGCTGTGGCAGAAGCCATTGTGAGGGGAAAGAGAACGGGCCAATACATGAAGAGTAGCCCACGCGGTGAGAGAAATTGGAGACCACAGAATGTGGAAAAGGCCTCCTGGCTGCTGCATTGTTTTCCAGATGTTTCTGGTTTCCCTCCTTACAGCAGCTTTTCCCAAACCTCTCTCCACCCCTCACCCCTTCACTTTCCAGTGGAGATCTGCCTCCTCCATCAGGAGAAAAAGCAAAGCCTCCAAGGGAAGGTGTGTCCATGCCCCTTCACTCCTCCACAAATGACTGTCATCGCCCACTCAACCTTTCTTCCTTATCTGTCACAAAGGGAACATGCCTCCTCCTTTACGAAGCTGAATCTTCCATCTCCCGTGTATATCCTGAGGCCTCAGGCCCTCGCAATCTTTCCACCCATCATTCATTTGCTCTTCTGCATCTTCGGTCTCTCCGTTTCTGACAGCACCTTCCTGTCTGCCATAAACATGCTCCGGGGTCTCCAACCCTAAGATCACCTTCCTCGACCCCAGCCTTCCCTCTGGCAACTGCCTGCCATCCCGCACTCTTTCCAAAGCCAAGCTTTTCAAAGGGGTAGGCTCTACTTCCTCCAGTTTCATTCCATCCTCAACTCACCATGCCCAGCATCTTTGGGAAATGGCTCTGGGGAAACAAGGCGAGCTCTAAACTGTGAGGTGTTCTGTCCTGGTCCCAGTCTTCCTCTGACAGCATCTAGCCCTGCCAACCATTCCCTCCCTATTGCTCATGGTTCAAACAGAATGCAAATGGCACACACCAAACTTGGGGGTTTTCCCAAACCACCCAGCACCTCTGCAAATAGCACCTCTATTCACAAGGAATGGTCAGAATACTAGTAATGGCCAGTAATGGACAGAAGAGTTGCCAGAACCAGAAGGAGTTAGGGGAGCTTGAGTCTTGAGGTGGAGGGTAGGGGCGAGGAGAACACACAGCTACCCACCCTCCCCCTTCCAGTCAATGCTCCCCACTGGCTGAACCGACCAGAGCCCAGAAGGCAATAGCGCTGTCACTGCGGGGTGCAGGTCCCCTCCCAGGAGCTGAATGGGGATGGGGGTCTGGGGACAGAAAGCCCCGGCACTGCCTCTCCTCTGCCTCCTGTCTTCTATCCTGGTTTGTCACTGACTCTTCTGGTTGTTCTCCTAACGCTTTAACCACACTTGTCAGGGTCTTCACTGATCCCTCTCTCCCACCAACATCTTAACTGTCTTGTCCTAGACCCTATGCCTGACTATTTTTTGTCTTCACAAACTCTGTCCCTTCCTCCTTTAACAACTTCATTTCCTCCCCACCCACCAGGCATCCATGCAGTCCCCAAGATGGGGGTGATCTGTGTCTTTGATTCTGGCCTCTCGCTGACCTCTTGCTGACTCTCACTGAACTCTGACCCCACTGGTCATCACCACACAGTTTCCCACAAGAAGAATCTGAGTGCCTCAAACCAACACATCCAAAGCGACACTCATTCTCTTCTCCCTTAAGCAGCTGGCCATGCTCCCCTCGTCATTAATCACAGGCACCCCAACTTTGTTTCCTTTTTGGTCTTGCTCCCCAGAGGCTTGTTCAAACCCTGCCATGTGGGCATATGGACTTCCCTGGGAACTCACGACAAACGCATCTCACTCAGACCCACTGAATCAAAATGTGTGTTTTAACAAGATCCCCAGATGTAATTTTTGGAAGTGTGGGTTTGCATCATGTATCACAACCATCTTTCTTTCCAATGATCATTGTGTTAACATGTATCCAACATAGAGGCTTGACATTAAAACAGAAGGATGTCCACCCTGCAGCAAAGAGTGACCCAGCGGACTCCCTCTACCCCCATTCAGGGCTGTGGACTTTGTCATAGAGGGAGCTGCCTCATGGAGGATGGTGTGCATATATATGTCTTATTGTTTGAAGAAATCTTTACTGGTCCTCTCAGTCTGTCTTGCCTGTATCCTTGGAGGGCTCTGAAAAGCACTCAGATCACTTTTTGTGAAAAATAAAAGGTAGCAGGGAGAGAATTGGAATATTCAAAATGAGAATCCCACCTGTCTAGAAAAGTCCCAGCTGACATTTACCACAGATTCCACATAGAATACACGATAGTCAGTTCAATCTCATCAGGAATTTTATTTCTCTGAGCCTGAGTTTCTTCATCTATAAAATGGGGTGATAACAGTACCTTCTTTCTGTTTCTTTAAGGATTAAATATGTGAAATATGCCCTTCAAATGGACGGTTCAATATTCACTAAATGAAGAAAGGACATCATTTAATACATGGAAGCCTCAGTTTACTCAAATGGAAAACAGAGACTACAATACCAAGTTCACCAAATGCGGGTTCCCTGGATCTCTCATACTCTCCCCCAGTCCCAGCACACAAGCACACACATGCACAAACATGCACCTCAATATGCAAGCACATGCACACACATATGCAGGCACTGCTCTCATGTGCATACACACATGCACATGTGTACTTGCACACGCTCACATACACACTTGCACACACACACTTGCACACACACAACCAGCAGAAACTCTGGCTGCCTTCCACAACATCTACTCCATGGCCACCTGCTCTCTGGATTCCCTCAGGGGAGGGGACCACTACAGAGCACAGCCCCCCACCCACCCCCCACCTACCCACTGCTCTCCTGGCCCCTCCAGCTCTCCCACCTTACAAGGCACTGCAATCATTCTAAAATCCAAGCCTGACTGCTTCTCTCCTGCCTGAAATCCTCATACTATAGCCAGGTCCAACTCACCGAGCATCCCTCAATGCACTGTGTAGTCCCATCCTGCTGGGTCTTCACACACCTTACACCTCCTCTACTGAAACTCCTCTTCCCCAAGTAACTCATTCATATTTGTCAAATTTCATCTTAAGCACGGTCTCCCTCACTATCCCTGATGGCTCTCACCTGCAATGGCCCCTCATCTAGACTCTCAGCACCCAATGCATGAGTGGTCAGTCTCTCAGTCGTGTCCAAATCTTTGAAACCCCAAGGACTGAGCCTGCCAGGATCCTCTGTTCATGGGATCCTCCAGGCAAGAAAACTGGAGTGGGTTGCCATTTCCTCCTCCAGGAGATCTTCCCCACCCAGGGATCGAACCCGGGTCTTCTGAGGCACCTGCACTGTCAGGTGGATTCTTTACCCGCTGTGTCACATGGGAAGCCCCTCAGCAGCCAAGCGAGGATGCAGTCCTCTGAGGGCCCCTTGTCCTCTCCCCTTAGGCTGTAAGGGCTCCTCCAGGGCAACAACCTGCCTTATGTGACCATTTTCAGTGTCTGCCACCCCAAAGCCTGGAACACAGTGGGAGCCCAGCAGATGCTGGTTATAAATGCAGTTGCACGGGAAGGTAAGGAATCCTGGCCCCACCCCATCCCAGCCCCTAGACTCAGTTGCAGTCACAGGCTCCCTGGAGCTCACAGGAGATAGGAACGCCACCAGAAGGGCCACACAGCCTCCTGTTTCCAGGGGCACCAGAACACTTCAGGCCTTGTCCTAGAGTTAGAACTGCAGAGTTGAGGACAGAATCCACAGCATGACCCTTGCAAGAAGCCAACCCCTCTATCTGCTCCATTCCAGCTCGGGCTCCAGGTTGGCACCAGGGCTGCGCCTGCGCAGAGAGGCTGCTGAACAACCGCCAAGCTTCTCCCCACAGTTCCCACGTACATTTTCCTCTGCTTCCTTCAAAGCAGAAAAACAGCTGCTCTTTCCAAAAGACAGGAATGCTGGGGAGGCGAGGGTTCCTTGCCCAGAAGTAAAGATTCAGATTCCCCTCCCTAGTCCGAGAGATTTCTAGAGACTGGGCATCACCATGGAGGCGGCACACCCAGCCACCCCAGGAGAGAAGGTCTAACCCAGATGCTGTGAGTGAAATGCACAAAGACTTTAGTGTGAAATGAGCAGAGGAGGTTGAGTGACAGCGGGTCCCGCCCACACACCACCGTTGCCAACAGGAAGAGGCCAGCATCCTCTCCATCCATCTCCTCAGTAACAGGTACCACCCATGCAAATGCTACAGACACCAAGATCAAATTTACACTTATTGAGGGAAAGCCTGCCATGCATGGACAGATGCTGTGCAAGAAGTTTGGAGAGGCTCAGAATATAAGACCTGACCAGGCCTCTGCCCTCAAGTATCAACAAACTGTGTGCCCTGGCCTGGATACCAGGGCGGGTGTAACTGGACAACAGTTCTTGCCCTGGAGAAGTTTACATCTCATCGTAGACAGAGCATAAAGCCCACATGCAGGAAATCACCCCATGAGGCAGGATGTAACCAGGAGGTCAACTGGGAGGCACAGACATTAATTGCTCTAAAACTTCAAAGAAGAAAGAGGAAGAGCTGTGTGGACAGGAATCGTCAGGCAGGTTCCTGAAGGGGCCCCTGGAAGGAAGGATAGGTGAAGTCAGGAGAGCATTTCAGATGGGAACAGAAGCATAGAATATGATTCACTCTGGTGCATGTGTAGCAAAGACATGAATTTCTGCTCATTATGTTGATTATGCCCTTTTTTGACGGATGGTTCGCTTTAAAATCAGCCCTGAGTTCAGTCTGGATGAGTTAAGTCATCTTTCTTGCCAGCCGTGTAAACAAACCACAAAGCAAAGCCAAACCACAGAGAACTAGTCAGACAAAGAGAGGAGAAGCTGCCTTGAGAAGCGGCACTCTCTCCTTCTTAAAAGACCAGGGAGGAAACCTGGTCCTTCCACTCTGTCTGAAATCTCACCATCTGTGCTTAAAAATACTGAAATCAACCCGAGTTGGAAAAGACAGCTGCAGAGGCAGGGAGAGCTGCTCAGAGATCTGTCAGGTGATTTATCCACCTCCTAGCTTTTGATTGATCCCACCGATTGATCAAAGTTCCCTGTAAGATGAAATACACTCGCAGGAATGAGACCTCTGTGGTGGGCAACTTCCAAATGTCTGCCAATGACTGCCCCCCGCCCAGCCCCCACCCCTCCTCCTGTTGAACGTGGGCTGGACCTAGTGAGAGACTTCAAATTAGAAGAATAAAGTCAAAAAGGATGGGCTGTCACTTCTGATTTAGACCTGAAACGGTGAGTTCCTTCTTGCTCACTCTTTCTCTTTGGCTCATCTAGCTGCTCACTCTGATGAACCAGCTGCCACGTTATGAGAGGCAGAAGGGTCCACATGATCAGGAACTGAGAGTGGCCTTTGGCCAACAGCCATCGACCAGCTGAATCCTGCTGACTGTACTGACTTGGAAGAGGATTCTGCCCGGGGTAGCCTAGAATAACTATGGCCCTGACTGAGACCTTGATGGCTGGTTAGGAGGTCCTGAGCCCCAGGACCAAACCAACCCATTAATGACCCACAGAAACTGGAAGATAATAAATATTGTTGTTTTCAGTCCTTAAGTTTGGGGTTATTTGTTATCCAGCAAGAGATAACAAATACTCAGTCTAATCAGGCTTCCAGGGATAAAAACCAGGTCATATGTGTGCCTGAGCTGACATTTGTGCCTGATACAACCAGAAACATCCCCTGCATCTAAATCTTCCCCTATCCTCACCATTAATTAGTATGTCTCCCAAAAATTTTAGTACATAGTTTTTAAATCATTCAACATGAGAACTACTTTGTGTCTGTAGAAATGTTGGATGAAGCAGAAACCCTTACAATATGTCAGACTTGATGTCAGCAGACACTGCAGGGGACTGTAGGTCCCCTTGGAGAAAACTTTCCTTCTCATAGGAGTCAGCGGACCTCCGTTTGCAGAAAGTGGCCCCACAGCCTTAGGCTTCAACATATTTAACAAGTCTGGGCATGAGAACTGACCAGGACGTATGCTGGATGATTCATCATGTCCCGGGTAAGCCCCCAGTCCTGAGGAATGGGTGTGCCAGAAGCCTGGGAGGCTGGACAAAGGCATTCCAGCCTCTGACATCTCGTGACAGGCAGCATTCTGGAAAAAGGTAGCGCTGTGTGTTCAAGGAGAGCCCAGACACTTGTTCCAAAGCTGGCAACATATCAGGAAAAGACACCATAAGCTCCAAAGAGGAACTCACCAGCAGGAAAAGAGGAAAGAGTTGCTAGTTTGTTGGAGGGGAAGTAACCTGGGCTGGCCCCAAGGAGCCGAGGGTCACCGAGGAGGCTGGTTCCCATGAGCCTATGGCTGAAACTGGAAGTTTTGCAGACCCTCCTGTCCTGGTGCCCTGTGAAGCTCTGCAGGCCTGAGACTGAGTGAGTGTGATTTCAAAGGGCTAAAACGTCAAGCCTCGTGTAGGACTTTAGGAGTTCCATTCTGAGCACAGAGGTATCCAAATTAAAATGTCTAGTACCTAAGTAAGTGGGTTTTTTCAAAGGAGCTCAAAACTGAAGATATGGATTTCTATTATGGTAAGATATATGTAATATAAAACTTACCATATTAACCATTTTTAAGTGGACGGTCAGTAGCATTAAATACATTCACATTATTGTGCAACCATCAACCATCATCCATCGCCAGAATTCTTTTCATCTTGCAAAACTGAAATTCTGTACCCGTTAAGCAATAATTTCCCCCTCTTCCCTCTCCCCAGCCCCTGGTAACCTCTGTTCTCCTTTCTGTCTGTGTGAATTTGCCTATTCCAGGATCCTCATGTAAGAGGAATCATACAATATTGGTCCTTTTGTGTCTGACTTATTTCACTTAGCAGGATGTCTTCAAAGTTTACTCACATTGTAGCATGATCAGAACTTCATTCCTTTATAAGATATATTACTATTTCATCATGTATATACACCACATTTTGTTTATCCAGTCAACTGTCAATGAACATTTGGGTTACTTCCACCTTTTGACTACTGTGAATAATGCTGCTGTGGACACACATGTAGAAATATCTTTTTGAGTCCCTGTTTTCAATTTCTTTAGGTGTATACCTAGACATGGAATTGCTGGGTAATACTATATTTGATTTTTTATACTATTTTTTAATACTATATTTAATGTTTTAAGGAACTGCCCTATGGTTTTCCACAACAGTTACACCATTTTACATTCCCACAAACAATGTACAAGGCTTCCAATTTCTTCACATCCTCACCAACACTAGTTTTCTGTTCTTTGTTTTTCACGGTAGCCATTCTAATGTGCGTGAGGTTTGCGGTTTAGATTTGCATGTCCCTAATCATTAGCATGTCCCTGATTAGCATCATTTGCATGTCCCTGGATAACTTATATGCAGACTACATCGTGAGAAACGCTGGGCTGGAAGAAGCACAAGCTGGAATCAAGATTGCCAAGAGAAACATCAATAAGCTCAGATATGCAGATGACACCACCCTTATGGCAGAAAGTGAAGAGGAACTAAAAAGCCTCTTGATGAAGGTTAAAGAAGAGAGTGAAAAAGTTGGCTTAAAGCTCAACATTCAGAAAATGAAGATCATGGCATCTAGTCCCATCACTTCATGGCAAATAGATGGGGAAACAGTGCAAACAGTGTCAGACTTTATTTTGGGGGGCTCCAAAATCACTGCAGATGGTGACTGCAGCCATGAAATTAAAAGATGCTTACTCCTTGGAAGAAAAGTTATGACCAACCTAGGTAGCATATTGAAAAGCAGAGATATTACTTTGTCAACAAAGGTCCGTCTAGTCAAGGCTATGGTTTTTCCAATGGTCATGTATGGATGTAAGAGTTGGACTGTGAAGAAAGCTGAATGCCAAAGAATTGATGCTTTTTAACTGTGGTGTTGGAGAAGACTCTTGAGAGTCCCTTGGACTGCAAGGAGATCCAACCAGTCCACCCTAAAGGACATCATCCCTGGGATTTCTTTGGAAGGACTGATGCTAAAGCTGAAACTCCAGTACTTTGGCCACCTCATGCGAAGAGTTGACTCATTGGAAAAGATTCTGATGCTGGGAGGGATTGGGGGCAGGAGGAGAAGGGGACAACAGAGGATGAGATGGCTGGATGGCATCACTGACTCGATGGACGTGAGTCTGAGTGAACTCTGGGAGTTGGTGATGGACAGGGAGGCCTGGCATGCTGCAATTCATGGGGTCACAAAGAGTCGGACACGACTGAGCGACTGAACTGAACTGATCATTAGTGACGTATTAGAACTGGCCATTTGCATAGAAGATACAGATTTTTGAGTTGTCAGCAGATAGATGCTCAAGTCATGGGTGGCACCCACTCCCATCCAGTATCCATCTTCTCCTTCTTTCTTAATGCTCCCAGCATTGTTCATGTCTGCATTGTACACAGCTACATCACTCAATTCCCAGAAAACTCTTCTAGATACAAGAGGCCATGGGAACTGTTTCTGAAATAGAAGTCCTGGGGGAACTCCTGAGGGAGCTTTCTTGCAATGTGACAGATTAATTAGTATCGTTCTTTTGCCTTTTGCCCTTTCTCTTCTCCTTCCTCCTGCCTGGAATGTAGATGTGATGCCTGAAGACATGGAAGCAACTTTGAACCACAGAGAAAAGAGCCACACACTCAGGTTGGCAAAGCAGGTCCATAAAAGGAGCACAGATATCCCTGGACTGACAGCCTGCCCCCAAACACCCTGTTACATCATAAAAAAGATGAGCCTCTTACTTTTGTTGGCCACCACTTGTTGGATTTCTGTTACATGCAGTCAAACACAATCCTAACTGACTCACCATAGGAGTGGGTCTACTAAGATGAGTGTACAGACAAAAGAATAAAACAGAATAGTGTCTTGGGAAATGCTGAGAGGTAACTGAAGGCAGCAGGAGAATCATTCTGGGCAGGGACTAACAGCAACTAAGTGAATGTAGAAAACATGAAGTCATGATATCAAATGAATGAGGGGAAGAAAATATTTAAGAGAGAAGGTCAACACATTAGAGGCTGAAGAAACATCCAGTAAGGAAAGCATGAATTCAATAAAAATGAGTCTTAGAAACATGTTGGGAGAGAGCCAAGTTGCCTGGGTTGAGAAGTGAATAGGATTCAGGAAGAAGGAAGAGAGTGTGAGGAACAGGGAGGAGATGGGGTACCAACAAGGAGAGCACTTTTAAAGATGAGAAGCACTGGAAATGCTGATGGCTGGAAGCAGAAGAGAGGAAAGACTGGCAGTTCAGAAGAGAGGGCATAATGCTAACCATCTCCTTTTGGCTGGCAGTAGAATCCTCCATCTGTTAACTGGACTTTGGGTCACCCAGCAGTCTGTGTTTTCCTGCCTCCCACCTCCCACAGACTTGGTCATCTGGCTAGTTTGAGCCAATGCTATTTCAGCAACAACTAGGTGTTAGGGCTTTCCTGGTGGTCCAGTGGTTAAGAATCTGCCTGCCAATGCAGGGGACAGAGGTTTGATCCCTTGTCCAGGAAGATCCCACATGCTGCAGGGCAACAAAACCCATGTGCCACAATTACTGAGCCCGTGTGCCACAATTACTGGGCCCAAGTGCCGCAACTCCTGAAGCCTGTGCACCTAGAGCCCATGCTCTGCAACAAGAGAAGCCACATCAATGAGAAGCCCACACACTGCAACTAGAGAGCAGCCCCAGCTAGCCACAATTAGAGAAAGCCCACGCATAGCAAAAAAAGACCTAGCACAACCGAAAAATAAATAAAAATTTTTTTTAAGTTGTGTATTAAATTTCTGGGTTATTTCCTTAAAGGTGTTTGCTATGGACACACTCTCTCCTTTCCTGATGGCTGGAAATGCAGCAGCTGCTCTGGGCCTGGAGAAGGGCATCGCTTACAGAGGTCGGCAGGTCAGCTCACAGGCCTTGTTTTCCAGATGACCTTGTACAGTAGAGCCCTCTAGTTGCCTTAACTGCCCACCTACCTTTGAAATGTGAGGGAGTGAAAACTCTTCCATCTTATTTAAACCACTGTACTCAGGACTGTTGGTTATAGCAGCCTGCTGCTGCTGCTGCTGCTAAGTTGCTTCAGTCGTGTCCAACTCTGTGCGACCCCATAGATGGCAGCTCACCAGGCTCCCCTGTCCCTGGGATTCTCCAGGCAAGAACACTGGAGTGGGTTGCCATTTCCTTTTCCAACACATGAAAGTGAAAAGTGAAAGTGAAGTCACTCAGTCATGTCTGACTCTTAGCGACCCCATAGACTGCAGCCTACCAGGCTCCTCCGTCCATGGGATTTTCCAGGCAAGAGTACTGGAGTGGGGTGCCATTGCAGCCTAGCTTATCTAAAATTGTTGGGAGCCAGAATAGTGGTGTTGAAAGCCATTAGTCTATGAATTCATAAGACCTTGTATAAATAAAGTTTGGCTTATACATTTAAATATACTCAGTTTAATGGTTGCCTTTTATTTTGAGATTACATCCTTCCCAAGTTTTGCTATATTCAATTGTCCTTCCTCTTAAGCCAATCAAAGGTTGCATGGGGGCCACATTAGGAGGGGGCTAACAACAAAGGAGCATAAGGAAACTTTTTAGGACAAAGAAGCCATTCTATATATAAATTATGGAAGGGAGTTTAAAATCACTTAGAATTATCAAAATTCCTCAAATTTTAAACGGATGAACTTTAGTGTATGTAAACAAATAACAATGTGATAAAAATTTTAAATGATCCTTCTTTTATAAAAATAATGGAAGTAAAAATTGACTGTCATTTTTGAAGACCTATTGTGTAAACTAAGAAGGTGGCAACCTTATGTAGATCTTCAAATCTTTTCAAATTTTTCAGAGCTAAGAAACTGACAAGTCTGAGGGCCCTTGTATTCTTTATCTATAGCTATACCAGTAATCCAAGTCTATGCTCCAACCACTAGTGCCTGAAGTTGAACGTTTCTGAAGTTGAATGGTTCTATGAAGACCTACAAGAACCTCTAGAGCTAACACCAAAAAAAAAACAAAAAAACATGTCCTTTTCATCATAGGGGATTGGAATACAAAAGTAGGAAGTCAAGAGATACCTGGAGTAATAGGCAAGTTTGGCCTTGAAGTACAAAATGAAGCAGGACAAAATGAAGCAGGGAATAGGCTAACAGAGTTTTACCAAGAGAACACACTGATCATAGCAAACACCTTCTTCTAACAACACAAGAGATGGACATCACCAGGTGGTCAACACCAAAATCAAATTGATTATATTCTTTGCAGCCAAAGATAGAGAAGCTCTATACAGTCAGCAAAACAAGACCTGAAACTGACTGTGGCTCAGATCATGAGCCTCTTGTTGCAAAATTCAGGCTTAAATGGAAGAAAGTAGGGAAAACCACTAGACCATTCAGGTATGATCTAAATCAAATCCCTTATGATTATACAGTAGACGTGACAAATAGGTTCAAGGGATTAGATCTGATAGAGAAAGCCTTAAGAACTATGAATGGAGATTCGTAACATTGTATAGGAGGCAGTGACAAAAACCATCCCAAAAAAAAAGAAATGTAAGAAGGTAAAGTGGTTGTCTGAGGAGGGCTTACAAATAGCTGAGAAAAGAAGAGAAAGGCAAAAGAGAAAAGGAAAGACATACTCAACTGAATATAGAATTCCAGAGAATAACAAGGAGAGATAAGAAAGCCTTCCTAAATGAACAAGGCAAAGAAACAGAGGAAAACAACAGAATGGGAAACACTAGAGATCTCTTCAAGAAAACTGGAGATACCAAGGGAACTTTTCATTCAAAGATGGGCACAATAAAGGACAGAAACAGTAAGGACCTAACAGAAGCAGATGAGATTAAGAAGAGGTGGCAAGAATACACAGAAGAACTATACAAAAAAAGATCTCAATGACCCTGATAACTACAATGGTGTTATCCTAGAATCCAAAGTCAAGGGGGCCATAGGAAGTATCATGGTAAACAAAGCTAGTGCAGGTGATGGAATTCCAGCTGAGCTATTTAAATCCTAAAAGATGATGCTGTTAAAAGTGCTGCACTCAATATGCCAGCAAATTTGGAAAACTCAGCAGTGGCCACGGGACTGAAAAAGGTCAGTTTTCATTCCAATCCCAAAGAAGGGCAATGCCAAAGAATATTCAAACTATCATTACAATTGCACTCATTTCACATGCTAGCAAGATAATGCTCAAAATCCTTCAAGCTAGGCTTCAGCAGTACGTGAACGAGAACTTCCAGATGTACAAGCTGGATTTAGAAAAGGCAGAGGAACCAGAGATAAATTGCAAACATCCATTGGATCATAGAGAAAATAAGAGACTTTCAGAAAAACATCTACTTCTGCTTCCTTGACTACACTAACATGACTGAACAATAACAATAAATAGCTGTGTAAGCAATCAGAGCAGAAAAAGAAATAAAAGGAATCCAAATTGGAAAAGAAGAAGTAAAACTCTCACTGTTTGCAGATGACATGATCCTCTACATAGAAAACCCTAAAGACTCCACCAGAAAATTACTAGAGCTAATCAATGAATATAGCAAAGTTGCAGGATATAAAATCAACACACAGAAATCCCTTGCATTCCTATACACTAATAATTAGAAAATAGAAAGAGAAATTAAGGAAACAATTCCATTCACCATTGCAATGAAAAGAATAAAATACTTAGGAATATATCTACCTAAAGAAACTAAAGACCTATATATAGAAAACTATAAAACACTGGTGAAAGAAATCAAAGAGGACACTAATAGATGGAGAAATATACCATGTTCATGGATTGGAAGAATCAGTATAGTGAAAATGAGTATACTGCCCAAAGCAATCTATAGATTCAATGCAATCCCTATCAAGCTACCAATGGTATTTTTCACAGAGCTAGAACAAATAATTTCACAATTTATATGGAAAAACAAAAAACCTTGAATAGCCAAAGCAATCTTGAGAAAGAAGAAAGGAACTGGAAGAATCAACCTGCATGACTTCAGGCTCTACTACAAAGCCACAGTCATCAAGACAATATGGTATTGGCACAAAGACAGGAATATAGATCAATGGAACAAAATAGAAAGCCCAGAGATAAATCCACACACCTATGGACACCTTATCTTTGACAAAGGAGGCAAGAATATACAATGGAGAAAAGACAATCTCTTTAACAAGTGGTGCTGGGAAAACTGGTCAACCACTTGTAAAAGAATGAAACTAGAACACTTTCTAACACCATACACAAAAATAAACTCAAAATGGATTAAAGATCTAAATGTAAGACCAGAAAATATAAAACTCTTAGAGGAGAACATAGGCAAAACACTCTCCGACACATATCAACAGCAGGATCCTCTATGACCCACCTCCCAGAATATTGGAAATAAAAGCAAAAATAAACAAATGGGACCTAATTAAACTTAAAAGCTTCTGCACAACAAAGGAAACTATAAGCAAGGTGAAAAGACAGCCTTCAGAATGGTAGAAAATAATAGCAAATGAAGCAACTGACAAAGAACTAATCTCAAAAATATACAAGCAACTCCTACAGCTCAATTCCAGAAAAATAAATGACCCAATCAAAAAATGGGCCAAAGAACTAAATAGACATTTCTCCAAAGAAGACATACAGATGGCTAACAAACACATGAAAAGATGCTCAACATCACTCATTATCAGAGAAATGCAAATCAAAACCACAATGAGATACCATTTCATGCCAGTCAGAATGGCTGCTATCCAAAAGTCTACAAGCAATAAATGCTGGAGAGGGTGTGGAGAAAAGGGAACCCTCTTACACTGTTGGTGGGAATGCAAACTAGTACAGCCACTATAGAGAACAGTGTGGAGATTCCTTAAAAAACTGGAAATAGAACTGCCTTATGACCCAGCAATCCTACTGCTGGGCATACACACCGAGGAAACCAGAATTGAAAGAGACACATGTACCCCAATGTTCATCGCAGCACTGTTTATAATAGCCAGGACATGGAAGCAACCTAGATGTCCATCAGCAGACAAATGGATAAGAAAGCTGTGGTACATATACACAATGGAGTATTACTCAGCCATTAAAAAGATTACATTTGAATCAGTTCTAATGAGGTGGATGAAACTGGAGCCGATTATACAGAGTGAAGTAAGCCAGAAAGAAAAACACCAATACAGCATACTGACGCATGCATATGGAATTTAGAAAGATGGTAACGATAACCCTGTATGCGAGACAGCAAAAGAGACACAGATGTATAGAACAGTCTTTTGGACTCTGTGGGAGAGGGAGGGTGGGATGATTTGGGCGAATGTCATGGAAATATGTATAATATCATATAAGAAATGAATCGCCGGTCTAGGTTCAATACAGGATGCTTGGGGCTGATGCACTGGGATGACCTAGAAGGATGGTATGGGGAGGGAGGTGGGAGGGGGGTTCAGGATGGGGAACACGGGTATACTTGTGGCAGATTCATGTTGATGTATGGCAGAACCAATACAATATTGTAAAGTAATTAGCCTCCAATGAAAATAAATAAATTTAAATTAAAAAAAAACCCAAATAGCTGTGTAATGAATTACTCCAAAATTTAGCATTTTAGAGTAACAAACATTTATTATTTCACAGTTCCTGCAGTGGGGGGTCTGGCCAGGTTTGGCTGGGTTCTCTGACCTATGGTCTCTCACGAGGCTGTCAGTCTGTGTCCATAAGGACCGGTCAATGGTTAAATCCAACCCCAAAGCAGAGCTGCCTTTTTTCTGAGAAAACCACGTTGAGTCCAGCAAATGTCCACACATTATCCCCAAGGGGACCTGTGCAGCTACCCGGAGGCTGCATGAGGACGTTCCTGGCAGACAAGAGCTTCACCTGGTGCTGAGGGGAGGCAAAGGGACTGGACTTTGACATCCTCCACACCCGCCAAGAGTGCTAGAGTGCACTGCTGCGCCGCGAGGTCCATCCTGCCGGCCAGGAGGACAGAGCAACCCCGACGGGTGGGGCTGGATGAACAGCCCCACTGTCAAATGTCCTAGGAAAGGCAGGTCCCAGCACAGGAAATGAAAGGATCTGAGTCCTGGGCTGCGGTGAAAAGGCATTTCCTCTTATCTCTGGGCCTGGGGATATAAAGTAAAGTTTGTCCCAGAGGTGAATTCCAGTCCCCACCCTCTCTCACACTTGAAGGCCAGGATGTAGGGAGGGTGTACACGGCCCTCTCTTTGGGGGACAGAGGATGACGATAGAACTCTGCTCCCCAAGGACAGGCTGGTGGCCCTAAGTACCGCTATATCAGGTAGGTGGATACCAGGACACTCTGTGTCTCACAGAACTCTGCTTGTCCAAGCCTCCCCTACAGTCTATGAAATATGTCAGCTGATCTCAGCCACATCACAGGGTATGGAGAGAAAAGCTTACCCATGTGAAATGGAATATCTGCTGCTATATCAATAAACAAGAAAAGTCACAGCCATCAGCGATTTCAGGCCTCCAAATGTGAAGGAGGGCTCCCAAAATGGAACACAACACACGTGATCCAGCAGATGCCACCACCCAGCGCCCCATGGTGATTGCTGAGGAGCTGGGGGAGGAGGGGAATGCAGAAGCAGCCATCTGCCACCCCATAAGGTGAACAAGGAAAGAAGGATGTAAACAATCAGGAAACCGGGTTTGGCCCCAGATAGCTGAGGTGCATATGAAAGGAATGAATTCAGTGAGCCCAGAGGCTTGCATCTTCCCATACACAGAAGAATGCAAAATTCCTTAACTTGGTATCTGATTTTCCTTACCTCACAATAATCTTTAACGTTCAGGCTGCCTGCCCCCTTTGTTGCAAACTTGTATATAGCCCTAACTCCCCTTCCTGCCTCCCTGGAGCAGTTTTCTCAGAGATACTGAGATGCTGTCTCCCAGGCTCAGGGTCCTAAACATTCCCACCAAATAAAATAACTCTCTACTTTCAGGTTGTGACTAGATTTTTATTTGACACCCACATCTTTGCATGGAATAGCAAAAAGAAGAACAATGTCCCTTGTCCCAAGCCAGGGCAGCCACGTGTTGACACAAGGCAGAGCCAGGACCACAGGTAAGTTCTTATAAGACAGCACACTGGAAGAGGCTTGGGAGAAGGGAGGGGAAAGGGAAGGGCCCTGTGTGGGTAGTGATCTGTAAAGCTGATTGAAATGTGAGTTTCTACTAGCAAGTAACTGCTGAGAGTCACACATACTGGCCAAACCAGGACAAGCCAGTTTGGCATTTGGGAGATCAAGGCTGAATCACTGTCCACCTGTTTGTATCTGCCGTTCAGCGTGACTGGTTCTCCTGGCCCCATGCCCTAGCAGGTCTTTTCAGATCTGCTCTCAGCCAGACTTCTGATCCCTCCAAGCTGACCCTGAAGATTAACCGGCAAGCTGGCCACCTGAGAGGCTGATGTCTGCTCTTCTCCACACCAGGGCCACTGCTCATGGAACAAGAAGCAGGCACTAATGAGACCCAGGGTCCCAAAGCTACCTCGACACCCAGGAATTCCAAATTGTTTTGAACAACCAGATCCAACTTCCAAATCAAGGCAAAATTCCACTTACCTTGGACTCTCATTTTAGCTACAGTCAGAGATAAATGTGCCCTGGTCACACCCAGCCTGGGACGCTGAGGCAGACAGCACACTTACCTTGAGGACACTGACATTCTTTTCTTATCCCCACTGTGCTGTGGACTGAGAAAGAAACATTTCAGCTTTGCGACCCTCAGCTGTATTCCTTGTGCCAAAGGGATAGCAGCCAAAAAGAAAAAAGACAACACTAAGGAGAAGAATATTTAAAGATGGATTTACTTTCTTGATTTCTACACCTGAATTTTAACCTGGAAAGTTGCAATTTGCTATCAAATGTCAGCAAATGTCTGGCTGGCGTGGGTGGCTATATCAGACCCTGAATTCTCTACTCCAAACCAGCAGAGAATAAAAGAGTGGGCTTTCACAAGAGATGGGCTTTAGCCACCAAAAATAGCGTTTCACGGCTTTGCACAACTGAAGGCGGGCTTTCTGCGTGTAAAATGTTAGTTAACTGCTCAGTTGTGTCCAACTCTTTGCGACCCCATGGACTAAAGCTTGCCAGGCTCCTGTGTCCTTGGAATTCTCCAGGCAAGAATACTGGAGTGGGTTGCCATTCCCTTCTCCAGGGGATCTTCCTGACCCAGGGATTGAACCTGGGTCTCCTGCATTACAGGTAGATTCTTTACCAATAAATCCAGCATCTAACAAACACACCCATCTAGGGTGGTCATCCATCAACCAGAAACCCCACTTCCCTTCAGCCCCTCTTTCCACTAGAAGCCAGGACTCAGGACCCAGCTGTCCCAGGCAACAGCCATTTCCTGGATCCAGTTAAGGAGGAAGGAAGAAACCACAGATGTCTAAAACACTCAGGGAAACAGTCTTCTGCCTAGGGATCATGCCCTGCAGACACCAGCTTGTTTACTCCTGCCCTGACCCTGGGTGGGAGGCAGGCTGGCCCCATCTTGCAGATGAACACTTATCTCTGCGTTTAGAGCACTCTTGGGAATTTGCTGTGAAAGTGCTGCACTCAATATGCCGGCAAATTTGGGAAACTCAGCAGTGGCCATAGGACTGGAAAAGGTCAGTTTTCATTCCAATCCCAAAGAAAGGCAATGCCAGAGAATGCTCAAACTACCGCACAATTGCACTCATCTCACACACTAGTAAAGTAATGCTCAAAATTCTCCAAGCCAGGCTTCAGCAATATGTGAACCGTGAACTTCCAGATGTTCAAGCCGGTTTTAGAAAAGGCAGAGGAACCAGAGATCAAATTGTCAACATCCGTTGGATCATCAAAAAAGGAAGAGAGTTCCAGAAAAACATCTATTTCTGCTTTATTGACTATGCCAAAGCCTTTGACTGTGTGGATCACAATAAACTGTGGAAAATTCTTCAAGAGATGGGAATACCAGACCACCTGACCTGCCTCTTGAGAAATTTGTATGCAGGTCAGAAAGCAACAGTTAGAACTGGACATGGAACAACAGACTGGTTCCAAATAGGAAAAGGAATTCGTCAAGGCTGTATATTGTCACCCTGTTTATTTAACTTATATGCAGAGTACATCATGAGAAACGCTGGGCTGGAAGAAACACAAGCTGGAATCAAGATTGCTGGGAGAAATATCAATAACCTCAGATATGCAGATGACAACACCCTTATGGCAGAAAGTGAAGAGGAACTAAAAAGCCTCTTGATGAAAGTGAAATTGGAGAGTGAAAAAGTTGGCTTAAAGCTCAACATTCAGAAAACGAAGATCATGGCATCTGGTCCCATCGCTTCATGGGAAATAGATGGGGAAACAGTGAAAACAGTGTCAGACTTTATTTTTGGGGGCTCCAAAATCACTGCAGATGGTGACTGAGGCCATGAAATTAAAAGACGCTTACTCCTTGGAAGGAAAGTTATGACCAACCTAGATAGCATATTGAAAAGCAGAGACATTACTTTGCCAACAAAGGTTCGTCTAGTCAAGGCTATGATTTTTCCTGTGGTCATGTATGGATGTGAGAGTTGGACTGTGAAGAAGGCTGAGCGCTGAAGAATTGATGCTTTTGAACTGTGGTGTTGGAGAAGACTCTTGAGAGTCCCTTGGACTGCAAGGAGATCCAACCAGTCCATTCTGAAGGAGATCAGCCCTGGGATTTCTTTGGAAGGAATGATGCTAAAGCTGAAACTCCAGTACTTTGGCCACCTCATGCGAAGAGTTGATTCATTGGAAAAGACCCTGATGCTGGGAGGGATTGGGGGCAGGAGGAGAAGGGGACGACAGAGGATGAGATGGCTGGATGGTATCACTGACTCGATGGACGTGAGTCTGAGTGAACTCCCGGAGTTGGTGATGGACAGGGAGGCCTGGCATGCTGCGATCCATGGGGTAACAAAGAGTCGGACACGACTGAGCGACTGATCTGATCTGGGAATTTTCTAAGCACGCAGGGGCAAGTGAACTGTTCTAAAGCTATGCTGCGCTTGCCCTGTCTCTGTGACCTATGGCATCCCCAAAGAAGTAACTGTTAGGGCCCTGCGATCACAGTGACTTTGGTGTCTCCAAGCTCCACCTGGTGGTCACTTCACGCCCCTGCAGCTCTGTCACCCGATCACCATTCTCAGTTATCCCAGCCACACCCGGGGTGTGGGAGACAGAAGATGTGGCAAGGCTGAAGGTTCTCTGTCACTCGGCCTTCTAAAGTCAGGCCTGGGGCGACTGAAGCATCTGCCGCTGGGCCGGGCGAGTCTGGGGCTCCGGGCGCAGGTGGAGGTGGTGGCCAGGTGGGAGGAGCTGCCGGGAGACCTCGGCCCCTCCCTTCCAGAATCTAGATCCCAGAACTGCGGGTGCCTGCAGGGCCTAGAAAAGTGCCCGAGCAACAGTGGCTGCTTACCAAATATTTCTGGAAAGGGGAAAAGGGAGGGGGCTGTGGTGGGTGAGAGCAGGGAGCGGGGTGCCTCCGGTCTCTGCAGTGGGAGCGGGTGCCCAGTGTGGATAAAAGGCCTGGCGATGTGGCTACATTTCCTTTCTTCCTCCTACTCCCGCGGGATTTTGCACATTTGGACCGAGACAGACTGGAGAGGCACTGCCCCCTAGTGGCCTCCGCCCCGTCACAGCAACTGTCTTCCGTCCGAGATTTTCACCTTTCGTAACAAAATTTCTTCAGCGGAAGCTGAAGCCCCAATACTTTGGCCACCTGATGCGAAGAACTGACTCATTTGAAAAGACCCTGATGCTGGGAAAGATTGAAGGCAGGAGGAGAAGGGTACGACAGAGGATGAGATGGTTGGATGGCATCACCGACTCGATGGACATGGGTTTGAGCAAGCTTTGGGAGTTGGTGATGGACAGGGAAGCCTGGCATGCTGCAGTCCATGGGGTCGCAAAGAGTCTGACATGAGTCTGAGAGTAAGCTGAACTGAACAAAACTTCTCGGTTCTGTACGTTTGAGTCACCCTTTGCTTCCTCCTGATCACATCTACCTGGAAGCAGGTACAAGAGGATCGCAGTAACAGCACAGAACAGCATTTTTCTGGTTCGGCTCCACTTGCAGAATTGTGAGTACTGTGGACCCCGACAAGTTCCAACCAAATTAGTTTAAAAAACCCCTGGGAACCCCTTTGTGACGTCCACTATGTTCTCTTACCAAGGTGACCCTTTCGCCACCTACTGATCTCCGTCTCTTCCCATTACTCTCAGTTTGGAGTGCCAGTAGGGGCCCTCTCAGAGGCCACTTTACTCGAAGCTTGTCCTTTCTCTCTGACCATCAACCACTGTCTTCAGACCAAGTTGATGTTGCCTTCAGTTCAGTTCAGTCACTTAGTCATGTCCGACTCTTTGTAACCCCATGGACTGCAGCACGCCAGGCTTCCCTGTCCATCACCAACTCCCGGATCTTGTTCAAAGTCATGTCCATTGAGTTGGTGATGCCATCCAACAATCTCATCTTCTGTCATCCCCTTCTCCTCCGGCCTTCAATCTTGCCCCGCATCAGGGTCTGGTGTTGCCTTCAGCACTCTCTGCTAGGGCCCTGGTGCCAATAGCCCCGACACTGTAACTGCATTGGTGTCCGCCAAAGTTCTCAAATTAGACTGTCAGGACTAAAACACTGGCTGTATTTGCACTGTCTTTTTTTTTTTTTTTTTTGGTTATAAAAGAAAAAAGCAGAGAATGAGGACACCTGGATCCCAGCCCGGTGGTCACCAACCAGCTCTGGAATCTGGAGGTCTCTTTGTGCATCATTTGTTCTGCATTAAAATAACAAGTAATGAGTACGGAAGCCTGGAGGAATAAGATGGGGGAGAGGGGAATGGGACACTCGATGGAGAAGAATCTTGAGGAGATGGCTCTTGGTGGAGCCAAGGGCGAGAGAGTGGACATCGTGGTGTGTCATCCCAGCCCCATGCACTCCAGGAACTGAGCCCTGTGGTGCCTCAAAGGTGCACCTTTGGGGTGGCCAGGCATGGCCCTAGGAGAGGGCGTGACAAGCGAGACAGACATCCAACCCAGACCTGGCAGAAGACCTACGAGTGGGCTTTTCCCAAACACCTGAGCAAAATTCCTATGTCACTGGGAGTAGCAGGGAACCCAGAGGTCCTGTAGTTGTTAGGGGCCCTGCAGTTGGGGTCATGAAGCTAATGGATGGACCCCAGGTTGGCTGGTCCTGGAGATGCCCAGAGGACATCATCAGGGTTCATCTGGGTCTCTGGAACCCTCGTGCCATGTGTACAGGCATCATGCACTTTGGTGCCCCTGGAATGGAACCAGTTTATTAGGGAAACTCTGGAAGGGGCAACAGCCCAGAAGCCGGTGGTCCCTGCAGGCTTTGGAGATTCCAGAGGGCCATGACGAGACACCTGAAGAAGCTGCTCTGAGCCCATAGGCTGCTCAGAGCATCTAAGTGTCCAGATGTTCAGGAGGGAGAAAAATGCAAACAGCTTTCTTTACCCAGAGGCTTTCGGAGATTCCTGATCACTTCATGGTCTTGGGGAAAGGATGCCTGAAAGCGCTCTTTAAGTTCCTTATCTCATTCCTTATTTCTAGAAGTCCTGATTTCTAGGAGGACTGGGTAATTCCCTGGTGGTCCAGTGATTAGGACTCCACGGTCTCACTGCCAAGGGCCCAAGTTCAATTCCTGGTCAGAAACTACAGTTTCTGTGCAGCCAAAAAAAAAAAAAAAAAAGTTTCTAGAAAGACTAAGTCCACCTAAAGTCTCCAAGGAGCAAGCAATGTCTGATGTACCAGAATCGGGGCCCTCTGGAGATATGGGTGTGTAGGCCAGATCTACCCCTGCCTTTGCAGTTACATGAACCAATAAATCCCCTTTTGTGCTTCAGTTCAAAAATGTAGGATTTTTCTTTACTAATAACCAAATGAGTCCTCTTACAATACAGGAGCTTGTTACAACTTTACATATGATTGGATGCGGGTTCCATCTTGGGCAATGGCAGCATGAAGCAGAGTTGACTGGGGGGACTCGGTGCTCTTAAGAGAGACTGAGAAGTCAGAGGGATGGAGTACGCATTTTGTCAGACACATGAGCTGAATTAAAATGGCAGTCGATTCTTCGGAAGGCTCAGTGGAGGCTGGTCCTATAGACTTTAGATCCACGAGAAGCCTGTTTGACATTATCATATTGCAGATTAATCTCTCTTCCAATCATTAGACCCCTCTCACCCTTATACTTCAAGATGGAAGTCCTCAACGCTTAATTTTTAAAGTGTATAGGATGCCTGAAAACAGCCTCCCAAAATAATAAAATTCTACTCAAGTCCAAATGGCTTGAACTAGCTACACGCAAAGAGAAGAGGCCCCTGTGGATTGAAGATTATTAAATATGAAGTATGTTTGTCAGGAAAAACCTTTGTTTATATAAACAGTAGAAGCACCACCATGGTAACCCTGCTTGGTTTACAGCCTAAAGCCTCCCGGCCAAATTCCCGCCTCCTTTTTCACTGCTAGCCTACATTTTTTAAAAACATCCCCAGCCAAAATTCCATGATTTGCCTGCTGGGTTTCCAGGCTCAAAAAATGTCATTTAAAAAGTATTGGGGGAACCGGTTGCAACCACGTCCAAAGCTTCTAAATGAAAGCTCATTTCTCTTTCTCCTTCTCTCTCTCTCTCTCTCTCACACACACACACACACACAGATTTTGTTTGCCAGTTACAGTATGCTTTTCCTTTTTTATGTAACCAAAGTTTCCTTGGGCCCCACAAGCCTGCAGGACCAATGAAATAACAACATACAGGCAGCTGTAACCCGTATTCTGGGTTTTTCTCCTACCTGCTCACAGAGCATCTTAAGGGGTGTACTTAGAGGTGCCCTTGAACAAATCCAGTGTGAGACAGTGCAGCCTCTCCCCCAGTGGTGTCCACAGGGCCCCCACCACCTCTGTGCTCTCCCTGGAAGTCAGGGGACCCAGTGATGTGTGGGGGAACTCCAGAGAAGCCCTTGCATCCCTTGATGTTCTGCTCAATTAACACACATCAAACCAGGCTACTGTGCCCACTGTCTGATTATCTTACTAACGTTTGTAGCAGAAGATGTCCCTGCCATGCAAAGAACCCAGCCACATATCCAATGGCCAGTCCAAGTGGTGGCACCTGGCGTGTCTCAGGATACCCTTCCCTCCAGTGACTGAGGTCAAAGTATCCAGTCTAATCCACAGGAGGCTGCTCAGGCCTTCACCCAAACAGGCATCTGGGGGCCCCGCCTACCAGTTCAGACATGTCCCAACATGTCTGACCTACTTACACTCAAGTGGGGAACTCCAATCCCTCCAACAGGAGAGACCTTTAGAGAATGCAGCAGTGACATCCACCCTCTCCATCTGCCCGCCTGAGGCTGATGGTCTGGGCCCAAGCCCTGAGGGAAAGGATTGCTCTACTCCAGGAGAAAAGTACATTGACATCAGATTATTTTCCAACAGCATTTCCCACTTCTTAACATTTGCCACATTGCATTCCACGTTCCAGTTTTCAAAAGGACAGAAAGTGTTAGTCGCTCAGTAATGGCTACTCTTTTGCAATCCCATGGTCTGTAGCCTGCCAGGCTCCTCTGTCCATGGGATGTCCCAGGCAAGAGTACTGGACTGGGTAGCCATTTCCGGGGTATTGATAATATAAAAGGGAAATTGACTGGAATCAAGAACTTTATTATTTTCAAGTGGATTTACGATTGAGCATCGTTTGGCTTTTACCTGAAATGTTCTCCTTGAGACACCAGGAAACCAGGTCTGAGAGATACAGTGAGGTTGCAATACACAGTTATTTATTAAGTTTGGTCACATTTTAGATTTCTCTCTTTTTTTTTTTAAACCTGGCTTACTACAATTTTGCTTACTCTTTAAAGTTCTTAATTTAATAGAGAATAAGTAATACCTTCTCTCTGTATTACCTACTTCTCATTCACATTTCTGGTAAGTTTCCCCTTCCATATGTTACATATATTACATATGTTATATACATTACAGGATTAAAAGTCCTTTTATAGATATTTTCTCAGGTAATAAGTGTTTAAGAGCTTCATGACCTCAATTCACCCTCTTTTCAATCTCAACTCAGGCTTCAATTCATACACTTCCAACTCAGCCAAGGGTATATGGGAGCCAAAAATTACTTTTAGAGAAGGGCAGACTGGCTTCTGCTGGTGTGTTTCAATCCAAGTGTCACACCAAGAAAATGAAGCCTCTGCTTAGCTCTTCATGAACTGGGGAGCTCTGCATGAACTGCAGTTCTCTGCTTAGAACTGCATGAACTGCAAGAAAAAAAGAACTAAATACCTGTCTGCATAAATGAAACCTTCTACATCATTACTTTCTTCAGTGTGGTAAATATTTGAATGTGTGTGTACAAAGTCACTTCAGTCATGTCCAACTCTCTGTGACCCTATGGACTGTAGCCCACCAGCCACCTCTGTCCATAGGATTCTCCAGGCAATAATACTGAACTGGGTTGCCATACCCTACTCCAGGGGATATTCCTGACCCAGGGATCGAACCCACATCTCTATGTCTCCTGCATTGGCTGGCAGATTCTTTAGAACTAGTGCCAGAATAACTATATTAATAATTTGATACCAACTCCAATGTGGGAGCAGGGGTGTTCCCCACGCCACCAAGCAGTTAATTCATTTCTGACACTATCTAGTCAGAAAGAGTATCAGAGGCCACAGGACAAGGGGTCAATCCCACAAGACTTTAGATGCCAATCACAAACCCAAGGTATTACCTATGCTTCTCACTGGCTATAAATCAGAGTTCCCATGACTCCTCCTTGCATGTGTACATAATGTCACTTCAGTTGTGTCTGACTCTTTGCAACCCCATGGACTGTAACCCTCCAGGCTCCTCTGTCCATGGGATTCTCCAGGCAGGAATACTGGAGTGGGTTGTCGTGCCCTCCTCCAGGGAATCTTCCTGATCCAGGGATCAAACCTGCGTCTCTTACATCTCCTGCATTGGCAGACAGGTTCTTTACCGCTAGTGCCATCTGGGACTCCTCCTGGGGTTCAGGTAATTTGGTAGAGTAGCTCACAGAACTCGGGAAACCCGCTTCCTCACCAGGTTACTGATTTACAAAGACTATCAAAGAATATGAATCACCCAGATAGAAGAGATGCACAAGGCAAGGTATGGGGAAGGGACATGGAGCTCCTATGCTCCCCCAGCATCTCCATGTGTTCACCAACCCAGAAGCTCTCCAAACACCATCCTTTTGGGTTTTCCAGAGGCTTCATCACATAGGCAGGGTTGATTAAGTTATTGGCCCTGTTGACTGTTTCAACCTCCAGCCCCTCTCCCCTCCCTGGAAATCAGAGGATGGGACTAAAAATTCTAACCCTCTAATCCTGTGGTTGGCCACCAACCACCATCCTGAGGTGACCAGAAGTTTTTCTAAAGTCACCTCATTAATACAAGAGCATCTTATGATGCTCATCACTCAGGAAATTCCAAGTGTTTTAGGAGCTCTGTGCCGGAGACTAAATAATACATATCTATTATAAATCATGAAACCACAATATACAAGGTACTTTTTCTCTTATTTCACTCAGAATCAGATCTGCAGGAGGACAGAATGCTCCCTCTTGTACCATGGTCAAAGAATAGACTTAAGTAGGTCAGCCCATGCATATAAAGAGATAAATGGTTACTGAACATTGTAATGAATGTTTTCCTCCAGGGAGACAGCCATGCTCACATACACTCTTGCTCAAGATTGTACAATGGATCCAATGAAGCTATGAGATCTAAGGGTGATGGTTCTCAAAGTGTGGATCTTGGCTGCTTATAGCCAGATTATCTTTGGTGATTATTAGAAATGCAGATTCCCGGGCTGCAACTCTACTCACTGAATCAACAGTCCTTGCTGTTGACCTGAGAATCTGCACTGTTTAATAGGCTTCTTAGCACACTAAAACTCAAGAACTACTTCCCCAAGGTCTAAAAGGAGACATGTCTCTAAGGAAGATGTGGTAGTCTCTCTTTGTAAAATTGTATTGGGAATCAGTGCTGACCAGATACCAATCAAGTCCTTTAGGAGTGAGAGTTGTGCACATTTAAGCCCCAAATTCACATCACTCGATAGCAAAAAATCTCAAACCATGAATGTAGAAAGCAAAATTCTGAACTGGTAGAGTCTGAGGCACCTCACAGAAATAAATGCAAAACTTCTCTGAAGAAAGGCATCTTCAACCTAGGACTCAAAGAATTCCCAAAAGTAATTCACTGGGGAACTCACAGTCAAAATGAACAAAGCACAGAAAGAAAGAAATCCTTAGGAGTGCATATCAGCAGAAACAACAGACTATCCAGATACTGGAAATATCAGGCATAGACTTAAAAATAATTTCCACATCATGTTTAAAGAACTAAAAATGAGGTTGAAAAAAGCTTGAAGGAAAACAATGACCAAAGTTGAAAAATAACCAAAAAGTAAATGTATAAATATACACACACACACATATATATACATAAATGTGCATATAATTATGCTAAATATACATATATTTGTATTAAATATTATATAAATATATTTATGATAAATATTAAGTATTTAAAGAGAGATAAAAATCATTGAAATTTTAAAAGTCAGTGGCTTGACTGTCATCAGGCACAAAGGAACTTTCTGGGGAGATAAAAATATTCTACAACTGAAATGTGATGATTGTTACACAACCATAAATTCACAAAAACTTATCAGTTCTACAGTAAAAAGGGATAAAACTTATGGGTATATAAGGTAAAAATTGCTCCGTCATGTCCAATTCCTTACAATCCCATGGACTGTATAGTCCATGGAATTCCCCAGGCCACAATACTGAAGTCCCTTCTCCAGGGGTTCTTCCCAACCCAGGGATTGAACCCAGTCTCCCACGTTGTGGGCAGATTCTTTACCAGCCGAGCCATAAGGGAAGCCCAAGAATAGTGGAGTGTGGTAGCCTATCCCTTCTCCAGCAGATCTTCCCAACCCAGGAATCAAATCAGTGTCTCCTGCATTGCAGGCAGATTCTTCACCAACTGAGCTAACAGGGAAGCCCTTTATGGTATATAAAGTAGTCCTTAATAAAGTTGTTTAAAAACAAAGCTCAAAGAATTGCCTTCAAAACAAATTAGACACAGATAAGAGTAAACTAGTGAACCAGAAAACAGATTAGAAGAAATCATTTGGAATGATTCAGAGAGAGACAAAAAGATGGAAAATACACCTGAGAGGATGAGAGAGGCACGGAGAATAGGGTGAGATGATCTAACTTATGTCTCATCAGGTGATGACCAAATAGAAGCAGAAGATATTAAGAAGAGGTGGCAAGAATACACAGAACTATACAAAAAAGATCTTCATGACCTGGATAACCACAATGGTGTGATCACTCACCTACAGATCGACATCCTGGAGTATGAAGTCAAGTGGGCCTTCAGAAGCATTACTACAAACAAAGCTAGTGGTGATGGAATTCCAGCTGAGCTAATTCAAATCCTAAACGATGCTGTGAAAAAAGTGCTGCACTCATGCCAGCAAATTTGGAAAACTCAGCAATGTTCACAGGACTGGAAAAGGTCAGTTTTCATTCCAATCCCAAAGAAGGGCAATGCCAAAGAATGTTCCAACTACTGCACAGTGACATTCATTTCACATGCTAGCAAAGTAATTCTCAAAATTATTCAAACTAAGCTTCAACAGTATGTGAATTGAGAAGTTCCAGATGTATAAGCTGGGTTTGGAAGAGGCAGAGGAACCAGAGATCAAATTGCCAGCACAAACTGGATCATGGAGAAAGCAAGGGAATTCCAGAAAAACATCTACTTCTGCTTCATTGACTAAGCCTTTGACTGTGTGGAACACAACAAACTGTGGAAATTTTTTAAAGAAATGGAAATACCACACCACCTTACCTCTCTCCTGAGAAATCTGTATGCAGGTAAATAAGCAACAGAACCAGACATGGAACAATGAACTGGTTCAAAATTGGGAAAGAAGTATGACAAGGCTGACAAGTATATTATCACCCTGCTTATTTAACTTATCTCTAATTGTTTTTAAGATCTCTTTTTCTGTGGTTTTGAAACAATGTATCTAAGAATGGAATTTCTTCCAATGCTTTGGATTTTGGGGGCTCCCTAAATTCCATAACTTGCCTTTAATCTGGTCTAGGACAGTCTCTGAAAAGCTTTGACTTTTGATTTGTTTTCTATAACTCTTTGCTTCATCAAACCTTCTTCAGACCTTGAGTTCCCTAATTTTCTCTTCAATTATGTCTATTTATCCATTATAATTTCAATTACTACATCTCATTTTTAGTCCCAAACTCTGCCTTGACATTATTTTCTCTTATTCTTTTGTCATACATACATAATTGTCTTATTCCCACATTGCTTGATACTTCCAATTTCTGCAACCTTTGAAGGTTTGATTTTGCCATTTGTAATTTCTTCTCTTGCATGTTTGTGATTTTGGATTTGAGCTTGTTTCTTGGAATACTAGTGGGAATGCTTTGTGGTTTGTGGTAAAGCACACTCCTCCAGCAAGGATTTGGGGTTGCTTCCTGGGACTCCATCAACTCGGAATGACCATGAAAGAAGCTCAGTTTGAGGCTTTTTAGGACATACAGGTACGGCAAACTTCTACACAAAGCCTACGTGGAGATTAGCTGTGGTAAGGAATTCCCATGGGATTCTCATGGCAGATTTCTCTCTCATCCACAACTCTCAGTTGAGGCCTGCATTTTCTTCCCAATAACTCTGACAATTTTTATTTCCTAATTTACTCTTTTACCAAGCATGTCATTTTCCATTTTGGTTGACTTCCCACCTTTCTCCAGCCCATGGCTTAGTTTCCCATCTCCCATATGCAACCCATTAAAACTGAACGATCTAGTCAGCAAGATATTAACCAATGCCCCCCTCTCCTAGTATAGCAAGATATTAACCAATGCCCCCCTCTCCTAGTATAACTATCAGCTTCAGTATTTGTTGTCTTACCTTTTGTGTCTTAGAATTCCTTTTTCTTCTTAACAACTCATTAAACTATATAAAGGAAATGTGGGTTTTTTTGCATTTTTGTACAGCATTCAAGTTTGTCCTAGTAAGTTCCTCAGGTCATCTGTCTACCATATTGTCAGAAATTCTTGCTGGTATTTTTTTCACATATAGGCCCCCAGCTTAAGTACAAGAATGGGTGGGAGGAAGAGGTTTAAGGAGAGAAGCAAAAGGTTCTGGCAAATATCACAACTACCTGAGTGCTGGGTGAGAGCTAAGGAAGCACAAAACAGGTAATGGAAGAGAAAATGTACGTATTTGTAAGTATCTGCATGCATGTATTTATATAATAGAACTATGGACTTTTATACAAATAAGGGACTTAGTAGCAATGTATATTGTCTTTCCTTGAGATATATATATATATATATATTTATATAATTAATCAACTTTTCTCCTTTCTCCTTCCAATTATTCCACTTAAGACTAGATAAGACTTTTATATCAAGGGGGATTGTTTTTAAGGATAAAGAACAAACATCACACAGAGATGGACAGAGAAATTCACGAAATGTATCTCTTCTTGGGAAGAAGTTGAGAACATCTTTATTTCAACAGGGATAGTTGCTGCATACCAGGCAGAATCATGATATTCTTTTTGTTTTCTGGAAACTTAAATATGGATACAAGGGTAAGTAAAGACACCGTGTATTCCAAAGGGTGAACTGTGATGGACAACATCTGTTGAATATTCTATATATACTATACCCACCCTTCTAAATTCTCCTTCCTACTGGATACTTGTACACAGATATCCCATTCGATTTCTCCAGTGAGAATCATTTGAACACAATTTGGAAGGAAAAAGAAAAGGACAAATAATATTCTCCAATGGCAATTACAAACAGACTAATGAGCATCAGACAGCTAATGTGGGACTTGCCATTATCTTCCAAGCATCTTTCTGAGAACTCACCCCAGTGCTATGGACAACTGAGATCACCAACAGAAGTCCCCTGCAATTCCTGCAGATTTGTTTCCTCCCTGATCTGCATTTCTCAGACCTAATGCCTGTGTAAACCCAATTCTCATATTAAATCCTTTCTTACTGGAAATGCCAGTAGCGATTTATGATTTCTTGACCAAACTTTAATTAAGCAAGCAAAGACATTGAAAGAAAAAATAAGAGGAAAAATGCTATTTAGAGTATAACTTAGGTCAGCCAGTATTTTACTAGCCAACTACTATGGCAGTCATGGGCTCAGGCATAGAGATATATCTTGTTTATGCTGAGCTCATCTATCCTTGGTGGTGGTTCAGTTGTTAAGTCATGTCCGACTCTTGCGACCCCATGGACTGTAGCCTGCCAGGCTCCTCTGTCCATGGGATTTTCCAGGCAAGAATGCTGGAGTGGATACCATTTCCTTCTCCAGGGGATCTTCCCAACCCAGGAATCGAACCTGGGTCTCCTGCATTGCAAGCAGATTCTTTACTAACTGAGCTATAAGGGAAGCCCATTTATCCTTAGGTCTTTCTCATATGATCTGTATATCTGGTGTACCTAGTACACTGGACAACATAAGGTAAGATGGACAAGAAAGCAACAGTTGGCTGTTAAACTTTGTAAAGAGATTATCCATTTAAATATTGATCCAATTTTCAGGCATCCTATTTGAGCACAAGCTAAGCCATTATAGATCTTTAATTTTTAAAATATTACCATTAAAAATCAGCTCCATCTTCTGATAGGGTGACTATCAACATTCTCAGAGCAGCCCCTATTTTGTTTCAGCATATTAAGCCCAAACAAGTTGAGAACCATTAACTTCAGAACATCACACTGAAGAGACCAATGTTTAACTAATATAAACATATACAAAGGCAGACTGATAAATGGGAAGAATATAACTACAGTTCTATGCAGAGAGCACTTCTCCAATTGTTTACAATCTCCATTTTTTATTCTGTATTTCCATAAGGCAGCTAACTTTTCTCTATCTTGGGGAATCTCAGGAATTTGCAAATAAATTGATATAAACCTGTCTTTTCTGCTAAGATAACTCAAAGTATTTAAAGTATTAATGTTGTGCCAGTAAAGTCAATTCTGCTTTCAGAGACCAGTATATTTTTCCACTTCACTTAAAGCACAAAAAAAGACAATCTATATAAATAAGTTTTAAAATTGTTTCTTTCAAAAAAAGAAATGCTTTGAAATTCAGTAACACACGATTCCAAGTTAATAACCAAGAACTTCAGACAGAAAACCTACAAAGATCTCCCACAGTTCCTTGGTTTTTCCACAGCAGCAGTAAAAGTAAATTAAGAATAAAATCAATATTGGATTTACAATTTTATTCAAAGGATGAATACAAAACAGAAAGAGATAAAATTCAAAGCAAATATACTCAGTATTTCAAAACAATTCTACACACAAAGCAAATAGGGGGAAAAAAACCCCACCAAAAGCCCCCATAAATCACACTAGCTAGATACATTCAAGTCTAACACAGAAAGAAACTTGAATTTAACGCAATTTTGCTTACCTAGAAACTGGTTTTTATTGTCTCAGACTATTTTCCATCCCAGTGTGGGGCATTCTTTGAAGACAAAGTTTTCTAATGAGTCCATCTCACATTGAACTTGCCATAGTAAAACACCCTTGACTGTTGCCACACTGGCTTTTCCTAATGCCAACAACAGGGTCACCTCAAAGGGGCTGTTTGCAGAAACAAACTGCAGTGACGCTGACAGATCTAGGCCTTTGCAGCTCGGCTACTGCATGACGATCTAAAATTAACGGAAATCAACCTTTGGGTCTCACAAATCAAGAACACATTAGTTAAGAACACGTGATCATTTGCCTTCTAGGTACAATGGATCTAGAACTCTCAATGAGTATTTACTTATATTACAAGCTTTGGGAATTTTGGCCATTTTCCTTCGAAGACCACACTGTATTTATCTCCATTTCAAAACATACAAAGCTGAGTGACAGAGGCAAAAATTAACCCCTGAAGATCCCCCAGGTGTACAATTGCTGTGAGTTCCACAATATAACTTACTTGCATTGTTGGAAATAATGCAATACTCACTATACTACAGAAATTAAAAACATATGAAACCATGCCAATTGCTTTCCTCCTAACAATAAAAGTTTTTTACTTTTTATAAACATATATAAAGGCAGATTGATAAATGAATGGGAAGGAAATAGCTACCATTTTATCCAGAGAGCACTTCTCCAATTGCTTACAAGCTCCACTTTTTATTCCATATTTCAATTACATATCCATGCTCCATATTCAAATATTTTTTGAAATACGGAAAAGGAAATCTGGCTGCATAACAGCATTCTTTATGAAAAAATACATGTGTGAACTTTGGTGTTTGAGTCAATGAATCATGTTAATATGAAGATCACAAACATGTCTTTTCAACTGTGGGAAAAATCTCCTGTATACATGCTAACCAAAAAGACAGTAATAAATTTTGTCTGGTTAAATGACCTATAACCTGGCAACTTTTCTTATATTATTACAAGATTAGTTTTGATCTCTGGGATGCTTGTTAAAGCTAGCTAATAAAGCTTCCACATCATTTTTTGAAAGTGAGATAAAACAGTTTAACCATGGATAATGAGAGAAACTTAATAAAGACTTCTTTCACTCATCCAAAAAATTAAAGAACTTATTTTTCCTTAAATCCACTCCAATGAAAAGTGGCCTCGTAATTTCTAGGGAAATTATTTCTTGGCCTTTAAAAGTACTCAGTAAATACTTACTGATAGTGAATTGAAGAGGATTTAAAGAAAACTTTTCACTAGAAGTAAAGCTAAATTTTATGTAAAAAATGTGGCCTGTGGAAAAAATGATTCATGCTGGTGTGGCAGCCCTGGGCTTTGCTGCAGAGCAACACAGAGCAAAAGAGAGATGAAAGATTGGGCTCAATTCTATGGGAAGGCAACACAGCATATCCATTCATTCAAACCACGCTGGGCATAACTCTGTTTCCTGCAAAACACAGCAAGTGCTGTAAGCACTAGGGATAGAGATTTTTAGCTTGCTGTTTATCAAAGGATCCTGTAAAAGGACTCTCTGTTCTACAATTAATAGACTGCCAGATATGACAGAAACTTTTGATTTGGAGTATATGTTATTTTACTATTCACCCATCCTAAACACCCTTCTTTTCCAACTATCAACAACTTAGAGTTGCTGATCACTGTATACCCTGTAAATGTGCTGGAAACACACAAGTCTAAAAGACTTGAGTAAGTATAATATTTACAGAGCATAACATCAGAAAAAGTAGAGCCTTTGTTTTATCTAATGATCCTTTTTAAAGTAATTGGGAAGTTGGAGTGAAGACATGACTTTTGAATATAATGTAATATTTCTTCTTTTTAAAACCAACAGTGATGAATAAACTTTTAGCATAAAAAATGTTTACTGACAACTAAACATTGGCTACAATCTTAGTACAATACAATCTTTAACACAACAACAAACATGTATATACTTCAAATATTGGCAAACTGCTTAAAAATGTAATTCGCAGCAAGATTTGGGTAACTTATTCACAGTTCGGAAATACAGTCATTAGATTGAGAAGACATGAGGAAGAAATGACTAAGTGGCTCAGTAAACTAAACATTCATCTTAAAGAACAGAAAACTGAAACAAAGCCAGGATGATTCTAAAATTTCTGGCTCAAAAGAAACATAACTTAAACAAATATGAAAAGTTTTATTTAAGCAAAAAAAAAAAATTTCTACTGCAGAACAGTTTTAAAAGGCTAACAGGATCATTTCTATATTCATTCTGAAAACTAGTATAGTAAGAAAGGTAATTTAAGATTTCTTAAAAAGTTCTCATTAGCCATTATTTATCGTATATTCCATAACATTGATATCAAGTTATTACAGACTCACAAGTTAATATGGCATAACTTGATAGTTTTGCTAGTTAACTATGATTTTTATTTTAACTGCGGATACTATCAGTTCAAAGCTAGTACTATCCATCCTATTGGTTATCATCACGGATCTAAGGAGAGTTAAATTCGTCAAGCTAGAGAAACACTGTCATATTAACGATCTTTAAATACTCCGGGGG
This sequence comes from Bubalus kerabau, assembly GCF_029407905.1. NCBI lineage: Eukaryota > Metazoa > Chordata > Mammalia > Artiodactyla > Bovidae > Bubalus > Bubalus kerabau. Next base: position 70,518,343 of record NC_073634.1, read on the forward strand.
GGGGGAAAAATGATTTAATTGTTACAATTTTTAACTTGAGGCTCTAACACAAGAAAACAAAGTAATCTGAAATACATTTTCACAGGTAAAATACTACCTGGTATTCTGATATAAAAAATCTATTAAATATGTGGATATAACACTTTTTTATCTACCTTTACCATTCCCTTCAATTTCTTTGGCCTTCATAAATTCAATGTGAGCTGTGAATTCTTTTTAAATAAACACTTTCAATGACATTGTTCTCTTTAGAAAAATCACTTAAGCTGTAGCATATAATAATTAACCTCAGTCTTTCCCTTTTACTGCTATAGTATATAGCCTAATTAGAAAGAGAGAGAGAGACAAAGGAAACTGACCCCAAAGGACTTCTTCAAATATGTTTGCTGAAGTCAACATTTCAGATAGTTTTCCCTCTTTCAAGAGTTACTAGAAATATGTCAAAGGAATATAACCAAGGAGCTAAAGAGGTTCCTTTCCTCTCATCCTCATAATTAACTCAGGTCAAGAGATCTGTATTCAAAAGGTTAAGACAGTATCATCTCAGAAACATCTTTCTAAGAACCTTAAAGAAAATCTTTATTAGCTCTCTAACCAACAGTCTCACCTACATGTCACCTGTGTCAGTTCCCTTTTAGTTGTGATGCTTGTTTTCACCTTGTATCTAACAACTGCTGTTCCTTACAGTACTACAGACACATGGATTTATAGCCTGTGATAACAGTTAACTCTGCAAAATGCACTTCACCTCTTAGGAACATGATATACACCAAAACCTGAACCATCATTTCAATGAACAAACTCACTCCCAACATTTAAAAGCTCAACTCCATTTTTCCACTCTCTCACCCTGTACCTTCCAATGATCCTAGTCTCCAGGAGCGGTAAGTACACCAGGAGACAAGTGGACTTTAAACAGGATGTATTTTTCAGTTTCTGGCACAGTGACTTTCACATAATACACTGTTGACAGAGTTATAACAAGCCAAAGACCGTTAACATTAACTTTCCTTCAGCTATTTATTCCTATGGCATAGGTGATTTAAACAGACAGAAAAGTTGACTGATGTCAAAGTAACAATCATTTACTGTGCCACGTGTTAGATGCTAACATGATCCTTGGCCTAAAAAAGATTCATGGCCTGGGTAAAGAGTACTTAGTTATACACAAGTGAATTTAATTTTAAATGTATTACAAGAAAGAATTTCTTATATGAAGGACTCCTTTTGTAGAATATCTTTCCCAAAAAATGATTTTCTTATACTTATTACATTGGTTTTATCTGAGCATCCACACTTACTAGCAGTTTGCCTCATTACATTATTTTGTGTTCATAATTCATAAAAGCATCTAAAAATCACTACATTAAACAGTGTAGGGAGCAAGAAAAAGGGGTAGGGAAGAAAAACGATGTTTGCTTGGAAAATACCACTTCTTTTTTCTTACTACTGGTTTTCGAGATTTGATTTAGAACTTACCCTAGCTTCAAGTGTATCTGTGTGTGTCTGAGAGTGAGAGAAAGACACACACACACACACAAAGAGGGAGAGGAAACAGACTGAAAACTAATGACTGACTTCACATATCAGTTTCACTTAGAAAGCTAATCTGAACTTCAGAAATGCTACAAACCCATACAAATCATGTGCATAAAAATGCTAAAATAACATAGTTAAGGATGACACTACACACAGACTAAAACTAGCAGGCCTACACAAAATAATATTACAAACAATTAAAATAGATAAATTTATACCTGCAGTAGCTATATAATGACATGAATAGTAATCCTATTTTAAAAACAGGTTTCTAGTCTCAATCTAAGAGTCTTTCTGAATTACCTCAAAATATGCCAGTGCTTTCTCTAACGCTAACACAAGGCAGAATTCTATGCTTCTCTTACAACAGCTACTAGAAGTTCAAACACAGAAAATGGGAAAGGCTCAGCTAACTTTATTAGGCTAATTACCTTTGCAATTTAAAAATGAAAACTTTTGAAGGAAAAGGACTTAACCAAAACATAAACACACTGCCCTGTGATGCCCAAGATGTTGCTAGAAAGCTCCGTGAAGAAATTATTATTCACAACTTTTTGGATGTCAAACTAGTATTCTACTCTAAATTTTTTAATCTAAGTTGTTAAGTTTCCATTTCTGACACTAGCCAGCTGAAGGCACCTCAATATCACTTTTATATTTATATTTTATTCATTCCTAAGTATATTTCAGGGGTAAAACACAGAATATTCAGAGAGAAAAATACCTAGAAAGTAATACTAAAAATTTTATATAATCCTTCACTACTATCAGTGTAAAGCTGATAGCTTTTTCTAATTTTAGCCCATCATATACATTTAGCCAAATTTTAGTCAAAAGACTTGCAAATCTTCCAAACAACTGCAAGGAGTTTCCAAATTGGCATGAAGGTACTAGAGTTTGAATCAACAAAGCAGTAAAGGGAAGTTAAAATTAACTGTAAGGAATTCTTCTCTGGGACAAAACTGAAGAGAATTCTGAACATCAGTATTTGACATATTTGATAGCAACTCTCTGTGATGATTTCAAAGAACAAGATAGAATGTCCTTCAGCAGTAATTTTTAAAAAGAAACTACAGATACAAGGGAACCAAAACCATTTTTAGGAGATTAAAAAAAAAAAACAAGAAGTAGGATATCCAACTTATCTGTATCCCATCTTCAAATTTAAAATCATATTGTCAGCTGTTCAAAGCAGCTCAGATTTAAAGTCTGTGCTATGAAATTGCATAAGCATTCTCTGTTAAGAGCTGGAGAAAACCAATGCACTACTATACTTTTTAGCTTCCTAAGAAACCTTGATCTACAGATAACAGGCAATAAATCTGAGAGACTAAGATTAACTTAGATAGAAATCCCATGAAGAAGTTCTCAGTTTTTAAGTTTCATAGACTGATTTAAAAACAAAACAATAAATTTCAAAATAATCATGGCATTTTTTCTTTATAACTTAGCAAAACCTTAATTAAATATCCAAGTACACTGTCACTGGCTTTAAATATTCCAATTAAACACACTTTCCAATTAAACACACTTTCATTGGCCTGAATGAAATGTCAATGTATGCTGAAACAAATGCCAATTATTTTAATAACACACAATCCTTTCAGTTTGAAGTGGAGGGTCCCAAAATCCAACACTCAGCATCCTTTAAAGAAAATGAGAGCTAACTCGCTCTGATACCGATACCAACATAGATTCCACTATTCAAACTCCCCCACAAATCACTGGAAAAGTATGAGGTAATTTCACAAAAATCACAAATTGAATGGAATAATTATAACTGATATATAAATAAGGATTTACTAAAAAAGGCTTAAAGGGGTGATATCTTAAATCAAGTTTTAAATACAAAGGTGTCTTGTGTTGCTTAATCGCCCAGTTTCAGATGCTCCTTATTCTACGGTTACAGATTTGGCAAGATTCCGAGGGAAATCAACCTGCAAAAAAAAAGAAGTTAAGATTTGAGAGATGATACAAACTGGGGTGGCAGTTGCTATCAACAAATTATTTTTGCTTATACAAACATAAAAACAGGGACTGTCCTGGTGGTCCAGGGGCTAAGACTCTGCACTCCCAATGTAGGGGGCCTGTGTTCGATCCCTGCTTGGAGAACTATATCCTGCATGCCAACTGAGAGTTCACATGCTGCAACTGAAGATCCTGCATGCCACAACTAAGAGCTGGTACAGTCAAATAAATGACCAAAGAAACCCCATGAAAATAGAAAACAACTTGTTCATTAACCATCTTTATTAGAGACTACAAAGAATTCGATTAGAAATATAGTAATATAATGCATCTTAAAACGACCTGAAATCAATTCAGAACAAGAATTCCAAAGGACCCAGTTCAGCACATGGAAAACTCTTGTGGTCCTCTATGAGCTGGCATCCCTCTCCCGGGACACTAGAAATGTATAAGAGTGGGATGTTTTTGTTTGTTTTTCAGCATTCACTGTCTGTATATTTACTTTTTTATACAAACTACAATAAAAGGATACATTTTAGTAAATTTTTAGCTATATGTGATTTTGGAATAGATTCTTTAGATTAACCAAAAGTTGAGCAGAAGGAGCCCTTTTGACTTGAATCTATATTAAAATCTTTTAAATACAGATTAATCCATTTTTCTGCCCTCAGAAAATGCGGAACGGTAAGTACAATTGGACCCTCCAGATTAAAGCTCAGAGGCAGTGATGCAGTCCTAATAGAAAAATAATAGTGACTGCCACAGAGACTGTTAAGAATAGAATGTTTTGATTGTCACTGTGGTTGTCACAATGAATGAAGGACTAGGAATGCTGAGAGTCCTTCAATGTGTGAGGAAGTCCCAAAGAATTTCCAATAGCTACCCCACTGAGAAACACAGAAAGAAAACAGGTGGACAGTCCCCAGGGAGGTAATCTCCACTGATGGAGCTTATGTCCAAAATTCCTTCAGGTTCGATGGGTGTGAAAACGTCAGGATGTAACTGACAAAACTGGGCCATGGAACTACAACAGGTGACAGATGTATGTATGATGGAATTATCAAATTCTATTGCTAAAAATTTGGAAGGAAACTCAATTTCCACAGTGGTCCGTCACTTACATCATAACCTCTCAGCACAGCCAGGTGGAAGGCCAGCAGCTGTAAAGGGATCACGCTGAGAATGCCCTGCAGGCAGTCCACTGAGTGGGGCACCTTGATTGTTCTTTTTGTGTTCTTAATGGTCTCAGTGTCTTCCTTGTCACAGATCACCACGGGCCGTCCCTGGGAAAGAGATCACAGGCACTATCACTGGTTAAGTAAAGGCAGGGCTGTAACACGTGAACATGCATGTTTTGCACTGCACAATTCAATGTGGCCTCACTGACGTCAGTTCAGTTGCTCAGTCGTGTCTTGATTCTGTGTGACCCTATGGACTGCAGCACGCCAGGCCTCCCTGTCCATCACCAACTCCTGGAGTTTACTCAGACTCATGTTCATTAAGTCGGTGATGCCATCCAACCATCTCATCCTCTGTCATCCCCTTCTCCTCCCACCTTCAATCTTTCCCAGCATCAGGGTCTTTTCAAATGAGTCAGCTCTTTGCATCAGGTGGCCAAAGTATTGGTGTTTCAGCTTTAACTTCAGTCCTTTCAATGAATATTCAGGACTGATTTCCTTTAGATGGACTGGTTGGATTTCATTATATTCCAACTCTCACATCCATACATGACTACTGGAAAAACCACAGCCTTGACTAGATGGACATTTGTTGGCAAAGTAATGTCTCTGCTTTTTAACATGCTGTCTAAGTTGGTCATAACTTTTCTTCCAAGGAGTAAGCGTCTTTTAATTTCATGGCTGCAGTCACCATCTGTAGTGATTCTGGAGTCCAAAAAAAATAGTCTGTCACTGTTTCCCCATATATCTGCCATTCAGTGATGGGACTGGATGCCATGATCTTCGTTTTCTCAATGTTGAGCTCTAAGCCAACTTTTTTACTCTCCTCTTTCACTTTCATCAAGAGGCTCTTTAGTTCTTCACTTTCTGCCATAAGGGTGGTGTCATCTGCATATCTGAGGTTATTGATATTTCTCCCAGCATTCTTGATTCCAGCTTGTGCTTCCTCCAGCCCAGAGTTTCTCATGATGTACTCTGCATATAAGTTAAATAAGCAGGGTGACAATGTACAGCCTTGACATACTCCTTTCCCGATTTGGAACCAGTCTGTTGTTCCATGTCCAGTTCTAACTGTCGCTTCCTGACCTGCATACAGATTTCTCAAGAGGCAGGTCAGGTGGTCTGGTATTCCCATCTCTTTAAGAATTTTCCACACTGATTTAAACTTATTTAAGCTTATTTAAACTCACAATCCCATGTGGTAAGTCTCATGCATAAGTCAAGGAAATAGAAGCTCTGTGGCAGTGGTCCCCAATCTTTTTGGCACCATGGACTAGTTTTGTGGAAGACAATTTTTCCACAGACCTGGGTGGGTGGGGGGAGGGTTGGGATGGTTTCAGGATGATTCTCATAATTATGCAACCAAGATCCCTTGCACGTGCAGCCTGTGTCCTCACAGTAGCCCCCGACTTACCTGCCTAGCAACCACTTGCTGTAGAGCATTCTGACACTTGGCGTAGGTGTGATCTCTCATGATGATCATGATGACAGGCATCAACTTATCCACCAAAGCCAGAGGGCCATGTTTCAACTCACCAGCAAGGATACCTTCAGAGTGCATGTAAGTGATTTCTTTGATTTTCTGAGAGGAAAGAACTAGATTAGTCTTCAGTCTGTTTTTCAAAAACCCATTCTTAAATACATATTACACAAGATATCTGCTGTTGGAAATCCCTGTCTTATTTATCAGACAGTATTAAAGGATCTGTGATGTACAAACAGAGCTAATACATTTACTGATCATTATTTCTATAATGTTAACAAGCAGCTGGGAGTTTTAGAACTCCAAAAGGACTTTTTGAAGATTTTAGATTATCACAAGTGTACTCGTATTTCTTTGTAACTGTTTTCCTAATTGTTTCATATTTCACCTCAAATCTCACACCTAGAGAATACATTATTTATTTTATTCACATGTGGACAAAACATTAACCCAAGTTACTTTCTAAACCCAAGTTCTCATGCTGAAGTGTACTTCCTTGATTTTCAATTTCTGAATTAAGTATTCTGTTATACTTTCTCAAGGTAAACAAATCAGAATGTGTAAATATAAAGGCACTTTTGTCAAAGTTCCATCTATTTCATTCAGTCTGAAAATATGACTATGTGCCAGGTTCATGAGTCAACAACTAGAAATGAGAAGACTTACCAGGGCCCCTTCAAGACAAGTAGCATAATGATAGCCACGGCCCATTATCAAGACTGACTTCTGGTGATAAAGTTCTGTTGCCAGTTTCTGAATTTCATCATCCATGCTCAAAACTTCCTTAATCAAATCTGTTAAGAAGTAATATTAGCAAAATCTATGAAAAAAGGACAATATACCAAACAATATAATAATAACATATGGGTCAGTTCAGTCGCTCAGTCGTGTCCAATTCTGCGACCCCATGAACTGCAGCATGCCAGGCCTCCTGTCTATCACCAACTCCCAGAGTTCACCCAAACTCTTGTCCATCGAGTTGGTGACGCCATCCAGCCATCTCATCCTCTGTCGTCCCCTTCTCCTCCCGCCCCCAATCCCTCCCAGCGTCAGAGTCTTTTCCAATGAGTCAACTCTTCACATGAGGTGGCCAAAGTATTGGAGTTTCAGCTTTAGCATCAGTCCTTCCAAAGAACACCCAGGACTGATCTCCTTTAGAATGGACTGGTTGGATCTCCTTGCAGTCCAAGGGACTCTCAAGAGTCTTCTCCAACACCACAGTTCAAAAGCATCAATTCTTCGGCCCTCAGCTTTCTTCACAGTCCAACTCTCACATCCATCATGACCACTGGAAAAACCATAGCCTTGACTAGATGGACCTTTGTTGGCAAAGTAATGTCTCTGTTTTTCAATATGCTATCTAGGTTGGTCATAACTTTCCTTCTAAGGAGTAAGCATCTTTTAATTTCATGGCTGCAATCACCAGCTGCAGTGATTTTGGAGCCCAAAAAAATAAAGTCTGACACTGTTTCCACTGTTTCCCCATCTATTTCCTATGAAGTGATGGGACCAGATGCCATAATCTTTGTTTCCTGAATGTTGAGCTTTAAGCCAACTTTTTCACTCTCCACTTTCACTTTCATCAAGAGGCTTTTGAGTTCCTCTTCACTTTCTGCCATAAGGGTGGTGTCATCTGCATATCTGAGGTTATTGATATTTCTCCCAGCAATCTTGATTCCAGCTTGTGCTTCTTCCAGCCCATATGGGTAACAATCGGTAAAACACCAATGTTTCTAATCTTCTGTGCTATCAGTGTGGGGTTTTTAAATGAACAGGTACAAAGTAAAAAGATACTACTGACTAAATCGGTACAAGCCACAGCTTCACCCATCCCCCACTCCCGCAGACAGTAACTACTGTGTGTGTACGAGTCTTCATACCGGGCAGCCGCTTCAATCCAAGCATGATCTCTTTGCGTCTCTCCTGCATGGAGATCCTGTCATCACACATCATAAGAGCAAACATCACAAGAGATACAAACTGGCTGGTATATGCCTGAAAGAGCACAAGAATGCGCAGAATTAGCTGCACTGCATTTTAAGAACTTGGAATTAACTTAAAAAAAAAAAGATGAAAATAAACAAAAAATTTCCACTGAGGTTACAGGATTGTGAATATCTTAAAGACCTGCAATCACAGTGCCCAGACCCTCTTCATTCCTGTTAGCTGTACATGAATATGAGATATGCCTATTTTACCACATTCTTTGCAATGTGGAGAATTATCCTTTTAACAAACTTTTACCAGACAGCTGGACAATAGACTCTCACTACTACTTCATCATACAGCCCTTGAATTCAAAAAATTAAGATTATTTTTCATGTTTGTCAGTCATTTTATCTGTTGAAAATTAATTTCATTATTCTTCACTTGCTTTTTTTTGACTTGGTTTATTTTCTTTTCAGTTGGTCTTGAAAGATCTCGTTAAATTTCAAATACATTTTCCCAGTTTAGGCTAATCTTTTACAATAGTGCTTATTGACACAAAAGTTTTAATTTTTTAACTTTAGGTCATACTTTCTAGCGTAAACAGTCCTTCCACCCTAACATCGATTAAGTATTATTAAATATTCTTAATTCTGTTGGTTCCATTGTCCCTTTCTGTTTTTTTCCTTAGACACTTCCTATAGCCTAAGTTCTCTGATATACTAGAGCTATGTCACAGAATACAGATCCTGCCTCACATGTTTAGTTTATTTACAAAACAATCGTCCCATCCAGAAACATGGTTTCTATCAATTTGTTAGGCATTTAAAAGTCTATAAAGTTTTATGTTGTTGTTGTTTAGTTGCTTAGTCATGTCTGACTTTTGCAACCCCGGGGACTATAGCCCACACCAAAGCTTCTTTGTCCATGGGATTACCCAGGCAAGAATACTGGAGTGGGTTGCCATTTCCTACTCCAGGGGATCTTCCCAACCCAGGGCTTGAACTCGCATCTCCTGCACTGGCAGGTGGATTCTTCACCACCGAGCCACAGCAAAGCCAATTAAAAAAAAAAAAGGTTATATAGTTTTCATCTGTTTGACAAATATTTATGAATATCTTACACATTTCTTGGTAGAGTTATTTTTAAGTATTTTTATAGCTTCCCTGATGGCTCAGATGGTAAAGAATCTGCACGCAATGCAGGAGACCCGGGTTTGATCCCTGGGTTGGAAAGATCCCCTGGAGAAGGAAATGGCAACCCACTCCAGTACTCTTGCCTGGAGAATCCCATGGACAAAGGAGCCTGGCAGGCTACAGTCCATGGGGTTACAAAGAGTCAGACACGACTGAGCGACTAACACATAGTTGTTAAAAAAATAGAATCCCCTCTCCAAACACACACACCCATACATTTCTAAGTAGCCACTGTCAGCTTACAGAGAAAGATTTCTGTATATTTTAAAACTTATTTTTATTGAAGTAATACTTAATGTATCATATTACATAAGCTACAGGAGTACAAAATAGTGATTCATAATTTTTCAAGATTATACTTGATTTATAGTTATTATAAAATACTGGATATAGTTCCTATATTATACTTTGTAGTGTATTTTACACATAATAGCTTGTACCTTTTCATTCTCTACCTCTATATTGCTCCTCTCCTCTTTCCTGTTCCCACTAGTAACTACTAGATCTCTAAATCTGTGACTCTGCTTCTTTTTTGTTATACTCACTCATTTGCTGTATTTTTTAGATTCCACATATAGGTGACACAATATATTATTTATCTTCGATTTATTTCATTTAGCATAATATCCTCCAAGTCCACTCATGTTATTTCAAATGGCAAAATTTCATTCATTTTTAATGGCTAAGTAGTATCCCACTGTGTGTGTGGGTGTGTGTGTTTATAGGTGAATGGATAAAAAAGAAGTGATTTATATACATATCTTTTTTATCCATTCATCTGTTGATGGACACAGGCTGCTTTCATAAGTTGGCAACTGTAAATAATGCTGTTATGAACACTGGGGTCCATGTATTTTTTCGAATTAGTATTTTTTATTTTCTTTGGATATACACTCAGAAGAGAAGTTGCTGGATCATCTGATAATTGTTTTTAATTTTTTGAAGATTCTCCATACTGTTTTCCACAGTGACTGTATCAATTTACATTCCTACCAACAATGTATGAGGATTCTCTTTTCTCTATATCCTCACCAACATTCGTTATTTGTGCCCTTTTTGATGATAGCCATTCTGATACGAGTGAGCTGATTATTTTTGATATTAGTCCTTCATTGGTCATATCATTTGTAAATATTTTTCCCATTAAGCAGGTTGTCTTTTTGTTTTGCTGATGGTTTCCTTTGCTGTGCAAAAGCTTTTAAGTATAATTAGGTCCCATTTATTTACTTGTGCTTTTGTTTCCATTATTTTAGAAGAAGGATACAAAAAAAGTTACTGCAATGTAAGTCAAAGAGTGTTCTACCTAGGTTTGCTTCTAGAAATTTTATGATTTCTGGTCTCACATTTAACTCTTTCTTTAATCCATTTTTAGTTTAGTTTTGTATATGGTGTTAGAGAACATTCTAACTCCATTCTTTTGCATGTAACCATCTTGTTTCCCCAGTACCACTTATTGAAGAGATTGACTTTACTGTATATTCTTGCTTCCTTTGTCATAGGTTAATTGAACTTAAGTGCATGGGTTTATTTCTGGGCTTGCTATTCCATTCCATTGATCTAAGTGTCTGTTTTTGTACCAGTACCATATTGTTTTGATTACTATAGCTTTGTAGCATAGTTTGATGTCAGGGAGCATGATTCCTCCAGCTCTGTTCTTCTTTCTCAAGACTGTTTTATCTATTCAAGGTCTTTTGTGTTTTTACACAAATTTTTAAATTACTTGCTCTAGTTCTGTGAAAAATAGCATTGGTATTTTGAAAGGCTCTGCATTCAATCTGTAGATTGCCTTGGGCAGTTGTTCATTTTAGCAATATTAATTCTTCTAATCCAAGAACACAATGTATTTCCATCCACTTGTGTAATCTTCAATTTTTTTCATCACTCTGTTATAGTTTTCAGAGTACAGGTCTTTTCCCCTCCTTAGGTATACTTATTTCTAGGCATCTTATTCTTTTTGAAGCAATAGTAAATGGGATTATTTCCTTAATTTCTTTTCCTGATAGCTCATAGTTAGTGTTTGGAAATGGAACAGATTTCTGTGTATTAGTTTTGTACTCTGCAACTTTGCTAAATTCACTGATGAGCTCTAGTGGTTTTCTAGTGATATCCTTAGGATATTCTATGCATAATATTATTTCATCTGCAAACAGTGACAGTCTTACTTCTTTCAATTTATAGTCCTTTTATTTCTTTTTCTGGTTTGCTTGCTATGACTAGGGTTTCAATACTGTGATGAATAAAAATGGTGATAGCGGGCATCTTTGTCTCTTCCTGATCTTAGAGGAAATGCCTTCAGTTTTGCACCATTGAGTATGCTGTTATCTATGGGTTTCTCACATATGATCTTTATTATGTTGAGGTGGAGAAGGAAATGGCAACCCACTCCAGTGTTCTTGCTTGGAGAATCCCAGGGACGGCGGAGCCTGCTGGGCTGCTGTCTATGGGGTCGCGCAGAGTCGGACACGACTGAAGCAACTTAGCAGCAGCAGCAGAGTCTGTCTATGCCCACTTTCCAGAGAGCATTTTCATAAACGGATACTGAATTTCATCAAAAGCTTTTTTTGCATCTACTGAGATGATCATATGGTTTTTATTCTTCAATTTGTTAATGTGGTGTGTCACACTGATTGACTTGTAGATACTGAAAAATCCTTGCCTCCTTGGGGTAAACCCAACTGATCCTGGTGTATGATTCTTTTAATGTATTATTGAATTCACTTAGCTAGTATCTTGTTGATTTTTTTGTCTATGTTCTTCAGTGATAATTGGCCTGGAGCTTTTAGTGAATTCAAGAAAAATTAAACTAAGACTAAACTGTCATAATACTATATTTTCAGGGAGTCATTTTTTTAAAGAAATTGAAGTACATACTATAAAGAGATGCTTATTTTCCTATACAAGATGCAACTACCAGGGAAAACTGGGTGAAGAGTACCTGGACTTCTCTATTATCTTTGCAACTTCCTATAAATCTATAGTTATTTCAAAGCAAAAAGATTTTAGAAAATGACTTGCCAAAAAAAAAAAAAAACAAAAAGCTACTGACATTAAAAAAAAAAAAAATGGCAAATGAAGCAACTAACAAACAACTAATCTCAAAAATATACAAGCAACTCCTACAGCTCAATTCCAGAAAAATAAATGACCCAATCAAAAAATGGGCCAAAGAACTAAATAGACATTTCTCCAAAGAAGACATACAGATGGCTAACAAACACATGAAAAGATGCTCAACATCACTCATTATCAGAGAAATGCAAATCAAAACCACTATGAGGTACCATTTCACGCCAGTCAGAATGGCTGTGATCCAAAAGTCTACAAGCAATAAATGCTGGAGAGGGTGTGGAGAAAAGGGAACCCTCTTACACTGTTGGTGGGAATGCAAACTAGTACAGCCACTATAGAGAACAGTGTGGAGATTCCTTAAAAAACTGGAAATAGAACTGCCTTATGACCCAGCAATCCCACTGCTCGGCATACACACCGAGGAAACCAGAATTGAAAGAGACACATGTACCCCAATGTTCATCGCAGCACTGTTTATAATAGCCAGGACATGGAAGCAACCTAGATGCCCATCAGCAGATGAATGGATAAGAAAGCTGTGGTACATATACACGATGGAATATTACTCAGCCATTAAAAAGATTACATTTGAATCAGTTCTAATGAGGTGGATGAAACTGGAGCCTATTATACAGAGTGAAGTAAGCCAGAAAGAAAAACACCAATACAGTATACTAACGCATATATATGGAATTTAGAAAGATGGTAACAATAACCCTGTATACGAGACAGCAAAAGAGACACTGATGTATAGAACAGTCTTTTGGACTCTGTGGGGGAGGGAGAGGGTGGGATGATTTGGGAGAATGGCATTGAAACATGTATAATATCATATGTGAAACGAGTCGCCAGTCCAGGTTCGATGCACGATACTGGATGCTTGGGGCTGGTGCACTGGGACGACCCAGAGGGATGGTATGGGGAGGGAGGAGGGAGGAGGGTTCAGGATGGGGAACACATGTATACCTGTGGCGGATTCATTTTGATATATGGCAAAACCAATACAATATTGTAAAGTTAAAAAATAAAATTAAATTAAAAAAAATAAAAATAAAAAAAAAACATGAATAAATTTCAAAGCCTCACATTAAATGCAAGAAGCCAGATACAAAAGACATGTATTATTACAATTCCATTTATAAGAAATTTCTATAAAATTAAATATGAAATAATATAGCAAGAGAAAGTAATACTTGCCTGAAGCTGAGGCTGAGGGGTAGAAGTGGAAATTGACTAGGCACAAAGGAACTTTTTCAAGTAATTAAGTCTTCTAAAATTAGGCTATGGTGATAAACAGCCAAATTTACTAAAAGTATAACTTAAAATTTGTGAATACTATGATATGAAAATTATACCTCAGTAAAGCTGTAGAAAAAAGTTAACAGAAGAATCTAAGTGATGGGTATAGGGGTGTTAAATGCAAAATTCTTTTAATTCTGCTAATAAGTTTGAAAATTATAATAAAACACAGAGGAAAATTATCTTTTCATGAATGAATGAATTAGAAATCCAAAAAAAAATCTATTTCTCCTGGCAGTTCATAGTTAACAAAGATTCAATAAAAAGATAAATCAACAGCTCCTGTTCACTGCTATGATCCCACATGCCACACATGCCACGCTGAAGCCCTTGCTTCAAATGTGTCTGAATGAAGGGTCTGGGATTCTAACCCCTGATCAAAAGCTGTCTGTCTGGACACTTTCCAAGAATCCACAAACTGCTGCTAAGAGAGGCTGTTTATTCATTCAGGCACAGAACAGAAACCCAAGAACAAATATCCTACATGTTTTAATTACCACATGGAGAAAATTCAGACTTCAGTTTTCTGTAAACTATAGTGTTAGCAATATCGAAGTAACCAAGAAACAAAAACCTCACTTGGAGTGTTTACTTGAAAATTGTAACTTTTCCACAAAACAACTCTCCATGGGGTTCTTTAAATGAAAAAAAGAACCCAAATGTTATTTATATATGTTAACATCATACTATACACATCTTTAACATAAATCCACCAATACCTAAGCATCTTATTCAACAATCAGCAATAAATATTAGATTAAGCAGAACAACAGACAAGAAACTGAAATTTTGAAGTCACAAAGAATAATACATGTGTGGAGAACATTTCCTGCATTTATATAACTTCCTAAGATTCCTATTTTTATTACTAGTACTAAAATTATGCATACCCTAATTTCAAAGAGCAAAGTAGTCTCACTAGGCCTCAACAAAAATAAAGGTGCTTTTAAATCTCCACAAATGTATGGTATATTTAAAGAAAAAACAAAAAAAAAAAAAAAGAAAGAAAAAGAAAAAACAGTGTCATATATTACTCTTTTTTTAATATCACCAAGTTTTATACTAAAAGTGTATTTCTCTTTACAAACCTTCAAAGGTAATGTGCATATTTTGGCACATTTATTAGGACAGTATAAATACGTAAATAAAGATGTCAAAAATTATTAGAATTAAACTGGATGTTTCTGTTATTTTTCTAATTCCCTACTATACTCAAAGAAGAAGCTGTTATACTTACCACACATCCTACCCCCCAGGGCGGGAGTAATATAAATGCTGACTGGAGAGAGCCAGCAGAGACTCAGGCAAAATGAACTTACATTATATACCTTTGTCCCTTTTAAGCTCTTAAGATGAGCGTGAGGAAGGGAGATGACAAGTGTTTTTACCTATTTTTGACCCTTAAGTCTTAGGATAATTACAATGACTAGTTAACTATATGAATTGTACAATTGCTAAGAAATGAAATAGAAGATACAGATTAGTCTATTTCACCAACACTATGATTAAATTATCACATGAGAATTAAGTCAAGAACTTACTTTTGTGCTGGCCACACCAATCTCAGGCCCAGCATTGATATGAACTCCACAGTCTGTCTCTCTCGATATGGAACTGCCGACTGTGTTTGTGATCCCCACAGTTAAAGCTCCTCTCTCCTTACAGTACCGAAGTCCCATCAAGGTATCTGCTGTCTCTCCTGGATAAAAAAGAAGACAATAGTAACAGACAGAGCAGTGAACATTTGCTCTTCCACAGATGCAAAAACAGAAAACTGATGACTCTTTCAACAATATCATTTGCTTTATTACTTTTCAGGCATACACCAAAGTGATTCAGTTATATATATGTTTTTCAGATTCTTGTTCATTATGGGTTATTATAAGATATTGAATATAGCTCCCTGTGCTTGTTTATCTATTTTATATATAGTAGTATATATCTGTTAATCCCCAATTCCCAATTCATCCCTCCCCTGCCTTCCCCCTCATTTGTTTTAAATAAAATTTAAAACATGTACTTAAAAGGATAAAATTATAAAGCTTTTAATAACAGGATCCTACTTCTTAGGATCTCCTTTTGTTCTTTGTCTTTAAAACTTCAGCTCTTTTGAGTGTAAAATGTGTTGCCTTTATCAACTCATTAAGATAATATCAAAATAAATCTGTTATTTGTCAAGTTACCAGCAAATACTAGTTTATCTTTAAATATCAGTTTTGCTGATATATGCTGTACTTGTTAGAAAGAATGACTTTCCTTTTAAGTCTTTAAAATTAGCATACCTGACTGACTAATGAAAAAGCAAACATCATCTCGAAAAACTGGGGTGTTTCTATCTAGGAAGTCACTGGCAAGCTCCACCATAACAGGCAACTCAGTCAGTTCTTCCAGAACTTGACGTGTCTGCAGAGGAAAAAGATGCCTTGGTCAGACAACTGTACTTCAAATACTCTTTTTCACTGGAATACTTTAGACTCAATGTATAGTTTTCACTTTTTCTGATTATAAAAATGATATGTAAGCAATGTTAGAAAATACAAACAACAAAGATTAAAGCATTAAAAAAAAAAAAAAAAACAACGAAATCCCACCACCCAGGGGATAAGCACTGTTAACATTTCAGCACAAGTCTCTTTAAACAATAATAAATGCATGTGTTCTTATAAGCAAATACACCCACACATATAAAATGTTTTGAGTAGTGGAAAAAGCACTGTTCTGAGTTAGCTTGCATATTAACTCTACCTTCCCAATTCCTAAGTTTTAAATGACAATTCATATAATACCAGATCAGTAAGAGATTTCAAATGAGACAACAGATGCAGAAATACCAAATGAAAAATTAAACACTTCAAAATACTATGTATTCATTAAGAATGCATTTTCTCAAAAGAAGTCAATATACTTCAGAAATCTTATTTAAGAAAGCTCACTATTTTCAAACTGCAGTATGGAGGGAAGAGTAGGCAGTAGATAACTAGATATGATTAATTCAATGACACTTTTGTATCCTAAACCACACTGGAATCACTTTTTTTTTGCGGGGGTGGCTGAGGTTTGCAGTGGTGCAGCATGTGGCATCTTCGTGCTCTGACCAGGGATCAAACTTGTGCCCCCAGCAGTGGAAGCCTAGAGTTATAACCTATGAACTACCAGGGAAATCCCACCACACGAGATTTTTAATATTTGTATGCAGGTCAGGAAGCAACAGTTAGAACTGGATATGGAACAACAGACCGGTTCCAAATAGGAAAAGGAGTATACGTCAAGGCTGTATATTGTCACCCTGCTTATTTAACTTCTATGCAGAGTACATCATGAGAAACGCTGGACTGGAAGAAGCACAAGCTGGAATCAAGATTGCCGGGGGAAATATCAGTAACCTCAGATATGCAGATGACACCACCCTTATGGCAGAAAGTGAAGAGGAACTAAAAAGCCTCTTGATGAAAGTGAAAGTGGAGAGTGAAAAAGTTGGCTTAAAGCTCAACATTCAGAAAACGAAGATCATGGCATCCGGTCCCATCACTTCATGGGAAATAGATGGGGAAACAGTGGAAACAGTGTCAGACTTTATTTTTTTGGGCTCCAAAATCACTGCAGATGGTGACTGCAGCCATGAAATTAAAAGACACTTACTCCTTGGAAGGAAAGTTATGACCAACCTAGATAGCATATTCAAAAGCAGAGACATTACTTTGCCAACAAAGGTTCGTCTGGTCAAGGCTATGGTTTTTCCTGTGGTCATGATGGATTGCGAGTTGGACTGTGAAGAAGGCTGAGCGCCCAAGAACTGATGCTTTTGAACTGTGGTGTTGGAGAAGACTCTTGAGAGTCCCTTGGACTGCAAGGAGATCCAACCAGTCCATTCTGAAGGAGATCAGCCCTGGGATTTCTTTGGAAGGAATGATGCTAAAGCTGAAACTCCAGTACTTTGGCCACCTCATGTGAAGAGTTGACTCATTGGAAAAGACTCTGATGCTGGGAGGGATTGGGGGCAGGAGGATAAGGGGATGACAGAGGATGAGATGGCTGGATGGCATCACTGACTCAATGGACGTGAGTCTGAGTGAACTCCGGGAGTTGGTGATGGACAGGGAGGCCTGGCGTGCTGCAATTCATGGGGTCGCAAAGAGTCAGACACGACTGAACAACTGAACTGAACTGAACTGAATAGTCTCCAAAAAAACCAAACAAAGCAAAAGAAGACCATACATCTTTTCAAATCAGAGAATTCTAACACAGCATATATATAATTTATGCCCCACAATACAGGCTTAGCATTAGATGAAACATTTAATCAATTTTTAATTTCTGAATAGAGGGTTCATTCAGTAACAGATCTAAGGCACCACTAAATTAACCAATCCCTTAATTTACACTAATGTCTTTAGTTCATTCTTTTTATTTCTAATGCTCAAAACAATTACTTTCTTACAACTCTTCCCTTCAAAACTGCACAGATTTTCCTTTTTAGGACCATGTAATTTAGGGGAAGTGGGGAAGGAGGGAAAGAGGGAGAACAAAGCCTACTGAGAGGCAAGGGCTGGGTTTACTCACTCATCAAATGAATGGTTCCCATGATTGTAGATAAGTAATATTAATGCCCCAGCAAATTAAAAAATTACTGTCATGAACTTTGGAAATCAATCCTAAAGCAGAAACTGAGTGGGTAAGGGTTTTCTGTACTTATAGAAATTGATATTAATAGCACATAACCTGTCTCTTTACAGTGTAACTACATGTGGATCTGATTTATTGGACTGAAAGACTGTTAAAGTCCTGTATTTCCATACTGAGAACCAACACACATCTTTGATACAGAATTTCAGCTTCCAAAATCAACAGTCAAGTCTATCAAAAAAGAAGACGTTCTTTCTCTGCAGAAATGTGCTTACTAGGTAAAATCCTGTTAAGGTTCACTTGCCCCATCCCCCTGTCTGAGGTAAGTGAACAATGACACACAAAACCCAGGAACTGCTCTAACAGAAGCAGGCATGCGGTGTGAACCACAAGGCCAGGAAGGCACAAGAACTTGCCACTCTTTGCCTTTTGTTAAGTCAGTTGCAGGCAGTCCACCTGTATATCTAAGGACCTTCCTAAAGCAGATGATCCATTGATAAGTAATTCCAAGTAGCTATTAAAATTCCTTTCCTCAACCTTCTTGATTTTTGTCATCAAAACATGAAAACATGATGTTTTAACAATAACAACAAAAAAAATAGTTTTACATGCTATGTTACTGGAGGTACTATTTGTCTGCAGATATTTTCTAATAACCAAAATAACACAATTAAAATTTTAAGAAGCCACTTACTGCTACACCAGCATGGTAACTTGTTCCACAAGCAATAAGAATCAAACGCCGACACCTCTGGATCTCCTTAATGTGATCCTTCAAACCGCCCAAATTCACTGAAAAGAAAGTGTGTGGATATAATTATTTAGGAAAGAACCATATGAAACAGGTAATCACTTTTCAGGAGTGTCCACTGCCTCTCTGGGAAAACAACACTGCTGTTCATATTCCTCTTAGGAAACACAGTTCTCTCTAGTTTTGAAAGTAAATTAAATAAGTCAGAACGTAACTGATCACCCCAAACTTGTAATTAACCTTCCTCACTCCACAAACATGCCTACACAACTACAGTATTTACCACAACCTACCCTGATTGGTCATTTTTACATTCCTCTCTTCAGATTAAAAGTTCTCTTAAAGGCAAAACGGTAAGAACACAGACAATAGATCAGTAGATGTTAGTGCCTGGAGATGTGGAAAGAGCTGACTAAAAGGGCCATGGGGAAATTTTTAAGAAGGATCTGTGCTAACTCTTGACTGTTATACAGGTTGTTTAGGATTATGACCATGTTGTAAGAGGTTGTAAAAACTCACTGAATTATACATTAAGAACAGTGAAGTTTTATTATATAATTATCTCTAAGTCTATCTGGAAAAAAAAATTATCTTATGTTCATTTCTACTACGTGCCCAGAACAGTGCTCTGAACACAATATGTACCACACCCCTCTCAGTCTTTCCCATCTCAGTAAATGCCAACCACTCACGTAACGTCAGGGTCATCCTTGGTTGCCCCACAACCACTACACAAACAAGTCCTGAGAGCCCTACCTTCAAACTGCCCCTCTAATGTCATCACCCGAGTTCAACATCTCTACCCTGGATCACATTCTCCAACCTCTTCTCCGCCTCCTAAAGCCTTTCTCCACACACAGCCAGAATGATCTTTTAGAGGGATTCTTTAGAAACAAATCTGATATCAAAACCCTCCAATGAGTCTGTCTCTATAGCCACGTATGTATCCTTCTAAAGGTGCCTTGTCTATGGATTCTTCTACACATGGTTACATGGCTAGTTTTCTACTTGTGAGCAAGTTTCATCCAGCATTTATTCAATCACTCAACTAATATTCTGAGAACCTACCAAGTGAACACTGTCCAAGGCCTGTGTGGCTACCAGACAGTTCAGCATCTGACTGTGAGAGTGAGGAGCACGCCCGTGAGCAGACTCCTTCTCCGTCTGACTCACCATCAGTCTGTCTACTCTGCCCCTGCTCTTTGTCCCCTCCACTTTTTTTTCTACCTTAACTAGTTATAAAATGGAAGCAAGCTATAGGTTTTTGAATATTTTTGAATAACTTTATATTCTTCCTTTTAAATTTCAATACTGAGAGGGCATACTGTATTTCTCTATTTTAAGAAATGAGTAGAGCAGAATATAAAACAATAATGAAAAGCCTCAATGGCTTCCCAAATAAACTTTGGAATAAAGTCCAAGTTCCTTATTATGGCCTTCAGGAGGCATACACCCTGTTTCTTGCTTCACTTTGACCTAATCTCCTGGCATTTGCCCTCTCACCAAGGCCACTCCAGCCAGACTGGCCTTGCTATTCCTTCACGTATAGCTCTGTCTCTGGCATTTTTCCACAGACCTCAGCAGGTACTGAAAAGATGTGAGTGGGGGGAGAGTAAACAACTTTAAGAATCTAGATATGGGGTCATGCAAAAGCAAATGAGTCTGGAGATGACTAAGTGTAAAGCAGACAGACTATCGGAGAGACCTGTACTTCAGATGATGACCAAGAAGGACAGCAAGGTTGGACCATGAGGTTAGCTGGTCATTAAGTGTTTCCTTAAAATTGTCTGTGTATTAGTTGCTCAGTCATGTCCAACTCCATGCAAACCCATGGATTATAGCCCGCCAGGCTCCTCTGTCCATGAGGTTTTCCAGGCGAGAACACTGGAGTGGGTTGCCATTCCCTGCTAGCTGAGGGGTGTCTGGGAGAGTTCTGGAAGGAGTCGCCCATGGTCTGAATGGATGCTCTGGAGAGACTCCTACTCCTGGTAAGGGAGACCATGACTGCGGCAGGAGCGCCTGGAGGATGGGCTGGAGGAGTGGGAACCACTGAACACGGGAGGCCCGACTGACTCCATAAGTGACCAGCCGTATGACCTCTGGCAAGACTTCAAACTGACAGAGCCTCAACTTCCTTATCTTAACAACAAAAAAAGATAACAGTCATCCTGTTTATATTACAGAACTTTTATGAGGAACACATACCATAGATAAAAGTGCTTTTTAAAATCATGACTTCTCAAAGTTTATCTTATTCTCTTCCTTTATAAAACAACGCTTTTTCCTAATCTTACTTCCCTTCCATGCTGTAACAGTATTTGCTTACTGCTACTTTCCCAGTTCTTTCAGTTCAACCACCTTCCACAAATCCCTCGCCCCATACAAGCAGATGCAAGTTCTGGTTTCCAATGCTCCTGTTTCTCTCCTAGCCTCCACTTGCCTCCCCTTCCCCATCGCTTTACCCCAGATGGGACAACACTGCAACTGGTGACTGCATCTCAGCCTCATTCCTCCAGTGCACACTGGAGACTGGTAGTCCGGTCACGTCAATGAAGCTAGGATCATTCCTGGCTTCAGTAAAGCTAGGATCATTCCCAAGCCTCTCCTAAGTCTCCTAAAAGCTCTGTAATTTCTACAAGGGAGGCACCCTTCATACACAATAGAAGGCATTCAAGGCCCTCCTTGACAGATCCTCTCACCCTCCTGCCTAGACTTACTGCTCCCTACCCCTCTTCATGTACAAGACATGGCAGACAAACCGGACTACACATTATATCACAAATAAAAGTCTGATGGTTTTCCACTATCTCCCCTTAGCTAACGCATTCTACCCAGCTGCAAAGCTCCCAATTCCCTGTCACCTATTCCAACCTTCCAAATCCTTTACAACTATATCTGCCTACATCATGGAATCTGGCCTGGCCCCCTGTCCACACAGATTCATTCTCTCTCAATTCAACATTAAACATTTCAACACTAAACTGTGGGTCCAATGTCATTTATCATATTTTACCTTTCTTTAGTTATTTATGTAAAATTATGCAAATCCTCCACCTTCTAAGAACGTAGAGGAAGAGACCACAGCAGAGAGAACTTTCCCACAGCTCCTGATGCATTCAGCATGGTGCTCCTCCTGCAGATGTCACTTATAACTCAGCCATCAAGAAATCTCTCTAGCTGAGAAAGAGTATGATGATTCTCAGACAATGAAGTATACAAAAACCACACTTATCAGAGAAATAATTCTCTATCAATTTGCAGGACATCACAAAAAGGAGAAGGCACTTATTATTTAACACACAAATTCAGGAAAAGATTTCTGTGTACTAGACAAAATCTATCAAAAACTGATTCCTAACACTGAGAAGTTTAGCCCAAAGCTTGTTTATGAAACTGGTCACAAGGAATGTTCAATCTGATCTTCTATGACCACAGAAAGTCAATCTCAAACTCATTTTACTAAGTGCAGAAAATCCTGTGACACAAGGTCTAGAGAGAATTTTCAGAAATAAGACCAGAGCTGCACTATCATCCCACCTTACACACACAGAAAGGCAAAGTACCACAAAAGGCATTAGGCAAACACTTGAAAACCTCTGGGAAGCTCACATCTTACTCATTTATAAACTGAGAGAAAAAACGTAGGCTGAACAGATACAAGTAAGCTTCCCAACAAGGGGACCACATCTCATTCTTCTGAGAATTCAGTGCTCAGAACAGCCCCTGGTAATAGCAAGTGTTCAATAAAAGATCTCTGAACTAAAAACGGGTTAAATGTTTCTAATGGTACACTGAAGGACTTTTCCCTGCCCCAGGAAGATCACCCTAATATTCCCATGAAAGTGAAAGTGTTAGTCGCTCAATCGTCTCCGACTCTTTGCAACCCTCCATGGACTGTAGCCATGGAATTCTCCAGACAAGAAAACTGAAGTGGGTAGCCATTCCTTTCTCCAGGGGATCTTCCTGACCCAGGGATCAAACCTAGGTTTCCTGTATTGCAGGCAGATTCTTTACTGTCCGAGCCACCAGGGAAGCCCAAATACTCCCATAACTGACAACAATTTTCAAATGTGACTCTCTAGCCATCTTATACATTTTTCATAACCATTTTAGATATGCTACCATTTACCATAAAATTCACCTTTTCAGAGTGTATGATTAGTGGTGTTTAGTATTTCAGAGTTGTACAGATATCACCTCTATCTAATTTTATATTTCCATCACCTCCAAAAAACCTATGTCCATTAGTAGTCACTCACCATTCCCCACCCTCATCCCTTCAGCTCCTGGCAACCATTACTTATTATTCCCTTATTTTTACTGTGGTAAAATACATAACATAAAATTTACTATTTTAATGATCTGTAAGTGTATAATTTAGTGGCATTAAGCACATTCACATTGTTGTACAATCATCACAATCACCCATCTCAGAACTTTTTCATCATCCCAAACTGAAGTTCTGCATCCATTAAACACTAAATCTCATTCTCTCTGCTCCTCAGCCCCTGCTAACCACTAGTCTACCTTCTGTCTCTACAAATCTAACTTAGATATATATCCACTAAACACTAAATCCCCCTCATTTCCTCCTCTCCTCAGCCCCTAAGGATAACTTAGATATAACCTCGTATCAGTGGAATCACACACTGAAGGACTTTTAAAAGAGGATTGGGCTCCATTGATAGCTGGCAGCCATAGTTATTCTATAAGGCTATAAAGGACAATGAACTCTAACAAGGCTGTCAACATCAACCCCCATAAGACTTTGAAATAATAACATAGTTCATATGTAATTACCAGTATAGTCATCAAAGTTGACTCTTCCTCTCATTGTGTTCACAACTGACTCTGGCTGTTCAAAAATTTCCTTCTGCATGAAGGAACTGAAGTTGCCTAAAGTAATATAAATTGTATCATTAAAACAAAAATTAACAAGCCAAAGGGTAGGAAATTTGTATTCAAGTAAAAGTCTATCTTCTTCAATATAACCTTAGTAAATGAAATTAAACAAAAGGTCATGCAGTAGAGAACAATATTCATTTATGACACTTTACCCTATGGGAAGAAAAATAAGCAAGTATGGAGAAAAAATACTTTTATTAACTTTATACCTAAAATATGCAATTACAGCAAAACAGGGGAGTGAGACAAGCTTAAGGTTTAGAGTCAGATCTAGATTCAAATAATGGTTCTACTGTTATTATCTAAGAGGCTCTGGGAAACTCCTTAACCAGTTAAATCTGTTCTAACAGTTACTTCATAGTGTGGTGTAAGGGTGCTAAGTCACTTCAGTCGTGTCCGACTCTGTGCATCCCCATAGACAGCAGCCCACCAGGCTCCCCCGTCTCTGGGATTCTCCAGGCAAGAACACTGGAGTGGGTTGCCATTTCCTTCTCCAATGCATGAAAGTGAAGAGTGAAAGCGAAGTTGCTCAGTCGTGTCCGACCCTCAGCGACCCCATGGCCTGCAGCCTTCCAGGCTCCTCCATCCATGGGATTTTCCAGGCAAGAGTACTGGAGTGGGGTGCCATTGCCTTTTCCGTCATAGTGTGGTAGTGTGGGTTAATATAGTAAAGACTTGACATATATAGTCATTATGCAATAAACTTTAGCTTGTTTTTCACTACAACCCCATCAGAAAGGACTATAAAAACCCCTATCACCATAATCACAATAGTTAATAGAAACAAACATTATATAGAGCTCACTAAGCATGTCAGGCACTGCTGTCAGGGCTAATCCCCAAAACAACCTTAATGAGGTAAGTCCTATGATCTCCACTTCATATATGAGAAAGCTGAAGCACAAAAAGAAGAGATGAATAAATAAGAGAACACAAACTATGCTTATAAAGCATCTTAAAAATATCAGTGCATGGGATTTCCCTGGTGGTCCAGTGGTTAAGATTCCATGCTTCCAATGCAGGGGGCACGGGTTCCATTCCTGGTCTGGAAACAAAATCCCACATACCACAACTAGCCAAATTAAAAAAAAAAAAAAAAAAAATATCAGTGCAGTTCAGTCGTTCAGTCGTGTCTGATCTTTGTGACCCTGTGGACTGTAGCACTCCAGGCTTCCCTGTACTATTTAAATGATTGATTTCTTTTTTAATGTGAGAAACAACAAACCATGAGTTAGGTGGTAGCAGAATATGGTCAAATGAGCAGATACTTTCTCCAAAGAATTATCCCCCTTTCTGGTGTGAACCCTTCACTATTCTGTGTCACCAGATTCCTACACCAGGACAGGAAGGAGGATGTATCCTTTCCATTGAGGACACCGAGCTATAACAGGACAAAAACATTCACCCTTCATGATCTGCTGGAGTTCCATCTGGAGGGTCTGCACAGCTCGTCCAGGGTGATCTCCCGCAGTCCGTTTAATTCGATGGATAGAAAGACGGCCATCTACCACTGCGGCGACATCGTCGTCCTCAAGAAAGATGACGCGATTGGTGTGTTCGATGACAGCACTACAAAATGTTCCAGGAGACAGAACAATCAATAATCTAGGATGATTATTATAAATATAACTATCATTAGAACAAAAGGACCAAGTTTAAATACAAAGTTGCATCTGGCAGTATCTCTGATACATTTCTGGTTATCAATGCTATTCCTTACAGAGAAATGAAGGAGGGGGTGGTCAATACAGACAATGAAAAAAAAAACCTCAGTCTAACAACCAAAGCCAAATTTGATGAGACCAGATCAGAAGGCATGGTTATTTCCTTCTCATCCTACTCATCACCAAGTCCTCCAATTTTAACTTCTAAATATTTCCCAGAGTTTCTCTGTGTCCACCACCACAAACCAGTTCAAGCTACCACCAGCCCTCACAGGATACTGCAGCAAGCTCCTAGCTTCCACCCCTGTTCCCTCTAACCTCCCTCCATCCACTCTCCATTTCTGCCAAAACGTTATCAAAGGTCAATTCTAATTAAGATTTCTCCCTCACCCAATAAACCAGCTGACACCTTCCCCTTAGTTCTCAGGAAAATAGCAAAACGCCTTTACCACGACCCCTACCTCTTTCTCTGGCCTCATCTCCCACCAAACTTCCTCTCTCTACTCCAGCCACACACACACCCGTTCTAGCTCTCACAGGCTGATGCACCTGCAGAGAATGAATGCTCTTCCCCTCCACCTCTTCACCGAGTTAACTCCTAGTAACTCTTTAAGTCTCAGTTCAAACATCACTCTCTTAAAGAAATGTACCATTAGGAAAGTTAAATCCCTCTATCACAGCATTCTGTAGCTCTTGTCACAACTGGAATTCTATACTTGGTGAGTATTGACTAAAATCTGTCTCCCCCCATTAAGGAAGAGATCCTTAAGGACAAGTAATATTTTTATTTTTACTCACCCTTGTCTCCTGAGCCCAGTACATTACTTTGCTGGAGTGTTCAATATGAATATATGAGTGAAAGAAAAAATGTTGAAATCCTTTCATAACTTCCAGCTCACTTAAGCCAGAACTGTCAACTCTGTAACAAGCCTACTTAATGACAGCAATGACACATCTCGGCACTGACTACATACCCTACACACCTGTAAAATTCAGAAAATAGTGAGGCTTGCTTTCCCACGGAGATAATACACCCTTTGCAGCCCTAACCTGCATGAATATTCATTTTTAGGTCCCCTTACTTTCAGGCACAATGAATGACTCAAACACCTGCTGGCAATTTGGGTGATTTCATTTTACCCTCATTACTATTTAAATTTCATTTATAAATGCCTCCAAGCATCCTACTGCATTTTCTCTCAAAATGTCTCAGTCTAGTACTATTTCCTATATAAGTGATTTTGCTGCCAGTTATTTTTCAATCAAAAAGATGTGCCCATACTGGATGAAAACTACAATCTAGGTCAGCAATTATACTTTCACTGGTATGATGCTAAGCCATTCTACTCTCCAATCTAAAAATCTCTCCTCCCAGGG
This sequence comes from Bubalus kerabau, assembly GCF_029407905.1. Taxonomy (NCBI): domain Eukaryota; kingdom Metazoa; phylum Chordata; class Mammalia; order Artiodactyla; family Bovidae; genus Bubalus; species Bubalus kerabau. The sequence continues at coordinate 70,545,321 of NC_073634.1, forward strand.
AAGTTTGGGAGAGGATGGATACATATGTGATTGAGTTCCTTCACTATTCACCTGAAACTATCACAAAATTGCTAATCGGCTATACCACAATACAAAATAAAAAGTAAAAAAAAAAAAAAAAAGGTAAAAATAAATAAATAAAATCTCTCCTCCCTATAAAACCTGGGTTATGGCTCTAAAAAAAGAGACAAAAAAAATACATGAGCTCCAAGTAAATATATCAGAACAAGTCTCAATGACCATTATCTCTTCTTTGTAGATGGACCTACATACTCTGAATTGAGAGAAAAGACATTCTAGGACCCCAGAATGGTCACCTTCACAACCTTAATTAACAAAGTTCTCCTATACAGCATGACTAGATTTATACAAAATGACTTTTTGGTTTCCTGCAGCCTAAGAAGCTTTACTAAAAATTTTCTCTGTATCAACCAATGATGCTCACCTTGCATCAGAAGCAAAGTAATATTCCACTGCTTTTTCTTCAACAGGGAAAAGGCAAGTTGTGCTGTCCACACGGGAGAGATTGCAGCTTCCTTTCTTATCTTTGCCTAGAGCATGGAGTTAAAGGAATCAGCAAACACATAGAAAACCATGGCTGATTTATAAGTATACACAACTTTCTACAAAATCAACAAAAAAACCATAGCAATGCAAAATAATTCCAGCAACTTTTCAATGCCAGGTAGATCACCCTATTTCCATGCAATAAGCCAACAAGAACAAAGGGCACAGAGTGAAAGAGCAACTATCAGACAGCGTGGCATATACAGTGCTATGTTATGCATTTTTTAATGTAATATTTCTTTTCCAAGTAAAAGGCAAATGATGTCACTAACTTTTTAAATGTATGTATAGCCTAATTTTAACTTTAAACAAAACTTAATGGAATTAATACATATAAATTTGTGCACTTAAACATTAAAATTACATTAAAAATATGAAAATTATGCAATGAAAAATAAAATGAAGGCTAGTGGCATATTTGTATTACCTCCAAATAAAACTTCTCTAGATTTTAAAGGTAAGTAACAAATCAAAGTTCAGGCTATACTAATTCTGATTTAAAAACAAAACAATGATACTCTCTAACTGTGGTATACCATACAAGGCAGCTATTGCTAAGGACTGGAACTATAAACCCAGAAACTCTCCTTTCTTAAAAAAAAAAAAAACAAAACAAAACTGGATTTTCTTACATTTCTTTTAAATCAGGATAAAGTGTAGTCCTTTTGTAATGGTAACATCTTTTAATTCTAGCACTTTAGAATTCTGGCATCTCTACTTAACTTGTTAAGCTACTGATGAAGAATTTCTTTTTCCTCTTTGACTAAAGTCAAAACTGGAAGGTATAATGAAGTTTGACCAATTAGCCAAATACAGAAAATACTATTAACTTAAAACTATATATATAAATTCTCAGAGACAAAAAAGCACCTTTCTCAAAGATCAGGACACAGTAGACCTTATAACCAATGGACACAATGGCCCAAGACTACTATAAATACACTTGTAAGAACTCATACTGTGTCCATCCTTTAAAATCAATATGTACAAACACTTGGTAGTAACTATTCTTAGTAACATATATCCAAAGTTCTCCACAGTCCACGATTATTTGATGTGATTCAGGCATGAAAACAAAACAGCTCTTCCCATCCATACCCAACAGTAGAAATGACACCATGCTTTTAAAAAATAAGTATAAGAAGACATCCCAGAGAAGACAACACTACAGAAAGATAAAGCAGGTCAGTGTTTGCCAGAGGCTGGATACAGGGACAAGGGTTGACTACAGAGAGTCAGCTGAAGGAATTTTATAGGGGATGAATTGCTCTTTATCTCAACTGTGGAGGTGGTTATACAACTGACTGTGTTTGACAGAACTCATGAAATTGTACATCAGAAAGAACGAACTTTACTGTATGTGAAAAAGTAAATTAAAAAATAAGTAAAAGGATAGGCTAGTACCTACTACATTTTTTACATAAAAACAACTAGCTTTGCTTATAAAATGTCCTACTGGGGTTGAGTTTCACCATATTCTTTCTTCCAGTACTGGTTGTTTCATTCTTCAAGTAACAAGGCATACTTAATTACAATATACAGAAGAAGTAAAGGTATCACTGCCTATTTAAATGAACATTGCTTACATACATCTATATGACTCTTACAATCTGTAAAATGTCTTCCATCTATTGATTATTTCATCTGATCTAAGTGGAAAACAATTATTATCATCCTACTTTATTTGGTCAGTGGTTACACCTGCAGAAAAAGCAATGCCTGAAAGCCACTCCTATGTTTTCCCCTATACACAGCCTCTTCAACAAGAGGCTGTACTTCAAAAACTTTTTACCTACTAAGAGCTAGAAAAACCAGGATTACTATAACACAACCCCTGATCTCAAAAAGATCTGTCTCATTACAAAGTTTTCTTCCAGCCTCTTAAGATCGTAGCCAATATTTTTCTATTGCTTCTAAAAGCAGCCTAAGACAATGTACAATGTTAACATGTAAGTAATAAATATACACAAGCAGAATCATTCAAAGAAACCTGGAACTCTGGATCCAAAATTTATACTGGTAGACTAGCTTTACTTCCAAAAAGAGTTGGAGGAGAAGAGGAAAATAAATTCTAACACCTCAGGATTTGAAGGTTATTTAAGGAAATAACTGTCTGCTCTAGATAAAATAGTGAAAGCAGCCACTATCTAAGGATGAATAGGTTTAGAGTACTTTGTTAAATCTTTTTTAAGAAGCCAAGAATTATGCATCAATAATAGGGGTTTCACTCGCCTGAATTTACCACTCCCTGTGTCTTTTACCTGGAAAGTGTTTAGTAAAAAGGTAAACTAAAAGAACACATCATTTTTTGCTAATTATATCAATAAAATGATCCAGTTTGTATGGCTGAAAAGATAAATTTCAAACATAAATTTTTTCAAAATTCCAAATTCAAACAAACCCAATCAAGATATCGAATATAAATCGAAAAGTAAAATGTCATGCATAAAACAAAATCCATTTAAACATATTTCAGCTAAATTATTCAAATAACTACCATGGAGTTCAATCTATAACAGCCTAACACACAATGCTCTTTTCCTAATCTTAGCATCTTATTTATAATAATATATCCTACATGATTTTAATTTAAAAAAAAGGGAAAAAAAGTTACAATTTCAACCATTTCCTCAAATCTCAGAGATCTTAAAGAAACAAATTATTAAAAGCAGTTTTCTAAATGGCAAAAGCAGACAGACAAAATATACTCTGCAAATTAGAAAAATAAGGTCAAAATATGTTTCCCCATAAAATAAGCACATTTTTAGAGGCCCAGCACATTCATTCACTCCAAGAACAAAGAATTAGTAAAGAATGAACAAAAGAGGATAAAGGTTCCTCCCCATCCATGCAGAGTGCATTTCCCACCTCTTTCTCCCTGTGATCCCCACCGTGTGAATTTTGATCCAATCTGAGTCCTAGCTAAGGATATACAACAGAAAAAAATTCTACTCGTCAGAGAAATCACAAAAACAAATCCTTTTCATGTCTAGACAGAACTATATATATGAGTGGATCTGATCAAATGGGCATTTAATCAATTTATGGAAAACAAGTCTCTGTATCTACTGCACTCAATTTATACATTTTCCCCATGCCATAATATAGGAATAGTTTTTACCTGTTCTGTAGAGAATTGGAATGTGGTCAGTAGACAGTTTATGCTCACTTCGTACACCAATCAACAGAGGGCTTCCTCGTCTGTTAGTACAAAATTAAACAGAATTAAACCATTTTTATAAATAATGCAGTAATGATACAAAATGTAAATATGATGAGGGAATGCTATTCAAATAATGCTTAAATTCTCCCTCTGAGGTCGACTTCAGATGTAACAAAAGAATGAATTTTTAAAAAATATTCAAAGGTTAGCAAACTATGACCCACAGCCAGGTTTGTCTACTTTTACTGGAACATGGCCACGCCCATTCCTCTACTTGTTTCTACGGTTGCTTTCACACTACAACAGCAAACTGAGTGGCATGACATGGCCAAGAAAGCCTAAAATATTCACTATCTGGCCTATTATAGAAAGGGCTACCCAGGTGGTTCAGTGGGTAAAGAATCTGCCTGCAATGCAGGAGATGCAGGAAAAGCAGGTTCCATCCCTGGGTCGCTAAGATTCCCTGGATAAGGGAACGGCAACCTACTCCAGTATTCCTGCCTGGAGAATTCCATGGACAGAGAAGCCTGGGAGGCTACCGTCCACAGGGTCACAAAGAGTTGGACACAACTGAAGCAACTGAGCACGCTTGCATTATTACGGAAAAGGTTTGCAGACCCCTGTTCTATGATGATACGTTAAAAAGTTTCTCATTTTTAACATTAAATGGAAACTTTCTTTTGATAGATGAACAATATATGAACATTCAGCACTTTATCCTTAGTTCCTCTGACTTTTTAACGACTCCTCTCTCTTACAAAGTCTTAGGCCTCCACACTGTTCTCAAAAGGACTTAATGCTCAGGCTTGAATATCCCAGCAAAAGCAATAATCGTACAATCATCTAGGACTTTGTCTAGAATATTTAGTTCCAAAAACTATGGATATTGTATAGAATACTCAACCTCCAAATTCACAAAGTAACAATGGTGCCCCACTGCAGACAAAAGGCCAATTACAAATGCCTGAATGGTTCTACTTTGTTAAGGGTTTCTGTCACATAGAAGAAGAGTAAAATAGATAAGAAAACATGTGAAAAAAAAATACAGTCGACCTCCATATGCATGGGCTCCACATCTGCAGATTCAACCAACTGTGGACTGAAAATATTCAGGGAAGAAGAATTCAAGAAAGTTCCAAGAAAGCAAAACTTGAATTTGCCACACACTGGCAACATTTTTACACACTGGTAGTATATACATTGGATTTACAATTATGTACATAAGATTTGCATCATATTAGGTATGTAAGTAATCTAGAGATGCTTTAAAGTGTACAGGATATGTGTACAGGTTATATGCAAATGCCACACCATTTTATATAGGGGACTTGAGCATCCATGGGTTTTGGTAGTCACAAGGGTTTTTAGAACCAGTCCCTCAAGGATACTAAGGGATGATTCTCACAAATATCTAGAAAAGGCAGAGCCATTATAGTAAAGGATCATTTTATAGTATAAAGAGAATACACTTATAATTCAAAAGTTTCAAAATACATATAAATATTAGTCATTATTAAATCTATATATACCTTGTGCCAACTGCTTGGCCAGGAAAATGGACACTTTTAAATACAAGTGCAAAAGCACCTTCCTATGGAGGGAAAAAAAGTGCATTAGCAATATGTATTATAATCAACTGTTAAATGAGAAATGCCTAAAATATACTGGCTTCAGCACAGAAATTTTCAGTTCACACACTGCTCTTTTGCACTACTTTATAAATTAGCCTAAATTTCAGGCAGACACTTATTCCAGCTTTGATGTTTCCAATATTCACTTTTTAAACAAGCCCACTCTTAAAATAGGGTCAATGGTTCCAAAACAGAGCATTATAAAAGTCACCTTTGTACATGCTACTAATACTTCTCCTGTGTCCCATACTATGCATTAGTAAAGGAAGGGCAGAGTCAGAAAAGATACTAAGCTCCATATTCAAAACCCATTCTCTAGCCCAGAAATTTTACATCACTGTTAACCTTCATTCTTTTTGAACTTGATGTGCTGTGTGTGCTGTGCTAAGTCACTTCAGCCATGTCTGACTCTTTGCGACCCTTGATACTGAGACATATACACACACAGTCATAATTATTAACATGCACACCATACAACCCCCTCAACCCAAACTCCTCAGAGACAGGGTCTAAGGAAATCAAGAATGAATAAAGGAGGAACATAAGGTAGGAGAGGAAAGGAACACAAATCTGGGTTATACAATGAGTAGAAACAAAAAAAGGCTGGGAAAGCACACTACTCTGCCTTGAGTAAAGGGAAGAACAGTCCTCTACCTTCTCTATCTTTCTCATTCCTTTTGCTGCGGACACCGTAAGATTTGGGTGAGATGGGAGGAAGGGTTGGACCTTTACAGAGAAGTAAAGAGCTTTCAAATGGGAAAGCTAGAGTTGTGGGGGTAGAAGGGTGGGATGAAGTCACTATGTATTTGGACCTTTGTGTATCTTTGATATCTTTAAAGTAGGACGATTGGGATGAAATTAAAAAAAAAATACCACTTTTCTCCTGGGCTGGGAAATATTTTTCTGAAAAGGTACAGTGCCAAGTAAAAGTCCCCATGAGGAAAAATTAATTGACTGTACTGGCTCAGAGACATGCAGACATTATCTCAGAATAATAAGTGTGTATTTCACCAAAGCTACCTTTTGCTAAGTTATTGACTGGGAAGAACACCTGAATGAGCAGGAAGTGGGAAAGTGATGAATCCCCAACTTACGTACTGTATACATGCTTGTGTGTGGTATGTATGGGTTTGTGTATGAGTATGCACAGTTTTTCGACAAACTCTTCACATTTAGATATTTTTCATTCCCATGACACTAAATTATAGTGAAAGAAGTAAAATCATTAAAGCAGCAGTCTCAAAATTATTCAAATTGAATACTTTTGCACATATGGAGGAATAAAAGCAAAAAATACTTGAAAAATTAGCTAGTTCCTACTTATATTTTAAGTGTTTGTTTAATTGTGATTAACATTGGCAATAACTATCTTTAAAACTGTGGTTTAATACCAATTGTTGGATGACTCTCTCCACCAAGGTAGTAAAACTTGTATCTTGACTTTCCCGATTGTCATACATGTACTTAACAAGCTTGGCAATTGTCTCTGTGTCTGTTTCAGACTCAAAGTCATAGCCTTTACTTTCCTATAATTGGAAAGGAAAAAAAATTGACACATTTAAGGAAATATTCATAATATCTAAATCCTTTCTACGTAATTTTCCTCGAAAATCTCATTAGCCAACTTCTGGTCTTTTTTTGACCACCATACACCCAATTATACCTACTGTTCAAAATTAAGGTCACCATCTAATTATGTGGAACCCAAAATAGTAAGGTATTCCCTGTGAACAAACATAATACTTATAATTATACAAATCTATATATGCCATATATGAATTAAATAAATTTTAAAATAATTAAAATATAATGAAATACGTAACATTCACAAAACATTAATTTCATTATGAACATAATGATTCTTTCTTTAATGATGATATTTCACTATCCAATTCAATGGCCATTAGCTATATGCGGCTATTTAAATTTACAGTGAAATAAAATTTTAAATTTAGTTCCTCATTCATCCCAGCTCCACAGCCACACATGGACACTGGCTACCATTCTGGGACAGTACATGTATAGAAAGTTTCCATCATTGCAGAAAAGTTGAACTGGACAGCTCTGCTCAATCACTAATGAAGGTCATCATCATTATCATGACTACGTAGTATATAGCTATTTAGGGCATAGAGCCTTCATTCAATCTGTCTTAAGTCTTCTGACACTCTAGAAACCTTTAAAAATGACAAACAAGGTCTCTCACAATGCAAAAGAGACCCTTCCAAATTCCAATTTTATTGAAGCTTTTGGGTCATTTATAATAAAGCCAAATAATTATTTCCTTTTCATATAAGAAACAAAAAAGTTCCACTGTCAACAAAGAAAAGTTCAATAAACCACATACCCTGTAACTGTCATAGGAATTATTTAATCATACCTAAACAGGATTTACTGCACATCCCAAACAACCTCAATGCTCTCATTAGAAATATTCTCAAAGACTGGTGGTCTTTTTAGGTCACTTTACTTACCAGAAACTTTTTCAAGTCCTTGTAGTTGGTGATGATTCCATTGTGAATAACAATAAATTCTAAAAAGAGATAAAATCACTGCTGACCAAAAAATTATAGGTCTAATAAACACAATAAATTGCCATTACTGTCAATAGATTTTTTTCTCACATCAAAAAATTTGTAACATACTGTAGTTCAGGTGTAATCAAGTATTATCCAGTTTTCATCATCAGATTACCTTCAGGTAGATCAGCAGCATAGTCCACGTGTAAAGGCACACACAGTGCTTAGAAGTGGGTATAGCAGATTAATAAACTGGAGTATAGAGGCATTAACTTCAGTTGTGGCCCAAATACCAGTCCAATGTCATCACGCAAAAGAAGCATGTTCCCTGGGCAAGTTTCTTCCATTTGCAAAATGAAAGGGTTGAACTAACTATATTCTCACTTCTTTGTTCATTCATTCTTATGCATACAACAATCCAAAGTTTAAAGAGAAAGGCTTTATCCAGTTTACACTAAATGAGTTCAAAACTAAAGTTATAGAACTTAGCAAGAAAAAAAGTTATTCAGTTTATATTTACCTGAGGTCCAGAAAATTCCAAGATCAAATACAGATGATAGTGGGATAATTTTTATTCATATTTTTGATTAAATAACTTTCAAAAATGTTAAAAATGTGATATCAACAGTTGACAACATTATCTTTAGCCACTTAGAGTGTATGTAAAGACTACTACTGTGGATTTACTATTTGAAGTTCATGTAAGTCAGGAGAGAAATTACTACTAAATTCACTTTTATATCAAATTATCAAAATTTTATTTTGATAACATTTGATAACTATCAAAATAAGATCTAATATTCTGGTCTTACATTAAGTGAGCTTGAACTGAATGCACTACAAACCAAATGATAAAATAAACATGTCACTAGATTAAGATCGGAGAAGGCGATGGCACCCCACTCCAGTACTCTTGCCTGGAAAATCCCATGGATGGAGGAGCTTAGTGGGCTGCAGTCCATGGGGTCGCTAAGAGTAGGACACGATTGAGCGACTTCCCTTTCACTTTTCACTTTCACCCATTGGAGAAGGAAATGGCAACCCACTCCAGTGTTCTTGCCTAGAGAATCCCAGGGATGGGGGAGCCTGGTGGGCTTCCGTCTATGGGGTCGCACAGAGTCGGACACGACTGAAGCGACTTAGCAGCAGCAGCAGCAGATTAAGATACCATAAAATACTATAAAAACTTTAAAAAAATTTTAATGCTAGAACACAGAGAATCATAAATAGCCGATATAAAGCCTGAAGTTAAAGGCAAATTCTCAAAATATAATTATGGATATACATTTTCAGGAATCTTATATAAAGATTGTCAGTGTTAAAAATTTCAGTAGTTAGCTTTCTAATTCAATCCAGTAATTATGTGAAGTATGAAAAACCTAAAAAAGATGGCTTCTGAATTAAATTACAAAATCTTACCTCAAAGGGATAGATACACACACATACATATGCATATTTATACATATATTCATATGTACGCATTTGCTTATTTTTAAAAACCATGAAGAGACACTAAAAATTTTGTTAAATGCTTATATACAAGAAAAGATGAAATAAGGAAGAGGAAATAAGATAGAAGCTAGACTTATTTTAGTATGTCTTTTTTATAGGTGTGACCTCTGAGAACTATGCAAATATTTTAAATAAAAACTGTTTAAGAAAATCAATCCCTAAAATTCAAAACAAAATACATTAACAGAATGCTGTACCCAGCTAGCAGCACAACCACGTACAAAAGGATTAGTCCAAGTGACTCCAAAATACAGTAATTTGATTATACATCCTAGAGAGATATCCCTTAAGTACAAAAGAAAGTAACAAAAAACAATAAATATACTGTTGTGGCAATGTTGGCATTATGATTCTGTTGTACATGAATCATTTGATACATCATATAAGTATGTCGCTGACCTGTGGCGGATTCATTTTGATATTTGGCAAAACTAATACAATTATGTAAAGTTTAAAAATAAAATAAAATTTAAAAAAAAAAAAAAAGAACTAAGGTTTTAAGTGTTATTGACAGGAAACATATAAATCAATGAGGTAAAATAAAAACTGTATAGCCCTGGATTTGAATTGGAAGCATTAGTGTAAAATTATCTATGTTTTCTCTTTAAATTTATGCAGGCACACATGTACACACACACACAGGTGTGTGTGTGTGTGTGTGTGTGTGTGTGTGTGTGTGTGTGTGTGTGTGTCTCTGTCTCTTAGCTCTGCCCACTGAAAAGGCCTAGGTGCAATAAGCACTTCCCTGGTTAACAGTCGTTTTTTTTTTTTTGGAGCACAAATATATAAGAACATAGTGCTAGGAGCTTGAACTAACAGAAGTTTTAAAAGGTGCCCATTTACTATCAAGAAGCCTCATAACAGAAATATATCTCAGGCTTCCAAGACTGCAGAAAATAAGCAGGATGGGATGGAGATTATTTCTTGTGTTTAACAGAAAATTCGGGTACAAAAAAGATCTTCACAACCAAGATAATCACAATGGTGTGATCACTCACCTAGAGCCAGACATCCTGGAATGTGAAGTCAAGTGGGCCTTAGAAAGCATCACTATGAACAAAGCTAGTGGAGGTGATGGAATTCCAGTTGAGCTATTTCAAATCCTGAAAGATGATGCTGTGAAAGAGCTGCACTCAATATGCCAGCAAATTTAGAAAACTCAGCAGCGGCCACAGGACTGGAAAAGGTCAGTTTTCATTCCAATCCCAAAGAAAGGCAATGCCAAAGAATGCCCAAACTACCGCACAATTGCACTCACCTCACACACTAGTAAAGTAATGCTCAAAATTCTCCAAGCCAGGCTTCAGCAATACATGAACCGTGAACTTCCAGATGTTCAAGCCGGTTTTAGAAAAGGCAGCGGAACCAGAGATCAAATTGTGAACATCTGCTGGATCATCGAAAAATGAAGAGAGTTCCAGAAAAACATCTATTTCTGCTTTATTGACTATGCCAAAGCCTTATGACTGTGTGGATCACAATCAGATCAGATCAGATCAGATCAGTCGCTCAGTCGTGTCCGACTCTTTGTGACCCCATGAATCACAAGAAACTGTGGAAAATTCTTAGAGATGGGAATACCAGACCACCTGACCTGCCTCTTGAGAAATCTGTATGCAGGTCAGGAAGCAACAGTTAGAACTGGACATGGAACAACAGACTGGTTCCAAATAGGAAAAGGAGTATGTCAAGGCTGCCTATTCTTGTCACCCTGCTTATTTAACTTCTATGCAGAGTACGTCATGAGGAACACTGGGCTGGAGGAAGCACAAGCTGGAATCAAGATTGCTGGGAGAAATATCAATCACCTCAGATATGCAGATGACACCACCCTTATGGCAGAAAGTGAAGAGGAACTAAAAAGCCTCTTGATGAAAGTGAAAGAGGAGAGTGAAAAAGTTGGCTTAAAGCTCAGCATTCAGAAGACTAAGATCATGGTATCTGGTCCCATCACTTCATGGGAAATAGAAGGGGGAACAGTGGAAACAGTGTCAGAGTTATTTTGGGGGGCTCCAAAATCACTGCAGATGGTGACTGCATTCATGAAATTAAAAGGCACTTACTCCTTAGAAGGAAAGTTATGACCAACCTATATATCATATTGAAAAACAGAGACATTACTTTGCCAACAAAGGTTCGTCTGGTCAAGGCTATGGTGTTTCTAGTAGTCTTGTATGGATGTGAGAGTTGGACTGTGAAGAAAGCTGAGCACCGAAGAGTTGATGCTTTTGAACTGTGGTGTTGGAGAAGACTTGAGAGTCCCTTGGACTGCAAGGAGATCCAACCAGTCCATTCTAAAGGAGATCAATCCTAGGTGTTCTTTGGAAGGAATGATGCTAAAGCTGAAACTCCAGTACTTTGGCCACCTCATGTGAAGAGTTGACTCATTGGGAAAGACTCTGATGCTGGGAGGGACTGGGGGCAGGAGGAGAAGGGGATGACAGAGGATGAGATGGCTGGATGGCATCACCGACTCGATGGACATGAGTCTGAGTGAACTCCGGGAGTTGGTGATGGACAGGGAGGCCTGGCGTGCTGCAATTCATGGGGTCGCAAAGAGTCAGACATGACTGAGCGACTGAACTGAACTGAAAAGAAAATTCGAAGAACAAAGTTTAAAATTTAAAGAATTAATTTCTAGCCTAGCACTTTATAGTATAAACTGCACTTTTGGGGAAAAAACTGTTTTTTCGGTGATGGTTTCATCTTTCATTTCTTTTAGCTGTGTAGGAAATTTTTAAAAATGTGTTTTCTTGAGTTTTCCATGTTCTTGTTAATACACGTTTCAGTAGGCTGCCGTCCATTAAGCCTGCAGGGGTCCTCCTGGCTATTTCTGAATTGTGTTGTGTACATGTGTGTCTGAGAGCTCAGACAGCTTATCTTCTTACAGTACTTAGTTGTTTGCTTTTTTGTTAGATAAAACATTAGCAATGTATCCTTTCCCTACTCCCTGCCATCAAACCCATTAAGATTTAAACTCTTTGTCAAACAGATGATTTTAGAACTTGGGAGGTGGTAAGTTAAAAAAAAAAATTCTTACACAGACCACCTACTCCATAAGCACAGGCCTGTGAACCTTTCCCTCACAACTCTACATTTCTACTTCAAGTAACCGACCTTTCAACCCTACCCATTTAGAGGAACCAACCAACCATGAAAAGGGGGTACAGAGTTTACCCTCATCTTCTGCCTTAGTTCTGTCACATGAAAAAATCTCACTCTGCCCCCGTATCCTTCTCAAATCTTCACAAGGAGGAAAGTTCTCTTGTACAACTATCCATGCTCCTCAGATCAGCTGTGTATGTGGTGCAGACTCACAGTGGAGAGGAGGGAGAGTGACAGGAGGACTCAAGTAGACTCGATGGCACCTTCCTCCACATACAAGGGCAGGTTGTCCCCCCAGCCCTCTCCTGAGCAGCTGACTCAACCCATCCTGGCTCCTCATTCAGACAGCTTGTCACTGAGGAAGAAGACTCACAGATGCCTTAATTTATTTAAACTTGGGTGGCTCTCTAATATGACTAAATGACACGGGAACAATCATCTCTAAATAAACACTTTCCTCTAGAGATGTCTCTGCTCATCTGTTTCTATGCTGCATCCATTTTTCCAGGTTCAGTGGTAGAATGTGGCGCCCTAGTTCCTGCTGGGGCTTACTTGAAGCAGAAAGTGAATCCTTTTCCAATAATTTCACAGTACTTGAGATTTCAGACATCAGTTCTGATAGCTTACACTTTGTCAGCCTTCACCAATGCCTTAATTCATTTTTAGATTTTGTTGTTGTTTTTAATTTTCTGGTTGAGCTGGGTTTTCGTTGTTGCTCAGGCTTTTCTGTAGTTGCAGTGAGAGAGGGGCTACTCTCTAGCTGCGGTGCAGAGAGTTCTCCTTACAGCATCTTCTCTTACTGTGCAGCATGGACCCTAGAGCACACGAACTCAGCAGTTGTGGTGCACAGGCTTAGCTGCCCTGCAACATGTGGGATCTTCCCAGACTAGGGATCAAACCTGTAACCCATGCACTGCTAGGTGAATTCTTAACCACCGGACTACCAGGGAGGCCCACGCCTTAATTCTTGACACTACAAGGTGGAACTATCAATGAGATCACATAAGCTACTGTTGGACAAATTTGTAAGACAAAAATTCATTACATCTTTCTCGACTGTCAGAACTGAGCAGTGTGATGTAGGTAGGCTCTGGAGGAATAATGGTAATAAGTTATCTGGGTATCCAAGTGTCTGAAAGACCTCTCTGGAAACACAAATATGTAATAAAGACAGAAGACAGTTATCAGGGAGGGTGCTTATTGCATAGTTTAATTTGGATCTGATTATTCTCCTACTGCAGAGGAAAGAGTACTTTCAATATAACATCTGCATACTAAGAGGTAGTATAGCAATTAATCTCAGTGCAAAACTAAATCAAGCTTTCTATCTTCTGGGAAAAAACTTAGATTTTTTTTTTTTTTAGAAATTATATACTCTTTTCTATCTAGTTTGCTGTGCTGTGCTTAAGTCACTTCAGTCATGTCTGACTCTTTGCAACCCCAAGGACTGTGGCCCACCAGGCTCCTCTGTCCATGCAATTCTCCAGGCAAGAATACTACAGTGGGTTGCCATGCCCTCCTCCAGGGGATCTTCCCCATCCAAGGATCGAACCCATGTCTCTTACGTCTATCTGCATTGGCAGGTGAGTTCTTTACCACTAGCACTACCTGGGAAGCACCCCGTTTTCTAGTGTACTGAACTTTAAAAATTAAAGCTGTCACATTTTTTAAGGCCTTTTTTACATAAAATAGAATTTCTAACTTACAGGTCTATAGAGAAACCAATCTGAACTGGACAAACTATGGATTCAACATGCAGATGAGATTTCTTCCTATGGTTATCCTGATACCCACATTCAAAAGCATCCTATAAAAAACTGCTTCAAAATCTTTCTGAAATCATAATACTGCAGCAAAACCACAAGTAAACAACTGCCTGCTGCTGCTGCTAAGTCGCTTCAGTCGTGTCCAACTCTGTGCGACCCCATAGATGGAACCCCACCAGGCTCCCCTGTCCCTGGGATTCTCTAGGCAAGAACACTGGAGTGGGTTGCCATTTCCTTCTGAAAAGTGAAAGTGAAAAGTGAAAGTGACGTCGCTCAGTCATGTCCGACTCTTTGCAACCCCTATTAACCTGTTATTTCAAATACTGATTGAAAAACCAACAAGCATTTTTTTGCGCAACTTTTTAAAACACTATAAGTTGAAATATCAAACATGCACAGAACTGTTCCTTCACAGAAGGCAAGAAACTGCCGGCACATCACATGGGAAGCCATTCTCAGTGCTGTTGGCTATGAAAGTGGGCCTCCTCCGGGGTCTGGCTGATGTGGAAGTAAGGGCCTTGGCACAGCATGGACTGCTCGGCACAGGCTGGGGATGCTGTGGGCTGGACTGGCGACGAGGTGGTTTAAGCTGCTTTCAAGCCCACTGGCCCTGTCTAGGTTACTGATGCTGTTGCTATTGCTGCTCCCACCATTAACACTGCTATAAGACTATGTGTCCCAGGAGTTATGAAAGACAGGGTTTCTACTATTCCTTTGGTGGTCTTCTTCAATGCTTTCCTTCTTCTTTTCCTGCAGCAAAGGTACTCACCCACCGCAACTGGCAGAGGGGAGTAACAAGGCCCCAGGAGAAGAGGGGACAGACAGTGAGTGCTGTGTTTCAGTGGTTGCCACGCCCACTCCCTCAGGCCGCAGCTCTCACTGTATGGCAGTACCCCTCTCACTGTAAGTGGTACCCTTACTTCCAGCATCTGCTCCACATCTACCCTCACAGCCACTGTGAAACCCAGGCTTAGAGTCTTTATTGTTTCCACTGAAAGGAACTAGGGTTCCTTAGAGAACTGGCTGATTTCAAGTTTGGGGCAGGATTAGAAAAACCTGCAACATCTTCAACTACCAAAATAACAAAGACTACTGGACCTACTTGGATCACATCAAAAGTACTCAGGAGTCAAACTGAAGAAGCTCCCAGTGACTAAAGATGCGAAATTTTGTGCATCAATATAGATAACTACTTCAGTGTTTTGAAACAAAATATTTTAAATCCATGAATTTATAATAACGAAAAAATCTGTTCATCTTGGACCATTAGAACCACTTCATTTGAAAAATGGTAAATAAAGGGGGAAAAATTAAACATTTATCTTGCCTTTCCTAGACAATCTGTACATCTGGGCAATCAATCTGTTAACATGGAGAAGCTTCTCTTTATCAAAGTATTTAGACATAGAGAATCATGAATCATGTGAAATAACACCACAGGATGCATGCCATTAGCAAGATTTAGACTGTAGGAAACTCAATAGTACAAATAACAGAGTAAACTGCAAGGAAGAAAGGAGAGAAAAGGAGAAGTCTCTTAGAGACAAATCAATCTGCTAGGTCCTTACTTTTTAGAAACACACTCTTACATAATTACAGATTAATTGCTATGATATCCAGTTATCTGTGATATATGTATCTATGTGCTACCTACTGGCTTCCAAAATACAAACATTCCAAAGTGTGTACAATCCGTCCATACCATTATTTTTATCAGACCGCTGGGGGTGGCTATTGACAGGATTCGGTTCACCATGTGTTGCCCAACGGGTATGAGCTATTCCAAGGTGTACATCAAATTCTATATCCAAATCCATATCTTGTTGTTCTGAAGAAGATAAAATAAAAAATTCCAATATTAAATCAAACTGCAGGGATAATGCTATAAGCTGTATTTAAATTATTACAGTCTTACACCTGGAATATACAATTATTAAAACTGAAGATCAGGCTTATTCAAACAGTAATTAAAAGACTTAGAGGAGTTAATGCAGCTGAAATATTTAGGGTAAATGGTTCCAATAACAACCCCAAAAGTGTGTACAAAGAGATAAAGCAAATATGACAAAATGTTGACAACTGGTAAAAATAGATGAAGTATATGGATGATTAATGTACTATTCTTTCAATTTTTATACAAATTTGAAAATTTTCAAACTTATGATCAAAAAGAGTTAATGTGATCTTTAAAAATCTTATTTAATCCTTTCTTTGAAAAAAATTAGCATCATTTTAATTAGTATCATGTTAAGAAAAAATTCGTTTTCTCAGTTCCACACAACCTTATGACCACAATGTCTTTGGTCCCAGTGAGTGGCCTGTATCTCATACCATAAACTGCAATTATGAAGTTTCCAAAATCAAATAACAGTCCTTGAGAACAAAGCAATACTATGAAAGCATGAGGTTACAGGCTGGTGTTCCTCCTCTGTTTTAAAAAGCAGGTACTCTAATTCCTTCTCCCTATGAACTCTTTTTGCTTCTTCCAGGGGAAAGAAAGGAAAAAAAAAAAAAAGTTCTAGTATATACTAAGAATATCCCCTTTTAATTGCCTACATACAAAATTCATTTGGCCAAGGAAGCAAATAACAAAGCTTATCAAATTAGGTCGAAATTAAGAGCAAACTGCTGAGAAGTCTGAACAAGAAAGTCCATGCAGTTTAATATACAGTCTTTGTGGGTTTTATCCTGGCTAATCAAAGGTCATTCTAAAATACAAATCTGATCAAGAAACAATGCTTAAAATCCTTGAATAGACTTTCAATTACTTAAAATGTGGTTTGCATCCCTAGTTACCCATATGAACCATCCTAAACCTGGTCAAGGATTTATACGTAGATTCTCAAATTCTAACACACAACTCAAAAACTATTTTCTCACAAGATAAAGCCCCAACACCTTTTCACAATATACAAGGCCCTTCACCATTTGGCCCCCACCTACCTTTCCATCCTCTTTCCATCCTCATCTCCCAACCCTCTCCAGTCACTCCTCAAAGCTCTTAATGCACCTGTTACAAATAACAACAGCTAACATTTATGGAGAACTTATCCTGTGTGAGGTACTACAGACACCTCCTCACTCTATTCCTATCACTCTGACCATCATCTCTACACTGGACTACTAAACAGAATCCTAACTGGTGGCCCTGTGTCCAGTCTTCCTTCTGTACAATCTAGCCAAAGTGATCCACTCAAAGCAGAAGTTAGATCACGTTACTTCCTATGCAAAATGTTCCAATGGCTTCCCAACAAACAGCAAAATCCGTTGTTCTGAAGACCCTCTGTGCCCTAGCCATCAGCCTCCTCTCTAGCCTCATCTCCTGCACTCTACTCCTCGCTTACTGAGCTCTAGCCCCACTGACTTCCAGCTGCAAGCAGGCCAAGCCCACACACAATCTATGCACTTGGTGTTCCCTCCTCCTAGAATTCCCTCATACAGACAATCACATGATCTCTGCTCAAATGTCACCTCTACCATACTTGTCCTTTATGGCACTGATCTCTACCTGATATTATGTATTTATTTGTTGTCTGGCTCTCTCACTGGACGGTAAGCTCCATCTGGGCAGGGACTTTGCTTATCTTGTTCTCTGTCCTCAGGGCCTAGACAATGGCTGGTATACAACAGGTACTCAATAGATATTCATTCTGTTACTGAATCCTCACAATACAATTACATACTATTAGGTGTAACTGTCCCCATTTTATAGATGAAGAAACAGGCTCACAAGGTCACAAAACCTGCCCTAGGTCATGGCTATAGGAAGCAGAGATAGAATTTGAAGCCAAGACTGGCTGCTTCCAGAACCTAAGATTAAAACCACAGTGTACACTCTTCTGTACTATTACAACATTTGACATGTTGTCAACCTGGCTTCTACCAGAATTTAAGTTCTACAAAAAGGAGGAGCTTGTCTTATTATCTTTGAATTCTAAGCATTAAGCTATATAGAGCAGATACTCGAATTTTTGTTAGCTAGCTCAATCAATCAATGGAGAAAAATCGTCAGTGTCTTTTCTGATTTAACGGTGTTCTAAATAATTAAGGCAACCTAATAAATGACCTCCAGAAAAGTAAGGATCACCGTTTATTACTACTTAACAGGCCAATACAAGCAATGAAAACACATAATTAGCTTTTTTAGATTAAGGTTAACTGTAATTGAAAGCAGTATGTCCCCTCACATACTGGCAAGAGAAAGTACATCAGAGAAAGTAACAGGAGTCTATAAAATGAACCCATTTCAAATTCAAGGTAATTACCATATCTAGTACACTGTTGGAGAAGGCAATGACACCCCACTCCAGTGCTCTTGCCTGGAAAATCCCATGGGTGGAGGAGCCTGGTAGGCTCCAGTCCATGGGGTCGCTAAGAGTTAGGCACGACTGAGTGACTTCACTTTCACTTTTCATTTTCATGCATTGGAGAAGAAAATGGCAACCCACTCCAGCGTTCTTGTCTGGAGAATCCCAGGGATGGCGGAGCCTGCTGGGCTGCCTCTATGGGGTCGCACAGAGTCGGACACGACTGAAGTGACTTAGCAGCAACAGCAGTACACTGTTGCCAAAGGAACTTTATTTAAGGTCTAATAAGAAAAAATCATTGCTACAATACACAAATTCCCCACAAGTAGTATTTCAGGTTTTATAGATTAATCATGGCTCCAATCCTGACTGTTTCTATTCACTGTTACTCCACTCTAAAGCCATGTACCCATGTTCCTTATTAATTAAACTGAGAGCTCATTCAATTCCCCAACAGTTCATGACATCTTTTACACTCTCCTTAAGACTCAATTCTATGTAGTCCCTCAATCTCTACCTTACTCAGCTTTCTTTCACCTCATAACTGTTTAAATCAGCTTTTTTTTTGCCCTTAACCCCTACGAAGGCTAACTCCCTACCCATACCCACCTTTCTGAGCTGGAATGCCTCAATCACTTCCTTTCTTGCATCTTCTCTCTTCCCCCTGCATTCACTCCCAAGGCTCTTTGTCCCCTAGGTACCTTTTCTCAGATGTCACCTTTCTTAATAGTCCAAACATATTTAATTTGCTGGTAATAACAAAATACCTAAATACCTACACCCAGAGAACAAATGTTAACATATTAATATAATCATTTGTGTTTTACAGCTTTAAGATATAAAATACTAAAAAAATCTTTAGTTGTCACGATCTAGGATAGCAATCCTCTTCTGCCTTTCCTCTGCTCCCAGACCTCACTGGCTTTACTGTTGACACCATCTCAAGTCAGTACCTGCTCCTCTGAGCTTCAATTTCCTCATCTGCAAATGAGGAAGATAATTTTACCTACTCCACAGTTACAATGAGGACTATACAAAAGGCAACAAATGTCAGCAAGTATTATCCAAGTTAGAAGCTACCAATAACCAGTCTAACCTTCTTTGAGATGGCTTCCTTCCCTTTTGTCTTAAGAGGTTAAACACTAACACACTGCCAATAACAAAATAAACACCACAAATATCCAAACAACACACTCCAAATTAACAAATGTTAATTTCTAGCCATTTATGCTTTAGATCTATTTAAGCCCTGAAATGTAAAAAAAAAAAAAAGCAATTGGTGCCTCCTTTATACCCTACTTCATTCCTTTCCTCCCCAAAGGAGTCACAAGAGCTTTCCCACCTGTGCCTTCAAACTTCCATTGTGCTAATACAGCTATAAATTATAGTGTTCTTCTTTTTAATAGCACAATACTGTACATACCTTTCCACAGGTTTTGTGTTGTTTTTTTTTTTTTCACTCCAATATTAGGTTCTCAGAAAGCAGAGCCAGATCTGGTACACACCTTCCAGAAGCTAAATATGGTCATTCACTGTCACATACAGCTTATTCTCCCATTCCCTTGCTGGTGGACACTGAAGTTGCTTCTAAACTTTGCTGCAATGCCATCTAATTGTCATGTCTCCTTGTCATAGTGTTTCTTTCGAGTACACGCCCACGAGTGGAAGTGCCTGGCCATAAGGGATAAGCATCTCCCATTTAGACAGTGTCAGACTGCTCTCCCAAGGGACTCATCAGGTACAAATTCTCCAGCTCTGTCTGCAAGTGACCATTCCAGAAAAGCGATCACTTTCCTGCAGGAGGGAACATGTTTCAATATGATGACATTCAGAGATGGTGATTCTGGTCACTATCTTCCTTTCCAGCCTGCCATACTCACTGACCAACAATGCAGCTTTGAAAGCTATCTACCATTCCATCAAACTTGCCTTCCCTATTCTTACTTTGACCCAAGCTAATCTACTCAGAAGGTCCTCCCTCTCACCTTCACTGCCCCAATATAATTAGCAGCCAATCCTTACATATACTTAGCCTCCCCAACTTGTGGGAACTAGCTCTCCTCTGAATCTTAAACCAATCCGTTTGTTCTCTCCTATAAAACCTACTATATTCAACCTGGCAAACAGGATGCAGTACACACAGTAGACCAAATATTTATAACCAAGTTTTTGAAGTGTAGCTGTTTGGGTGTCTGCTTTATTCCAAGCTAATCTTATCCATAACAGATTCAAAATAAATACTGTCATAATTTGTTGAACAAGTACAGTTGACCCTTGAACAACACAGGGGGTTAGGGGTGCTGACTCACTGAGCAGTCAAAAACCTACATGTAACTTATAGCCAGCTTCTGGATCCAAGGTTCCACATCCACAGGTTTAATCAACCATGGATGGTGTAGCAGTGTAGTATTAACTACAGGAAAAAAAAAATCTCCATATAAATGAACCTGCACAGTTCATAGCCATGTTGTTCAAGCATCAATTGTACCATGAAGCTGAATGTCTGGCTTATGCAAAAACTAAAGATGAGTAAATCCACTGTTCTCCTCTTTCACCTGTACCCCTTTACAATGATAACGATGGCATCCATTTCAGCAGGTATATAAACAACCTACTGTTTCCTGGGTTTTGTGGAGGATTTTTTTATATGTTTTTTCAATCAATTTACTTCAAAGTATTTGCTTTGTTTTCAAGTTTTCTATGAAAAAATAAAATGTATAAACATAAAATAATGAATAAATACTGTAAAGTACACTCTGTATGATGGAATATGTATCTCTGGCAACTACTTTATGCTCGGGGAGTAAGAAAATCACGAGGTAAAAATATGATAGTTACCTGATTATATCAGACCTACTAAAAGGTGCAACATCCAGACTGATGATATATCCAAACTCAGCATTTTAGTCCAAAGTGAAGACAAGCACCAAGTGAAGCCACATGAGTAAGGGCACTACTAAAAATACCTTTTGTCTTATGAAAGGCCCTTCCTCAGGAATGATGGCTATTTCCCTCCCCAGTTAATACTATTTCTGCAACAAAGGTACATTAAAAGCAGTACAAACAGTATCAAAACTACTTTTCTTCCCTCCCTTCAACTTTAAGAATCACCATTCTTAAAATGGGCCCAAAAATATGGGAGGAAAAATAATTTGGTAAGGAAGGGAGAAGGAAGAAAAGAGGAGGGGGGACAAAAAACAAACTAAGTACATTACTGTGAACTTCTTCATCCAGTGCCTTAACTTTTCCTTTCTTCTTAATGAGCTGGATTTTGCAGGCATTGGCTTCCCAATCTTTATCATTGCCTCCGTCAATTCCCACACCTGAATCATCCAGAGGTGGAAAAGCAAGATTTAGAAATTGGCTACTACTTAGAAACTATGACTGAAAGGCAGAACTTATAAGTGAAAAATACATTTTTTTCATCTAATTAATTCATTTACTTTTCAATTCAAAATTTACTGAAAACGTACTATATGTCAAGAACCATGATAGCCACTAGAGATAAAAATGAAGAAAATTCAGTTCCTGTTCTCAAATTTGTTAATAGTCTATTGAGAAGACAGACAAGGAAAAAATAATTACCATACAGTGTGGTTTTAATATAATAAAAGTTATGTGACTAGAATAAAAGTGCTACAGTTCGCAACTGCAGCACAATGGAGATACAGAGAAGACTGGCACCACCTCAGAAGCAGGGTAAGGAAGGGATGTCAGGACACACAGCTCTCAAGATTCTACTAAAGTTCTACAGAATTTGAAAAAGTTACTCTAGAGGTACTAGAAAACCACTGAGTTGTTTCAAGCAGAGAAATGACACGGCAAAGAAGTTTAGAAAACTCTCTTCGAAAACAGTGTAAAAACTGGAGGAGAGAAACAGGGAAGAAGAAACCTGCTGTCAGAAGTTACAGCTACAGCAAAGCAAAAATGAGGAAGGCCTGAGCTACACAATGGTCATGAAGTGATGGGTGTACTGAAAAGCAGAACTGACTGAAGGTAACGAGAGAAAGCACCTCCCAGGCTCAAAGGACTTGCTTAATGACTGGCTGTTGGTACAAGGGAGAGAGAAAGGAGAGAGTGAGACACGGATGAGAATTGGAATGTATTCAGTTCAATTCTGAACATGCAAAGTTTACAATATCGTGGTTTGTCCAGGGAAAAATTTCTAAGAAGTAGCCGGAAAAACAGGTGTGCAACATGGGAAATACATATGGATTGTAAGTCACCAACATACAGGAGGCTGATGAAGTCAGAGCTCACGCACAAAGATATAAAATAAGGAAAGAGGACTCAGGAAAACACTGAGTAAGCCAAAAAGTTCATTCAGGTTTTTCCACAGGATGTTATGGAAAAACCCAAATGAACTTTTTGGCCAACCCAATATCTTGAGGAACATTAAAATAAGTAATAGGTGAAAGAAAAGCAGCCTCCAAAGCAGACAAAAAAGAAATAATCAGCAAGTTAGGAAGAGAATGAGAAGATATGTTGTCAGAGGTGAAGGAGAGAGAGAATTTGAAGAACAAAGAGTTGAGGAATTGACTTTCCATTAGCTGAGGAAGAGTCAAGGAAGATAAACGCCCATTACATAGGGCAATGTTGAGTGTAAAGAGTTAACATGGTAGGCCCAAGACCGCTATCTTAGAAAGGCTTGCTTGCAAAGCTGGCCCTTGGCTGGCATCTGTGAACTTGAATTTCAAGGGGGTTCCCACCAGGTTAACTGATTAAGAATTGCTTACTGCACCTATACCATTGGAGCAAACAATGTGGCTTATGCTGAACATCCACTTCCCTTCTAAGAGCCTGCAATGTTGGTACATGTTAGGCACCAGGTATCTACATGATCAGCCCACAGTGACAATCTTGAGCACAGAGTTAGTAATGAGCTTCCCTGGTACACATTTTACACATGTTGTCCAACTCGCTGGGGAAATCAAGCACGTGTGGGGACTCCACAGGGAGAGAATTCTGAAGCTTATGCCTGGCTTCCTCCAGACTTCGCCCCACGCACCTTTCCTCTTTGTTAATTTTGCTTTTTATTCTTTTGCTATAATAAACTATAGCCATGAGTACAATTATATGCTGAATGCTCTGAGGGAATCAGTGAAACTGGAGATGGTCTTGGGAACCCCAATATGATTAAGGGAAGGAGTTGGAGTAGAACATAAAGTTGACAAAAAGTTATTTTTCTTTGCTTTGTCATTTATGTAAGACAGAATCTTGGGCAAGATCACAGGCCAGAAGCATGGAATCCATGGAGAAAAAGAAATTAAAAGATATAGGAAAGAAAAAAAAATTTAGAGAGTAAAGCCTTCAAAAACTCTGTTCTATAATGAAAATGGCCCCAGTAACTTGTTTTTACAGTAACATTTTTAGCACAAGAAGAGACCCATAAGAAGCAATTCTCTACATAAATGGTAATGTTGTTGAAACTGAATGAACAAACCCTTTAAATGTGATAAAAAACAAAAATTCTTCAGATTTTAGATTTACCAGAAACAACAAAATGGATATTATAAAAAGTCTAGGAACCGAAAACAAAAAACCCTTTTTATTGAGAGTCAAGAATCATGCAACACCCGTAATATTTTTTAAAGGAAATACCAGCAGAATCGTATCCTCTGTACTCCAGTCGCTGAAGGCCTTTGATTAGCGTCTCCAAAATTTCTCGTCTTGTGCGAGGAACATGGTAGTTTAAGTAAGCAAATATACCTGCAAATAAACAAATTTAATTAATAGAAAATTCTGACTAGAGAATCAAAATTGGCATAGTTATGACCAAAACCCTAATTTGCATAATAATGTATAAGATGTGCAAAAAAGGTGAAGCTTGAGTCCATCTTTGAAAACAAAAGAAATCTTCACTTCAAACTGTTCAAAGGCAGTGAAACTTTTTCAAAGGGGAAATTCTTATACATATAAAAAAGACTGAAGTAAATATGTCAAAACTAATGTTTAGTTTTTCAAAGAAGTTTATAAGACTGGTGACTTACCTTCATCATTGACATTTTATCAACTAAAATTTATTTTTCAAAATTAACCAACAAATTTGGGATTTATGTTCTATACACTGAGCATTATTTTTAAAGGAAAACATTTTCTGAACTAAATATTTTAAGCAACATAGGTACCCTACAAAACTTACATAATTTTTCTTACTTTCAATGACCATGCTATCAACACATTTATGAATACATAACTTATAAATAACAACGATGTGAAGAATACTCACAATCTAAATCATTTAATCATAGAGAAAAAGGCTAAAAAAAAATGTAATCATCATAGAAGCAATGGTTTCTCACTTGTTCACCAGATTCTAGTAAAGGACAAATAACTGTAACACATATTAATAACTCCTGAGAATTCTCACTCTTGAGAACCAATCAAGACAGCATATTAAAAATCAGAGACATTACTTTGCCAACAAAGGTCCGTCTAGTCAAAGCTATGGTTTTTCCAGTAGTCATGTATGGACGTAAGAGTTGGACTATAAAGAAAGCTGAGCACCGAAGAATTGATGCTTTTGAACTGTGGTGTTGGAAAAGACTCTTGAGAGTCCCTTGGACTGCAAGGAGATCTAACCAGTTCATCCTAAAGGAAATCAGTCCTGAATATTCATTGGAAGGACTGATGTTGAAGCTGAAACTCCAATACTTTGGCCACCTGATGCAAAGAACTGACTCATTTGAAAAGACCCTGAAGCTGGAAAGATAGAAGGCGGGAGGTAAAGGGGATGACAGAGGATGACATGGTTGGATGGCATCACCAACTCGATGGACATGATTTTGAGTAGGCTTCAGGAGATGGTGATGGACAGGGAAGCCTAGCATGCTGCAGTCCATGGGGTCGCAAAGAGTCGGACACGACTGAGTGACTGAACCTGAACTGAGAATTCATAGAAAAGGAGCAATCATTTCGAAAAGCAAAACTATAAATAGAGACTTGTACAACATAAACTGATCCAGCAAAGTAAAGTGGCAACAGAACACAGGTTAAGGAAATCCACATTTTAGGAAGAGCAGCATGAAAATATTCTGAGGTCTTCCATAATTGTGCTTTGGCCAGCAAGAATATAGCTTAAATGTATAAAAACTGAAAAATCAAACTATCAGATCAGATCAGTCGCTCAGTCGTGTCTGACTCTTTGCAACCTCATGAATCGCAGCATGCCAGGCCTCCCTGTCCATCACCAACTCCCAGAGTTCACTCAGACTCACGTCCATTGAGTCAGTGATGCCATCCAGCCATCTCATCCTCTGTCGTCCCCTTCTCCTCTTGCCCCCAATCCCTCCCAGCATCAGAGTCTTTTCCAATGAGTCAACTCTTCGCATGAGGTGGCCAAAGTACTGGAGCTTCAGCTTTAGCATCATTCCTTCCAAAGAAATCCCAGGGCTGATCTCCTTCAGAATGGACTGGTTGGATCTCCTTGCAGTCCAAGGGACTCTCAAGAGTCTTCTCCAACACCACAGTTCAGAAGCATCAATTCTTAGGCGCTCAGCTTTCTTCACAGTCCAACTCTCACATCCATACATGACCAATGGAAAAACCATAGCCTTGACTAGATGAACCTTTGTTGGCAAAGTAATGTCTCTGCCCTTCAGCATGCTATCTAGGTTGGCCATAACTTTTCTTCCAAGGAGTAAGCGTCTTTTAATTTCATGGCTGCAGTCACCATCTGCAGTGATTTTGGAGCCCCCAAAACTAAAGTCTGACACTGTTTCCACTGTATCCCCATCTATTTCCCATGAAGTGATGGGACCAGATGCCATGATCTTCGTTTTCTCAATGTTGAGCTTTAAGCCAACTTTTTCACTCTCCAAAAGCCTTAAAGAAGTCCAAATCCCAATAATGCAACACATTCAGAAAAATTCACTACTAAATCAGCTTTCCCTTAAGAAATGTAATTCCTTCCCTGGCGTTCCAGTGATTAAGACTCTGTACTTCTAATGAAGGATGTGTGGGCTTGATCCATGGTTGGGGAACTAAGAGCCTATGTGCAGTGAAACATGGCCAAAATTTTTTTACAAATAAAAATAAAAGAAATATAATTCCTTTTTCCTGAGATTTATTTTTTTATTGAGGTAATACTGAGGCATTTCTTTCTACCTCAATATAATTTATGAGGTATTTATTTTTTTATTGAGGTAATAAGTTGCATGTATATATCATTATCGGAGAAGGAAATGGCAACCACTCCAGTACTCTTGCCTGGAAAATTCCATGGATGGAGGAGCCTGGTAGGCTACAGTCCATGTGGTCACAGAGAGTCGGACATGACTGAGCAACATCACTTTCTTTCTATAGTTCCTTTTGGAGAAGGAAATGGCAACACCCCCCCACCCCCCCACCCCCACCCCCACACACACTCCGCAGTGTTCTTGCCTGGAGAATCCCATGGACAGAGGGGCCTGGTGGGCTGCAGTCTATGGGGTTGAAAAGAGTCAGACATGACTAAGCAACTAACACACACACACATACAACATTATATTTCTACTTCTGTATACCTTATATACTCTGTTCTGTGTTTCTACATTCTTGTTTTTGTTTGGTTTGTTCACTTAAAGAAATGCAATTCTGATGGTAAAAAAATAATACATTCATAGAATTAAAGATGAAATATAATAATCAAATACCAATTTTTAAAACAATTTAAATGTTAATGACAAAAACGTTTTTAAGACAAGTTATAGAGAGACTCAATACATTTTTTAAAAGAAAATTCACAGTGATGTCATACTAAATTCACTAATTTCAACACATGTAATTCAACAACATTCAACTTTGATATTTTTCCTAACTTCAATCTCCCTGGTTTACATTGGTTCATTGTATGGATCCTGAGATCCTGAGTACAATTTTATAGAAAGAGAAATATTCTCTAAACCAATACCCCTCTCCAAACAAACAAGGTTTTTATTTATTTGGCTGTGCCAGGTCTTAGATGCAGCACACAGGACCTCTGACCTTCACTGCAGCATGCAGGACTTTAGTTACCCAACCTGAGATCGAACCTGCGCGCCCGGCAATGGAAGCACAGAGTGTTAACCACTGGAACGCCAGGGAAGTTTCACATAAGTATGTATGTTTTTTATATTGTCTGTTGATTCCCTATTAGCAATACTAAGATTCATCGCAGCTTTACGGTAAAGACAAGTATATCGCTTAGCCTATGATACTCTGAAAGTATTCTCGTAACAATTTCTAGGCCTTTAGATACTGACAACACTGATTTCAAGACATTCATATTTTCTTTCTTTGTGGTCCATATAAAAATGGTACATTTCCCAATAAATGGCATCTTATATTCAATGAAATACCATTTATCAATTCCAATTCAAAACCTGCCTTTCTCTCAAGAGAGGAAGCACTACTATTACCAATAATCATTACTGTCATTGTTTTGGTTCACTATTGGAACAAAGTAAAAAAGAAGAGGTAGAATAGAGGAAGTAGTAGGAGCGATATTTCTCCTTGCATAACTAGGCAGAAACTAAGAGGATTAAAAGGACAACACACATAGAAAAATTCTCTAAGATCAAAGTATCAAAGCTGGGAGAAGAAAGTTAGTTATCCAGCATTAGGAAAATGAAAGATAAAGAGGACAAATCTGTTGATTTACACACCAGCCCCTTGAGAGCACAGCTGGCCCACTTGTTCGGGTTAGGGGGTTATCTGTAATCTTGGGGAAAACAGAACCGCAAACAATTGCCAATTGGGCATGCAGAGCATATTTACAGCCGTTTACAGGGTAGGTATTCATAACTCAAAGTGACAGAGTAGCAATCCCTACTTCAGGTCTTTGGTATTTGTCTTGTCAAACCTCACAATAAACAGTTCTGCTTAAGGTAACTACAAAAGCCTAAAAACCAACTCTTCACAGCTCTTCAGTAATTGTTCCAATGCCACTAACAGCAGTAGCTATATGGAGCACAGGAGATTTTCTACTGCCAAGTCGGCTTGTGTTTCCAAAGTGAAAATTTCTTGTTAATGTAATATACCTGGAATAAATATATCCCTAACTGAAGCAAGAGGCTGCACCTACAAGCATCATTCTCAGAAAATGGCAACTTAAATTCAGTGACATAAAAGCACTTATAAGCGCCTTACTTAACAAGATATTCAGACACGACCTAGATCGTAGACTTGACACACCTGGTTAAAAGCAATCTAGTTATAGGCAAAGACTGTTCAATTGTACTGAAATGAAAACAATGCAATTTAGCTGACCAATCACATTATTAATGTTTCTATGTCTGGTTTAATTTAGGTTCTTATGAACAAAAAATTTTACTTTATATGAGGTATTATTAACTTGCAATATTGTATTAGTTTCAGGAAGAAATTTTGCTCTTCTGTATTTTCTCACTTTGACAGCTTCAATATTCTGATGAGAACCTAAACATCAGGTTTATCAGAATTAAGAGTTCAAATTCCTTCTCCAAATTCTATATTTTCTGAAACAATCCATCCACAATGTCATTTGTTTCCATTTTAAAATTCTTCTTATAACAACTTACAAATTATCACTAAAGATTCAAATTACACAAATCCTACAGAATAAATTGTGAAAAATCTCTTTTCCACCTCCATACAGGAGATAACTACCATTAACCCCACACATACTGCACCAAACCTTCAGGTATGAATTTTTCTACATACATAAACTCAGATGTATATGGTCTTAGAGGTTTTTCTAAAAGCATATGCATGTGATAATACACATATTGTTCTGTATTTTTCTCTTAAGATGTTGGAGATCTTTTTATGTTAGTACAACACATCCACCCCAGTCTATTTAATGGCTGCATAATAATAGTAGTTCATAATAGACTTCTCATTTTTTACCCAGCCATTTACCTATTGAGGCTTTCCTAACTCTTTGTAATTATAAACAATTCTGCAATTAAAGTTATACACAACTGGACACTTGCCATAAAACACAGCAATACTACAATTGTGCAGGCACATTCTATAGGTAAGATTCCTCTAAAAGAGGAAATATTTGAGAGAACATTTTCTACAATCCCAAAAACACAAAGAAAAAATTATATGGAGTGACACAAGAGAAATTTCCATTTTTTATTTGTTAACTGTTCAAAATCTTTTTCCTAGTTAGAAAATGCTGGTTGAATTGTCCCCTACTTTGTTGTAAATACTTGTGGCCACTGGACGGAGCTCCAAAACACTTCTCTCTTGCATATTTAACACCCTGGGACTCAAAGCCGTGTTTAAACCCTGACATCGCTAATTATACACTCCCTCACAGTCTACCTTTGTCATCATCTTTCCTGAGAAAAAGCATGCATTCCTTGCTTACACACATTCCAACATTCCATCTCTCCTGCTTCTCTCTGATCAATCACATCAGACCACAGTTTTTCATCATCTTGCCAAGTCAGCCCCTCTGGGCCCATTATGCTCTCACCTGTGTCCCTGAGCACTCCTACAGTGAAATCCATCCATTTCAGGTCATCCATCCATCTGAGGTCTACTTTCCTAGAGACCCTCCCAACTGCTGACCAGTTCTGCTAACTCACTGTTTGTCTAACTTTCAAATCACCCCCAGATATTATGCTAAAGTCTAGAATCTAGACTAACTCTTAAATCCTCATTTCTCTCTTTCCAGCTTCTTTCTCATTTCTGGTAGATTCTTTGTAGAACTGAAGCCTTCCTCTTCATCTTAAGGGTATAATACTCTATAAACTCTCTTATCCTTCCTTATAAACTCAAAATAGAGAAAGATATTCTACACACTATTCTGTGAACCAACCTCTCCTACTTGAACAAACCTCTCCTACTTGTAAGTCTTGATAAGTGAGTCCTTGATTTTATAAATACAGAACTTTTTGTTAACATCAAAATATTATGAGGATCCTACACAACAGTTCAGTTCAGTAGCTCAGTTGTGTCTGACTCTGCAACCCCATGGACTGCAGCACACCAGGCATCCCTGTCCTACACAACAGTGGGTTGAATTTTCATTATCTAATGATCTAGCTCAACTTTCAGTTAATTTAGAGACAATGCTTAGGGTATGAATCAACCAGTTAACACCTGGTTTTAACTTCACAGCTTACATGTTGGAAATCAACTTTTCAACTCTACCAGGGACTTCAGTTTCACGATATTGTCTCTCTTGTTGGTATACATGCTCTCTTCCTGAACACAAACTTAAATTCTTCTACCTTCGTATGTGTAACTTCTCTAATGATTTCTTTATAGCCAAATGCAATTAATCTCTCTCTGCAGTATTAAACATGAATGACCTTTTTCTACTCTTACAGACTTTCTACTAAGGCAATATATCACTTTGGAACGTCTGTGCCTCTAACTACTATTCTTTGGCCTCTTTTCCTGGTACTTCAATTTCTTCTTTCAAACCCACTGGTAGTGCTTCTTAATTCATTATTTCTGACTTCATACACTGTTCGGTAAAATGTGTCATCAGTGGCGTCTCTCACAATGCACTAGTTCTTTACCAGCTGGCAGCAGTCCTCACCAAGAGTCCTATCCTGTCATCTGGAACATTCCTGGCCTAACCTAGTCTCTGAATTTCTATTCATTTCACTCGCAATCTAAAACATGGCAATGAACAATGACTGTGTTATTATCACCCACACCTGTTGCACGTGTATTAACTGTTCCTTTCAATCAGACAGCAATTCCTTGAAGGCAATTCCCTTGTTCTAGTCGTCTCTCCTAAGGGCAGAGTGCCAAGTACAAAGAGATAACTTAAAATTTCTTTTCTTTTACCAATATTTTGTTATTGAAGTATATAGTTGCTTTATAATGGTGTGTTAATTTCTGATGTACATCAAAGTGACTCAGTTATACATACATACATATCAAATACCTTCTAGTACTTTCTAGGCACCTAAAATGTACAGTCAAAAATTCTCAAACCACAGAAAGAGAACACTATATTGCAGGATGCTAAGTAGGCATACAGTAAAAGAAAGTCTCCATAATTAAAGGTTTAAGAAATACTGGGTTAAACAAAGTTAACAGTTTTATTTGTAGAACTTCCTAAAAACTTTAAACTTGCTAATTGAGAATCTCCAAAAGCAGAATTATCCAAACTTATCTGTTACAAAACTCCCACCTTATACTGCTCATTACCAGAACCTGTTAACTTTTCCTTTTCCAGGGAACACAACTGAGAAAATGCTCATTAAGCGATAATTCTTTTCTTTCACATCTACTTCCTACTCGGTATGTTTAAGAATATGGCACTATAACTAATTTTATGATTTATCATAGAAGCCAGTCTCAGCATCACTTAAATAGCCCCACAGCCATTACACAGTATAATTATAAAACAATTTTAAAGGATTCATTTCAGAATATTTTTTAATTGCAGCTCTCTAACTGCTTTTAAATACGATCTCATCTACGAAAATGTCACTTATATATACCACTGGAGCAAAAACGTATAATCCCATATTTATTAAAAAAAAAAAAAAAAAAACGCAGCAAAATCTGTTAAGAGCTGTGTGAAGTTTAAGTGAATTGACTCTCTCACTGAAGCCAAAGGTAAAACAGATTATAAAAGGACAAAGTGCATTCCGAAGAATCAAGAATAAGAGGAAGACAAAGGTTCTTAATGCTTATTAGCACATGAAATGTTCCAATAAATCCTGCAATTAAAAAACTAAAAAAAAAAGGCCAGTTCAGTATTGTTTAAATTTGCTTCTCAAGTTTATTTGACCATAAAATCTTTTTTCCCCTCAGTAACACTTACTAACATCCCAATACAATCTGATAAATAACAGTTTTACCAGTATTTCTGATTGGAAAAAGCTGTCAAAAAAGAATTGCTACCCTCATTCTTCTGTTTCAATATTCTGCAATGTTGAAATCAAATAATCTTTTAGAAAACCTTTAACAAGCAGCAGGTATTCACAAAGTAAACCTCTAAATTTTCCCATCTAATCTCATCCCCACTCAGTTCCTCTGCCTAAAAATTTTATTTTAATAATTAATAAGTGGGAAGAAAACAAAGACAAATCTTGTCTTAACAGTTAACTTTCAGAACCATACACCAAAGAGGAGATAAATTCTGGATATTCCTGGAATCATGTAAAACTCTGATCCAGGTTAAGAGCAGGACATTCGAAATGCCTCAAATACTAGTTCTTTATTTCTTGCTCCATCACCTGTTTCCTCAGTAGTAAAACACGGTGGAATGGGGATGCTGGCTGTGTGAAAATGTCTAACATTTAATCTCCACCCTAAAATCTGAACCTCCACTCTTATCTGAACGTTTTCTAAACCAGAGCTTATGTTTTCTTTTATAGTAATCTATTTTTTACTTCCTTTTTCCTGGAACAAGATAAGAAATGATCTGCAACCAGAAAGCCAGGTACTTGACTAGGTGAATGCTTCATCACTTAGTAACACTTAATTACCAAACCAAGCACCCTGGGGGCCCCCTTTAGTTTGGGGGCCAGCTCCAAACTAAATTATGTCTTTCGGAAAACCATTCTGCTACCCTGAGACACAGCAAAAGTATAACTGATTCTAAAGTCCACTCTTCCAAATAATTTCAGCAAGCTATTTATAGTTGTTTGTTTTTTGTGCAGTTTTTTTAGTCTACTCTAAATTTAAATCTGCTCTTCATTTTAGAGGCTGAAATTAGCATTAAGTTAAATACAAGAAAAATAGACACTAATCAGCACCAGCTACCTCCTGCTCAGTTCTTCTTGAAAAGGGCTACAAAGAATAACTTTCCCAGGTAGCTTCAATTCTATTGGAATCATAATTCCCTTAAAAGGTGTTTATCTTCCAGGGGTAAGGTCGTTGTAAATTTCAATAAGGAAGGTAAGAATTCAATTCTTTTTGTTTACAATAGCCAAGTTAGTACCAATTTTAGAGCATATTAGTCATTTCAGATATAATTCTGACAATTCCTTTCGAACTCACTGTGCGTGCGTGCTAAGTCACTTCAGTCGTGTCTGACTCTGCGACCCTACAAACTGTAGCCCGCCAGGCTCCTCTGTCCTTTGTATTCTCCAGGCAAGAATACTAGAGTGGGTTGCCATACCCTCCTCCTGGGGAATCTTCCCGACCCAGGGTACGATCCTGCGTCTCCTTACATCTCCTGCATTGGCCGGTCGTTTCTTTACCACTAGCGCCACCTGGGAAGCCCCTTTTAATTCACAACACTTTCAGGTTACTATTAAAATGACTAAGTCTCAAATCATGTAATAGAAGAGCCTAACTTCAGGTTTTAGCTGTTCTAGGTAACAGATTCATTAAATGTAGGCCAATATTTCTCATAAGTAAGTGTTTCAAATGGAAGCACACTCAAGGGATAAATGAAGTACGATCTCTCACCACAGCCACTTCCGGGCCCATTCGCAAAAGTATTGATCAGCATTGGGTTCTGCAGAGTCGGGGGCAGGGGGCGGGGCGGGGGGGGGGGGTAGGCAGGAAGTAAGATCATGCGTAATGTCTTTATCGTAGTTCTAGTTATAGTTCTATTTTCTGCTGGGCGTGCCCGAAAGAAAGAAACTAAAATTAAGTATTTTTTAAAGGATAAATCCTAGAAACATGCGAGATAAATTCAAGAGACCTCACCTGATGTTCCACAGGTTGCCTCACTCACCTGGACCACCTCAGTTCCCTCTGCCCTCGCCCCTTTTCCAATACAAGACACTGCTTTTCCCTCCTATTTCTCTTCTTTTCGCAAAGCCTCATTCAGCCCCCCAGATCCCCTCTAGGGCCCGCCCTCCTCTCAGGTGCCCTCCCAGGTCCACCCCCCCAACACTCCAGCTCCCCTTCCCCCAGCAGCCTCAGCCACCGCGGGACGCCCCCGGCCCAACACCCAGATTTCGCACCCTCCACACTCCCACTCCCGCTCCCGCCGGCGCCACCGGCCTCAACGGCGCCCGCACGGCACCCCAGCACCGCCCCGCAACACGCCCCCCGCCCGCGGCCCCCTTACCACACATGCTGCAGGAGGCACGGTTGGCAAGGCGAATGGCGAGCGGCTGGCGAGTCCGGGAGCGTACACGAGCCTGTAGAGCAACCCGCGAGCTTGGGGACCAAGGGGGCGCCGACACGACTCCCTCAGGGGATGCGACGGCGGAGGCAACGACAGCGGTCTCGGCCTCCCGGGCTTGCCAGCAACTGCCGCCGGGCCCCGCCCCCCGGCGCGCACCGCGCCGCCGCCGCCACCGCCCGCAGGTCCCATTGGGCCGCGCCCGCGCCGCTCACGCGCAGGTCCCGCCTCCTAGCGCCGCCCCGCCCCGCCCCGCCCCCGAGCCCACGCAGGCCCTGGCCTGCTGGCGGCGGAGACGTGGCATCGGTTCGTGGCCGTATCCGCTTGAGGTTCCTGGAGACGCCCGCCCCGGGGGCGAGCAGCGCTAGGCACTGCCCTGCGGGGAATAAGGAACACGGCGGCTGGCAGGGAACGACGAAAGGATCAGTAAAGAGGATGCACTTGTTAGCAAAGCAAATAGCGTGCGTTGTCCGCCTCGTGCAGCCCAAGGCCCCAAGCCCCAGCACCCCATCGAGCGGAGGAGGAGGAGGAAGAGAACAGGCGGCCTTATCCTGGGGGACCAACAAGTCAGGAAGGGAAAAGGACAGAAGATTGATGAGAAATTGCACAGGATTGAGTGAGGGGAGGGGAGAAAGGCAGTATTCAGGTTCGGCCAGTCTTTCTGGTGACAGGAGATTCAGGTCCCAGCTTAAGCTCTAAGTCATACGCGTGGCCTCTAAAACCTCTGCTCCCCATACCCACCGCATAACCCCCGTTTTTTGCAGAGGCGGAGGGGCTGACTGTAAGGTTCAACTATCCAATACTATGCGCTCGGGCTTAAGAAACTCTGCTGGCCCAGACTTCGGATGGCCAACAGGAGAGGAGGAGTGTAGGAATTGCCTAGATTTGACAGCCTTAGCTTGGGCTCATGAATGATTAATTCTATGAATTAATGCACCATTCCTGCCAAGAGAGACTTAATCAGAGAGAGACGATGTTTCTGAAAATTTACTACCTGAGCATTTGCTTTAAGAAGATTTAAATGCTATCTTTAATCAAACGTAGAGTGCTATCATAACTCAATTAATGGCCAAGACTAGAATCAAGTAAAATTTGTGTTATATACAGAATACCACATGATCTTCTGACTCCACGTCTCTCACACTACTGATGTCTTCCTACTCTACCTTTCAGTCCTTTACACTCTGAACAGGTAGTTTCTCAACTGGGCAGTTTCTCAACATCCTCAATCTTTTGCATGTATTAGTTAACCTTCAGGGAATCCCCAGCCCATCTCTGCCTACTTACTGCTTCTTGGGGAAAACCCTTTTTGTCTTCCCCAGAGAGACTTAAGCCTATTCATTAACCTCTCATTCTTTGAGCTGCCGGATTTAAAGCAATATGCATCTATATTTTATGATTTTTTGCATATTTCCCTGCAAAGCTAAGTTTCTTGAGAGTAGAACAAGTCTTTGCATGCCCAGCACCTAGTATACCCTAGCACAAAGTAAGAGATCAAAAATGTTTCTGAATGAGTGGGAAAAGTCCTGTGTTCTTAGCAGAATTGACTTTCTATGGTTGGTTATCTAATCAAGTGCAAAGGGCTTTCCAGTTTTTCTTAGAGGAAAAAAGATGGCCTTTTAGCATGTATCTGTAAAAGATGAAAACACTAATTCAAAAAGATACGGTGCACTCCAATGTTCAGCACTATTTACAGTACCCAAAGTATGGAAGCAATCTAAATGTCTATTGACGGATGGATAAAGAAGGTGCATTATATTCCATTACATATTCTATATATATATATATATATGATGGAATTTTATTCAGCCATAAAAAGAATGAAATAATGCCATTTGCAGCAACATGGATGGTCCTAGAGATTATCAAACTAAGTGAAGTAAATCAGACAAGCATAAATATCACAGGATATCAGTTATAAGTGGAATCTAAAAAATTATACAAATGAACTTATTTACAAAACTAAAGTAGACTCACAGACATAGAAAACAAACTTATGGTTACCAAAAAGGAAAGGGGGGAGGGATAAATTAGAATTTGGGGGTTAACATACACACACTGCTATATATAAAATATATAATATATATAAAATAGATAACCAACAAGGACATATTGTATGGCACAGGAAACTATTAATACATTCTATATATATATATATATATAACTGAATCACTTTGCTGTACACCTGAAACTAACCCAACATTGTAAATCAACTATACTTCAATAAAAAGTTTTGTTTTCAAAAAAGAAAAAAGATGCCCTTTTATCACTGTTCTCAAAGGAAGACAGGAAAATGTCACATTTAACTAATTAAAGCACTTCTTACCTGAAAGCCATTTAATATTTCAGGCCCTGAAATAGGTTCCTTAATTACCCATAGCAAAGTTAAAAAACAGTGAGCTGTTTGCTGTTTGTTAATAGACTACACATTTTTTAACTCAAGAGGCAAAAAAGTCTACTCATGTACATATTAGCCTCAGAACCGTGATCTAAGAGATTCTGGCAAAATCTTAGTGATATTTACTTAGTGATATTCACTCAAGGAGTGAAGGTATGATTCCAAAGTTTGAACATTACTTTTGTGCATCACCAGAAAACCCGTTGATGCCACAAAGAAAATGTTACCCAGTGTCACCAAAGTTCTCATGCTCAAACTATTATCTATCAGACCCTGGCTTTCCTCTTTTGCTTGCTCATCTATCGTGACTACCAATTTCTCTTGTCCGTTCTACAGCTATTTTGGAGGATGCTTTTGCACCAGTTGCCAGGAAGAAACTTTGAAGGTCAATATTTTCCCAGCCCAACCTTGAACAAGCTCACCCACCCACTGCAACAAAGAGCCTTTGTAACCATCAGTCAAAAGACACTGATACAGAAGAACTTTGTCTGACCCCCATCTCTACAGAGCTTTGCCATAGCTGGACCTTTGGGAATAAGGGCTGGAGGAGAAGAAAATAAATGATCTACGAAAGAAACAGGACATCTGGGTCTAATTCAAACACCTGAGGAAATGGAAAAGATTTTCTTTCCTGAACGAAAGTTCTGAACTAACTGAACTCAAAAAAAAAAAGTAATGATGGTTCAGTTTCCATTCAGTCGCTCAGTCGAGTCCGACTCTTTGCGACCCCATGAATCGCAGCACGCCAGGCCTCCCTGTCCATCACCAACTCCCAGAGTTCACTCAAACTCACGTCCAGTGAGTCAGTGATGCCATCCAGCCATCTCATCCTCTGTCGTCCCCTTCTCCTCCTGCCCCCAATCCCCCCCAGCATCAGAGTCTTTTCCAATGAGTCAACTCTTCGCATGAGGTGGCCAAAGTACTGGAGTTTCAGCTTTAGCATCATTCCTTCCAAAGAAATCCCAGGGCTGATCTCCTTCAGAATGGACTGGTTGGATCTCCTTGCAGTCCAAGGGACTCTCAAGAGTCTTCTCCAACACCACAGTTCAAGAGCATCAATTCTTCGGCGCTCAGCTTTCTTCACAGTCCAACTCTCGCATCTATACATGACCACTGGAAAAACCATAGCCTTGACTAGATGGACCTTTGTTGACAAAGTAATGTCTCTGCTTTTGAATATGCTATCTAGGTTGGTCATAACTTTCCTTCCAAGGAGTAAGCGTCTTTTAATTTCATGGCCTCAGTCACCATCTGCAGTGATTTTGGAGCCCAAAAAAATAAAGTCTGACACTGTTTCCACTGTTTCCCCAGCTATTTCCCATGAAGTGATGGGACCAGATGCCATGATCTTCGTTTTCTCAATGTTGAGCTTTAAGCCAACTTTTTCACTCTCCTCTTTCACTTTCATCAAGAGGCTTTTTAGTTCCTCTTCACTTTCTGCCATAAGGGTGGTGTCATCTGCATATCTAAGGTTACTGATATTTCTCCTGGCAATCTTGATTCCAGCTTGTGTTTCTTCCAGACCAGCATTTCTCATGATGTACTCTGCATATAAGTTAAATAAGCAGGGTGACAATATACAGCCTTGACATACTCCTTTTCCTATTTGGAACCAGTCTGTTGTTCCATGTCCAGTTCTAACTGTTGCTTCCTGATCTGCATACAGTAATGATGGTAACAAGCTGTAATTCATTTTCTTTTTCGGTTCAGTTCAGTCGCTCAGTCGTGTCCGGCTCTTTGCGACCCCATGAATCGCAGCATGCCAGGCCTCCCTGTCCATCACCAACTCCCGGAGTTCACTCAAACTCATGTCCATCAAGCCAGTGATGCCATCCAGCCATCTCATCCTCTGTCGTCCCCTTCTCCTCCTGCCCCCAATCCCTCCCAGCATCAGAGTCTTTTCCAATGAGTCAACTCTTCGCACGAGGTGGCCAAAGTACTGGAGTTTCAGCTTTAGCATCATTCCTTCCAAAGAACACCCACGGCTGATCTCCTTTAGAATGGACTGGTTGGATCTCCTTGCAGTCCAAGGGACTCTCAAGTCTTCTCCAACACCACAGTTCAAAAGCACCAATTCTTCGGCCTTCAGATTTCTTCACAGTCCAACTCTCGCATCCATACATGACCACTGGAAAAATCATAGCCTTGACTAGACAGACCTTTGTTGGCAAAGTAATGTCTCTGCTTTTGAATATGCTATCTAGGTTGGTCATAACTTTCTTTCCAAGGAGTAAGCGTCTTTTAATTTCATGGCCTCAGTCACCATCTGCAGTGATTTTGGAGCCCAAAAAAATAAAGTCTGACACTATTTCCACTGTTTCCCCAGCTATTTCCCATGAAGTGATGGGACCAGATGCCATGATCTTCGTTTTCTGAATGTTGAGCTTTAAGCCAACTTTTTCACTCTCCACTTTCACTTTCATCAAGAGGCTTTTAAGTTCCTCTTCACTTTCTGCCATAAGGGTGGTGTCATCTGCATATTTGAGGTTATTGATATTTCTCCCGGCAATATTGATTCCAGCTTGTGCTTCTTCCAGCCCAGAGTTTCTCATCATGTACTCTGCATATAAGTTAAATAAGTGATCCTGTTGAATATGATGCTTCTCAGCCTTCTCTTTGCCATGCTAACTGATGGGCTGAAGGCCATTAGAGATTTCATTGTCTTTAGCAATGAAACAAAGAACCATAATTGAAATGGCTTTATAAGATTTTTAAATGCCCCCATGTTTGTGATTTTTGTTATCCCTCATCTGAATTATAACAATAAGTAGCAATAAATTACTAAAATTTAAAAGGCCTGGGTACAAAATTCTAGTTATAAGATAAATAAGTCCTGGGAATGCAGTGTACAGGATGGTGACTATAATTAATGAGACCATATTATATATTTGAAAGTTGCTAAGATATTAAAAGTTCTCATCTCCAGGGTCAAAAATTATAACTGTATGGTGATGGATGTTACCTAGACTTATTGTGCTGTTCATTTGTAATAAGTACAAATCAATAATTTTATACACCTGAAACTAATAAATGTCAATTATATACCAATATTTTTAATTAATTAACTTTTATTGTTGGCTGCACTGGGTCTTTGTTGCTGCACACAAGCTTTCTCTAGTTGCAGCAAGCAGGGGCTACTCTTCACTGTGGTGCATGGACTTCTCATTGCGGTGGCTTCTATTGTTGCAAAACACAGGCCCTAGAGCACAGGCTCAGTAACTGCGGCCTATGGGCTTATTGCTCCTTGGCATGTGGGATCTTCCTGGAACAGGGATGGAACACGTGTCCCCTGCATTGGCATGCAGATTGTTAACCACTGGGCCACCAGAGAAGCCCCTATCTCAATATTTTAAAAGGTCTGTGCATTAAAAGAATACAGGAAGCAAGGACATGTGTAGCCCACTTTTTCTGGAGTTCTGTGAAGTGTACTTCAGGGAACAGAGAAGGTGGTAGCAAGTATCAAAGGAAAAAGAAGTAGGCTGAGCCACAAAGGCCTATGAGAAGAAAGCAACAAACAGAAGAACAGAAGGCACAAGTCGTGGCCTCAGAAAGACCCCTCTAGTGAACCCCTTTGGTTCCACCACTGCCCCAGTTCATCCTATACACCTTCACACCAGAGTGATCTTTCAAAAATATAGATCAGATCCTGTTTCTCTCTGCTTCCAATTCAGTGGGTATCCTTCACCTGCAGAGTTAAGTCCAGACTCCTATGCACACACCATTTGTTATGCAGATCTCACTCTTGTCAGTTTTATTAGCATCATCTCCCACTGTTCTATTCAAGCATCTTATGGTCTAGCTATATTTAATCTATTGGCAGTTCCCTAAAGAAAAATCCTAAACTTTTGCATCTTTGCATTTTCCCTTTTTAAAAAAGAAGCATTAAGAAGGGAACCAAATATTAAGTAGTTAGGACTTAACTATACAGAACTAGACAATTACTCACAAAATAAGATTATAAGGGAATCAGCAAGTTCCCTGTGCAAAATTACCTTCACTTCTTCCCTATCACATTGCCTGAACTTTACCTGTTCATATATATTTAATGTGGAACACTACTCACTACTCCCTCCCCAAGGAGATCTACATTAAGTCATTATCATCCATTACACTTTAGAGTGAAAATATGGGATTATTTTCATTTGGATACCAGGTGTGAAAAAAAACCCTGAGGAAATACAAGTTATGATGGGGATAAAGTGAAGATAATTCTAAAATTAGAAGGAAGGCTGCTGCCGCTGCTAAGTCACTTCAGTTGTGTCTGACTGTATGCGACCCCATAGACAGCAGCCCACCAGGCTCCCCCATTCCTGGGATTCTCCAGACAAGAACACCCAGACAAATTACCACACTGGGCGAGAAAGGGACAACATAAGGGCGTGTGGAATTAGGTGTGGTAATGCCAGAGAGAGGAGGCTGAGATATGGAAGAAGGAATCAGAAAGAAGTTGGAGATGAAGGCAAACTTTATCCACTGTGATGGTTGATTTTATGTGCCAATTTGGTTGCACTAGAGTGCCCTGATATTTGGTAAAATATTATATTCCGGATGTTTATATTCAGTGGACTTTGAGTAAAGCACATTGCCTTCCATTATGTAGATGGGCCTCATCCAGTTAGCTAAAAGTTTGAACAGAACAAACAACACTGACACACCCGCCTCCAAGAGCTAGAAAGAATTCCCCAGCGGAACTGGAGTTGGATTGCAACGTCAGCTCTTCCCTGTCTCCAGCCTGGAACCAATCCTGCATGCTTTGGACTCACTAGCCTCCATGACTGCATGAGCCAATTCCTTAAAATGAATTTCACTCTCTCCCTTCTTCCCTCTCTCTCTTTCTCTCCTCCTATTGCTCCTATTAGTTCTGTTTCTCTCTTTTCCCCTCCCTCTCTCCTTCTCTCTCACTCTCTCTCTCCCTGTCTAACAGTTATGTTTTTCTAGAGAACCTTAATACATCCGAGGTTGATCTTGCTGATTTCCTCAGTGTGAATATATGTATTTAAATTTCTAGAGGAAACTCAAACTAGTTGAAGAAGGGGATTTACTGGCTAACGTGATTGGAAGGACAGAGATACAGAGTTTCAAGTACATCTATATTCAGGGACACAAACTATGTCAGAACTCTTTGTCTCTCTCTGTGACCTCATGGACAAGGAAAAGACTCCCCCCCCCTCCCCCATAGCTCTGAAATCACCTATTTCCAGCTTGCAGTCCAAGGGGAGAGAGGTTATTTCTCCATCCTCATTTTTTGTATTCTAGGCAAGGATTCTGATGGGTCTAGTGTGAATCACATGCCCCACTTCCATTGCAAAGAAGGCAGGACATGGTGATTGGACAGAGCCACATGGAGTCAGGAAGATGTAGAAGGTCTTCAAAGGAAAGGATGAAAAGAATGAGGGGACACCAAAGACACACAATCAAAAGATGTCCACTCCTCAGGTTTGAGGACAAACTTGGGGTACTGACTCCAACTAGAATGAACAATGAACACACTTCCCAATACTCCCCTCTAGGGTGGCTCCAAATTTCTGCAGTAGGCAGAACCTGGGGCAAGTTTTTTACCTCTGCTAGAAAGAAACTCATTCTACTGCCAAGAAATTGTCAACAAATTGGACACCATGAGATTAACTGGGCCTGTTTACTATTTCTGACCTCTAGGATATGACCAGAGCCAAAATAAAAGTGACCCATTCTAGGGAGCGGCCTAGAGCTGAAAGACAGCTAGAAATGTACAGTGACGAAAAATACTGTTTTCTGGAGTTTCTTCCAAAAGTGGATTCTGCAGACTGTAAGCACACTGTGGAACTGTCATTGATAATTCTGATGTGGAGAAGCAGAGCATAAGGCTGGGAGTATAAATTTACCCTCACAAAGGGATGTAAATTCCCAATGGACTGGACAGCAGCTAGCTTCATATTCCTGCATTAAAAACTGTCCACCATATGCACTGCTTTGGCCCGTAATAGTCTGGAGCAAATAACAGATGGAAAAGACGTTTGTCCACTAGAAAGCAGCGGCTATGGAGACAAGAGATGCTTTTTCCCTTCCCTGAGATAGGAATACTCAGGAAAGGTACATGGGTTCAATTCCCTAAAGGTAAAATAGTACAGTATTGTGCAAAGGCTCTGCAACCAGAATGCCCGAGGGTCATGTTCCTGTCCTTTCCCCTTAAGTTCTATGGCAATGGAATATGTACTTCTCTTCTCTGTGCCTCATGGAAACAATAATAGTTACTGATCTCATAAGATTAAATGACTTCATAAATATAAGGTGCTTACAACAGTGTCACACAGTGAATGTACAATGAAAGTTTACTACTTTTATATACTTTGCTCATTATTCTGTTTAGGGTTTGTTGGGGCTCAAGGCACGCACCCCAAAATATGCCTCAAAGACATATTATTTTGAATTCAAGTTACTTAAGAAATAGCCATTACAAGAGGGACTCACTGACCCTCTCGTCTCCCTGAAAGCAGGAAATAAATCTTCCATGTGACAGGTACCCTTCCTGTACTGGGAGGTAAGAAGACATCCTTATCAGTAGAGATAGGGAATTCAGACCAGGAGGTTATCTAAACAAACCTTGTCACTTCCTTTCTACCTTACTACCCACCCAAGTCCAAACTTCTTCCTTACTAATTGAGCCTGTGTGCTCAGTCACGTCTGGCTCAATGCCAGGCTCCTTTGTCCATGGGATTTTACAGGCAAGGATACTGGGGTGAGTTGCCATTTCCTCCTCCAGGGAATCTTCCCAACTCAAGGACTGAATCCAATTTCCTGCATCGCCTGCATTGGCAGGCAAATTCTTTACACTGAGCCACCTGGGAAGTCCTACTAATTAAGCACCCAAACTTAAATTTCTTTGTTTGTCAATTCCTCTCAATTTTGTCTGGAAATATAAAAGCTAACTGCTTTGGCCATTTCTTAGGTCGCATTGCTATGAGACATCTATAAGAATTAAATTTTTTTCTTTTTCTCCAGCTAATCTATCTTGTATCGATTTAATTATGTGTCCACTCAGAACTCAAGAGAGGTGGAGGGGGAAATTACTCCTTCCATGATAGGCTTCACCCTAATTTTGTTTAGTAAAAAATCATCCAGGTGCTCTCTTTACTTTTGGCCAATAATCTCTGTCGCAAATACATATTGAAATGTCCCATAAAGTGCTTTCAAGAATATTTCATGTAACAAAAATTTATACATTTTGAGGGGTTAATTTTTATTTTTGTTTTAGTGAAAAACAACTAACTAATGATTACTTTCTTTGTGGCTGTC
The DNA here is from genome assembly GCF_029407905.1 of Bubalus kerabau. Classification (NCBI taxonomy): domain Eukaryota; kingdom Metazoa; phylum Chordata; class Mammalia; order Artiodactyla; family Bovidae; genus Bubalus; species Bubalus kerabau. The sequence goes on from NC_073634.1 coordinate 70,589,564, forward strand.
CAGGAGGAGGAAATTAAATATAACTTAAACATTCAAAATGAAAAACTATCACCTGATTAATCTACACATAAATTAATATTTGATTGAAAAAATATTTGAAAAAGTGGCTCAGTTAAAAATGCAAATTTGTTGTCATTTTAGGATCGACATTAGGCACTGTCTGCCACAAATAATTAAGCAGTAAAATTACTTACAAAGTTCTCCATGATTTACCAGGCTCTTTGTTAGAAGGCAACCAGCTTCAAATGAGAGAGTAACTGATAACAGCAGCTTTAACAAGAAAACCTTTTATCTCACATGATACGCTGAAAATGGGTGGTTCCTGGACTAGCTCAAAGGTCAATCAAGTCCTCAAATATCCAGGTCTCCTTTTTTTTTCCGCTTCTTCTTTGCCATTCTTAGCAAACTGGCTTTTCATGATCACAAGCTGTCAGAGCCTTGGACATCAAGTTTTCATATTACAGTGTACCTAGCAGGGAGGAATGGAATGGAGAGGCAAAGAGCCTTCTTTACATATAAACTTCCTTCTCTCTCAATCAAGGAAGACAATCTTTCCAGAACTTTCTAATAGACTTTCTCTTTCAGTTCACAGGCAGAGTTGGGTCATGTATCCATACTTAAGAGGCTTCTCTGGTGGTTCAGCTGGTAAAGAATCCACCTGCAATGAGAGAGACCTGAGTTCAATCCCTGGGTTGGAAAGACCCCCTGGAGAAGGGACTGGCTACCCACTCCACTATTCTGGCCTGGAGAATTCCATGAACTGCATAGTCCATGGGGTCACAAAGAGTCGGACATGACTGTGTCCATACTTAGACTAATGACTGGCAAAGAAAAAAGGAGTTAAGATGTACTGAGTTAGACTAGTCATAATTTATCCCCTGGGACTGAGCTGAGCCCTATCTTCCCTGGGCACAGGGCAAGCAAGTGGTAACTGAGAAGACCTCTCAGTGAGAAGAAAGCCTTAGCATAAACTCTCTGGGTGAAAGAAGGGTAGGCAGCCAAGAACTTCTACAGTGCTGTCCACACAAAGCGCTGCCTACCTCTGCCCCACTCCAGCTAAGGCCTTCCTTCCACTTCACACTCAAGTCCTACGTAGCTTCCTGCAGTTCCCAAATACATCTCACAGCTTCCAGATTCTGATTACAACACTTTGTGTGCTGAGAATGTTCTCCACCTTTCCTCCTTGTTCTTCATGGCTGCTCCGTTTTGTAGAGACTCTTTCCAATAACTTGGCCTCTCAGTTCTGTGAGTTCCTATATTCCAGTAACTGAATCTCCCACCCTCACTCAGCCACTTATTTTGTGGCCAGACCCAAGACTGATTAACTGCATCTCCTCCACAATCTCAATTTCCTGTAGCTTCAAGCTAAAGGGCAGGTTACTGTGCCTAGCTTACAAAGTAATTCCCAAAGTAAGTCTAACCTAAATTCATCTATAATGGCTCAGGAAACAAATTCTCCAACCGCAATGCCCAGTTCTATGAACCAAAAGAAAAATAAAAACTTCTCTTTCCAGCACTCACAAATGCTGGAGTTCTTTTTGTTTCCATCCCTATGTTAATCTCCATACTTTTGGGGAAGAAAGTTCCAAAGATCCAACGTACTTATGTTTCCTTTCCTGATACTGTCTATGAACTGCTGTCTCTGAATTCCTATAGAAAAATAAGAAGGTGAAAGCGAAAGTCACTCAGTCCTGTCTGCCTCTGCGTCCCCATGGACTATAGCTTGCCAGGCTCCTCTGTCCATGGAATTCTCCAGGCAAGAATACAGGAGTGGGTAGCTGTTCCCTTCTCTAGGGCATCTTCCCAACTCAGGAATAAACCCAGGTCTCCCTCATTGCAGGCAGATTCTTTAAGATCAGAGGCACCAGGGAAACCCCATCAAAAACAAGAGAGACGTGTAATTTGCTATTTGGGTCATCTGAAAAAAGTTACCCCTATGGTAGAAAGTTGTTCTTGTTCAGTTGCTAAGTTGTGTCTGACTCATCGCAACCCCATGGACTGCAGCACGCCAGGCTTCCCTGTCCTTCACTATCTCCCGGAGTTTGCTCAAATTCATGTCCATTGAGTTGGTGATGCTGTCTAACCATCTCATCCTCTGCTGCCCCCTTCTCCTTTTGCCTTCAATCTTTCCCAGCATCAGGGTCTTTTCCAATGAGTTGGCTCTTTGCATTATGTTAATAGAAAGATAACTGTCGAAATTTCTGGCATGGCACACTAAGGCAGTTTTTCTCAATTCAGCCTGCTGTCTTGTAATCAATAGAGATTTTGTTTACATTCTAGGACTTAGTTCTTTATCAGTTTTCAGCATTGTGATCCTTTTTTTTTTTTTCGGTCTTTCAGTGGGAAGTTACATGATACTACGTTGGGAGCTACTAGCCAGATACCATTTTTAAAAAATATTTTATTTATTTGGCTGTATCAGGTCTTGGTTGCAGGACTTGGGATCTTTCACTGTGGCATGCAGGCTCAAGTGCTCTGTGGCATGTGGGGTCTTAGTTCCCTGATCAGGTATCCAACTGCGTCCCCTACGTTGCAAGGTGGATTCTTAATCACTGGACCACCAGGGAAGTCACCAGATATCATTTTAAAACTAAAATTGTTTAGTGTTTAACAAGGTAAAAGTTCAGTAAAAATAGTTTAAAACATCTCATAAAAAGTGAAGCCATTTTAGAATATCTTAAGATTCTCCCTATTTACTTCTGTATTTAAAGAGTAAATAAATCAGATTGGGGGTAGGGAATGTATTTTAAACTGCTTCACACATTATGCAAAGAAGGAACCATGAGAAATGAAGAACAAAAATAAAAATATCCCTGGACAAAATCCACGTGTACAGAAGATGATTCAGGATGTTATAAATAACTCATATGACGTAAAGCAAACATGCAATATTTATATATCATTCTCTGAAGAAAGTACATATTTTATTAATCCTCAAGTTGCTTAGCAGATTAATAATAAAAGCTTAGTACATATTATCAACAAGTCCAACTGCAGGGCCCACAGAAAACTCAAATGAGTTTAAGGTGAGTTTGCTTCTTTTTCATCTGATTCATCGTCCATAACCTAAAACAAACAAACAAACAAAAAGAAACAGAATTAAGGAGTAGAAATTGCTATTTTCATGATTTTAATTTACTTGCTTACCTAAAATACTCTGCAACAATGCATACTAATCCAGTAAGAATAAATCTATCAACAGCCCCAAAGCACAAGGTTTACATCAAAATCTGATATTCCAGCAACATAAAAACAAACTGAATATTCGGTTCAGTTCAGTTCAGTTGCTAGGCCGTGTCGACTCTTTCCAACCCCATGAACCACAGTATACCAGGCCTCTTTGTCCATCACCAACTGCCGGAATCTACCCAAACCCATGTCCACTGAGTCGGTGATGCCATCCACCCATCTCATCCTCTGTCGTCCCTCTCTCCTCCTGCCCACCATCAGGGTCTTTTTAAATAAGTCAGCTCTTCGCATGAGGTGGCCAAAGTATTGGAGTTTCAGCTTCAACATCAGTCCTTCCAATGAACAGCCAGGACTGATCTCCTTTAGGATGGACTGATTGGATCTCCTTGCAGTCCAAGGGACTCTCAAGAGTCTTCTCCAACACCACAGTTCAAAAGCATCAATTCTTTGACACTCATCTTTCTTTACAGTCCAACTCTCACATCCATACATGACCACTGGAAAACCAATGCCTTGACTAGATGGACCTTTGTTGACAAAGTAATGCCTCTGCTTTTTAATATACTATCTAGGTGGGTCATAACTTTCCTTCCAAGGAGTAAGCGTCTTTTAATTTTATGGCTGAAATCACCATCTGCAGGGATTTTGGAGCCCCCCAAAATAAAGTCTGTCACTGTTTCCACTGTTTCCCCATCTACTTGCCATGAAGTGATGGGACTGGATGCCATGATCTTAGTTTTCTGAATGTTGAGCTTTAAGCCAACTTTTTCACTCTCCTCTTTCACTTTCATCAAGAGGCTTTTTAGTTCTTCTTTACTTTCTGCCATAAGGGTGGTGTCATCTGCATAAGGGTGGTGTCATCTGAGGTTATTGATATTTCTCCCGGCAATCTTGATTCCAGCTTGTGCTTCTTCCAGACCAGTGTTTCTCATGATGTACTCTGCATAGAAGTTAAATAAGCAGAGTGACAATATACAGCCTTGACGTACTCCTTTTCCTATTTGGAAACAGTCTGTTGTTTCATGTCCAGTTCTAACTGTTGCTTCCTGACCTGCATACAGATTTCTCAAGAGCCAGGTCAAGTGATCTGGTAGTCCCATCTCCTTCAGAATTTTCCACAGTTTATTGTGATCCACACAGTCAAAGGTTTTGGCATAGTCAATAAAGCAGAAATAGATGTTTTTCTGGAACTCTCTTGCTTTTTCGACGATCCAGCAGATGTTGGCAACTTGATCTCTGGTTCCTCTACCTTTTCTAAAACCAGCTTGAACATCTGGAAGTTCATGGTTCACGTATTGTTGAAGCTTGGCTTGGAGAATTTTGAGCATTACTTTACTAGTGTGTGAGATGAGTGCAATTGTGTGGTAGTTTGAGCATTCTTTGGCATTGCCTTTCTTTGGGATTGGAGTGAAAACTGACCTTTTCCAGTCCTGTGGCCACTGCTGAGTTTTCCAAATTTTCTGGCATATTGAGTGCAGCACTTTCACAGTACCATTTTTTAGGATTTGCAATAGCTCAACTGGAATTCCATCACCTCCACTAGCTTTGTTTGTAGTGATGCTTCCTAAGGCCCACTTGACTTCACATTCCAGGATGTCTGGCTCTAGGTGAGTGTAAGTGATCACACCATCGTGATTATCTGGGTCGTGAAGATCTTTTTTGTGCAGTTCTTCTGTGTATTCTTGCCACCTCTTCTTAATATCTTCTGCTTCTGTTAGGTCCATACCATTTCTGTCCTTTATTGAGCCCATCTTTGCATGAAATCTTCCCTTGGTATCTCTAATTTTCTTGAAGAGATCTTTAGTCTTTCCCATTCTATTGTTTTCCTCTATTTCTTTGCATTGATCACTGAGGAAGGCTTTCTTACCTCTCCTTGCTATTCTTTGGAACTCTGCATTCAAATGGGTATATCTTTCCTTTTCTCCTTTGCTTTTCACTTCTCTTCTCACAGCTATTTGTAAGGCCTCCTCAGACAGCCATTTTGCTTTTTTGCATTTCTTTTTCTTGGGGATGGTCTTGATTCTTGTCTCCTGTACAATGTCAGGAACCTCCATCCATAGTTGATCAGGCACTCTGTCTATCAGATCTAGTCCCTTAAATCTATTTCTCACTTCCACTGTATAGTCATAAGGAACTTGATTTAGGTCATACCTGAATGGTCTAGTAGTTTTCCCCACTTTCTTTAAGTCTGAATTTGGCAATAAGGAGTTCATGATCTGAGCCACAGTCAGCTCCTGGTCTTGTTTTTGCTGACTGTATAGAGCTTCTCCATCTTTGGCTGCAAACAATATAATCTATCTGATTTCGGTGTTGACCATCTGGTGATGTCCATGTAAAAAGTCTTCTCTTGTGTTGTTGGAACAGGGCATTTGCTGTGACCAGTGCGTTCTCTTGGCAAAACTCTATTAGCCTTTGCCATGCTTAATTCTGTACTCCAAGGCCAAATTTGCCTGCTACTCCAGGTATTTCTTGACTTCCTATTTTTGCATTCTAATCCCCTATAATGAAAAGGACATCTTTTTTGGGCGTTAGTTCTAAAAGGTCTTGTAGGTCTTCATAGAACCATTCAACTTCAGCTTCTTCAGTGTTACTGGTCAGGGCATAGACTTGGATTACCATGATATTGAATGGTTTGCCTTGTAAACGAACAGAAATCATTCTGTCATTTTTGAGATTGCATCCAAGTACTGCATTTCGGACTCTTTTGTTGACTATGATGGCTACTTCATTTCTTTTAAGGGATTCCTGCCCACAGCAGTAGATATGGTCATCTGAGTTAAATTCACCCATTCCAGTCCATCTTAGTTCGCTGATTCCTAGAATGTTGATATTCACTCTTGCCATCTCCTGTTTGACCACTTCTAATTTGCCTGGATTCATAGACCTAACATTCCAGGTTCCTATGCAATATTGCTCTTTATAGCATTGGACCTTGCTTCTATCACTAGTCCCATCCACAACTGGGTCTTGTTTTTGCTTTAACTCCATCCCTTCATTCTTTCTGGAGTTATTTCTCCACTGATCTCCAGTAGCATATTGGGAAGCAAGTTAATTAAAACGTTGGTCTCTGTTCCTTGTTTCAAAGGAGGTTTCCAAAAGCAGAGTCTCAGGTGGGCATAGAGAACTATCATGATGAACTGGTATTTCCTAGCTCTATGACTAATATATAGAATTGACTTTTTTTGTTTTTATTTCAAAAGCATCTTATTTCCTTAAGCACAGTCCTAGGGAAATATACCAAATTGTTATTGCAAAAATATGTATTAGAAAAATGAATCCCTAAAAAAGGTAAAGAGACTAAACTTTTATAGTTGCTAGAAAATATACTAGCAACTAATTACGTTGGTCTTACTCAGATAAAAGTTCATTTTAAACCTTAGAAAAATATGAAGATTTTCATTTCAAGTAAGTTACGGAAAAATACTAATGAATACTCGAAGGAAAAAATAAAAGGATTAGTATATTTTCATGAGCTAATATATTACTCAGATAATAAAAACCAACTCTTCTGGAAAAGAAAAGGGTTATATAAACCTAAGACTATTTTATCTCTTAACCACACCTACTATAATTAAAACCAACTCAGGTTTAAAATCCTACTACCAATTCATCACCCAACCCTGGACAAGTGAATAAAAACCTTCCTTTGTCAATCTAGCAAAGTGTTAGCTATTTTTTAAAAAGGCATACAGAGGATAATGGGGCCAAAATTAATTTTTTTTAAATCTAGATGAATCTGGTTCTGATCTGAGACAATCAATTACCTCATAGTTTCTTTTGGGCTGAATAAAGAATGGATATTTACTTTCAAGAAACTGATATTTTCATATCCAATCTCAGCAGCATCCAATCAAAAAAAATTTTGTCAATCAACTTCTATTTTAGGCAAAATATTCCTAAATTTGGAATAATGTTTCTAAATATTTAACGAAAACTAGGTAAACAACATGTACAACACACAAGGCTGTGTTACAGAAGAACACAGAGACCTAGGTACAATTAAATCTCTCAAGGAACTTATCCATTACCAGAAAGCTGAAACAGACACACAGAAGCTTTGCACCAAAGAAGAGCTTAACTCCAACTGAAAAACTAATAAGAACGTCAAAGAGGAGATGGCATGTGTTGTACCACAGGACAGGTTTAAGTACTGCCCAGAAAAGAGTGCGTTTCACAGGAGCTGAGAGATGGTGCCCTCTCCTTAAAGGCACAGAATTACCTGAAGCGTTTTTTCAAATTTTTGATTTCCATATTCTCTTTCCTTCCTTGATAATCGCTCTCCAGAAGGCCTTGCCTCTTGGTTGAGAATTACAGCAGTGAAGGTCACTATTACTGCTGAGAAAAATACTGGTACTATATTCCTTAGATATCTTTGGGCAGGAAAAAATGTCGACATCAGGCTATAAATAAAGCTCTAAAACTCTATCTATAACTGTACTTTGTACAACAAAGTATGATTCTTTGAAGGGCTTCTTGCCTGCATGTTTAAGAACAAGAAGTATTTAAGTGTGAAGTAGTGGAGGGGCTCCCCTCGTGGTACAGTGGATGAGAATCCACCTGCCAATGCAGGGGACATAGAGGTTCAATCCCTGGTCCGGGAGGATCCCACATGCTGTGAAGCAACTAAATCTGTGCGCCACAACTACTGAGCCTGTGCTCTGGAGCCTATGAGCCCCAACTACTTCAGCTTGCATGCCCAAGAGCCCATGCTTTGTGACAAGAGAAGCCACCGCAATGAGAAGCCTGTGCTTCAAAATGAAGAGCAGCCCTTGCTCATTTCAACTAGACAAAGCCCGCACACAGCAACAAAGACTCAGTGCAACCAAATATTAATCAATTAATTAAAAAAATATGAAGTAGTAGAGCTCTTCCACTAAAGACTGGCAAATGTCACCTATAAAATTCCATGATGTTTCCCTTTCATAATTTTTCTACAGCCAGAACAGCAATATGCCCTCTGTTTCCCAAGTACAAAATGAAAGTGACTTATTTAATATTAACAAACTGTGTTATTAGAAAATAAATGAGGTAATATTTGGAAAACTGCTGAGCACATAGCAGGGAATTATTAACACTAAAGATAACTCTCAAAGGAGCCTGATAATAATGGTAACACAATGATATAGCAGTTGAAGAAAATGTCAGGTCATGAATTTCTTTTCTTTCCAAAAAATTCATTTTAATATTAAATCTAAACTGTCATACAATATTGGCATACCTGTTCTACGCCTTCTACTTCTGGAATATAAAACTGCAGCATGTTCTGAATTCCATTTTTCAGAGTAATGATTGAACTGGGGCAGCTGGTACAAGAACCTTGGAGTTTCAGCTGTACGATGCCATCTTCAAAGCCTTTATAGATTACATCTCCTCCATCTTCCTGCACAGTTGGCCTGTAGACACAGAATATTTGCAATATATTTAAAATAATATGTTTTTATTGAAAAAACTTAATACAACATAGAGCTTAGATTTTATATTAATAAATTCACAAAGTTAGAGCCACTTTTATAAACAAGACTAACAACATCTAGTAGCTAGTCTCATTTGTAACTTTCAGATAAAATGCCAGTTCATTCATACAAGAACTTTATCTGCTTATTGCATCTTAATCTTGTTTATCATTTAAGATTTCAAATTTCTTAATAATCATACTGATTAGCTAAGATATACTCATTCACTTCTTTTAAGTAAATGGAGGGAGACTGACATGTGCTGGCTTTTTTTTTTCCAGTTAAAACTTTTCATTGAAATATAGATAATTCAAAAAAATGCATAAATCACATATGATAAATTCAGTATATTTTAACAAACTGAACATATATATGTTCTAGACCAAGAAACAGAACACTGGAACCCCAGAAGTGCCCCCTATTCTTCCTTTTTACTACTCCCCCCAACCAAAGGTAGCCATTATCCCAACTGCTATCACCACTGACAAATTCTGCCTGCTTTTTAACTTTATAGTTTATAAACACAAATTCCATTTAGAAAGCATAAAGTATTAATTTTTTTAATCTGGCTTCTTTTTCTCTTTGCAAGATTTGTCTACATTGTGGCATACAGTAATAGTTCATTCAACTTGACTGCTGCAGAGTATTCCATTAAGTGAATATGCCAGAATTTATCCATTCTTTTTTTAATATCTATTTTTTACTTATTTATCTCTTTGGCTGCTCTGTATCTTAGCTGTAGCATGTAGGATCGAGTTCCCTGACCGGGGATTGAACCTGGGCCCCCTGTATTGGGAGTATGGAGCTTAGCCACTGGACCACCAGAGAAGGACTCATTCTATTGTTGATGGACATCTGGGTTAATACCAGCTTTTGGTTTTTACAAATGGCACAGCTATGGAGATTCTTGCAAATGTCCTATGGCATACTGCTGCTGCTGCTACGTCGCTTCAGTTGTTTCTGACTCTGTGCGACCCCAGAGACGGCAGCCCACCAGGCTCCCCCATCCCTGGGATTCTCCAGGCAAGAACACTGAAGTGGGTTGCCATTTCCTTCTCCAGTACATGAAAGTGAAAAGTGAAAGTGAAGTCACTCAGTCGTGTCCGACTACTAACGACCCCGTGGACTGCAGCCTACCAGGCTCCTCCGTCCATGGGATTTGCCAGACAAGAGTACTGGAGTGGGGTGCCATTGCCTTCTCCATATGGCATACTAATAAACTACAACTGAGAATGTACCCAAGAGTGAAACTGCTCATCAAGAATAGGTTTATGTCCAGATTTAGTAGCTACTGCCAAACAGTTTCCCAAAGTTATTTAAACTCATATTCCCACCAGCAGTACACGAGAGTTCCTGTTGCCCCACAAACTTGCCAACAATTGGTGTTGTCAGTTTTAATAATTTTAATCATTCCAGTGGATCTGCAGTGATGTTTCATTACAGTTTTAATCTGAATATCTATAATGAGGTTGAGTATTTTATGTTTACTGTCATTTGGTTATTGTTTTTCATGAATTGTTACTCCAGTGCTTTTGTGAAGAGACTGCTCCAGTCTCTATTTGATTGTCTTTTTCTTAACATTATGTAAGAGATTTTAAATATATTCTGACATACATATTATCAATGTCTTCTAATCTGCGCTTTGCTTCTTCATGGTAAGTGATATCTTTTGATAAAGGAGTCTTATTTTTATTATAGTCTACTTTATATGTCTTTCTCTTAAGTTTTCTTATGTCTTGCAAAAAAAAAATTTTGCCTATCCAAAGGTCATGCAAAAACTCTATTTTAAATTTCCTTTGTGATTTCTTTGTTGACCACTGGTGTTTTTGAAGAGCACTGTTTAGTTTCCAAATATATATAGATTGTGTAGACACCTTTTGGTAATTGACATCTAGCTTAATCTAACTATAGAAAATAATAATTTCAATGATTTGAATCCAGAAAATTTGTTCAAGCTTGCTTTATGATTTAGAATATAGTCCCGTTTAGTAAATCTTCCATGTACACTTGAAAAAAAATAAGTACTTTGCTCTTGTTGGGTGTAATGTTTCATGCATGTCAATTTAGTCAGGTTTGTTAATCATGTATATAAAACTCTCGTATCTTCACTCATCATTGTATGTGTTTGCTCTACTTGTTCTGAGAGAGATGTGTTGGTCTTCCACTATAATTGTGGATTATCTATTTCTCATTTTAGTTCTGTCAAATATTCTTCATCTATTCTGAAGCTCTTATTAGATGCATATGTTTAAAATTAGTGTATACTCCTCACAGAAATTACCCTTTTATTATTATGAAAGATTTCTCTTTATTGCTAGTAATGTCTTTAGCTATAAAGTATATTTTGTCTGATATCTGTACAACTATACCAGCTTTCTCTTATCCATTCTTTATATGCTATGTATTTCTCCATCTTTCTACTTTCAACCTTTCTTTGTCCTTATAGTTAAGGTATAGTTAAGGTACTGTCCTTATAGGCAGTATATAGCTTTTTTTCAACAGGCAATCTGACAATTTTATTTCTTGTTAATTAACCTATATACAAACTCCAATACTTTGGCCACCTCATGCGAAGAGTTGACTCACTGGAAAAGACTCTGATGCTGGGAGGGATTGGGGGCAGGAGGAGAAGGGGACGACAGAGGACGAGATGGCTGGATAGCATCACCGACTCGATGGACAGGGGTTTGGATCAACTCTGGGAGTTGGTAATGGACAGGGAGGCCTGCTGTGCTGCAATTCATGGGGTCGCAAAGAGTCGGACACGACTGAGCGACTGAACTGAACTGAACTGAATATAGATTAGTGCAGACTTCCCAGGTGGCTCAGTGGTAAAAAATTCGCCTGCCAACGCAGAAGATGTGAGTTTGATCCTGGGTTGGGATGATCCACTGGAGAAGGAAATGGCAACCCAATTCAGTATTCTTTTCCAGGAAAATCCCATGGACAGAGGAGCCTGGCAGGCTATACAGTCCATGAGGTCTCAAAGAGTCGGACCCGACTGAGCACGCACAGCACAGCAAAATACATTATACTGTTATTAATTCCCAGATAATGCCAAGAATGAAGAACACTTACTCTTATACTTAGCACCTTATACATTTTTGTCACATATTTAAATTCTACATATATTAAAAAGTCTACAGGATATTGTGAGACTTTTTTTGGTCACATATTCTATGTCTATCATTTTTTTTTTGGCTGTATTTTCCATTCTCTTTTCTGTGCTTTAGCTGGATATTTTATACTGCCCTATTAAAACATTCCAGTACATTAATCTTCTCTCCAACAGTATCCAATGTGACATTCAACTAACCTAATGAGTTCTTAAGTTTAGCTATTGTATATTTTAGTTTCAGAATTACTTTTTCTTATAGATTCCAGTCTTCTGATGAAATTCATCTGACTTTCTGTTTTCTCTAACGTTTTATTCACAATCATTTTAAAGATCATGTCTGATAACTCTCACATCTAGGTTATCAACGGATTTGTTTTATTTTCTGTTGGTTCAGTTTCCAAATTCTATGACTAGTAATTTGGGGGGGGCGATAAATGATGGACAACGTATATGAAGAACTAAAGTGACTTGGGATTATATTATACTAGAAAGGGTTCATCCTATCTTGTGGCAGCAGCTTAACCCGCTGTGGAATTAAGTTTCACAAGGCTTGTCTACCTCTGGCTTCTCTCTTTCAACGGTATAGTTCTCTAGAGAACCCAACTAAGAGCCTGGATGTTCTTTGAGGCCCCACCCTCCTTGACAGATCCTAAACTCCAAGTTTTATCACTCCCAGCACCATAAAACTGCCAAAATTCTGCTCAGGTTTTCAACTGTCTTTTGTTTCACTTCTTAGTCTCTTTCCTTTCACAGCTAAAAACAACTAAGTGCCTTGTGGGGAGAAGCTCTGAGTGCCAAGGCTTACATTTTTCTTTCCTCTGGGGTCTTGCTCCTTAAAGTCAAAGCTTCATTCTTCCAAATCTCAACAAATTTGCTGAAAGTTAACACAGTTTCTCTGTTTCTCAATAGCTGCTCTTTGCCCACCTTCTCATATTCTAACCTCACACCAAGAATGAGTAAATGCCCCAAGAGAAGCTTCAGTGTGCTTCCCCTCTCTACAGAATCTTATTTGCTTTGGCAGCTATATCATACTGTTCAACAACAAACTTTTTGTGTATTTTACCTAGATTTTTTTGGAATTCTCAGCAGGACCATTGGTTTACTATAAGCAAAAGTGGGGCAGCAGCCTGAAAAGAGGTACTCCTTCTCTCCTCACAGTTCTCCCAAACACTGTTAAGTCATTTTCTTCTTTCTAAGAAATCTGGTATTATAATAATATCAAATCCAAACAGTGACCATGAAAGATAAATTACATAAATTACTGATTATATTTAGACAGAGTGTTATACATTTTGGAGGGACCTTTCCTGGTGGCTCAGATGGTAAAGAAACTGCAGACTTTAGAATTCAATTTCTGTGGTTACCTACTTTGTTTACATTAACTTATACTTGTTTTGGAACTCTACTACAACCTCAGAGACAACCAAAAACTTATTGCTACACTGTAGTGTATCTGATCTCAGGTAGAAAGATGAACACATACCGTATTCTAGTATCTAACAATTCCTTAATCATTGCCACAACTTCATCATCATCTTCAGATCCTAGAAACAATTACAAATAAAACATATCAACAAAAGAAATTTTATATCCATGCAAGTACAAATATTAAAATAAAGTGATTTTAACTTAATGTCTCATTAAAAAAAGCACAGAACATGCAACTTGGTATAGTGAAATAAGTGATGGGGGAAATGGAAGGATCATTCATTTGATTCTCTGAAGAAAAACTAAGGCGCACTGATCAACATGGTGATAACTGTGAATATACTGAAATAACATGATCTACTAATGATGTTAGGGTTTTAATTTTTTGGCCAATATATTTGTAAACTTTCATCCTTCTCAAGGATTGAAAAGGAGCAAAGAAAAGACACTGCCTGGATCCTGATGAAAACCTTGAGACAAAAAGGCATTTTTAAAGTTTTTTTTTAACTACTTTTAAGTTAAATTTCTAACCCCTCAATTTAGTGGTTTTCATGATGACAATCATACTAAGTACAGATATAAGCCTTATGGAAATTCTAAAATGTTCTACAAATCTGAACAAAAACCTTGTTTTTTCATTTTGTTTCATTTTTTTCTTTTCTAGAAAATTTATTTAATTTTTTATTTTTAGCTACACTGGGTCTTCGTTGCTGCACACGGGCTTTCTCTGGCTGCAGGGAGCAGGTGCTACTATCCAGTTGTGCTGCAGGAGTTTCTCACTGCGGTGGCTTCTGTTTTGGAGCACAGCCTTTAGCGTGCATGGGCTCAGCAGCTGTGGTGCAGGGGCTTAGCTGCTCCGAGACATGTGGAATCTTCCCAGTCCAGTGATCAAACCTACATCCCCTGCGTTGGCAGGCTGATTCTTAACCACTGGGCCACCAGGAAAGTCCATTTTTGTTTTCCTTTTTACTTTGTAAGGTTATATACAGATCTTCACATATGTCTATTTTTGTGGGTTTTACATTTATTTGGAAAAAAATCTCTTTTATCATTGGGAAAACTAAAAATACAGCTAATTCAAATTACATTGTGACCAACACTAGGATTCTGGCAACAATATAAATACCAACATATTAATATTAAATTTTATCAACTTTGATTTTTTAAATAAAATAAACAGAATATAATTAAGTTAAAATTCTCTTACATCAGCAAACCTAAGCTCCTTTTGCCATCATCACCTCTATAGGCAAGCTCTATCATTAGTTTAGTATATATCCTCTTTCTAGTGCATGTTTACATTTACATGTCTATATTTACATTCACTGTTATATAGCTTGCTTTTTTCTATTTGCTGCTGCTGCTGCTAAGTCACTTCAGTCGTGTCCGACTCTGTGTGACCCCATAGATGGAAGCCCACCAGGCTCCCCTGTCCCTGGGATTCTCCAGGCAAGAACACTGGAGTGGGTTGCCATTTCCTTCTCCAATGCATGAAAGTGAAAAGTGAAAGTGAAGTCGCTCAGTCGTGTCTGACTCTTCGTGACCCCATGGACTGCAGCCCACCAGGCTCCTCCATCCATGGGGTTTTCCAAGCAAGAGTACTGGAGTGAGGTGCCATTGCCTTCTCCTTTTTCTATTTAATATAGACCTAAAAGGTTTTTCCATATCAGCATATAAAGATGTGGCTCAATTTTAAAAATAAGTGCATAGTAATTTTTGTATGAATTTGTCTTCTTTTGGCTAGTTTTTAAATCATTTGTTTCCAGTTTGCTGCTACTTCTAACAATCCTGCTACTTACATGTTCGTGTAAAGTATTCATCAGTGTACTTTTACAAATATATCTATGAGGTAAATTTCTAGTGCTGGGTCGACAGCCTTGTGTATTTTTACATTTTGGCAGAGGCAGTCAAAGGCTCTCAAAATGATATATCAGTTTTACATATGTATCTATCAAGAACACATGTAACTATTTCATGTATTATTTAAAATTTGCATAAATGGTATATTTGTAAGAATCTGTAAATCTTCAGTCTCCTTTTACCACTTAATATTTTTTATATCTTTTCACATCGGTATCTCCTAATCAAGCTCACTCCTTTTAACTGCTAATATATTTTTAAAATATTTCAATGAACATGTTGAAATACGTTGAAATATGCTTCCACATGTTGTCTTGTGTACATTTATCAGACTCATTTAGAGTATATATCTAGAAGTTAAACTGTACTATTTAAAGGTGATTATACAAATGTTTGTGTGTGTGTGTGTAGACACACGTGCATGCTTAGTCACTCAGTCGTGTCCGACTCTTTGCAGCCCCATGGACAGCAACCCCCCAGGCTCCTCTGTCCATGGGATTCTCCAAGCAAGAAAACTGGGGTCGTTATTATCTTTAATAGTGTGTTAGAAATGATTCTAAAGTAATTAAGGCAGAAAGGTAAACTTCTGTTAAATCTGAGAGAAGAGCAAGCTTATATTATTTTGAAAACAATAAAATAATATGTTATATTATACTATACTATAATATTATAAATATTATAACAAATAATAGTAGTTTGAAATTTTTATAGTTTAAATTTTTAGTTTATAATATATTCCATGTAAACACACGTTTTATAAAATGATGGGTAAAACTAGTATACATGAGGTTTTATCCCCTCTGGAATTGGTTCCAGAGCTCAATAAAGTATAATGACAAAAATCTGTTTCCCATGCTTTCAGAAATCAAGACAAATGTGAAGAAACCAGAACAATTTTTTTAAAAAGCTAAATATTAATTCCCAACACATTACCTGCTTCTCCTGAAGGTGTTTCCTCAGTAACTAAAGGTAAGCCAGATGCAAAGAAATCCATAATTGTAGCATAGATATCTGGTTTCAGTAAATTCCAGTCTAATTCTTCATTCTCCTGTAAATATTTGAAGGAAAACATTACATTTTCATCCAAGAGCAAAGACAAATACAAAACAATAATGTGAATCTTGTAGGACTCTTTCCCTATTTATATTCTATAACATGCAATAGCACTCATTTCTAGAAAATATGTCAGTTACTATTGAGGAGCTAGCTTATAATGACTTTTAGAAGATACAATCTTAGAACATATCCCATTCAATCATTCATCAAACCTGTATTAAGTGTGGTGTGTGTACATGCTCCATAGAGGGGATATCAAAATGACTAAATGATACTTTTTCATAAGGTAAAAAGAGTTGGATTCTATTTTTAGAGTGGATAATAAACAGACTTCCCATTCTTTTAATAGGATATAACTGCTTGATGAACTATACAGGATATCCTATGACTATTTAAAAAATTCAACCTATGTATATTACTTAAGAGCATCAAAGACATAACTGTTGAACCCAAACTATAACATGTCTCATCTATGGCTACTGTGCTAGAGGACTTGTGGACTGTCAACAAGACTGGTATCCTTAAGAAACAATCCATAGGCTTCCCTGGTGCGCAGTGAATAGAAATCCGCCTGCCAGTGCAGGGAACATTGGTTCGACCCTGGTCTAGGAAGATTCCATATGCCTTGCAGCAACTAAACCCATGGGCCACAAACTACTGAGCCTGTGCTCTAGATTCCGACGCCTTCTCAGCCAATAAATAGTTGGAAGAGGTTGTTTGCGGTGACAAGAATAAGTATTGTAATGAGAAATTTCTAGTCCACGAGCTGTAACTACTGAACTCATATAGTGCAACTACCGAAGCCCACACACCACAAGGAAGAGCGGCCGCCACTCGCCGCAACTAGAGAAAGCCCACACAAACCAGCGAAGACCCAGTACAGTAAAAAATAAAAATAAGTAAATCAGTAAGAGTCATCCTTCCAAACTGCTTAAGAGGAGTTCATCGAATACTTTTGATTTTGATGCAAAACTGGACAAGAGATTAAGTTCAGCGCATATATATCAATTATACATTTAAAAGAATATGCGGTTTAAATTTAAGTAATTAGTTTCTCATTAATCTAGTACACTTAAAAATGAAAGTCTTTTGTACCAAATATGATCTCAGATATTGGATGGGTATAGCATATTTAGCTTGATTTTTTGACATTAAGAGATTATCCAAGGGTTGCAGAAGTACACAACCCACTGCTCTCATCTGTGAAGCTCTAAAGTGTCATTGTGGGATGGCAGGCTGACACAGAAATGTGCCAGGCGCCATTTTATAAATGCTCACTGTGAAAGAAGACAAATATTCAAGCATTCTGTTGGTCATATATATATATGTTTGATATATATATTAATATATATATATATTTGTTAATTTATTTGCTTCTTTTTGTACTCTATCAGTGTAAGCTAAAAATTAGTAAAAACAATACTTGGAAGCCTAAATTTTAGTCCTGCCAAGGTTGAGTCTTGGACACTGCATTTAACTCTCTGAAGCTTATGTTTTTCTTTCTTGAAAAACAAGAGATCCAGAAGTTAATTTCAACTTGTGAATTCTATTAAATAATTATCTTGAGAAATATGAGAAGTAAACTTGAGATTTTTAATAACAGCATGTGTAAAACACATTAAGAATGGATATTCTGGACAGCAGCAATGGACTCAGAAAAAAGCAGAAGTACATCACATCTTGTTTTATATAATACTCTGCTTACCTTTGTGACAGTGATGAAATCTGGTCCAAAAAAGACACTTTTTACCCCCTCAATCCTAAATAACTGCCTGTGAAAAAATAAAAACTGAGAGGTAATAACTCAGTTGTATCTGATACTTTTGCAGTCCCATGGACTGCAGCCCGCCAGGTTCCTCTGTCCATGGGATTTCTCAGGCAAGAATACTGGAGTGGCTTGTCATTTTCTTCTCCAGGGGATCTTCCCAACCCAAGAATTTAACCCATTCTCCCGCATTGCAGGTGGATTCTTTACCTCTGAGCCACTGGGGAAGCCCTGGGGAATGACTAAACAGATTGGGAATAACCATACAGTATATCAGATCTTCCCCAATGTCTCAGCAGTAAAGAATCCACTTGCAATGCAAGAGACGCAGGAGACGTGGGAAAATCCCCTGGAGGACAAAATGGCACTCCAATTGCACTCCAATTGCACTCCAATATTCTTGCCTGTGAAATCCCAAGGACAGTCTGGCCTAGGGTTATTGTCCAAAGGGCAGCAAAGAGCGGACAGGACTGAGTAACTGAGCACACACAAACTTTGTACCAACAGTATTACTTGGCAGTAAAGAGAAATGAACTACAGATCCCTACAAGAACAAGGATGACTCTCAAAATCATCATACTAAATCAAAGAAGCCAAACACAAAAGACTACATGGTTCCATTTATATGAAACTCTAGAAAAGGCAAAATGGTAGTAGATGGTTAGGTAGCATCACTGATTCAATGGACATGAACATGGGCAAACTCCAGAAGATAACTGAGAGACAGAGAGGCCTGGTGTGCTGCAGTCCATAAGGTTGCAAAGAGTTGGACAGAAGTTAGCAATTGAACAACAGGGTAAGAAGATACCAGGGTGAGAGATATATTAACTACCCTTTCTGTGGTAATCATTTCACAATGTGTATGTGTATCAAATCTTCACACTGTATACCTTAAACTTATACAATGTTTTATGACAATTATATCTCACAGAAGCTAGAAAAAACATTGTTATTGGATTAATTGATCATTTTTTATTTGGTTTTATCTTTTTTTAATTAGATAATTGTTTTACAAAGTTGTAGTTTCTGCTATAAAACAGTATGAATCAGCTGTTAGTATACGTATATCCCCTCCCTCCTAGAAAAAACATTTCTTAATAAAATCTTAAAAATTAAGTCATTGCCATAAAAAAAAGTTACCAGGAAGTAAAGCAAGAGGAGACTGAAAACAAAGGGAAATGAGGGATCTTTTGCTGTGATAAAAATGTTTTATATTTGTATTTTTTTGGTGGATACACAATTGTATATACTTACCAAAACCCAATAAATTGTACACTGGAAATTCCATGATTTTTATTGTACGTAAATTATATTTCAGTAAAGCTAATTTTTAAGAGAAAGAGGGGCAGATTATAATTTGAAAAACCCTTCAAAGGATTTTGAAATACGGCCTCCCTCCCCAGTCACTGATACACGTACCACACCTAGCAGACACTAGAGCAGTATCCTTTTCCCCTAACTTTAGGAATAAAAGCTGACATACTCCAAGGAAGGTCACAGTTTTCCTTTTCTTTGTCTACCATTGCAAGAATGTTATCAAAATTACTGCTTTGAAGTTGTTTAGGAATTTTTCTGAAACAATGTCAGCTAGGTCCTTTACACAACCACTTAATGTTAAATCTGCAAGTCATCACAAAGTTTTTGGTTGCAGCTTGCTTGTTTGCTTGCTAAGTCACTTCAGTCGTGTCCGACTCTGTGTGACCCCAGAGACGGCAGCCCACCAGGCTCCTCGGTCCCTGGGATTCTCCAGGCAAGAACACTGGAGTGGGTTGTCATTTCCTTCTCCAATGCAGGAAAGTGAAAAGTGAAAGGGAAGTCGCTCAGTCATGTCCGACTCCTCGTGACCCCATGGACTGAAGCCCACCAGGCTCCTCCGTCCATGGGATTTTCCAGGCAAGAGTACTGGAGTTGGGTGCCATCGCCTTCTCCGGGTTGCAGCTTATGATGCAATAAATAAAAACACAGACCTCTAAGTAGGACCCTTGATTAGCACTATTAGCAAAGCTTTTTTTTCCTCCAAATGAAAGCACTCTGCAAAAGAAGACACCTGATCTATGTCAGGGGATGCAATGGTAAAGAATCAGTTTGCCAATACAGGAGACGCAAGAGGTGGGGCTTCAGTCCCTGGGTTGGGAAGATCCCCTAGAGTAGGAAATGGCAACTGGCTCCAGTATTCTTCCCTAGAGAATCCCATGGACAGATGACCTTGGCAGGCTGTACAGTCCATGGGACTGCAAAGAGTCAGGCACGACTGAGCAACTGAGCACACACATGGGCCATATCATGGAGACTGCTTGGAGGAAAGAGTTCAGAAGTTCTGTCCCTAAAAGAAAGAAAAAGCTGAAATAGGAGTTTCAAGCATTATTATAAATGCTTTGTCATTTAGGTTATTTTCCTTGGGACAATTTCAACTCATCAATGTAAACAAAATATGATACCTAGAAATGAACATACTCTCCCAAAGGTAGTCTAACTTGTTCTGAATACAAAAACTATTACCTCTCTTATGCTGGACACTAGGACTCTGTTTGACTGACTTTTTAAAGCATATTTCTAACGTAATTGAGAGGTCAGATTCTTCTATCCCATAACTGTGCTAGGCATTTAAAAAATTTAAGCACACAGCTTAATACTTATTCTTGCTAGATTTTATCTTATTTGCTTCAACCTATCATACAAGCCTAATAAAACTTTTTAAAATGTCTCTGAATTTTGTCATCCAACAGATAAGCAAATCCTATCATCTGAAAAACTGATAATTATACTTATTAATGTTGCTGGTTTTTAAAATGTCTTGAATAAACATGCCAACTACAGAGATTCAGAGCCCTTTCACATGTCCTTAGAGGTAGGTCTACCCTCTGCTTGTATTTCTTCATCTTCTCTACAAGGTTAGGAAAAAACAAGTCAAATGCCTCCCTGAAGTCAGACATATTACTGTTTACTCATTCACTCAACTAATATTTGAATACCGAGTAACAGACACCGTTCTAAGCATTAGGGACACGGTGACCAGTAGGACAGACTGCTTTCCGTCCTCATGTTTACAGCAAAAATATTCTCTGCTAAACAAAATAAGATTGACTGAAGATAACAAATTCTGTAAACACAAGAAATGGGTGACTTCTAAAAGATTAACTTGAAAAGGGTTTTGGCCAATTGAACATCTGACAATGATCTCCAACCAATTTATAACTGAATCAATTTGGGCTTTTTTATTTTTACATTTTTAAAAGTACTAAATATGTGAGCTTATATCTGATGTACACATTTCAAACTATTGGGCTTTCCTAATAGCTCAGCTGGTAAAGAATCACCTGGAATGCATGAGACCCTGGTTTGATTCCTGGGGTGGGAAGATTCCCTGGAGAAGGGAACGGCTACCCACTCCAGTATTCTGGCCTGGAGAATTCTCCGTTATCAGTTTGATATACATTCTTCCATACCTTTTTTGTCAGTGCATTTTTGTGTTTTGTTTTCATACACATAATAACATACTGTATTCACTGTTTTGCAACTTGCTTTCTTCACTAATAGTATGTCTTAGATGTCACTCTATAACAGTAAATATGGTTCTTCCTCATCCTTTTCAATATCTGTGGGCTACAGATGGACAAAGTTTATCTAACTATCCATACTGATGAATATTTAGATTGTTTCCAACTTACTACCATTATGAACAGGGATACAATGAACACCACTGCACACAACTTATGTATATACGTGTTAATTCTTTCAGGCAGTGTTTTTCAAACCTACCAGTAAGTTGTAAAATCAATTATGTAGTAACCAGGATTTTATTCAATAAAATAAAACAGAACATAATAACGTAAAAAGCACAAGAAAGGAAATATAACCAAGTTTCATACCTTATAAAGGCAAGAACTATCCCATCAAACACTTGTTTCATATATATATACACACACACACACACACACACACACACGTATGTGATTCATATATATATATACACATATGTATACACAGATATAGGTATATCTTTGTATATATATGTGTATATGTGTATAGTGCATCATAATATAAAATATTTCTTACTGTGGCTTGTATTAAAAAGAACAAAAAAACAAATGCTCTAAGATATCTTCCAAGAAGTGGCATGTTTAGGTCAAAGGAAATTTGCACATTGATTAACTAGAAACTTTAAAAACCACTCTTGAGATAAGCATATTTCTGTCTTCCCTAAATGAGACACATAAAATGGCTGTGTATATACAGAAACAGTTATCTAAATTTTATTTTCTCAATATCCTTGGCAATCAGTATCAGACTTGGGTTACCAAAAATTTCAATTGATGTGACTGACTTTAACATTTTTTATTTTAAATGATTTCTCTAGCTATCAGTTTAAAAGGGGTTTTATAATTTTATCCTTTGTGGCTTATCATCTGACATACATTTAATATGTCTTTATCTAGTGAATTTAAAAATTGTCACCACTGAATGTAAATTGGTACAGCCAGTATGGAAAACAGTAAGGCAGTTCCTTAAAGAACTAAAATTAGAGCTGCCATATGATTCAACAATCCCACTGCTGGATATATAGCCAGAAAACATGAAAACTCTAATTCCAAAAGATACATGCACCCTAGGATTCATAGCAGCACTATTTACAATAGTCAAGACATGGAAACAACCCAAGTGGCCATCAACAGATAACCGGCTTAAGAAGATGTGGTAAAATGAAATATTACTCAATGATAAAAAAGAACGAAATAATGCCATTTACAGCAATATGGATGGACCTAGAGAATATTATACTTAGTGAAGTAAGTCAGAGGAAGACAAATACTGTAAGATATTACTTAAATGTGGAACCTCAAAAATAATACAAATGAATCTATACAAAACAGAAGCAGATTCAAAGAAATAGAAAACAAACTTACGGTTATCAAAGCGGAAAGGAAGGGAGCAACAAATTAGAAGGATGGGATTAATGATAAAAACTGCTGCTGCTGCTGCTAAGTCACTTCAGTCGTGTCTGACTCTGTGCGACCCCATGGACGGCAGCCCACCAGGCTCCCCCGTCCCTGGGATTGTCCAGGCAAGAACACTGGAGTGGGTTGCCATTTCCTTCTCCAATGAGTGAAAGTGAAAAGTGAAAGTGAAGTCGCTCAGTCGTGTCCGACTTTTAGCGACCCCATGGACTGCAGCCCACCAGGCTCCTCCGCCCATGGGACTTTCCAGGCAAAAGTATGATAAAGACCACTACACATAAAATAGATAAGCAACAAGTATATACTATGTAGCACAGGGAATTACATTCAGTATCTTTTAATAACCTATAACAGAATATAATCTGAAAAGAAAAATAAAAAAATCACTTTGCTATCCACCTGAAACTAACACAATATTGTAAATCAACTATACTTCAATAAAAATGAATAAAAACTGTCACCACTCGATAGTTTATTAAAAATTCATGCCACATCTAATAATTATCATCATTTATAATTCTGAGAGGAATATTTTAGAAACTACTCCATTTTGAAGCATCTAGAAATTCAGCTATCCTTGAGAATAAAATGAGCACATTTTTATGTTTTTTTAAAAATAGCGTTTTAAAGATTTAGAATGGATATCTGCCATATTACCATTTTGATAGATTTTTTAAAAGTAAAAATATAAATTCTATTTAGTCATGCTACAGATCTCTTAAGTACATCACTTTTCAAGAGAAGAGTTTCTTAATATCAAATCTTGTTTTTCTTTATTGTTTACCTGAAAAGAAAACAATCTTTATACTGAAGAAATGCAACACACATAAAAGTGCAATAGCTAAGGCTACCTTAACTCCTGAAGTCAGCTATTTATGTTTCTCGGTAAAAGCAAATAAAAAATAATACTATACCTAGCCAGAGGGGAGCGAAATGCTGTAGCTGGTGTGGGAAAATCCATGGTCCTTGTCTCAAGAACTGGTTTTCCTGGAATAAACTTTAAACTGTTGGGATTTGGGGTATCTTGTGTTTGAATAAACATGTATCTCACTAAAAGAGAAAAAAGAAAAAGGAATGTTATTCTAGGAAAAATATTAGTTAACAAGCTTATGGACTATGAAGTGCTCATTTTCAGAGAACCAAAAGATATAAGAAAAATTAGAAAACAAAAAACTAAAGTTTTCTTGCTCAAGCTTACAAAAGAAGAATTGTTAAAGATAAGAAACAAATTTATCAAAATATTTAGGATAATTACATTGAATTTTATATTAATATTGACTATTTATATAGTTTTGTTACTCAACAGACTCTAGCAAAATTGTATACCTAAGTAGGAAGGCATATCATAATTCAGCAGTCTTTGATGTATTCTCTTTGGTAACTCAATTACCAAATTGGCTATAATTACAAATCATCATCACTTCCCAATGTGCTAACATTTTTAAAAAACAAATAAATTTATCATAATATTTATTTTATGCTTACTCATTACATGTCAGATACAGGGTTGAGTGCTTTAAATATATTTATGCCTTTAACAATCCTATGAAGAAGGTATTATTGTTCCTACTTTATGAAAGAAGAAACTGAGACTTAGAAATTACTTGTTAAGTTACTAAAAGTTAAATAACTTGTCCAAAGGTATAGTGACATTATAAATCATCATATAAGTGAGATTCCACGTGAATTACTTTTCAGGATATTTTAAAATTATCTTCAGAAATTCTTCTGTTTCTTGTAAGGCCATGATTAGATTGAGAATAACAGAATCCTGAATTTCCTAGCTTGCTATTATGATAACAGCTTGCAGGACAAAAAGATAATACTGAGGTCTTAATAGTTTACAACTATTAAACAGGTTCTGGTTATTTATGATAAAAATAAACTTAGTTAAAAAAAAAAAAAACAATTCTCACCTTAGAGCAGTACATGGAAATAGGTTAATTTATTGAGTAATTATCATGTGTTGCATATGGTGCTAAGCACTTTATGTGAATTATATCATTTAATCCTTACATCCTGCCAAGGAAGCACTGTTTTTATCCTAATTTATAAATGACCAAAATAAACCTCAAAGTCACCCACCTAGTAAGTGACAGAGCCTGGACTCAAGCCTGGCCAATTCCGTAGCACGTGTTTAACCACTGTGCATAGTGCCACTTCATACTTACTACTGCCAAGCAGAAAAGAAAAAGATATTTAAGCTCAGTCTTTCTACCCTGTCATAATCCTCACATCATCTGTCTTAAGAAAGAGTAAAATATCACAAAGTAACAGTTTTATTTTAAATTAGAAAATGATAAAATTTGGCAAAACATATGGTTGGTATAAAAATACTTCTCTTAACTATTACAAAAGAACACTCTAATTTGACAGCTGAGATTCTTTCTGCACCTCTCCAGACAATTCCAGCTAACTGATGGTGAGTCATTTCCTTGGTAAAGAAGAGCAAAACTCCCATACATTTTGCTTAAGTCACTGTCTTGTAAAGATATTGGTTGGTGACTTGGTGACCAGACAAATCCTATTAAGGAGAAAAATTTAAAATGATAACCTCCACATTGAAGTACCAGGTTGGCCTGAAAGTTCCTTTAGTTTTAAAATAAAGAAATTTTAAGCTGTAACAGTTTTTGCCTGGTCATCAAAGAAATACGTGGTCTTGTGTTATCTTGATGGAAGATTATGCATTTTCTGTTGACTAATTCCAGACACTTTTCTTTGACTGCTGCTTTCAGTTGGTCTAATTAGGAGAAGTACTTGGAATTGTTTGGTTTTCCAGAAGGAGCTCATAATAGACGACTCCCTTCCAATCCCACCTTTGGATAATGACCGGCCTTTAGTGTGTTGGTGGTGGTTTATTTAGCTTACCCCACAATCTCTTCTGTTCCACATTATTGAATGGTACCCACTTCATCACCTGTCCAATTTGTTTTAAAAATGGAACATTTGCATTATGTTTAAGTAGAGAATTGCTCACCAAAATACAGTCAAGAAGGGTTTTTTTGCTTATGTAGAACCCAAATATCAAAGTAAGTAACATAACCAACCTGGTGCAAATGATTTTCAGTTCTTGATTTGGATATATTGAGTGTGTCGGCTATCTTCAACATGGTATAAAACTGACTGTTCTCAATTAATGTCTCTGATTGCTACCAACTTCAACTGGTCTATCTGATCATGGAGCATCATCCAGTGAGAAATCTCCAGTGTGAAACTTTGCAAACCACTCGGACATATTTGGTCAATCATACTACCTTCTCTATATACAACGTAAATCTTTTTTTGCATTTCAGATGCACTTTAACCTTTCTTGAAATAATAAAGTATAATATGCTGAAAATGTTCCTTTTTTTCCTCCATCTTCAATATTACAGTAACTATAAAAAGTTCTTCAAATTCGATAAGCTTTTTAAAAATGCATGCTGATATGGCAGCTGTAGAATACAATCTAACAAAATTGTTTTGAATGAAGTTAAAAACAACTAAGCGCTATTAAAGCCATCTTATGGAAAAAACAAACAAACAAACATTTTGGCCAACCTAATACCTGATTTAAAATATTTATACTTCCAAGCAATAAATTCCTCTGACAAGGGAACAATTTTTCAGACTGAACATTATAGAAAAAGCTGCCGCCACTTTCTGTAAATACACAGAAAATAAGGTTCTTTTAACCCTGTTTCTGACCAATCATTCCTGGGGCCTTTCTTAATAATTTATTGGTAGCCAAAATCTCTGCACATATTAGGCACTCTGCCAATATTCAAATAATTAAATCTGGCTTTATTCTGCTTACTCCATTTGTGTGTAAACCTATAAATGCAGAAAGAAAAAACTTTAGAAATACCTGAAGAACTATAAATGTAAAAAATATTTTGAGAATATAATGTAAATATGTCTGAAGTGGACAATATGACCTTATATGATATTACTACATAAATGTTAACAATGAACAAAGATACGTCAAAAACAGCAATCTGACTAGGCGTTAACAAAATCACTCCAGTTACAGTCTAAATTAGACTTAATTAGGTATTTCAAAAATGACTCTCAGCTCCAACATCCAGAAAGATCCCCAGAAAGTGTTATAAGGGTTACAAGAGAGAAAGACTGCTGTAAAATCTTTCCTATTATGCTTGGTATAGTAGGTAACAGATTAAAAAGTAGACATAATCTCCCCCCAAAATACAGGTTAATGGTTCCTGACGTCAATATCAAAGACTAAAATAAGCAGGTTTCCAACTTGAAAGCCTAGATGACTACATAATTCAGTTCCACAAAATTTAAGTCTAATTAAAGTAGCTTAAGGTGAATTACTATTTATGCCCAAATTGCTCTGTGATTCAAGGAAAGAGGCAAGGAAGGCAATCCTATTTTTGCCCCAGGATACAGGGGAGGTAAGGTCTCTACCCTGATCCAACTCATGCCATAAGACAGAGTCGGCCACCCTCCAGAGAATGGCCATAAGCAGTACAAGACAGCAATGGAAATGGAGATGGGCCAAGAGCTGAATCCAAACTCTTACAGCTCCATAAGGTAGGCATTCACAGACAGACAGACAACACACCCTTGCCCCAAGGTTCCCTAACCACATGACTGTGGTCACATTGCAAAAATGTTCAAATCCTATCTTCATACCCATTTGTAACTTCTTTTTATATCTCCATTTCAGAAATTACTTATTGAGCAACTCTTATGTTCCAGAACGTGTGTTACACAACATGCTAAGATTTCACAGATTTACTGGACACTGTACTCAGGATTCTTGAAACTTAATGCCAAATGATATGTGTAAGCAAATAATTAAAGTGTGATTTATGATAGAAAAAATGTTATATTCTTTTTATAAGCATCTGAATAGAAAATTTACAAATTCTCATTGTTTTCGTTCCGGTGGTTTGCTCTAAAAGAGATGAAATTTTACCTGTGTTACATAAGGTTGCAGGGAGTGGGAAAAGCGGTCTTTGGACAAACTGATGCAGAAGCTGTTTCTTAATTGTATATGGATTCGTCACATGACAGAATCTATATATAAAAACAAAAATGACATTTTAGGAGATAAGCTCAAGTTTCTACTTCTCATATATAAAAAAACCACAATGAAAATAATAACCAAGATGAATTTTCATTTTCCATCAACATTATTTCCACTCCCTTAGGCAAGCAATATCTGCAAACAATTTAAAAACAAGAGCTCAAGGGGAAATGTACAACCTTGAAAACTGAGTGTACACAGAATATTGTAATATTTGGTGTAAAAGTTCCAGACTATTAGCTATGCATGAAGGAGGCAAAGCTACAAACGTTTTCCTTTTTCAGATACAAAAACAACTAGGTAATAGAGTCACATGGTTCAAAATTCAAAGGGAATAAAAGTAAATACAGTGAAAAGTCTCCCTCCTTTTCGGTCTCTACCACTATGTTTCCCTGGAAAGAAATCAGTTCAGTTCAGTTCAGTCACTCAGTCGTGTCCGACTCTTTGTGACCCCATGAATCGCAGCATGCCAGGCCTCCCTGTCCATCACCAACTCCTGGAGTTCATTCAAACTCATGTCATCGAGTCGGTGATGCCATCCAGCCATCTCATTCTCTGTCGTCCCCTTCTCCTCCTGCCCCCAATCCCTCCCAGCATCAGAGTCTTTTCCAATGAGTCAACTCTTCACATGAGGTGGCCAAAGTACTGGAGTTTCAGCTTTAGCATCATTCCTTCCAAAGAAATCCCAGGGCTGATCTCCTTCAGAATGGACTGCTTGGATCTCCTTGCAGTCCAAGGGACTCTCAAGAGTCTTCTCCAACACCACAGTTCAAAAGCATCAATTCTTCGGCGCTCCGATTTCTTCACAGTCCAACTCTCACATCCATACATGACCACTGGAAAAACCATAGCCTTGACTAGATGGACCTTTGTTGGCAAAGTAATGTCTCTGCCTTTCAATAACCTCTGCTATTTGTTTTGAAAGGCATTTCAAATGCCTCCAAAAGTCTAACAGAAAGTATACTATTCTCCACCAAACTGCTAAAGAAGTCCACAGCCTATGTGCTTTTGATTGGAAACATATTGACCCTGTTTTGTATTTCACCCTGAATATAATCAGAATGGAGTAACCAGAGTTACAAAATTTCCCAGGTGTTGACTGGCTATTCTTTTCATGGATTTGACAACTTAAAAACAAAAGGAGAAGGGAAAAACAAATAGTACTGGAAAAGGAAACAAAAAGAGACATTAGTTGTGAAAATTTTAGAAATCTGATGTAATTACTTTAAAATCCAGTTTACTTTAAATATTAATACACCCATCCATTCCAATTTTTATTTCACTGAGGAATTTTAAGCATATTTATGATCATTTTTTTTTACATTTCTGATTATTTTCACCTGCAAAAAGGAGGGGCTGTCTTCATTTCTGTCCCTAGCCACTAGCCTGATGACTTACCTCGGTTCCTCATTTCTAAGATGAAGTTGATATTTACAGCTACCTCATAAAGATTAAGGCAAAGATGGATCCAAATAATCAATGTAAAGTGATTAAAACAGTGCTAGGCCATGTAGTACAATTGTTTATTAAATGAAATTCAGGTTTGGGGTGAAGATATTTTTATCTATAG
Source organism: Bubalus kerabau (assembly GCF_029407905.1). Lineage (NCBI taxonomy): Eukaryota > Metazoa > Chordata > Mammalia > Artiodactyla > Bovidae > Bubalus > Bubalus kerabau. The sequence goes on from NC_073634.1 coordinate 70,618,993, forward strand.
CACACTCCCTAAATCTTGGATACCTTGGACTATGGAAGGGCATCGAGGATGGAAAAGGCAGAAAGGACAAATAATCTGAGAAGAAATGAGTCTAGAGTAATAGAACAGTAAAGGTGAGTTAAATTATTCCAGGAATAACAGAGGGAGACAAGAGGTGACTAACAAAAAATCCTTCTGCAAAGCTAATTTTTTAGGAAATGCATTTCAACTTTAAAAGCATCATTAGCACTAAACTCCCTAACATTGAGGAGGTCAACCTTTGTTAGGCCCTTTGCTCCTTTTGTTCCATTCGAGAAATCAGGGTACAACAGCTACTTAAGCCCTCGGTGCCTTTCGCCTAATCAATGTTGACAGATGTCAAAGACAGTGCAAACAGAAAGAGGAAAGACAAGGAAACCAAGAGGGTTTAGTCGGTAGGAGTGGGAGGGGGAAATATAGGGTTCTGGATGCACATGAGTTCCATCACTTCATTGCTGTGTGACCTCAGACAGGTCACGTTCCCTTTCCGGGCTTCACTGAGAAAATGATGACATTTTGTCTGACATTCTGATTTTGTGTTTAAAAGACAGAGGAAATGCACGTGGTAGAGGAGCTGGAGGAGCCACGATTTAAAAAGAGCTCCTCAGTGGGGTCCCTACAGTCGGTCTCTGAGAGTCTCCCCACCGCAGGGATTCAGGCACCGGGTCTCGGAGCCTGGGACCAGGAATGGCACGGTCCGCCAGAACCTGCGTCGCAGAGCTGCCTCACCGAGAGCTGCCCACCTCTAGATTCAAGTCTAACTCGGCGATAGGAGTGAACCTAAAAGCAAGGTCAGGGGCACTTCTCCCCACTCAGTTTAAGAGAGGGCGAACGGGACGACCACCGCTCAGATGGCTAAGCCCAGCGGCACCCTTATGCAGTTCCGGGATCACCACCTACCGCCTCCGCAGCCCCGCGGCAGCGGCAACTCCCCAGGCCCGGCGGGCCGCCGCCGCCATCTTAGTCCGAGTGCGCAGGCGTAGGACAGGACTCTCGCCCACCCCCGCCTCCCTCTGCCTTCGAAGAGGTGCCGAAGCCCCGCGCAGGCGTGAGCGCAGGCGCAGGTCAGTTGAGATCCAGCAAGGCACCGGGAATAGCGCACCCTACTGGCCACTCGCGGCGCTGCTGCGGACTGGCCCGGCGGACTTGAGTCTGGCTATTTGGATCCAGTTCAGTCAGTTCAGCCGCTCAATCGTGTCTGACTGTTTGCGACCCCAAGGACTGCAGCACGCCAGGCTTTCCTGTCCATCACCAACTCCCGGAGCTTGCTCAAACTCATGTCCATGGAGTCAGTGATGCCATCCGACCATCTCATCCTCTGACGACCAGGTCTCCTGCCTTCAATCTTTCCCAGCATTGGGGTCCTTTCCAATGAGTCAGTTCTTCGCATCAGGTAGCCAAAGTACTGGAGTTTAAACTTCAGCATCAGTTCTTCCAATAAATATTCAGGACTGATTTCCTTTAGGTTGACTGATTTGATCTCCTTGAGGTCCAAGGGACTCTCAAGAGTCTTCTCCAACACCAGTTCAAAAGCATAAGTTGTTCCACGCTCAACTTTCTTTATGGTCCAACTCACATCCATACACGACTACTGGAAAATCCATAGCTTCGACTAGACGGACCTCTGTGGGCAAAGTAATGTCTCTGCTTTTTAATATTCTGTCTAGGTTATCATGAGAAACGCTGGGCTGGATGAAGCACAAGCTGGAATCAAGATTGCTGGGAGAAATATCAATAACCTCAGATATGCACATGACACCATCCTTATGGCAGAAAGTGAAGAAGAACTAAAGAGCCTCTTGATGAAAGTGAAAGAAGAGAGTGAAAAAGTTGGCTTAAAATTCAACACTCAGAAAACTAAGATTATGGCATCTGGTCCCATCACTTCATGGCAAATAGGTGGGGAAACAATGGAAACAGTGACAGTCTTTATTTTTCTGGGCTCCAAAATCACTGCAGATGGTGATGCAGCTATGAAATTAAAAGACGCTTGCTCCTTGGGAGAAAAGTTATGACCAATCTAGACAGCATATTAAAAAGCAGAGACATTACTTTGCCGACAAAGGTCCGTCTAGTCAAAGCTATGGTTTTCCCAGTAGTCATGTATGAATGTGAGAGCTAGGCTATAAAGAAAGCTGAGCACTGAAGAATTGATGCTTTTGAACTGTGGTGTTGGAGAAGACTCTCGAGAGTCCCTTGGACTGTCCCACCAGCCCATCCTAAAGGAAATCAGTCTTGAATATTCATTGGAAGAACTGATGCTGAAGCTGAAACTCCAAAACTTCGGCCACCTGATGGGAAGAACTGACTCATTGGAAAAGGCCCTGAAGCTGGGAAAGATTGAAGGCAGGAGGAAAAGGGGATGACAGAGGATGAGATGGTTGGATGGCATCACCGACTCAATGGACATGAGTTTGGGTAAACTCTGGGAGTTGGTAATGGACAGGGAGGCCTGGCATGCTGCAGTCCATGGGGTCACAAAGAGTCGGACATGACTGAGTGACTGAACTGAACTGAACTGAACTGAGGTCGGTCATAGATTTTCTTCCAAGGAGCAAGCATCTTTTGGTTTCATGACTGCACTCAACACCATCTGCAGTGATTTTGAAGCCCCCCAAAATAAAGTCTGTTACTGTTTCCATTGTTTCCCCGTCTATTTGCCATGAAGTGATGGGACCGGATGCCATGGTCTTTGTTTTTTTGAATGAATTTGAAACCATTACTTATCTACTTCATAAGGTTGGGCAACGGGGGGGAGGGGCGGGGGCTGGGGGGCAGGTAGAAATTCTTACGATGCCTGCATAGGTGTCAGGTAAGCACAAGGGACTCTGCATGCATGCCCGGAACCGTACATTTCTTTTCCCACTTGATGGCTGCTGCCTTTGCACTACCTGATTCTGCAGAGCAGAATGCTGTTCCCCATACCTAACCCTGCCCATTACCTCCAGTAAAATCCTTCTCGCCATCCAGCCCCAGCTCAGAAGTCACCCTGTAGCATCCTCTGAGAAGATTCTTGCCTTCCTCCAGCCAGCTAGCTGCCTGCCTTCCTTCTGTGAGGCCAGTATGGCTCTGGATAAGGCTGGGCTTGTGGATTCAGCACGCACAGAGACTCACTTTAGTGCGGAGCTGCCTTCTGCTATATAAACATGAGTACTGACTAGTTTGCAGAGCACAGTACAAAGTTTATTATCTATTTTCCAGAATCTTATTGGGGTATACAGTTTCTTCTAGGACAGCAGTTCTCAAAGTGTGGACTAGGGGCAAAAACCTCATGGGAATGAGTGGGAAATGTTCATTATCAGACTGCACATTAGAACTACTGAACCGCAGTCTCGGGAGGTGGGATCCAGTAATTGGTTTTAACAAACCCTCCAGGTGATTCTGATGCAAGCTACCTTTGAGAGGTACTGCTCTAGAATATATACCGTGTATGGCAACGAGTAGGAGACTGCCTGAGTGACTAATACTTTCACTTTTCCCCTTGGTTTTTGGAATGGACACAACACACCTGTTGTCGGACAGGTTGAGACCGCATCCAAGGGGAGGCATTGAAGGGAGTGGGTGGGGCTTCAGACTACAGCTGGTCTAGGGCTGAACAAACTGAGTGCAGTTTACATACTCAAGGCTGTATATTGGCTTCATCTTTTTCTGACCCGTTTTAGACTTCAGTGTCATCCACAGCTTGACCCTTTACTGTCTTCTAGACCTTGAATCAAGTGTGCAACGTGGCTTCTCCGCCCAAGAACATACCCCAGTTGCTGCCGCTAAGTCACTTCAGTCGTGTCCGACTCTGTGCGACCCCATAGACGGCCTCCTACCAGGCTCCTCTGTCCCTGGGATTCTCCAGGCAAGAACACTGGAGTGGGTTGCCATTTCCTTCTCTAATGCATGAAAGTGGAAAGTGAAAGTGAAGTCGCTCAGTCGTGTCCGACTCTTAGTGACCTCATGGGCTGCAGCCTACCAGGCTCCTCCGTCCATGGGATTTTCCAGGCAAGAGTACTGGAGTGGGGTGCCATTGCCTTCTCCACATACCCCAGTTAGGAACCATCTTTTCCCTCACCTTCAACTTCTCCGTCTTTTATCTACTCCTTCCTACAAGAAAAATCCTGCCTTGCCCCAAACCGCCTTCAAACGACTTTTTCCTCTTGCAAAGTCGACTGATGTAAGAGTTGCCTACAGTTGTAGTCTCTAGTTTCTCACCTCCCACTCCTCAAACTGGCCAAAGGAAACCCGGAAGAAATGCCCCATACAAGTGATTCAAACTACCAGGAGGGTGCGACTCTCTCTCTCTGAGCCCACCCATGTGTCTATACACATGTACTCTTTTTTTCCTCCTAATAAACACTTTACTTACTGCTTTCCATCTTGATGTGGAATTTCACTGCCACACAGTGACAGGCCAGGCACTGTCCCTGGCCGCTGTTCCTGGCGGTCTAGAGTCTGGGATTCAGCACTGTCACTGACACGGCCTGACCTCAACCTCTGGCTGGAAACTGAAATCCTGCTTCAAGCTGCGGGAGGCTGAGGCACCCTGAGATCAAAACCACCAAAAGCAGCCTCTGTGTCCCACTGGTGCAGGGAGGGGACCTGCTCTAGTCAAGAGCACCCCCATCATCCATGTTGCTGAGTTTGAAGGATTTTTCTTCATTTTTACCTTTCTTGACCTCCAGAACATCAAATGCTGAGGGTCTCTCCTTCCTTTAATAATCTCATTCCTTAGTTTCCCTGGCTCTACTACTGCCAATTGTGCCTAGTACTTTCATGATTACTCCTCCTTCTCCTTTGCAGGGTTTCATCTGCCTGCCTCTTAAGCACTTTGGGGGACCTCATTCCTGGTACTCTTTCCCTTTTTTGTGTGTGATTAATTGACAAACTTCAATTTAGGTGTGTGTGTTAGTTGCTCAGTCGTGTCCGACTCTTTGCAACCCAATGGACTGTAGCCCGCCAGGCTCCTCTGTCCATGGGATTCTCCAGGCAAGAATCCCTGATGGCTCAGGCAGTAAAGAATCCAGCTGCAGTGCAGAAGACATGGGTTCCATCCCTGGGTTGGAAAGATCCCCTGGAGAAGGGAATGGCAACCCACTTCAGAATTCTTACCTGGGAGATCCCATGGACAGAGAAGCCTGGCAAACTACAGTCCATGGGGTCGCAAAAAGTCAGACACAGTTGAGTTCAAACACAGTTATCTTAGTGAACTCATTTCTATTCAAAATACTAGTTATATGTATATATATTTTAACCATTCTCTTTACTAGCTACTCTAAAGATATCCATTTCCTCCTCATTCTTGGCAGATTTTACTTTGCAGAGAAAAGGTGGTGGTGGAAATGGACTTTCTAAACTATTAGAGCCTTACCCAATCTCACATACTTATCTCTTTCTGTTGAAGGCGTCCAGAATATACTACTTCAGGAACTTTGTTTTGAACTTCCCTTATCTACCTAAAAATAGAGCCTCACAAAAGAATTCAGCTGTTATAAATCCTCTCCCCAGTAGTCTAGCAACCAGGAAAGATGGACTCCTATCACTGAAGAGGGGAATTTGGCTTAGGAATAAGAAAACACCAAAGCAGACATTCTCACAAAACTATCTTATCTCTATTCTCTGAAAAGCCTATTTGTCTTGACCTAAAAAATCATTTGTATTCCCATAGGTCTCCTTCTCCCCTTCTCCTTCCCCTTGCCCTTCCCTTTGATGGAAGAAATGTTCACATACTGAAGTATGGGGGTTATTCTGGATTATACATAATTTGGCTTGAACTTTATGCTAACTAAAACAGTCTGTCTTATCACTTGTCAACCATACATTGTACACATACTTTAACCATTCAAAGAATGTTGCCCACCGTCTATTACATAAAGGACTAAGTCACAACCCACTGCTGTGACTCACAGTGGGAGCCCTGAAGGGAATTGAGGGGGGTGTGGACCAAAACATGGTGAGGCATTCCATGTTTTGAATAAGGTGGCTCCCAGATAGTTGAGATGCATACCTCAGGAAGAATGTAAATGACCTTAGATTCTTGCATCTTCCCATATATAGAAAGTCACTAAAATCATTAATTTGAGGTATCTGTCCTTTGTGACTAGCGGTAATGTTTTATCAACATCTATGCGAAGAGTTGACTCATTGGAAAAGACTGATGCTGGGAGGGATTGGGGGCAAGAGGAGAAGGGGATGACAGAGGATGAGATGGCTGGATGGCATCACTTGACTTGATGGACATGAGTCTCAGTGAACTCCGGGAGTTGGTGATGGACAGGGAGGCCTGGCGTGCTACGATTCACGGGGTCGCAAAAAGTCAGACACGACTGAGCGACTGATCTGATCTGATCTGATCTGATGCTTGATCAGTGAAGATGTATATATTTTCTAGTCAAAAATTATATATATACTGGCGCCTCCCCCACCTCTTTGGAAGAGTATTCTCCGAGCTACTCAGAGGTGGTTTCTCAAGCTATAATCTTTAGTTTGGCTTGAATAAAACTCTCTTCTATTCTTTTTTAGATTGTTTATTGATTATTTGCAACAACACCTGATTAAGACAGTGTATAAGCTCCAAATTCTAAACACCTCCTTGAGTTGTATTTTTCTATTAATGCCCATGTAAGTACGTGAATAAAAATCTTTTCCCTGTAATAACCTAAATGGGAAACGAATTTGACAAAGAATATATACATGTGTATGTATAACAATCACTTTGCCATATACCTGAAACACATAATATTGTTCATCAACTATGCTTTGTGTACAAAATCTGAAATAAATGCCAATATTAAAAATTGTTAGGTAAAACACAATCTCAAAGGGAATTGTGATATTACCACATGGTCGTGCCATTACAGCTGGTGAATCAAATGGAAATCACTGACATTGAGCACTTACAGTGGGCCACCTTTCTAAGCACACCTCGTAATGATCTAGATCATGGACATTTAATGTCACCATTTTACAGATGAAGAGACTGAGCCCCTTAGAAGCTCAGTAATGTTTCAGACCATACAACTAGAAAGTGATGGACAGAGTTGTTCAGTTGCAAAGTCATGTCCAATTTTTTGCAAACCCACGGACTGCAGCACTCCAGGCTCCTCTGTCCTCCACTATCTCCTTTTGTGAGATATGTTTTCTGGGAATCTTTGCTTTGGTGTTTTCTTTCCTGGAGTTTGCTCAAATTCATGTCCATTGACTTGGTGATGGTCTCTAACCATCTCTTCCTCTGCCACCCCCTTTCCTTTTGCCTTCAATCTTTCCCAGCATCATCAGTATCTTTTCCAATGAGTTGGCTCTTTGCATCAAGTGGCCAAAGTATTGGAGCTTCAGCTTCAGTCCTTCCAATGAATATTCAAGGTTGATTTCCTTTGGAATTGGTTTGATTTCCTTGCAGTCCAAGGGGACTCTTGAGTCTTTTCTGCACCACAATTCAAAACCACCTATTCTTTGGCATTCAGCCTTCTATATGGTCCAACTCTCATGACTACTGGAAAAACCATAGCTTTGACAATATGGACCTTTGTTGGCAAAGTGATGTCTCTGCTTTTTAATATGGTGCTTAAGTTTGTCATAATTTTCCTTCCAAGGAGCAAGTGTCTTTTAATTTCATGGCTGCAGTCCCTGTCCAGAGTGATTTTGGAGCCCCCCAGATAAAACCTGTCACTTCTTCCATTTTTTCCCCTTCTACTTGCCATGAAGTGATAGGACCAGATGCAAGCCTAAGCAGTCTTTTTTTTTTTTTTTTTTTGGCCAGACCTCACAGCATGTGGGATCTTAGTTCCACACCCTGAACAGGATGGAACCTGTGCTCCATGCATTGGAAGGTGGGGTCTTGGCCCCTGGACTGTCAGGGAAGTCCCAGCCTAAGCAGTCTTAACCCATGTTCCTCACCACCATCCCTCAGCACCCGGTGTCCATTGTCTTTTGTCACTATTATAGGAACTATTGTTAATTTCTCTTAGAATTTTGGAGAATAATTTTAGTGTCTGGACTGGTTTCCCATTTCTGCTGTTACAAATTATTACACACTTTAGTGGCTTAAGACAGCAAACTTTTCTCTTACAGTCTGGGCAGTCAGACGTTTACAGTCATTTTCATTGGGCCAAAGTCAATACTTGGGCCACCTGATGTGAAGAGCCGACTCATTAGAAAAGGCCCTGATGCTGGGAAAGACTGAAGGCAGGAGGAGAAAGACGACAGAGGATGAGAGGGTTGGATGGCATCACCAACTTAAGGGACATAAGTTTGAGCAATCTGGGAGATGGTGAAGGACAGGGAAGCCTGGCTGCAGTACATGGGGTCACAAAGAGTTGGACACGACTGAGCAACTGAACAACAAAAAGTCAGGAGGGCTGGTTTCTTCTAGAGGCTCTGAGAGGAGACTATTTCCATCTTTTTTTTTTTTTTTTTTTTTTAACCATCTAGAGGCTACCTCTATACTTTGGCTTCCTCTATTTTCAAAGTATCACTTCAATCCTTGTTTCTGTCATCACATCACCTTCTTCTCTAACTTCTCCTTCATCTCTATTAAAGAATCCTCTGATTATGTTGGGCCCACCTGCATAATCCAGGATAATCTCCCCATTTTGAGATCCTTAACTTTATCGCATATGCTTAATCCCTTTTGCCAGGTAAGGTTATCATTCACAATTTCTGGGGATTAGAACATGGACATTTTGTGGGAGTGGGGAGGTATTATTTAGCCTACCACAGTGACTATTGGTTTTTTTTTTTTTAATTCACTGGTACTATAGGGTAATTCTCCTTTTCTACCCTAAAAATGTCATCTAGTATTTGTTTGATGATATTGCTAATATGAGAACTGGAGGGAAAAAAACACATCCATATCAATGATATTGGAATGCAAGTTAGATATAACAAGATATGGAGAAAGCTATTAAGAGAGATAGGTCTTTTAAGAAAAAATTATAAAAAAAGACTGGGGATCAGGTATGTTTTATGGGGGAAGGAGTAATACAGCTGTACTGTGTCCTTCAATTGTGGATCATTGAAGGTCCTTATATAAAATGAAACCCCCCGTTCTTTAAAATGTATCTTTTGTTCTTTACACCGTGCTTACTTTTTTTTTTTTCTTTTTTTTACTTTACAATACTGTATTGGTTTTGCCATACATCAGCATGCATCCGCCACGGGTGTACACGTGTTCCCCATCCTGAACCACCCCCCCACCTCCCTCCCCATACCATCCCTCTGGGTCATCCCAGTGCACCAGCCCCAAGCTTCCTGTATCCTGCATCAAACCTGGACTGGCGATTCGTTTCTTATATGATATTATACATGTTTTAATGCCATTCTCCCAAATCATCCCCTCCCCTCCCTCTCCCACAGAGTCCAAAAGACTGCTGTATACATCTGTGTCTCTTTTGCTGTCTCGCATACAGGGTTGTCGTTACCATCTTTCTAAATTCCACATATATGTGTTAGTATACTGTATTGGTGTTTTTCTTTCTGGCTTACTTCACTCTGTATAATAGGCTCCAGTTTCATCCACCTCATTAGAACTGATTCAAATGTATTCTTTTTAATGGCTGAGTTATACTCCATTGTGTATATGTACCACAGCTTTCTTATCCATTCATCTGCTGATGGACATCTAGGTTGCTTCCATGTTCTGGCTATTATAAACAGTGCTGCGATGAACATTGGGGTACACGTGTCTCTTTCAATTCTGGTTTCCTCGGTGTGTACGCCCAGCAGTGGGATTGCTGGGTCATAAGGCAGTTCTATTTCCAGTTTTTTAAGGAATCTCCACACGATTCTCCATAGTGGCTATACTAGTTTGCATTCCCACCAACAGTGTAAGAGGGTTCCCTTTTCTCCACATCCTCTCCAGCATTTATTGCTTGTAGACTTTTGGATCGCAGCCATTCTGACTGGCATGAAATGGTACCTCATTGTGGTTTTGATTTGCATTTCTCTGATAATGAGTGATGTTGAGTATCTTTTCATGTGTTTGTTAGCCATCTGTATGTCTTCTTTGGAGAAATGTCTGTTTAGTTCTTTGGCCCATTTTCTGATGGGATTGTTTATTTTTCTGGAACTCTTAACCCACTGCAATCAGTCCCCACCACTTTACAAGAATTGCTCTTGCTAGGATCAATAGCCTCCTACTGGACAAATCCAACAAGCATTTTTGTCATTACGTCTCTCTGGCATTTAACACCTCTGCTTATCCTTGAAATGTTTTCCTCCTATAACCTTGGTGTCACCTTCTGTTTTTCTGCCTATATTTGTGGCCCAGTTTCTCTCATGGAATTTTTTTTCCCATTTATGCTTTAAATGTAGATATTCCCAAAGGATGTTAGAAGTGCTCTTCTCCTTACTCTACATTCTCCTTCATTGATCTCATCTATATCCAGGCATTCAAATACCACTACCACTCACTGTCAGGACTCTAGACTTCTCTCCTGATCCATACAGCTAATGACTATCTGGACAACTTCACTTTGATAGCCCCTATGTAGGCCCAGGACATTTTGAACCTCTGTAGTGGTTTCATCTAATGCTTTTTGTTTTTAAAAGATTTATTTATTTATGGTTACACTAGGTCTTTGCTGCTGCACGGGCTTTCTCTTGTTGCCTCTAGCAGGGGCTACTCTCAAGCTGCGGTGCACATGCTTATCCTTTTAGTGACTTCTCTTGTTGCAAAGCATGGTCTCTAGGCGCATGGGCTTCAGTAGCTGTGGCACGTGGGCTCAGAAGTTGCGGCTCACCGGCTCTAGAGCATAGGCTCAATATTTGTGGCCCATAGGTTTAGTTGCTCCGTGGCATGTGGAATTCTCCTGGACCAGGGATCAAAACTGTCCCTTGCATTGGCAGGTGGATTCTTAACCACTGAACCACCATGGAAGGCCCTTATCCAATGTTTTTGAATAAAGATATTTTAATTGGGCTAATATTGATGAATTTTCATCAAGAAATTCTATAAAGCAACTCTATTAAGTCAACTCAATTCTTGGATCAATTTCCTATGCATTGTATTTCCATTTTATTGTAATTCTGTTCATTGGGATCTGGTCTTTTCTATAAGCATTTTACAATGGAAATTTATTAGTCAATTTTTGGTTCATTTCCAATTTTGCCAATAGTTTCTGCTACTGAGTTCTTCTGTGGCCACTATATCTAGTAAATTCCAACTTCCCAAATCAAAATTTCGATTTAAATTGCCATGATTTCATGCTTTCATCAATTTATGTGTAGTTTTAGTTGCTTTGAATTTTACTTAAACTGAATGATATTCACTATAAACTGAAAAAAGGCTGACAGTTTACATTTAATTTTGGTTAAGAGAAAATTGTGATCAGTTCCTCCCAGATAATGAAAGGTTTCATTAGAGTGAAAAATAAAATATGTCCTTGGGGTCAATAAGCACTGCTCAAAAACAGGATGTGGTATGGGAGATCTGGTCCTTGTATAAAACTACTAATTTCACAATACCTAACTTTAAGAATTCCACACGCAGCAATGGTTTTGGCCCCAAATCTCAGCCCTAGAAAACTGGGCTGCCTTCCGAAGGGAATATTTGGAGTCCTTTAGGACCTCTGGGCTATGAAGAAGTACTTGGTTTCCTTCCATGAAAGGTGACATAATTCAGTATAAGGAAACATAAGGGGAAAGATCTTTGCCTTCAAATCCAGAGAAACAGGTCTAAACCATCAGCTCATGGCTTTCCCCTGGATCTTACTCTGGCTCCTCCCCCTTGGATCTTGATTAGGGCACAATATAAGGGCACTTCCTTCCTGGCTGGTCTCTCACCAACCCATCTCGGGGCTGGTAAAAGTGTCATTAAAGGGTGAATGAATGCAATCAGAGATCACCCTGTGGGAACTGGAGCTTCTAACTCTGGCTCTGGCTCCAATTAAGGCAGAGATGACTCACCACAGGTAAACTCCATCCACTTCTGCAGAAAGCTCTGACTCCTGCATCTCAGTGGGAGTGATGCATCTGAAAGGGTTTCCCCCAGAGCACTCTGAGTCACAGGTAAGGAAGACTGTGCTTTTGGTTAACTTGAAATAGGAAAAAACCGTAAGAACTTCACATTGTGAAATTAGGTGTATTTAAAGATAAATGAATCAGATCTTAAAATAAATCTTCAGAAAAAGTAGGCAAACTCTTGTTTTACTCATGCATCTTATACCAGAGTTCTTTGGATCCCTGAATTTTCTTTGAACACCATACCTGTGAACTCAGTCCACTACCAATTCTCGTGGGTGTCAGGCTCATCAAAGCTCTGTTATTTTCTCAGATTTGGAAAGGAAACAGGAGGCAGGTTTTCCTCACAGCATGAATTTTAAATTTCTTAGGTATAATCCATTTCCACCCAAGATTTCTCTCTCTAGTTTCTTATGGTCTCTCTTTAGAGATTTTTTTTTTTTTTTTTTTGAAGGCTGCATGTTGATGCAGGTCACATTCAGGTAACATATTTTAGAAGTTCACAGGAAAGTTTACATATTAGGGAGCTCTGTGATTTTCCCAGCTCAGTCCTTAGGCTCCATTATCTTATTTCATTTATGTCTCCACAAACATCCAGATGAAAAGTGGGTCTCAGGAAATAACTGCCAGCATTGGAAACCAATTCACCAACCAACCAACCAAAAGCTGTTCTTTGAAACTTAAAAATGTAGAATAAAGCTTGGTACTAAGTGAAAGACACATATGGAGCCCTTCAGTCCTAGGAAGATTTGACTTAAGGAATAATGCAAAGTGTAAATCATTTATTTTAATTAGGTCCATTTTAATAAAGTGTACAGAAGTTCACAACTCAAACAATTATCCATAAAAACTAGCAGATACATAAGATAGACCACACGAAGGGTGCAATAACATAAATCCAAGAGTCTGCAAAAAAGAGGTATTGCAAAAACTGTTAAGATTGACTCTATAAATGTCTCTTTCCCTTTCCCATGTTCATAGTCCTTGAGATTGCATGCACATACTGTTTTCTGAAGTCTGATGACCTCAATATTCTCACAGTTGGACTGACCTCCTCATTCAGTCAACTCAAAATATAGTCAGTAAAGGGAGTTCACCTCGTCTTCCTGGAATGAGCATGGTCCTTGGCCTGTATTCCGTTTCTGTCTCCTAACAAATGACGTTAAATGTTCCCTCTGAATTTCAAAGTAACATCTTACAGGCCTCGTAGTGTTCTAGTCACTACTGCCCTCCCAATACCACACATGAACGAAGCGTTTAGGTCAAACGCTATTGAGTTTCATCCTTGTGGATGAAAAAAGCATGCTTACTGTGGAAATGAGTCTAAAGCAGTGGCTGCTTTCTCTCCCCTTCATCTAGAACAATTCCAGTCTAGATCACAAAGTTGCAGGTAAACAGCACTGAATTTACTCACTTCAAACACCTATTGTCACCTCTTGCTATTCTTTGGATGCCTTCATCAGGAGGTCTTTAACAGGCAGAAAGCATGAGGATACATACATGCACACACTCCACGCACACTGCTCAAATAGGAGTCTTTGGTAGACTCAGAGTGTATCTGATTTTCCATTTCAGAAAGGAAAGGTGATATTGTCTTCTCTCGCCCCCAAAGTCTCACTTTAACTGATATTGGGGAAAAAAATATTTCTGCAATTCCTTACCAAAAGGAATCACACAGATCCCTCTAACATGTATATATGGTTCTCTTATAATGCAATGTAGATAACATTGACTTGATTTCAAGAACAAAACATTGCTATTATAAACTCAAGATATTGTCACTCATCTTGAGATTGCTGAGAAGTAGCTCAGACTAAATTTCTTATGGAATTACAAACTACCTTTTACAAGTTGTTCTAGAGTCCCTTCATGCATAAACTTGCCCCTGTGTCCTAGGAGAGTATGGGGCTTTTGAGTTGTGTCTCTGAAGAGTAAGGCTGGGCTTCTGCCAACTTTCCTTCTAGTCCATAAGATATGGGGAAGGTGAATCATTTCATTTTTATTTAGAATCATTCCAGTGTGATATTATCACAGGCTAGGCTGAAATTTAAGAAGAAACTGTTTAGAGTGAAAAGGAAGATAAATAAAAATCAACATGATCCTTCAGTCTTCTCTTTCATTTCCCACTTATTGGTATGGTTATAATAGGGGAATGTCAAATGAGGAAATGAGCAAGCAAGGTAAGCCACATAGACTTGCAGCAGTAGAGAAAAACCAGAAAAGACCAGGGTCTGTCAGTTTAAGGATGGGATCTTAGGCATCACACGTAGGAGGTCTGATTCCTAATAAAGGTCAAGGTGCAAATGAGGCTAGCAGGACTGTAAGTCAGACAGCAGGAGGCATCCTGGCAACTGAGACACTGTCAGTGTGAATTTCCACATCAAGGGGGAGCAGCTAAGTTGTTTTCAACAACCTAGCAAAATTTATCTTACAGTGAAAGAACACAAAAACAATCCCCAACTAGATACTACTTTTTATTTTCAAGCATTTTGAAATTTTCCATTAAGTGAACGTCACAAGTTTGCAAGTGTTCTGCTGGTTAAAACCAATCAATCAACAAACAGATAGTTGACAGTCATTTGGAAACGCTAAGAATTTAAATTGCATGATTCTATTTAAAATCTTCATGTTTACTCCAGAAGGCAGGATTGGAGGTTCAGAACTCAGGAATGGCTGTGGGCATCTAGAAGGTGCTCCTATCTCCTTAGAAGGTCTTTTCAGTGACTCTCCTATGTACCTTTCATCAGAACAATCTGGGTTCATATAAAACCGCATCTGTGTGACCTGCAGCCATTCCAAAGCTGACTGGCCTGTGTTCTCCAATTTCAAATTCAAAGACACAGCAGAGAATAACATTTTTCCTTATTAAAGGGACCCCAGGGGCTCCAACTTAAGTAGTATCCTTCCTGCTAGAGAGTGAGTTAGATCTCACTCTTCTCTGGTTTCCTATAATAAAATTTTCTATTTGATACAATGCATACATATTATGTAACCTACGTTTTGCCGACATTTCATTATGGAAACAAATATAGCATGAGTGAATTTCTATTGCCAGATCACTCTGGTGATTACACCTATCTTAAAGAAACTGAAATCTGCTACTTTATGAGTCAGTGAAACGTCCACCAAATAGTTGAAAACATTGATGTACATGTACTCTACAACTTACTAAATAATGGGTCAATAAGATATTGGTATTTTTCTTAAAAGTTCAGAAAGAAATCTTGGTCGCCTGGCTACACGCAGACCTAATATGGGGGTGTGAATATGTACACACCAGTCCACACATATGAAATTTTCAACTCAACAATGAGTGAGCCCAAAATGAAAAAGAATTTGTGACCAAGACATCACTGAATCCTGTCCAGCACCTGCTGTAGCATCAAATTTTGTTCATTTTCCATTTTCCAATCTAATAAGGATTTGAAGCTAAAGGGCTCTCGGTGTAAGCCTGGTGGCTCAGCCAGTAAAGAATTCGCCTGTAATGAAGAAGATGGAAGAGACGTGGGTTCAATCCCTGGGTCAGGAATATCCCCTGGAAAAAGAAACGGCAACCCACTCTAGTATTCTTGCCTGGAGAATCTCATGGACAGAGGAGCCTGGTGGGCTTGTCAGGAGTCGCAAAGAGTCAGACATGACTGAGTGACTAAGCACACACCCAAGAGTGGGCCTAAGAAACAGATATGCTAAACATTTTTCACCACACGTAAGATAACTTCATTAATTCAATACTGTGTGTTCGTCGATTAATGTGGATTCTTTAAGTTCATCAGTGCATGCTGTAGGTCGATGTTTTAGTCTAAATATATTGTGGCTTACTGCACTCCACTGAAATGAAAGGTCACAGGTTCCTGCATTCTGTTTCATATGTGTAATGCATATAAAACAGAAAACAAACTAAACAAGGAATGCAGCATTTTGTTCACTATATGTTTTCTTTTTCTCTTTAATGTTAGCTTGCTGTAGTTGTTGGAAACATGCATTTGCTACTTAATTCAAAGCACCCTGAGCACTCCTGATTTCTTAAAGCTAACTTTCCCAGATTTCAGGATGGCCTCTACAAAAATCTTTTATCTTTATTTTTAAAATTTTATTATTTTTTTTGCCCGCACTGTGTGGCATGAAGGAGCTTAGCTATCCATCCAGGGATGGAACCTGTACTCACTTGCATTGGGAGCAGAGTCTCAACCACAAGACCACCAGGGAAGTCCCAAGAACACTTTATCTCTACATGATGCATTTAACCTGTATGATCCAAAGATGATCAGCACAGAATCCACTATTCGCTAATAATTAATGTAATCCAATAATCCAAAAATGTTGATGCATCATTAAGGAGACAAAAGTAATTTGTATGTGTCTATATTCATTTCTTGTTCAAAAAAGGTATTTACATAGTCTCCACCCAGCATAGGTCTCTAGCAAGAATAAAATAAAAAAGGATTATAAGCTCAGCTTGACAAATGATTCAATTATGTAATAAGATCACCATTTTATTGATTTCATCTTGAGAACAAAAATGATCAGGAGGGATTGATAAAAAAACCAAAGAAAAGTAATTTCACAGGGCTGTTACAGAGGTAATCCTGAGTAGTTTCAAAGGGTGAATTAGAATGACCTTCTACTTTAAGAGTTTCTAGGATGAACCTTCCTTGAATATTCCCATCTTTTTCACTTCTGAACAGTATGAAAAGGCAAAAAGATAGGATGCTGAAAGATGAACTCCCCAGATCGGTAGGTGCCCAATATGCTACTGGAGATCAGTGGAGAAATAACTCCAGAAAGAATGAAAAGGTGGAGCCAAAGTAAAAACAACATTCAGTTGTGGACATGACTGGTGATGAAAGTAAAGTCTGATGCTGTAAAGAGCAATATTGCATAGGAACCTGGAATGTTAGGTCCATGAATCAAGGCAAATTGGAAGCGGTCAAACAGGAGATGGCAAGAGTGAACATCGACATTTTACAAATCAGCAAACTAAAATGGACTTGAACGGGTGAATTTAACTCAAGTAACCATTATATCTACTACTGAAGGCAAGAATCCCTTAGAAGAAATGAAGTAGCCATTATAGTCAACAAAAGAGTCCGAAATGCAGTACTTGGACGCAATCTCAAAAATGACAGAATGATCTCTGTTCGTTTCCAAGGCAAACCATTCAATATCACGGTAATCCAAGTCTATGCCCCGACCAGAAATGCTAAAGAAGCTGAAGTTGAACGGTTCTATGAAGAACTACAAGACCTTCTAGGACTAAAACCAAAAAAAAAGATGTTCTTTTCATTATAGGGGATTGGAATGCAAAAGTAGGAAGTCAAGAAATACCTGGAGTAACAGGAAAATTTGGCCTTGGAGTACAGAATGAAGCAGGGCAAAGGCTAATAGAGTTTTGCCAAGAGAACGCACTGGTCATAGCAAACGCCCTCTTCCAACAACACAAGAGAAGACTCTATACATGGACATCACCAGACAGTCAATACTGAAATCAGATAGATTATATTCTTTGCAGCCAAAGATGGAGAAACTCTATACAATCAGCAAAAACAAGACCCGGAGCTGACTGTGGCTCAGATGAACTCCTTATTGCCAAATTTGGACTTAAATTGAAGAAAGTAGGAAAAACCACTAGACTATTTGGGTATGACCTAAATAAAATCCCTTACGATTATACAGTGGAAATGAGAAATAGATTCAAGGGATTAGATCTGATAGAGTGCCTGAAGAACTATGGATGGAGGTTTGTGACATTGTACAGGAGGCGGTGATCAAGACCATCTCCAAGAAAAAGAAATGCAAAAGGGCAAAATAGTTGTCTGAGGAGGCCTTACAAATAGCTGAGAAAAGAAGAGAAGCCAAAGGCAAAGAAGACAAGGAAAGATATACCCATTTGAATGCAGAGTTCCAAAGAATAGCAAGGAGAGGTAAGAAAGCCTTCCTCAGTGATCAATGCAAAGAAATAGAGGAAAACAATAGAATGGGAAAGACCTGAGATCTCTTCAAGAAAATTAGAGATACCAAGGGAACATTTCATGCAAAGATGGGCTCGATAAAGGACAGAAATGGTATGGACCTAACAGAAGATATTAAGAAGAGGTGACAAGAATACACAGAAGAACTACACAAAAAAGATCTTCACGACCCAGATAATCACAATGGTGTGATCACTCACCTAGAGTCAGACATCCTGGAATACGAAGTCAACTGGACCTTAGGAAGCATCACTCTGAACAAATCTAGTGGAGGTGATGGAATTTCAGTTAAGCTATTTCAAATCCTAAAAGATGGTGCTGTTAAAGTGCTATACTCAGTATGCCAGCAAATTTGGAAAATTCAGCAGTGGCCACAGGACTGGAAAAGGTCAATTTTCATTCCAATCCTAAAGAAAGGCAATGCCAAAGAATGCTCAAACTACCCACAATGGCACTCATCTCACATGCTAGCAAAGTAATGCTCAAAATTCTCCAAGCCAGGCTTCAACATTAAGTGAAATGTGAAATTCCAGATGTTCAAGCTGGATTTAGAAAAGGCAGAGGAACCAGAGATCAAATTGCCAACATCCACTGGATCACTGAAAAAGTGAGAGTGTTCCAGAAAAACATCTATTTCTGCTTTATTGACTATGCCAAAGCCTTTGACTGTGTGGATCACAATAAACTGTGGAAAATTCTGAAAGAGATGAGAATACCAGACCATCTGACCTGCCTCCTGAGAAATCTGTATGCAGGCCAAGAAGCAACAGTTAGAGCTGGACATGCAACAATAAGACTGGTTCCAAATAGGAAAAGGAGTACGTCAAGGCTGTATATTGTCACCCTGCTTTTTTAACTTATATTCAGAGTACATCATGAGAAATGCTGGACTGGATGAAGCACAAGCTGGAATCAAGATTGCTGGGAGAAATATCAATAATCTCAGATATGCAGATGACACCACACTTATGGCAGAAAACAAAGAAGAATTAAAGAGCCTCTTGATGAAAGAGAAGAGTGAAAAAGTTGGCTTAAAATTCAACAGTCAGAAAACTAAGATCATGTCACTTGGCTCCATCACTTCATGGCAAATAGATGAAGAAACAATGGAAACAGTGAGAGGCTTTATTTTTGGGGGCTCCAAAATCACTGCAGATGGTGACTGCAGCCATGAAATTAAAAGATGCTTGCTCCTTGGAAGAAAAGTTATGACCAACCTAGACAGCATATTAAAAAGCAGAGACATTGCTTTCCCAACAAAGGTCCGTCTAGTCAAAGCTATGGTTTTTTCAGTAGTCATGTATGGATGTGAGAGTTGGACTATAAAGAAAGCAGAGCACCAAAGAATTGATACTTTTGAATGTGGTGCTGGAGAAGACTCTTGAGAATCCCTTTGACAACTAATCAGTCCATCCTAAAGGAAGTCAGTCCTGAATATTCATTGGAAGGACTGATGTAGAAGCTGAAACTCCAAAACTTTGGCCATCTGATGCAAAGAGCTGCCTCATTTGAAAAGCCCCTGATGCTGGGAAAGATTGAAGGCGGGAGAAGGGGATGACAGAGGATGAGATGGTTGGATGTCATGACCGACTCAATGGACATGAGTTTGAGTAAACTCCGGGAGTTGGTGATGGCCAGGGAGGCCTGGCGTGCTGCAGTCCATGGGATCACAAAGAGTTGAACATGACTGAGCAATTGAACTGAACTTTCACTCCTGCTCATGCAGGCTCATGTACTGATAATGACCAAGGTAAGAATTTGGGGTGCAAATTTTCATACTCGTTAGCCAAAATCAATCAATTAGAAAGATAATTCAACATCCACTGTTACACAGAAAATTCAGAAATGATCATTGGGAGAAAAGCCCAGTGAACATTTAACATCCTCAAAAGTAAAGGGCCAGCACTGCTGAAGCCTCAGTTGGAAAAACCACTGCTAGGAGCCCTGATCCACTGCCAATTATTTACCTTTTAACTTGGACAGCTGAAATAGGTGGAGACTAAACTAGAACAAGTCTTGAGAAGTATCTGTTTATATTTTACTGTCAAGATCCCAGAATTTCAAATTTAAAAATACGACATTTAGTCAATGGCAATTGAGTCTGGCATTCAGGCTTGATTCTTGGATGAATTTCTCATAATTCTTAAATCATTAATCTTGGTTGGTGAGCAACTCTTCTAACTTCTCCAGCTAATGAAGAAATCATGAACATTTACTAGGAGTCACAGGGAACTTTCAAGTTGAAACATGAAATTCTTCAGCAGAAATCTTCCCACTGAGATGTAAGTTTCAACTTAAGGCACTAATAATAATAAAGGGCATGAGAAGAGTCAAGAATAACTTAGAGCTTTCCAGAAATAGAAGACATTTCAAAAACTTAAGTCAAGCACCTATCTGACCTGCTTCACCATCCGAGGGGACAAAGAATGGAAAGGTTCTTGTGGCTGACTGGTTCAGCTCTTTTCCATTCTCCCAAACTTATTTACGTCTCAGGTTTCTACTTCCTCAAGGGGCAGACGAAGGTGACAAGGATGTGGAAAAATAAAAAGCAAATCTGGTTTATAGCCTACTCTCATGATCAATTAATTTTGTAATGACAGCATGGAGTGCTCAGACCTAAGATTTTTAAAATTACTTGATTACTTTTTAAAATTACTTAGACCCCAAACCCAGTGGTTGTAACTGTAACAAGGTGTTCTTTTCTATTGTTCTCAGGGGAAACTGTATAAGGATAGTTAATTTTTCAAGACTTTGTAAATAAATTTGTTAATAGCAAATTCTAAAGGAAAAAACAATCTACTTGGAAAATTCCATTCCAGCAGGATTTTCCTACTCATTCCAATAAATTAAATTTTGCCATGAGAAAAGAAGGCAATAAAAACAGGGTTCAAGGAAGTTAGGTTAGGAGAACATATACCAGCAAACGAGTGATTGTGGAGGTACGCAAGGTGGGACAGGATTTACCTAAAGGAAGAACGTTTCCTGTGCAAACAGATGTGTACACACACAGCTGTGCACTCACATGAATTTTTAAAGTGTGCCCATGGGAGAAGGCTCCACATTATCAGACACCAGCACAGAAATCTCATCTGTTTGCACTTCTACAAAGCAAAGGATCTAACACACGTTACACACCCACTGACACTCATGCATGAGGACCAGGGTGGCCTACACAGCCTCATATCCAGAGAAGCTTTCTAGAGTTGCTGGTTTTAGAGGAATGATTAGTATCTTCGGGATCACACTTCCTTTTGATGAGTAGAATTTTTATCTTGTGTTTCCTTCCTGAAATTTACCCTTTTCACGAGTATGAAACCAAGTCTGGGAGGAACTCATCTTAATCCCTCATTAGACATGACTCAGAACAGGAACTACAGAAATCAAAGTAGCAATAGCATGGCCCCTTTGGGAAGTTATTTCTGGATTTTCTGACAAGTAGTTTGAGATTAAAACTGTTTCTAGGCACACAAGAGAAAGCAGAATTCTGGGTGGAGGTGAAGATGGACACGCTCACCGAAAGTCCAGAAATCAATATAAACAAAAGCAATGAGCATACTTAAAGGAGTTTCAACTAAGTATCACCTCGACTGAGTTTGTTGACTCAAGAAGTTCTGCTCTGACTCATGGAACTGAAAGAGAGTAATTGATATAATCTTCTCAGGAAGGCTCAGCTGGGAGTGATGTGGTGGGTATTGAGGGTAGGGTAGAGACAGAGGCCTGAGGCTCAGGCATGGTTCCTAAGGTTTCTGTTTGCCTGATTTCGAAGGAAAGGGTGCTAAAGCAAAAGGATCAGCAGCTGGCAGCTCCGTAGTCCTGGAGGCAAGGGATGTGATGGAAACGGAGCCAGCTATCGTTTGCTTATTGGTTTGCGAAACAATTTTGTAGGCAGCGATAGGCTGGGCTTCTGGATTCGGCTCATCTTCCGGGCTATAGTGACGGGAATATTTGGATAAAGACTGGGGGCGGAATGGTTTGCCTGCCACGGGGCCTGAGACAGCTTCTTTCTGGGGCTGAGGTCCTTTGTTTCTGTCATTAGGATGGGCCCCAGATTCCAGGGAGGAGCCCCTGGAAGAGATACTGTCAAGATGGTCTGCTGCTTGTACAGGATGGGAGAGGAGGTTAGACGGCTGGGCAAAGCCAGCCATGGAATACTGAGCTCGGGCAGACGGGTACACGGCTCGATCGAGGCCCGGGAGCAGAGGGATGTCATCGGTCTGACTGAGGAGACCGGGCTGCTCCTGGGCGGGGCTCTGGGCAACTGTTGACTCCTCCATGCCTTTCTTCTTGGTAAAGGGAGCTCTCAAGAACACATCCGTCTCCTCTGGCTGCGAAGGGGCCACGTTGCCCTTGGAGACAAAGGGGGCTTTGGCAAAAATGTCATCAGCGGGAATCCTTGAGCTCCGGAAGGGGGCAGTGGCAAACACATCTGGCTCACCGAGTCCATCTGCAATTGGCTGAGTGAGGGCTCCGAATTGGTTCTTCCTCCCACCTTGCGAGGCCTTGGCCTGTGGAGGAGTGACCTCCGGCTGAGTGAAGGGAGTAGCTCCTCCTATCTTCCCCTGCGGAGGCTTGCAGCTCTCATCCTCTTCTTCTGACTCCAAAAGCAGAGGGCGAGAGCCACTGCAGTCCAGCATGTCCCCCTCGAGGTCGGTCCCCTCCTCTTCGCTGCTGTGGAACGAGCTGTTGCTGGAAGGGCCATCTCGGGCCAAGTAGTCAGATTCCAAACTGTTCTGAGTTTTCGTGCCAGGTACCCGGGAGGGGTCCGGGTATAGGGGAAGGCCTTTAACACCCGTCGATTCTTTAAAGTGCTCTACAGTTATTACAGGAGAGGAAATGGGCTCTCTCTGGAGACCTAGAAAAGCACAAAATGCAGAATTAATGCACTGGTCCATTCAACGCTCTTTGGAACACTCAATGGTCAACCCGCGGCAGGAACATTGTGGGACCAAATAATGGATGTTGAAAATGGAAAAAGGAAAAACAGAACAAGAAAAGTCAGGCAAGGAAACGGCACACAAATTGGAACACAACCAATCAAGGTCTCACATTTCGGAACACAAGGAACAATGTGGAGGAAAGGAGATGAAGGTGTTAGGCACACAGACATTCAGCGTTAACTATGCAATGCTCCTGCACACGTGGGGCCAGGCACTGACACCTGCTCTACCTGACTGGCTCTGGATGGAATGAAAAACCCAGTCCCTCATCTCCACATCTACTGTGACCGTTCTGGCTGATGCAGAGATACTGTCTGGGGACAAACTCAGTTCAGATCTGATGTGTGGTCACCTGCTCCCCACTGCCTGTGACTGAAAACTGCACCTCCCCCCTCCAAAAAAAGCAGCAGAACATGGCTGCTTGATAAATACACAATTACTTGATGATTGACATCATAAGCACTACTCAAAGAGTATAAGAGTGCCCCAAATATGAATGCTGAAGGCACTTTTCAAAGGGGAGACATAATATCACATTTAACAGATCACCTTCAGCTGGAGTTGCCCTGGAATTTTGTTTTCAGTCTTCCAAGTTAGCAAAGATCTCCTCTGCTTAAATGTATCCATAAGCTTCTTTAAGCAAAAGGAGGAAAATGCACAGGTAATTACAGAAGTATTTGCAAACGCTAATATGCTAATTGATTTCTATCTAGGTAGAGGTGCCTCAGGGTGCTCTGGCTTTCAAGATCAAACAGACAATTATCAGAATGCAAGAGAGCTTACCTTCCAAAAATATTAGCAGGTTAGAAGTATGTCATTGGGCACATGTTAGCAAGAGGGCAGGAAAAAGGCATATGTAACTAAGCAAGAAGAATCCAGAGAAAAGGGTGACTGGGGGCAGAGGTATCATGTCATCATGGGTTTCCCAACCCACCAGGGGAAAAAACTACAGGTACCATGATTTGGATTCTATAGATGATTCAGAACCTCTGTACAGAAGTAATTCAATCATCCTCTCCCCACATTACCCTCTCCCCTTCTATGCAAACCATTAGCTAGTAGATAACATCTGCTAACAATTTTCCCTGCTAAAGTTTCTGCTTGAATTAAGCACACAGAACACAGCAGAAGCAGCATCAAAATCAATTTATTGGGAAACGAGTTAGAGACATTACATTGTAAAGTGATGTAGAGAGTGATCTGAACATTTTAGGACATACTGTACAAAAATACTGTTTCTCTGAATCCTGTAATTTTTTTTTAGCAGTGCTTATTTTTTATTTTAGTGCTTCTTTTTAAACAGTTCTGACCTTAAGTATTGTTTTTGGAAACAAAAGTGCCCACACACCCCCCACCCCCCTTCTCTTTCTAAAACTGTGAATATATTTGGTAAATTCCAATTTAGAAACTCTTTAAGTTAAACTGTACTGGTGCCAAAAGACTTTCTGAATAGTTTTTGAAGAGGATAAATGTTCCCTTGCACTGTAACTTTAATATGTGCACCTACACGGTGATAGGAAAGCGTTAGTCAGGGAACAGGAAATAAATGGAATACCTTCTCCCTTGAAATATATGTGGAGGGACATAACTCTGACCTCTCAAGCAAGCATACTGATATTAGATCTGTCACAGTGATCCCCAGATGATGGTATCTGGGAGGAAATTCAAAATGCAGTAGGGCAGGGAAGTTTTCCAAATTTAGATCTGCTAAGCAAAGTGGTAGGAACCACCCCTTCCAAACTCCTTGAACCACTTTCTAACACAGTATCAGTTGTACGAAGTTTTTAGTTCTCAAAACTAAGGCATGGCTTCTCATCTCCGAAAACAACCCTAAGTGCTGATGCAGTTCTGTGGGAGAGCAACCTATCTCTTAGGAAAGAACTGACACATTTAGTCAAGCCAATGATCAACTCTGGCCACCATATGGACCAACAATGAAAATGAGCACTAATTTGACTGGAGCTAGTATTTGGGGGAAATTTTAATGGAATGCAGTCAAATCAAATTGTAAGCACTGCCAAGTCGCTTCAGTCGTGTCTTACTCTGTGCGACCCCATGGACTGCAGCCCACCAGGCTTCTCCATCCCTGGGATTCTCCAGGCAAGAACACTGGAGTGGGTTGCCATTTCCTTCTCCAATGCATGAAAGTGCAAAGTGAAAGTGAAGTCGCTCAGTCGTGTCTGACTCTTAGCGACCCCATGGACTGCAGCCCACCAGGCTCCTCCATCCATGGGATTTTCCGGGCAACAGTACTGGAGTGGGGTGCCATTGCCTTCTCCAATTGTAAGCACAGACCTCCAAAAAGCAGTTACCTATAGAACGTGGGCATCTTGGATGCCTGCAGAATTAGATGACATTTTGAGAGCTGGAAGGTACCAAGTAGGGGTGCCCATATCCAGAGTTGGAGAGGCTGGAAGGGCATTCCTAGCCTATATAAACTATTTATGTTAAAAAGCGAGTTCTTGGTCGACTGTAAATCTGCCAACTCTGAGCATATTCCTATGACTTTCATAGTGAATAATAGGAAAATCATAACTAAAGTTTGCAACAACTTTTTAAAAATGTACATAGACATAAAAATACTATAACATTAAGTTTGACAGGAGAACTAGTATCCAGTTCTTCAAAACAAGACCAGACCTATTTGATCTCTGAGCATGAATCTGCTCTATAGGATTGGAGAAGTACATTTAAAGGATTCTCCTGAAAAGGCCCAATCTGTTAACCTTTCCATTCTTTTTAGAGGAGGTGCAGTATGACCAAGGCTCAGAGCAACTGCCCTTTACAACTCTCCAAGCCCGGCATTCTGGAGACCAGAGACAAGCGGTGGGTATAGGGTGCGCAGACATCCACATCCCTGCAGGGAATTTTGGTAGTGGCAGCACAAGAAACAAAGCAGTCAAGAGGAGGAGGAATTCTAAATAACTGTAAACAGCAGACAGACATTAAATCTTGTTGGCGGTTAGAGGGTTTCATTTTTTTTTTTCCCCTTAATATGAATGTATTATTGTAGGAAGGGAAAACATATGTTTTCAGGGTGAATAGTCCTTATATGTGAAGATAGCCTTGTACTGTCGGAAAAACATGTTGGAAGCCGTCTGCCTGTGAGCGATGAAAGATTTACACTAACTTAACCTCAGTGTCTTGGCCCATTTCCTTTTCGAACCAATGGCTATGCATAGCAGACATCCTGTGATCATAAAACTCAAAAAGCTAGCCAGTTGTTCTTGGGGTGTGGGGTGATGGGGCGGGGTGGCTGGGCTAAACCCCAGGATCTGACCTCACAGAGTCAGGGTCTCCCTTATCAAGCATAAGGATCTTCCTTATCATGAAGTTTAAGGTGGGGCATTTTGTTCTAATTCTCTCAAATTAAGTCATGTCTCTCTCTCTCTTTTTTGGTTTAGCACATTAAATTAAGCAAGAAGTCAAAACACACTTCTTTTTCTTGCTTTGATGTAGGGACTATGTGAGAGGTTAAGGTCAAGCACACCGTTCCAATGCTTCCACTAGGGATAACTCCATTTTAGTCTATTTTGAGGCTCCAAACTACATCAATTTCAGTAAAGAGCTTATATGCTTTGAAGGAAAGACATACTCACAAGTATCTGATGATTTTGCAAAGACTCTCACCAATCCCCCTTTAATTTCCCAAGCAACTCAAAGTGCTGAATGATTTAGAATAGGTTACCCCTGGAAATTTTATCTGATGGACACAGTGAAGGCCAATGTTCCCTTAAAAAAGAAAAATCGAACTCTGAAGACTAAAATTTCAGGCTGGATCTTCCTGAGTGCCATATATCATAGGTGACCAGAATTTCACTTTCTCCCATACTATAAAGTGAAATAACAATTAGAAGAAGCACCAGAGACATACTTCTTGCCCCAAACTGGAAATTAAGACTTGGGAGTATTGGAAAACCTTCTCAGTTAATTAGCAAATAGAAAGCAAAATACATCCCTTCCCAAGAACTTCAGAAATGCAGCACCAAATGAAATCCACACTCTTTCAGAGTTGAATCAGGGAATCAGGAGATGTACTTCAAATGCATAATTTCCATGACCTTTTGCTTAGACAGTAAGATCAAGCATTTGGCTCTACCATATGCTGTGGTGTTGCACTAAAACCCATGCCTGGGAGCCAACACTGGCTAGCGATGCTGTGTCTCTCAAGCCAATGGGGCAATTAAATGAGAGAGATTTCTCCTTGGGCATAAAACTGCTGTTGCCAACACAAAATGTTTAATTAAATTGGCCTGGGTACATCGAAGATTAAATTCAAGGAGGGCAGCTGCAAATATGTGCTCCCTTTAACAACTCCACGTCTGGTCGTATCAAATGCAGGCTCACAGGGGTTTTCATCTCCATGACCACAGGTGAAGCCAGGGTAGCCAGGACTCATTAAAACGTCCTCGGCACGTCTCTCAGATGTGTTTGCACGGTACTCGTGCACAGGTGCTTATTGTCACTCAACAATGTGTTTAAATCCTTTTTGTAAAAGTGGCTTTTCAGATCAAGAAAAGAGCAGCTATTGTAGGTTATTTATAGCTCTGAACATCATGCTCCCCGTTGAACAGATAAAAGTCTTTATTTTTCTATATGTTTACATAAGAAATTTGTTTACAGACTGTTTTTTTTATACAATACTTGCGTAGCAATGTTCAAATTTCACATTTTTTACTGTATAAGATAGCTTCATGTACCTCTGTTTGCTTTGTCTTCTTGGGGAGGACAGGAAAAAGGTCTATGGTAAATACACCTATACTTAACGAGGTGGGTGTGCAACAGGGCAGAGGAGACTCCCAGGGAAGGAGTGAACTGAGGCCACTACATCAGAGTGGGAACCAAGGAGACACCTTCCATTCTAGCAACACCACCACTTTGTAATTCTGCATAGATCAGCTCTGACCCAGAACCTCTCTCCCTGATCATCATGAAAGGAAACCCAAGAGAAACAAAATAGTATCATGTTACAGTTCCTTGAAATGGAGGCCATCTGGGATTCATTCTGACTCAAGAAATCCAAGCACATCCAGCTCCAGGAGCATTACTAGTGGGGAAAAGGAAAAGGCTAACTTTGTGTTGGTAAAACTACAGTCTCTTGAGAGGAGTAAAAGATAGCTTTGTAATATCTGGAGTGTTTCAGTAAAGGTACCATGTTAAATATCCATCTAACAATTTCTTTATCTGGCAGCCTCTGATTAGCTGAATTCAATACTTTGGGGGCAATCCTGTCATTTTATCTCCAAACTTTAAGTGCATGGCTACAGAATTCTGAATCTTATAGACTGAGAAAGTTAGACTCCTGGAACTACAGCTAAACATCAGCATGGGAGACTTTGTTTTGGCCCAAGGTATCTACAGGGTGTATCTTGTCAGCTGACTTCATAGGCTTCCATACCGCTGGGCTGAGGTCAACCCCACAAGTCCCTTCCTTCCCCCAGCACTGCTGAAGGCAGAACTGTTCCAGACCTGGGGGGAAAGCTGTGTTGGTTTGAATCATTTGTCAGGGGAGCTCCCCAAAAAGATTAGAAACAACACTCATAGTTCATCTTGAGAAAAACAAGTTCTTTTCTGGGTTTGTTCCCCTATAATTATTAGCAATCCAAGTTCCATAATTCTCACTTGGGAAGAGGCAAGTCCAGTATCCAATGACATTAAACAAACTGACAATCTCTTTCAGAGGTATTATAAAACCCATATTTTTCAATTTTCTAAGCCATACTAAAGACAGGCAAAATCACACAAGTTCCTTTATTCAGAATATTAAAGAAATTAAGACTGATTGTTGTCACAGTCCATTATAAGGTCTTCTCTGGGAATTTTCAGTGGATTATTCTTCTGACTATCTTCCATTGTAACTACTCTTCAGTGTAGGGGAGTGGTTTGCTTTTTTGGAAACATCAAATGTTACTTAGAACCAAGAGTGGTGAAAAAAGGGTAAGAGCATAGGTTCAGATGCTGAAAGAGATACTAATTAGATAATAATACAACTGATTTTCTTATACTTTTAACATAAATGGTGGCAGCATCATTAAAATAAGTATTATTTTCCCAAGTAAAACTAGATGCCTTTGAAGGGAACACTCAATTAGATGTCACAATTTTGATATGTCTGCTAAAGAAATCACTAACTATAATCATATTCACAAGTGTCCATTTAAACCTTATCTCCTCTGAGGCCTCTGTTTTCACTGGGACTTGAATTTGGTGATCTAGTTATCTGAATGCTGTAAAGGGGAAAAGAAAAATCCAATTTGTGATGTTTTCTGGTTTAGTTACTATTTTGCACAGTTGGAATATATGCTTACAGTATTTGCCCATTTTAAAGTAGCAGATCCTTGATGACACAGTTTACAATAATTGAAATCTGATGCTGTTGGAATAGGTAGATGCATGTGTGTAATATTAAAAAAAGGAAAATCTATGTCCAACATTCTGTGATGACTTAGGCGTCTCTTCAGGTAACCAAGAAGCAACCCAGGTTAGCGAAAGCCTATTGTAATTCTCTAAAATATAAATACTACTATAGTAATAGTAAGAGCTACGGAAGATAACTGAAGGACATCGGGATTATCTAAATCCTTCATAGTCCTCCTAAAGCATCATAATAAACACTGAGAACCCTGGAATTCTATCATCTTAAAAACCATCTGGTTCAAAGTCATCACTGTAGTAAGGAGCAGTTCTAAGAAGTGAAGCTCCTGCTGAAGGCCACTTGGCCAGGGACTGGCAAAGGTCAGGAGGAGCTCCCAGGGGGCCTCTCCTGCCCGGATCTCTTCTCCCACCACCCACATCTATGAAATGAAGTGGATGAACTAGAATAATCTCTAAGGTCCCTCTTATAGCTCAGTCTACAGTTTCAAAATTCTATCAAATATTAGCATACTATGCTCATCTCAAATAAACCCTTTTAGCTCAGGAATGGTGCTATAAACGAAAGGAGGCTCCATTTATTGAGTCACTCACATGTTTTCTTTAACAGAAAATAGTCCTATCCTTTGAAGACTTACTCCTAAAGAACAAACTCAAGATAATTTCATGTCATTATCCCCCTCAGGCTTCCTTCCTCCACCCAGTCTCTCTGGTTTCTAGTCTGTTCATTTTTATTAACATTCTCTATTAAGCTTTACTGAGCCAGATGACTAGATAATATATCTCAATGTAATTATGGGTAATACATGAAAAGGACAATTGAGAGACAGCTAATTTCTAAACTGTACTCTTCGTGGCTTCAATTACATTAGGAAGGTAGATATTTCACTGTATTTCTAACATGTATGTATGGAAAAAAATCAGATTGGAAAACACAGGCATAAAACATTATTCTTATTTAAAAATAAACCATCTCCTTCATTAGTTTACATATTCTTTCTATGTCTGGGAAAAAGAACGCCATTTTGATCTTCAGTAATAATCCTGTCCATAAAAGGGCAAACCAAGTCCCATTTTCACTGTCCAATCAAGGAGAGCTTTTCAAGCATATCTTTTTTAACTCTCAGTAGGAAGGTTGTACCTCCCTCAATTCTGGGAATGATTCATTATCCTAACAGAGGCCTGTACGTCATGCATCTAGTTTCAGCTGGCACGGAAATACTTAAAAGTCAGAAGGAAAACTGAAAAGTTCTGACTTTTCCTCTGCTGCCTTTCAAAGGCTTTTGAAGCTTGACCTCTGGGGTCAAAGCTTGACCTCTAAAGTACAGTGTGTTGCGGGCTGTTGTTGCTGTTCAGCTTTCTTTTTTCCCCTTAAAGTGCAAACATGAGGAAGCAGAAACAAGAGTACTAGACAGGGAAACAAGCAAATGGACCTGGAATTTTATTGGTACAATCTGATCAGCTAAGAGGTTCCCTTTTGACCGTGGAAATGGCACTCTAGGAAGAGAACCAAATGGGGCTCTCTGTGCCCACCTCTTATCAAAGGGTGATTTGATACAACTGCTTTGCATGTAAGGAAAAAAATATACTTTAGTGAGGAAGGACATGTACAGAGGGTGACCATGAGGCATGTTGTCGCATCAGTGCAGGGGCCTTTATTTATTTTATGAACAATATTCTAAGGTTAGTGAGAAACTGCTTTGTTTTTTAATCTAAGAAGCCAAGGAAAACCAACTGAACATATTTCACTGGCTGTAGCCTTCAGTTCAAACATCAGAGAAAGAAAGGTAAGTAGCCAGAGTCAAATTGTGCCTGGTGTGTCTGCATACTTATTTCTGATTATCTGAAAATAAACAACATGCTTATTCTACAAAGACAGAGGACCTGCTGAAAGCTTAGAGCAACACACAAGTCTATTCAAAATGATTCCATATGTTACACTGTAGGGCTGCCGTGTAGTTAGTTATACAAGGGAAAGAGATCAAAACCCTGTACAGACACCTGATATCGGACTTGAAACGCCAAGTGGAAACAGAACTATTCAGTGTCTTCATTTATACACAATTTACAATATTTGATTCAAAATAAAAATCACAAGAAAAATACATCTGTTTCTGCTACAATTCCTTCCCTTCCCTCATCCACCCCCCAGTGAAAAGTCTTCTAATAAAAGGTATCATATTACCATATTGTCTTGTTTTGGTCTAATTCTGAGATCCCGGCTTGGGATAGTTAAACACTAAAAGGAATGGCAATACTTGGAATTTATATAATGTACACATTTTATCCAAGGATCTCAAGTACTTGCGGTCACGTCTCCAGATCTGAGAAATCACGGTTCAATGGAAGCCAGAATGCTGGAAGGATGCTGGGCAGGTTGCATGGGGTGTAAAATCTCTTGGCTAAGTCTATGATCAAACAAGGTCAGAGTTGGTTGGCTAGAGCTCGGCTCAATTTCTCTTTCCGGACATAAACCATCAGTCAGTTTTACCCTCTCTTAAACCACACACCCATCTCTAGGTTACTGCCTAGAGTCAAGACCAACTGAAGAAGCCATGTCCTCAGGATAATGCAGCAGGATAGAAAAGCAAAAACAGAGAAACACATTCATCAGCATCTGGCCAGAGGAGATGGGGTTGGGAGGATCGATTTGGGAGGCCATTCCTAGCAAGAATGAGACAAAGGTGTCAATTCACTAGTTTCAGTTACAGTTAAGCTTGTGGTGGAGTCGACTCCAGCGGAGGTGAAGCTCATGGCATCTAGCGCTTGATGTAAGATAATGCTATTGAAGACGGGTAATGAGAAAACACAGCAAACTAACAGGGAGGAACTGGCCAACGAGTATCTGGAGGGCCAAAGTGATTTTCTTTCCTTATCATTTCTATGGGAGAAGGCAAGGGATAGAAGATCAGGGCTAGAGGGCCCCTTATTTGCAGATTAAAAAAAAAAATCATTTTCTTATAACTCCATAATGAAAATGTATATTACG
The DNA here is from genome assembly GCF_029407905.1 of Bubalus kerabau. Taxonomy (NCBI): domain Eukaryota; kingdom Metazoa; phylum Chordata; class Mammalia; order Artiodactyla; family Bovidae; genus Bubalus; species Bubalus kerabau. The sequence continues at coordinate 70,651,221 of NC_073634.1, forward strand.
GTATGAAGGTTACAGAACTGCATCTGCTACTGGGTCACGGCTACAGGTCTATGAGCTGATCCACCAGCAGCAAAGACCTGGCTAGGTTGGGAAGACTGGACTCAGAGCTCCCACTGCTGTTTCTAGAGTGCCCACCTGGAAGTGGAGAGATAGGAATTCAGTACAAAACACAGAGGGTTAAGGTTTAGATGTGCAGAATAAGCAAAGGAAAAAAAAAAAAAAATCAAAACAAAAAAATCCTGGAGAAGCAACAATTTACATTTTGAAAACTCTTACATGTTAATTTTTAAACATATAAATTAGTTATCCACCACCTCCCACCAAAAGTTCGGGCACTGTGTGCACACCACACTGTAGGCAGGAGATCTTGCAAAAAGCATGCTATTTTCAAATGAGTATCTATTTTGCCTGAGAACTGCTGGCTGTACATAATTTCCAGATAATATCAACTCACTTCCCTGACAAAGTAAAAATCAGTAATTTTTGATTTGGGGAGGAAGTAGTTATTAAGACTACTGCAATAAAAACATGCTTTAAGAATACATAGATGGTCTTATGGCAATTCAGTGCTTTATGGCATGTTCAAATAACAAAGAGGAAAAAAAGGATACTCCATAAATGTCTAAAAGATGCAAAATGGTGTCAAAGCACCATTATTAATCTCTTTGGAAAGAGTATTTATCACAGATTGTTTTAATTATGATAAAAAATGTTCAGTTCATTTTTTGATATAGATCTTCAGGTTTCCATTTACTGAAGATCACTATTTTTAGCTTGATACTTTGTAAAAACCAGCTTTTAGTCAAACTATTAAATACTTTCCTTCTCTCTAAATAAATACCACAGTCATGCTTTAAGATACCTATACTAGTATCTTTATGTGTACTTCCATCTATCTATACTGGTCCAGCCCACAATGATTGTTATTACCCCCAATTTCTTTCATTAAATGTTAATGCTTCCCCCCCTTTCTACATTAGGTACATTACTATTTTGAAGAGAGCTGATATCAAGCTCTTTTCTTTTCCCCAGCCTCTCTTTCTTACCTTGTGGGTTTTTGGTTATCAATACAGGAATAGGGTCAAACTCATCTTCTGCCACCTTGTCCGAGCCCTCAGGGACATCAAAACCTGAGATGAGATTACTATCTTCCGCAGCTTAATACAGAACGCAAGTACACAAGCAGAAACAACAGAGGCAGAGATCAGCAAATGAGAGAACACATCAGAGCAACTGCATAGTCACTGTTGCTTTTAAAGATGAAAATGCTTATTCTCCTGAGTTGAAATAAAAGTAGTAAAGCTGGAAAACTTGAGGAAATAGAAAAAAAATGCTTTAGAGCTAGCCATGTTAAGACTTTTATAAACGAGAAGGGAGAAGGGTTACAGGAAGAGTTCTCCCTACCTTTATATGGTCATTAAATATAGTTATTGTGAGAGATCTCTTCAACATCAGTAATTCATAAAGGCACGGGAGTTAGTCATTTACCTTCTTCATTGAGCTAACAGAGGCTGGACTAACAATGTTAGAAAAACTCAAAACCAGAGGTAGTCGGGAGATAATTAGTTGCCCTTTAAGAAGTAACCACTGTACGTGCTAGTGCTAAGTCACTTCAGTTGTGTCCGACTCTTTGCGATCCTATGGACCATAGCCTGCCATACACAGACAAAACAAAACAACATACTTCTGAAAGGCCACACTGCCCTGTGATTGGGAAAACAGACTTTCAAACTCTGATGTCCCAGGAATACTGGGCCACAAGATCACATGCACCGAGATTTAAGGCAGAAGTTTGCTAGAAATTCTTCTCCATTCTACAAGCAAGTGCTAGCTGAGCACCAGTTTTGCAAGTGATGCTTCTCTGTAATTATGCATCACAGCTGACACACTCCTGTCAGACATAATTGGCTAAATAGGAAACTTGTCACTACACGTTCTATAAAAACACAGTCATTTTAATGCTATCAAGGATAAAAACAAAAACTCAGCTATTACCATTGCAAACTAAAGGCTAACTATTTTTCAGTCATATCAGGGAGGCTTCCTTCCTACATTTCCCTCAGAAAGGACTTAACAGCTGTTCCTTTTATATGTATTTGCTCCTTCTAGAAAACCACTTTCACTGTCTGAGCCCAGAAAGTTTACTGGATGCCCATGTTCTGTGTCTGCCACTCTCACAAACCACTCAATGAACAGAACTCAACTCAAGCTATTTTTCTGTCCAGCAGAAGTTCAAACCAGTATTAACTCAAGACAAAGAAATAAAAATAGTAGACTAGAAAGAGAAATATAGTAATTAATCATGACTCCAAGGTTAACTAAAATTCAAACCTTTTCTGAGTTCAATCTTTGAGGATTGACTTTTGAGCAACAGTGCTTTTTTATTATAGTAATCACTACCAAAAAACTTAAAATCTGACTAATGAAACAGTTTTAAGTTCTAAGGCCACCCAGTATCTAATCAGAGCCAGTTCGTGGACAGCCAGTCATCTCCCTGAGCTGACTACAAAGGCATGTAGCTGTGTCTTTACGAGAAACCATGGGATATCTGCATTAGAGGTGACTGTGAGAAAGCCACACCTCCACAATCTGCCATCCCAGCCTGATTAAATATTCTTAGTGAAAGGAACTTTAACACAGGGGCTAAGAGTACAAACTCGAGTTTTCCACTCAAGAAGGTGGTTAGAAAACTTCACTAGCAAAGACTTTCGTTAAGGGAAATTCTCTTCTCCTCTAAGGATACATGTGGGCTCAAGAAGAGGAAGTGTTTACCTTTATGGGCCGGAGCAGAGATGGCTATGGGGGCAAACTCTTCCAGAAGGTCAGTAGTGGGGTTAGAAAGCAGAGAGCAATCAATCAGGGAATCTTCCCCGGTGAGAGAATCTGAGTCCAGATTAACAGCATCCCAGGTCAGTGACGGCATTAAATGGCACACACAACAATATCACAGGTTAGGTCTTAGCTTTTGAGTTATTGCATTTATATTATACATATGAGCCAAGGTGGAAGGAAGAAAACTAAAAGAAACACATTAAGCACTCTGGATTTTCATCTATAGAAACATGTATTTCTAAACTTCTCTTAACAGTAATATGTAACTATGGAAGAATTTTTTGCTTGGAGGTTACTGGTTAAGCAAGTAAATGGTTTGGATGCCAATAAAACTTTGGCAACTCAGTTCTCAGCAAATGCTGTTTGGGAAAAAGGACTCTGTAGCTAAAGAGTTTCACTTAAATCTTCCTTAAAAGCTCATTGAAAACATTTATTATAGGATGAGGTATCCATGCTGACAAAAAGTGGGTTATCCCTGGCTTATTATTAGCAGAATATGACATGATTAGACAGCACCTTCTAGAACTCAACCCGATGCCCATTCAAAACAGAATTATCTTGTCTCTTATTAGTACTTTTTAAATTTGAATTGCTCCTCTGAGCACATGACTTTGCTTTTAGTTAAGGAACAGAGGAAAGATAAAATTCAGAGTTCCAAGTATTTCAACATATGAATTGTTCTCTGCAAAAGTTTTCTAGAAAAAAACAGCCAAGTAAGCACAAGAAAAAGAACTATATTGTCTCCTATCTTAATTCTTTTTTAACCTGGTTGGGTTTATTCTCATATTTCCCAGACTTCTAATTGTTTCTATTCCAAGTTGGCAAAGTGGACACTTTTATCAAGGTAATTATGGACTCGACAAAATGAAGGTTATCAAATCTCTATTTAAGGAACTGTAGTTAAGGAATTAGTACTACTAAGAGTGAACTTTGAAACTGGGTTAAAAGCAATGACAAAACTAGGGAAGATTTCAATTTTGCCTAAAATTTAATAACAAATCATCTAGATATGATCAAAGCTCTGGGCTGGGAACAGAATGTTAACATACATAGCATGAGTTCCCATGGACATGACAGATACTGTTGAGAGAAAGACTGCTCAGTACCCTGGAGGAGTTAAGGGTATCCTTACAGCACAGTTCTTTCATTAAGAAAGTAGACGGAACCTGAATCAGTGAAAAAATTCTTAAGACTGAAACCAAAGAAAGCTCAGGAATCACTCTATAGAGAACACGGCCTCAAAAAGTGCTCCACTCTTTACCGAGGAAACACATCCTTCAACATCTAGAAGCTGGAGCTATAATGATGCAGAGCATCATTGTGGGAGGAACTAACCAGGCTGAGAAACAAATACGCCCAGGACCACTGGCTGCAGGTGGAATGTCTGACTCAGCGCTGCTGGCACTGACCAGTCCCTGCAGCTGTAGAGACTCCTGACTGACCTGTGCGGTTCGAAGTCACAGATTCCGTCTGAGATGGGAGGCGCTGAGGCACCGGGGGCTCCAGTCCTGGTATCAGACTCTCAACAGCAACGTCAGCTTTTTCTTTTGTGACAGAGCATTAAGAGAGGAGAGGAAAGGGTGAGGAAAAGGAATCAGAAGGTTCTTGGGATGATTCTGCAAAGGCTTTCTTCTGCACTTCTCTAAAATGCCCATCTCAGGCAAGATGGAAAGCACGTTAGGATGCTTTCTTTTTCTTGATTTGAGTGTCTGGGCTTCCCTGACCAAGCAGGCACTACTGTGGTTAACCATTGTGGCTAATTTTGGTGATTCTCAGTTTTCATAAATAAATGCAGAACGGGAGCCACCCCAGCAGACCTCTTACATGTCAGAAGACACAGGCTGAAGGCACGTTAATGTCTTCTGGGAACTGTGCTTTTCTTAAGGGATAAACTTAGGGGCAAACATATTCTGTGTCTTGCAAAGGCAACTGGTCCATCCTGAGTCCCGTGCCATGATGTAGCCGGAGGTACTCTTTACCATGCGACATCCCCCAGGTGGAGGCGCGACTCTCTGAAGGGTCATGGCATTTCTGAGTTCTGGGACTTCATGCCCCCAGAGTACAGGGACTCCAGATATTTTATGGGTTTTGCCTGCCTTGTGGTTGCAGCACAAGAAAATGTAAAAGCAAGCAGATCAAGCCACCAGATCAAGATTCTACTCCTGGTGCTTCACCATGGGGCAAATGTTTTCTCAGTTATTGACACTTGGCACATATGGAGGCCTTCTAAAGAAGAATCTGCTACGAGCAAAGACCACCTCAAAACCAACTTCTTTCACAAAGCTTTTGCAATGAAATGTCAATTTTCCCACATTCCCCTTCATTCATAAGAAATTCACTCTAGAAATCTCAGTGTTTCAAGAAAGGCATAAATAATAGCACTGCCTTCTGCCGCGGGGAGGCAGAGAAAACACTCCTTTGGAGTGATAACAAGGGAAATCAACTAACCCTGGCTTCTGGGTCAGCACAAGGCAATGCTTCAACACCAGGAGGCTTTTTAGCATTTCTACTCCTCTGCAGGGTTATTCAGTAGGGAACTGTTAACCAGTGGGTTGCCATTCTTGAAACAGACACACATCTTATGCACAACAGAAGACACAAAGAGAATGACTTTACCAATTACAGCATCAGAAGTGCTACCAAAAGGATCTGTCATAGGCAAGAGGTCAGGGAGCAGAAGAGAAGTGTCAGGAGATTTGAGTCCCTCAATTAGTTTTTCTAGGTTGGGCAGAGAAGTAAAGAGAAAGCAAAAATGCAATGAGATATTCAAGTAAGCCAATCATTTACCATATCCTTTGCAAACATTTGAGGGATCAAAATTATATACAGGTTCAGCATAAAAACAAATAACTGCTAGTATCTTGTTAAAACCATGCTCTCAAAGTTTAAAAATGATTATTTCCCCAAATGAACTAGTCACTTTGTAAGGCATTCAAGATGCTGCCTTAAATGTGTTTGTTTTTAAATTTGCAGTATAATTTACACTGAATAAGAATACAAGTTACCAATTTTAAGAGTACAATTTGATGAATTTTGACAAATGTACACACAAGCACCACTGAAATAATGAAGCAGAAGGTTTCCATCACCCCAAAAAGGACCTGTGTGCCCCTCTCTGGTCAATGCCTTCCTCTGAGCCCCAGGCCCTGGCAACAACTGATCTGCATTCCGTCCTTGTAGCTTTGCTTTTTCTACCATCACCTACATAATGTGTGGTCTTTTCTGATGTCCTTCATTTAGCATGATGCACTTGAGATTCCTCCATGTTGTGGTACATATCAGCAGTTTGTTTTACTGCTGAGTGTCACTGTATGAATGCACTTCATTTTGTTGATTCATTCATCAGCTGATGGACTTTTGGTTATTTCCAGCTTTTAGTTATTAAAAATAAAGCTGCCATAGGGATCCCTATAGCTCAGACAGAAAAGAATCTGCCTTCAGGGCAGGAGACTCGGATTTGATCCCTGGGTCAGGAAGATCCCCTGGAGAAGGGAATGGCAATCCACTCCAGTATTCTTGCCTGGAGAATCCCACGGACAGAGGAGCCTGGCGGGCTACAGTCTGTGGGGTCGTAAAGGGTCGGACACAACTGAGCGACTAACAACTATTACTACTAAAGCTGCCATAAACATACACATATGAGTTTTTGTGTGTTTGTATCTCTTTCTGAGCTTAGTTTTGAATCTCTCCCCTTTTTTTTGAACTTGCACTTAGAAATGGTTTATAGCTCACCAAGAGAAGCAATGAAACCACACCTAGGTTTAACTTCAACAATCATTTACTGTCCGCCAACTTACAGCGTGTGACACTCCCAGTACTCATTATTAAACTGTCAAATCTTATAAAATTCACTTAAGCCTGCAGGTGGATTACTTCTGATGTCTTTTGGCTAAAGAACAAAAGGACATTAGAAGCCACCGGATTTGTCACACCTGATAACTTCATGTGTGATAACATGCACACTGTTTCCTTCCAAGACAAGTCTTTATAGACAACTCTTTCAACAACTCTCTACCTTTTAAAAGTAGAGCATTAACTTGACACAAAATAATGAATCACAGACTCTTATAGAAAGAAAGGAATTAAGAGCTCATACTTCCTTTAACTTACAGAGACTGAGTGAGACCACACAAATTCTATTACTTGCCTAAGTACAGGCCTGTCAACAATGTCTTTTCTACCTCAGAAATAAAGTGCCATTAAAATAAAACTAAGACATCTAAGAAAAAGCAGTGACAATTGTGTGTATATAATATCTTAATCTGTATTCTTCTAGGCTATTAGGAATAGAGATAAGCAAAGATGAAACAGATATTCACTGAGGGACAGAAGCCAGATTTTAGGTGACCTGTAATTGAGATGATCTATAACTGCACAGATGAAACAAAATAATGGATTTTAGTGTCTTGGCAAGATAACTTGCTTTGGTACAATTAACACTGCAGAAAAAGCCATTTTTATAGGTGAAACCAACTTACCATTTTTGGAAACTATAATATGCGGATATATTGGAATTAAATACCAGTAAGTGACATTTCTCACTGATACCTAATTTATACTGAGGAAGGAAGGAAAGAAGAAAGAAAGCAGCCTCTGAGCAGCAGAGGACAAAACTCAGGGTTCTAACCAAGTACACGAACATACTAACATCAGCATTACTCTTGAACTATAGATGACATGGTGAGAAAAGATGTTTAAAGTTTCTTGGGCAATTTTCTGCATACTGGCAAAAGTAAGATGGTTTTCCCCCCAAATCTAATTTTTCATTATTCTGAGCACTGGCTTTGGTTTTATTCCCCCCTAATAAGGACCTTTCAAGTTAAAAAAAAAAAAAAAAGGCGATGATCTGCTTTTTTCACTTCTAGCACTCAGACATTTGCAATCTTATGAAGTCCTGGACAAAAGGTAAAAAGCCCACATGTCTTGTTTGTCTTTCACCGGAGGCCTATTTGTCTTGGCCTGTCCAGTGAGTGGGTGTGACTCTGGGGCTGTTCCTGAAACGGATCTCCTTACCTGTAAAATGCAGACACCTACCCCCCCAACCTTTTTGTATTAGTCACTCAGACATCATCTCTAAGCCTTTCCCCACACTCTCTGTCACAGTAGGAACTTTCTAGAATACTCTGCTTTCACTTCTCTTACAGCCCTTGAAGGCAGGGAATGTAGATTCTTAATTTCTGATCCCCAGTTCTGGTTCCCTCTCGTCCTCTGTCACATCTCTGCCTTTGGCTTCATTGGAGAGGTGGGGAGAACAGAGGATTGATGGCAGAAAGGCAGGTCCTTCAACAAGAATCTAATTTTTTATTAGCCATTAGCAAAAAACATGAGAGGGTAAAAGAATACGTGTGTGCATACATGCATATGTATTTATGGTGAGATAGAATGGGGTGGGGGTGGGTTAAAGGGCCATGTTTAAGGAGGCTTCTTTATTGACCAAACCTCAAAGTAACAGGCTGCTCACACAGATAATCTGTATGGTCACTGCTACTTAAGAATATTCAAATATGGAACTAGGGAGGGAGAAGCGGGGATCAGAGTTAAAATAGGCACAAAACACAGAGTGACAGTCCAGGCCACAGCCTGTGCAGAAACAGCTTCTTTCACTACCAGCAATCTTGCAGAGAGAGTGGGCAGTCCATTACTCAGTGCTATTATAACAAAGGTTGTCACCTGCATTTGCAGAGTTCAATGCCAAACATTCTCATTCATTATTCACAAAACCCCCTGGAGTTCGGGAATATCCATGCAGTTGAGAATGGACATCAGAGACCTTGAGAATGTGTGACCTGTCCAAAGTCACACATGGGACATGGCAGAGCCTGGACTTGACTTCAAACTTTCCTCCCCATGCCGCACAAAGGGTCTGCCTAGCTTCATAACCAGAGGAGAAGGGGTTTTCACAGACATGGTCTCATGCACAATGGTCAAGTTATAAAAGATATGGTGACACTGGAAGGAACTTCAGATCTTATCCAATTAGCCTTCTCGTTTGCACATGAGGAAACAGCTTCAGAAACGTGAAGCCACTTGCCTAAGATCTTCTAGCAAGTAAGTCACAGAATTATCTAGGACTAGGACCCAGATCTTCACATACAGAGATTCATCCTTCTGGTTTAACTAAGGCTTCAACTGCTTTAAAGTGCACAGACTCAGGATTTGCCTGGTGGTCCAATGGTTAAGAATCTGCCCACTAATGTGGGGGACATGGTTCAATCCCTACCAGGGAACTAAGATCTCACATGCTTCAGGGCAACTAAGCCTGTGTTCTGCAACTACTGAGCCCTCGTGCTGCAATTATTGAAGCCTACACGCCTACAGCCCGTGCTCTGCAACAAGAGAAGCCACTGCCACGAGAAGCCCACGCACTTCAACTAGAGAGCAGGCCCCACTCGCCACAACTAGAGAAAAAGCCTGCACAAAGCTGTGAAGATGCAGCACAGCCACAAATAAAAGTGTACAGACTCCTAGAAGATAAATTTTAAGCTGTTACCGGTCATTTCTGGTCACTGTAAATGGAGAAATTGATGAGAAATTATAAGAGAAATTAAAAGAAAGGCTACAGGAGGCTGACAACCTCTAAACCACAGCCTAGACGCCTCCCAAGTGTATCAAGGTCTGGTTTTGATATCCCTCATTTTACAAATTATCGCCTCTCTCACATTTTTATAAAAACACTCTGAGGCTGTGTATTATGACAGAGGAAAAGAGTAGAGAGGGTGGTGAATCTAGGAAACTGTTCGGGAAGTATTCTTTAGGATTCAAAACCTTATGACCAAGCCCCACACCACCGTATGACTTGTTGCCATCTAACAAAGACTTCTATAGTTTTACTTGAATAATGGGAAGTGGCTTCCTTGGGGAGCAAAAACAAAACCCAAATTCTGGGACAGCTCATATTTGAAATGCATAGAGGCTCACACTCTATTTCCCAATTACACAAAGTGACAGACCAGTGAAACCAAGAAATAATTCATAAATTGCATTTTGCAATGATCAAATCATCCTAAGAAACATTTTACAAGAGTTTTCAATATCTTCTGTGTTAGAATCAAAAGTCCATGACTCCATCTTATTGCAGTATATGTGAAAAGCAGTGGACAATTATGGATAGAAGAAAATGATCCAGTTTTATATCAGTTCCTAGGTTGACTCTGATATTTTCAGATCCGGCTTCAGATTCTACATGTGTGTTGGAGGGAAAGGGGAGAAAATTCCTGGATTTGAGGAGGTTATTATTTATCTAATCTCTGATTGCAATACTGTACATTTTCAGCTGGAGTCTGCAAAATCCTCTCAAATAAATAAGCAACATGAAAGAGCCAAAGGGCCTGAGTTTACATTAGTTACCTAATTTTTCCAAGCATCAGTTTTCTCACCTGTAAATACAGGTTAAGGACTACTTTAAAAGGTTGTCAGGATTAAATGGGCATATTTATTAGAAATTAATGTGTGTGTGTGTTTATAAATTGAAATACTTAGCACATAAAAGAGGTGTGAGATTACAGTAGCAAAAATAGGTGAAATTCTAGAATTTTCTCAAATGCCTTGGTATGAGAATAGAATGAGCAGAATTCCTTGAATAATGTGAAGTGGGAGGTGGAGGCAGCATGTAGAGGAAAAACAGGTGAGGGAGGTGGGAGGGGGGCTCAGGTGGAGAGGACACACATATGCCTGCTGCCAATTCATGTCAATGTGGCAAAAACCATCACAATAAAGTAATTATCCTCTAATTAAAACAAATAAATTGATTTTTTATAAAGAATAACATTAAAGGTTAAAAAAAAAAAGAACCAGGGGACCTGGGTTCTGCACAAAGTTTGTGTGGCACTTTGGGCAAATCACTGTCTCTCTGGATCTAAGTCTTCCCACTGATAAAATGAAGATAAAGATGCTATCAACCTCTAAAAGTTCAATCATACAATGTGAGCGGAAAATCAAGAAGTAGGAACTGGTTGCTTAGAACACAGACAGCTGAATGATGACACTGGAGCTCTGAACTGGTACTGACGGCAGAGAAGGACACCTGGAGGGCTCCTCAGTAACATGGGCAGGAGCTAAAACGAGTGGCCCCAAGGTGGCAGGTTTTGGGCAATGCAGACAGCTGTTCATCCTGCAAACTCAGCTCAGACATGCCCAGCCAGGTGAACAGGGAATGAGGCTGGGGGGAATATCTAAGCTTGCTTCTCATTTGAAAAAAGAACAAACTGCAATTTTTTTTTTTACCTTAGTGTAAAAATAATATCTGTTTACTGTATAAAATTTGGGAAATATAGATAAGCTCCAGGATAAAAGTAAAACTACCCCAAATTTCCCTTGTAGAGATAGCCACTGTTAAGTGTTTTTTGGGAAGATATATTTATTTTTGGCTGCCCAGGGTCTTCGTTGCTGCACAGGCTTTTTTTCTAGTTGCGGCAAGCCGGGGCTACTCGAGTTGCAGTGTGCAGGCTTCTCATTGCAGCAGTTTCTCTTGTTGCGGAGCACAGGCTCTGGGACACGTGGGCTCAGCAGTCGTGGCTCCCGGGCTCTAGAGCACAGGCTCTGTAGTTGGGGCTCACAAGTTTTGTTGCTCTCCCTGACCAGGGATCAAACCAGTGTCTCTTGCATTGCAAGGCAGTCTTAACCACTGGATCACCAGGGAAGCTCCACTGTTGAGTTTTAAACAAATATTCTTTCATTCTTTTCCTATATAAACTGATTGTTCAATGAATATTTAAGCATACTCAGGTCTTCATGGAGATAATGTATTAGAAAGGAACTGCTGTCAATAAGGAAGTAAAATCTCAAAGACCACATTATCCACCCCGAGAGCTGTACTAATGATGTTCCCACAAGCAGGATCAGAGTGTGTCCATTTTCTGATCCCTTCACTAAGCCTGAGGCACTGGGTTATTTCCATCTTTACCAAGCTGACAGCAGAAGCTGAGCACCTCACTGCTTTATAATTGGTATATTATATATACCAATTAAATGATAGTGAACTTTAAAAAAATATTACTTACTGATAATTCATACTTTATTTTATGAATTGTCTACTCATATTTTCCTGTTGGTGGTATTTTCCTATCACATTCTCAGTACTATAATCAGTTCTTTCCCAAGTCCCTGGGCTTCTCAAAAATGAGTCAGGTTAAGTGCTTGGAAAAGCACTGAAATCACAGTTAAAAGACTGAGAAGGTAGACTGCTAAAGAAAAATGGATGCACAATTAGTTAGCCTGGACAGTGGAGACCAAGACTGCTTTTGAAGGAGAGGACTGTTAGAACTTGGAAATGAAGGAGGGAGTGAAAGGGTCTTCTCTGAGCACCACCCCTCTCCTTCAAAGTAAGTCAAATGGCGTCAGGGACTAGGAGAAGAGAGGAGAAGGCAACTGCTGGAGCTGGGGGCAGGAAATCATCCATTTCAGATGTAGATCCCCCTCTCTCAAGGTTTAGTTACTGAAAACATATATCACAAAAAGGGTAATAAATTCTTCATAAACCAGTCTAAGGATAGATAATCAGAACCACTTCCTGGCATGAGACCAGGGAATACTGCAAGTTGTAAAATTTCTCTCTTAAAATCTCAAAAATGAGGATAGATATCTATTTATACAGACTAATAAGACTAAGGGCTTGCTCAGGGCCCATTCCAACCCTAATCAGAAATAGGCATGACGAATAAAGCAGAATGAACTTAAGACAGAGAAGAGCCAGAAGCAAGCCTCATCAAAAAACATGATATGGCTTCTCCAGCTTTGTGGCTTTGGAAATTGTATGTCTTGTTGACTTGGGGTGTGAGCCCTCAAGTCTTGTAACAGGAGATGCTGTTTTTAGAATTTAGCCACTCTAAACAGCTCCTATCACTGAGAAACCAGGCACTAAACTGTCTGTGACATCTACACGCTGGAATCAAAAGTCAATCTCCATGACCCATTCCAAGTCCATTTTAGAGAACTGAATCTGTGGGAAGAAAAACTTTCCAGAGTAAAGGCACGCACTTTGATCTACTTTGGACCTTTTAATATCACAAGATGGCTGTAGGAAGTGAGGAAGATGCCAAGCAAATAGCTCTGAGAAGAATGCCAATCTTAACAACAAACCACTAAGGAAATGCAGCTTCTCTTGCCTGCTTGTCGAAAGAAGACAGAGGGCTGTAAGCCAAGAAGTATTTTTTTTAAGTTATTAATTCTAGGAAGTAGCGCTCATGGGGCAACTAATGTGTTCCTGCTTAGTCTTGTGGAACACTGATGTCGAAAGCTCAGTATGAAGGGGTTGCTATAAAAATCCTTTCTTCAAACTCTGAGCACTGCTGGCAGAAATGTAAAGATGTATAGTCACTGTGGAAAACAGTATGGCAGTTCCTCAGAAAACTAAAAACTGATTTACCATACGTCCTAGAAATTCTATTTTCGGGTACATACCCCAAAGAATCTTGAGTTTTGAAGAGACATTTGCACAGTCATGTTCACCGAAGCATTATTCACAACAGCCCAAAGACAGAAGCAAACCATGTGTCAACTGATGGATGGATGAACAAAACACAATAGAATATTATTCAGCCTTAAGAAGAAAGGAATTTCTGACATATGCTACAATATGGATGAACCATGAGGCATTATGTCATGTGAAATGTTAGTCGCTCAGTCATGTCTAACTCTCTGCAACCCCATGGACAGTAGCCTGCCAGGCTCCTCTGTCCATGGAATTTTTCAGGCAAGAACAGGGTTGGAGTGATTTGACTAAAACCACCTAGCTACTAAGTGGCTAGAACCAAGCTCTTACATGTTCAAATCCATTCCTGTATTTCCCTAAACCTTAAGGTGAGCTCTCTAGTCAAAGGCCTGATTGATCTGGGATGGATGCAAAGGAGACCACTAGCTGCCTTGGGCTGTGGGCCAACAAAGAGCAAGGAGCTCAGTCACACAGAATTAGGGCCTCCCTTCCTCACTCACAAGGCAAGAGACTGCGTGACACACCCACCCGTTTGTATTATCTGTAGGCTCAAAGGATATTATATGTGTAAACATTTAAAGAGCATAAAATAAATGTCAAGTCATAAAAGACACAGTTGTCAGGAGACTGAGGTTCCATGACTCTCACCAACCCGGAAGGATGAATGTTGGAGGGGAAAGTACGTATGTAAAACAAACCAACCAATACACCTGACCAGTGTCCACCATGGGGTGGAGAGAGTGACCAACTGCTTGCTTTGAGGGGCAGGAGACAAACCCGCAGTCTGCCACGGGACCAGAGACCCTGAATTCTCAGCCCTTTCCTCACTGGAGTATTTCGAGATGCTGCAGAAGGATATGGGGATAAAGAGCTATAACAGAATGCTGAATGTGCCACAGGCTGGGCATTGAAGTAAATGAAATATTCAGATACAATGGTCACTTGCCATCCTTAGCCCAAATTCCAGACAGCAGCATGAAAAGAGGGAACTGAGGATCTGCTGAGCTTAGCTACTACTTTCATCCAGGGGTTTGGCAGCTTCCTGACATGTGGGCTGTGGGCTGTTTATATCTCCTCAAACAGTGGGTAGCAGGCCTGGATCGGGGTTGGCAGAGTCACACATGGAAGGCTATGGAGCTAGGAGTCTGGGGTTTGGTGTTCAGGGACAGAAATGGAGAGTAATGGGACTGCCAAAAGCCTTTCAGCCTCAGGTTTTATTTAATTTATTCAACTGATCTGCAAATACTCAGTGAGTGCCAGCTATGCCCAGCAGTATTCCCGACACTGGCAGTACGCTGGCAAATAAGACAGACAAGGTCCCTTCCTCAGGACCTGACGTTCTGGTGGGGACTGAACAAGCAAACAAGAGACAATGAAGAAGTAAAAACAGACAATGTAATGATAGGTGCTGTGAAGAATAAAGCCAGGGAGCGTGACTGACAGTGCCCACAGGACCACATTGGGCCTCACTGAGAAGACAGCATTTAAGCTCAAGACCCAAATGTCGACTGACAAGAAGGAAAACCTTTCCAGGCAGAGTACCACAAAGTGCAAAGGCCCTGGGGTGGGAATCAGGTCAGCTTACTGAAGGAAGAAGTGAGGGGATGAATGCTCTGAGCTCAGGGCAGAGGGGCAGCCAAGGGCCAGAATCATCAGGGCCTTGTGGGTGTGGTAAGAAGCCTGGATTTTTGCTCAGTGATTTGAGAATTCAAAGGAGTAACATGTATGATTTATGCTTTCATCTTCTGGCTTGTGCCAAGAGGCCACCCTTCCAGCTTCTGCAGTTCATGGCCTATCTGGGTAAGAACAAGGCATGAACCTGAAGGGGTATCTGCTTCAAACTGGCCTGTCTAGGCCCTGCCAGGCATACCTGAAAGATGCAACAGAGAAAAGGACCTCCATTTGACACCTTTCTTCTCATTTCTTTAACTACCCTACCTGAGTCATTCCTTAATGATTTTAAGTATTTTTGACCTACCCCAGGTCCAGCCAGTTATACACAATACTACCTGATTAAGGCAAATTTCTGCTTCTTCTTAGAAGGGTCAACAAACTATCTAAAGAAAGAGAAACTGTCTTGGTACCCTAGCTGTGGGTCTGTTTTGTAAGTAGAGGATTTCCACATCACAATCCCTTCCAATTATGAAGCAATCAATCAAATAAATCCCTCTGACATTTTGAGAGAGAAGAAAAAACCAAACAGATTCTTTTAGTTCAAGAAATCGACAAGAGTAAGAATGAGGAAAAAGAAAAACTATCAACAGCAAAATGACCTCCAGTTATTTCTAAGGGGCTGGATCTATTTGCTTTTTGAAAGGGACTGATCAAGAAGGAAAGGGCAACTTCTGTCCCTCATATCATGTGCCTCTTCCCCTAAGAGAATGAGGAGGGGAGCAAAGGGAAATCTTTGGCATCATGAACCCAAACTGGAAAGCATCCAAGCATTGTTTTGAAAGCTGTTTCAATCAGACCACGCTAACCGTTTCTTACTTTTTCAGACTGCTTACTTAAACATCAGTACACGGCAGATTGTATGGGAGATGAGAACTACTTATCTTGATGATGAAAAGTCAAGCTCCGACAGTGGAAAGTAGTGGAACCTAGGTCTCCTGACTCATTCCCTATCAAATTTCATTATGTATTTTTATCTTATAAAAATAAAAACACATTAGAACAAAACAGGAACAGGAAGTCACTCATAATCCAATCAGTATACTATACTATTACGATTTTATTCCTTCCATCATGTGCTTGTAGGTTCCCCCCCACAT
This sequence comes from Bubalus kerabau, assembly GCF_029407905.1. NCBI lineage: Eukaryota > Metazoa > Chordata > Mammalia > Artiodactyla > Bovidae > Bubalus > Bubalus kerabau. Next base: position 70,667,253 of record NC_073634.1, read on the forward strand.
ACACTGTTATCATCACACTGGACTAAAAGTTCTTTGCAATACACAGGCCCTTTATATTACCATTAACACAGTCAAGGATATGAAACTTAACACTGATAGGATGTGGAATACAATTTGGTATAATCTGAGCTGAATTTACTGTCTTTGATAAGGATAAGTGCCTTCCAAGTGAATTTTGTCCCTTTTATTGAGACACAGTAAAAATATACAACAGTACCTATTATTAGGTCTTGGACTGCAGGTTGTTCTCATTGTGTTTAAAACAGAACTCTCAAGAGGCCCTGCGATGTAACTTAACTTCAGTTTTATTTACCTACCTGGTGCATCAGGTACTTGAAGAGGAATGAAAGGATCAGATACACTTAGAAGAGGAAGGCTAGAATCCATAGTCTGCCCACCCTTCCTTTTTTCAGCTGGAGTTGGTTGGAGGGGAAAGAAGGGTCAAGGAGACAGGGAAAAAAGAGAAAAGCAGAAAACATCAAGTAAATCTAGATGTATTTACCATCTATTAACCCAACTCAAATTATAAAGTAAGTCTAAATTTAGAGACAGAATAAAGAGAAATGAGTGGATATAATTCAATGTAATAGCAAAATATGTATGAGATATACACTCTGGTCCTCGCAGCACAGTCTGAGATGCAGTTAATGATAAAACTAGGATAGCTGTACATCTGAAATTTCTCTTCTTCCTTAGATACTGCAGTCTAGAGAGATGCCTTTCAGAATTCCTACAGCAATACTAGCCTCATCACACATTTTGGTAGGTAAACAAACTCTATTGTGTAATCTAGAATATGTGTATAGGTACTTCTTTTGTACCCATTTCCCTCTTGAGGTCCTTTAGGGACTGAATTCTATTCTATCACCAAATGTCTAATGTAATGCTAGGCAAACAGAGACAGAAACAGATTTCTTGCCTATTGCAAGGTTAGACAAGCCCTAACCTCTGGACAACCTCTACCATACTATTGGCATTCACTTTGTATTTGGCAAACTTATAGATTTACAAAAAGTCTATACACCTTAAGGAATACCAGAGCTTGAAGGGATCTCAGGATTTTCTAGCACAATTTTCTTATTTTTCAGAAGAGAAAATGAAGCCCAGAAGTTAAGAGACTAACCAGAGGTCCACCAGCAGATCCATGATCAAAACACAGGTCTCCTAGTTCCTACTTTACCATGTTGTACCTTGCATTTTAATAATCAGTTTGTTTCTGAATTAAAATCTAATCTAGCCTTTTATAAAGTGGATGTACAAAAAAGTTTTAATTTTCAAATAATTATAGAATCATAGGAAGTTGCAGTACATAGAACCCTGTGAACCAGCTTCCCCCAGTGGCGAGTTCTTATAATTGTAGTTCATTATCATTGACGCTGGTGCAATTCTGTTGACTAACCTCTATCCCATTTATGTAAGTTTTCACATGTATTCATTTGTGTGTATGTGTGTGTATACACACAGTTCCTTGTAATTTGATTGTATGTATAAATTAGTCTAAGTACCACAACAATAATACACAACTGTTCTATCAGACAAAAATCTTCCCTGTACACCCACTCCTTACTCTTCTCCTAATCTAATTTTGTCATTTTGAGAATATCATTAAAGTGGGCTTCTAACTAAGCTTCGTTAAAGGCTGATGGAGAAAGAGAAGGGTAAAAATCACAGCTTTTAAGTCTTTGAAATATATTAAAATGAGATACAATGAAATATATTCAAAGAAAAATAACAAACTATGAAAAAATATATATAGCATAACTCAATGGCAACCCACTCCAGTGTTCTTGCCTGGAGAAGCCCACAGACGGAGAAGCCTGCAGTCCATGGGGCTGCACAGAGTCAGACACGACTGAAGCGACTTAGTAGTAGTACTGGCATAACTCATTTTGAAAAATGTGTGTATGCAGAAATAAAACTATGGACATAAATATTGTAAAACGTTAGCAATGCTTTCCTCTTGGAGTGGGGTTATGAGTTTCTTAATCTTGCTTCTTTGGGGTTTCAGCAAATGAATGTATATAATTTATCAACCAAAAACTATTTTAAAAAAAGAGGTACAATGTCAAGTTTTAATCATCTGCCCGTTTCTCCTCTAATGTATGGACATAGTTTAGTAACATTTTTGCAGCTTTTACCATAAAAATGTTAATGATAACCCTTGTGTCATCCTCCCCACCTCATTGCCACATTTCCTGCTGAGCTCCTCCCTTGGTTGGTTAGAAGGTCTAAAATCAGTGAACCATCTGAGCTTGATTAGAAACCTTCCAGAAAGTATTGCCACCCTGAACTTCATCAAATGGGGACACATTCATTTCTGGGACTTAGATATAATTTTCTTTCATTTGTAAAGAGTGAAGATTCTTCTTCATTCACACTACAAATATGAACATAGAGAAAATACCAAATGTTCACAGAAAATGCTGCATAAACTGAGAGAAAAAGACGTTTTGTTATGTCTGCAAAAGCTTAATGTCATTGATCTATAAGATTTCTGAGATGTGTTTATGACTACCACTACTGTGCTGGGCTCTCAGGTACAAATCTCTACTCTGCCCTTCTCCACCGGGGACCCTGGGCAGGTCACTCAGGCTCTTGTGGGCTGTTGTGAGGGATCACTGGAGATAAAGTGAATAAAAGCACTTACTGGGCTTAGTGTGTAGCAGGTATTCAACATATGTACACTTTTATTACAGCCCTAATTTTACTCAAATATGTGTTTTCTAATTGTTAGGCCTTTAAAAAAACTGCTATTTATAGTCTTCAAAGTAAGCATAAAGGGGAGAAGACACAAAAATAAAAGCACAAAACAACTCTTTAAAAAAACAGTTTATACAAACAACAAAACATAAGATATACAATAAGTTAGAATTAGGCATTAAAACTGGAAGTGGATGGAAAATGATTAGGAACCTTTGTCATTAACATTGACAAATCCAAGCTCCTATCCTTTGGCAGAAAGCAACTCCTTTCCTTCACTCAACAAGACTGTACCAAGCCAAGCACTGTACTAAATGCTGGGATTCAGCAACGAAGAAGACTCTCCTAGAGCTATTCCACGACCCTCTTTTCCTACCCACACCATAACTGGTCATCACTGTGATGTTTCATCTCAAGGACAATGACCAATGCTTTATACATCTGGTATAGTCAAACTAAATATCCAACCCTGAGCACTTTAAGCCAGACCAAAATACCAATAAACTTAAAAATTCTACAGACCAGACAACAAAGCTAAAAATAAAAAATAACGCACAAAAAGTTTTAACTATTTAATATTTGAAGTGTACACCTTCCGAATAACTCCAATGCCTATTTCAAAATACTGAAAACATCATATGAAGACTTATGAGATACAGTTAAAACTTGAGTTTTTTCTTACAAGGGAAACACACAGCTATTAGAAAGCACTCTCAATAACAGTATAATCCTCAAAAGGTGGGGTAGGGTGGGCAACTGGAAAAAGGCGACAAGGGAGTAATAAATTATGTGTGAAAAAGTCTTCCTGGAGATTACAGTCTCCCTCCCCACACTCACGCTGGTTGAAAATCTCTCTTATATTGAGAGAAAAACTCTAAATTTTTTTTTTAAAGAATTAAAAAATTTACTATGTATTCTTTTTGAAATCAGCAAAGTGGGCCTAAAAAAGGGAACTGTAATCAAAAAGATAACGGCAACAGTCAAAGAATTAGAAGACAGAAAAACAGTTCTATAGAGTTGTCTTTGAAAGATAATAAAACAGCAAATCTCTAGTTAGAGTTACCAAGAAAAAGAGCAACACAAATGCATACAATAAAACTGATGTATGGCAAGAAAATACTACAAAAGATTTCAATGTGCTCTTCCACCTTATTAAAAAATTTTTGAAACTATAGATGATTTTCTAGGAAAATATTACTAAATTTGCCTTATTATGAGGCAGAATACCTGAGAGAGGAAGTTCTAGAGCCAAATGTTAGGACACTAGCTGTCCTAACTCTGCTATTTACTAGCTATGCGACTCTGGGAAAGAGACTAGTCTGTACTCAGTCACCTCAACCATAACTGATATGCAGATGGTATGGCAACCTTTGAGGGTTGTTGAGAGGGTCAGATGAAATAATACTCATATAGGACAAATGACAAACTGTAGGATTGCCTACAATATATGACACATGAAGCACTCTTACATATTAATAAGAACAAAACAAACATAGAACAATAAAAAAAAGGACACAAACAACACAAATTCCAAAAGTAATAAAAATGGCCAGTAAACAGTGTCCTCTATCTAAAACCTCTAAGCTGGTCTGGGTGGGAAAATGAGGTGAAAATTACTCTCATCTATTGTTAATTGAAATAAAATTTGATTAGCATTCTTGGAAAGTGATTTGGATATAGGTATCATAAAGCCTAAATACATATATATCTGTTGATTTAGCAAATAATCTCCTAGAAGTTATCTTAAGGAAATGGTAAAGGATATAAATAAAAACTTAGCTTCAGGAATGTTTACGTGGTGAAAATTAGTAACAACCTAAGTATTCATCAGGAGAAGGAAATGGCAACCCACTCCAGTAGTCTTGCCTGGAGAACCTTGCGGACAGAGGAGCCTGGTTGGCTGCTGTCCACAGGGTCGCAGAGAGTTGGACACGACTGAAGCAACTCAGCAGGCATTGGAGAAAGAAATAGCAACCCTCTCCAGTGTTCTTGCCTGGAGAATCCCAGGGACAGAGGATCCTGCTGGGCTGCCATCTATGGGGTCGCACAGAATCAGACACGACTGAAGCGACTGAGTGGCAGCAGCAGCAAGTACTTGTCAAAAGTGATGTTAAATACAATGCTATTATTCTTCCATTAAAAACCATGTTATAGACTAATATTTATCAACATGGAAAACTAATTCCCATATAATGTACACAAAATGAATAACAAACTGGACAACAGAAAGCTCCTCCATAGCAAGAACTACCTCTGTAGTTACAGAGGCCATATTATCACAATGCAACTAAAATATATCTTAAGTAACTTTAGGGTAAAGAAATCAAAACTTAAATTTAAAAATGTCCAGAAAACAAGAATAAGACAACATTACATATTAAATATTACGGAATGACAGCCAAAGTTCTAATAAGAAATAAATTTATGAGGTTAGAAAAACTACTAACACACATAAAGAAAGCAGGAAGAAAGAATATAAAGAGTTAAAATCAGTAATTAATCAATATAATTTAAAAGATCAATTTTGAAGGATATCAGATTCCATATCCTACAAAGAACATAGTCAAAACCTTACATCCATTGCTGAGGAATTTATAACAGTAAAATGTTGACACAAAATTAACGTTTAAGAAAGAGGTACTTGGTTAAATATACTAGGATATATCCATATAAAGGAATTTTATGTAGACAATTTAAAAGTTACATTCGAGGAGTTTCTCTAATGATATAAGGGAAAAAATGCTAAATTTTTAAAATAAAAATCAGGCTTTAAAATGTGACTATAAAAATGTATGCTGGAGTCATAAACTGAGGGTGAAAATTGTGTACAAAACAGTGGACACCTGTGTGTTCATAAAGAAGAAGATCCATAACTTTCCTCAGATTCTCAAAAGAACTCTGTGACCCTAAAAGGATTAACTGCTACTGAGAGACATCAAAATGGTATCCAAAATGTTATTTCTTGTGTTAATTTCTTGGGGATGAGATCATGGGGCTTTTAACTTTCTTCTCTGTACTTTCCTATAAATTACTAAATAAAACATATTGTTTATTAATAAAAGGGAAAATTAGGTTTTTATTATTACTTCGAGAATTTTTTAAAAGTCTCATTTAAAAAGACCTCTCTCTCTCCCCAGAAGCACAGACACACATGCACAAAAACAAGCATAGCAGAATCTCAGATATAGGACAGAACATCTAATTCTTAGAATCCTCCCAGTCATTCCAAAGAACCTAAGCAATTACAAGACAGTAACAGAGTGATGTTTCTGAAATTTAGAAATATTTGCTTAAAAACATGTCTATGGACTTGAGAGAACAAATCCTGTATATAACTGCCAGATCATTCTGACAATCTAATTCAAAGAAACTCTAGATCATTTTTTAATCACCATCTATTTTTAGGAAATCTTTTGAATGAAGGAAAATATGTTAACCCCAGGATCTGGGGCTCGCTGGCATGCTAGGGTCATCTGTGGACTGGAACCCAGTAGTGGGAAGGTAACAACAGTGAAGTCTTGAGTTACAGATGTCTGCCATACTAACCCGTTCCAGCAGAAAATGAGGAAGCAGCAAAAGCATCACCTTGGGTTGGTTGAAAGCCTGGGATCAAACTTTCAGCAGAGCCTCCAAGCTTCTCAGGATACTTGCCTGGAGGGACAAAACACCACTCAGTTCATCCCAGGAGAATCCCACAATGCACACCCAGGCAGGAGGTGAAGAGCATCCTCCAAACTGACATCACTCTTGACTATTTTTACCGCAGAAGGGCAACACCTTGGCTATTCAAAGGTCCTTATCTAGCCACTGCAGTAACTGAGAAACAGCTGAGCAAAGAAAGGAAGTCTGAAGCCCTAAAGCTTGAGCATATTACTCACAGCAGAATGCCTTCAGCCTTCACACTGAGTCCATTTATCTCTACATAATTCTAATGAGTGTGATAATCTGTTTTCCACATTAGAAGCAGTTAGGAGAGCGAGTGAGAAGAAAGATGGCAGTAGTGAGATGTTATGAGGGATGGGCACAATGACAACAGCTTAATGTAAAAGCCAACAGCTGAATAACAAGAAGAGTGACAGGAAATTATTAAAAAATAGAGACAAGAATTTTAAAACTAGGGCGTCACTTAATAGAGTGCAAAATACTAATTTTCAGTAGTCCATGAAGATGTTTCTGTTTATAATCTAGAGCAATAGCTGGTTTACCTAATGATAGCACAAACTGACAATGAATGTCAAAGGAAATTAAATCCTATTCCCTGTGAAGACTAAAAAGAAAAGGGGGCAAGAAAGCATATGGATTTTGTTGTTGTTTAGTCGCTAAGTCGTGTTCAACTCTTTTCGACCTCATGGACTGTAGCTCGCCAGGCTCCTCTGTCCATGGAATTTTCCAGGCAAGAATACTCGAGTGGGTTGCCATTTCCTTCTCCAGGGAATCTTCCCAACCCAGAGATTGAACCTGCATCTCCTGCACTGGTAGGCAGATTCTTTAGCACTGAGCCACCAGGGAAGCCTATACATATTTTAAATCATGTCCATAAAATAACAAAACTAAAATGTTTGATCAAAGCTCTTATCATTCACTCTATTCTGATCATTCTTTTAGCCTGTGCTTTTGTTGACACTAAGGTACTTTTTTTTGAACTGTATCATATTGTAGAATTTTTCCCAGGGTATATACAGTTGTTTTCTGGCGGGAAGAGAGAGAGAGAGAGAGAGAGAGAGAGAGAGTGTGTGTGTGTGTGTGTGTGTGTGTGTGTATGAAAGAGTGTGTGTGTGTGTGTGTAGGCATCCTGCCTTTCATATTAGCCAGTGGATTTGAGGGTGCTACTGTTTGGAGGTGCCATCACACACCTCCAAAGAGTAAATGTGCTTGACACTATCATACTGATCTCTGCTACCAAACCTGTCCTAAATGTTTCCAACTCTCCCTGCTGCTCCCACAACACAACCAGGACTTACTGAGGAAAAAAAAGACTTCGGCGCTCTGGTGAAAATATAAATTGATTTGCACACATACTTCAAAGTCAAGTCTTGGGTCCAAACCTACATTTTCACAGGCATACCCCTCTAGAATTAAGGTTCAATACCCTCAAAAAGATACTGATTACTCACCTTCCCCCAGCTTGGCAAAGTCCTTGTTTAGCAGTTCTTCAGCTGTGAGTTTGGAGAAATTGTCGTCATCAAAGGGATTCCACGTAGAACCTTCTGAAGGATTATAAACATTTTGCTGGGAGGCCCGAGGGGAGCCTGAAGGAGTGGTGGTTGCAGACCTAGGTAGGTTCCCACCCCCACGAAATAAAAAGATACATGAAGGTTGAAAAGGGTCAATCTATTCTTCTTGTTTCAAGATTAAATTATTTTCTAAGTCTAACCAACATCTTCCACAGTATTTTTCTAAAAGGTCTTCCCGAGGCAATGGAAGTTTCCACAGATGCCCTTTCCACTGTGTGAAACAAACATCTCTCTTTCTTTTGTGATTCACTATCTCTCATTACTTCTTTAATCTCTCGCTTATTAGATTTTTGGCCTCATCTGTGAGTTCTTTCATTCAGGATCCCAAACCAACCTGTTGCTGGGCTCATTCACCCTGTGGTGACCACTGTAACAACTGGCCCCAGAGGGGCTGAGGCCTATTCTGGCTGCCTCACATCTGTCAGGGTCCTGCATCAGTGGACACCATCACAGTTAAAGAGCAATAGAGACAGTTTCCACCATCCTGGGCTCCTGGGTGTCATTACCTAATTTCCTCTTAAGTTTCTCTTGATGCCCTTTGCATTTAGCTAATGACTTAAAGATTTTTAACTTTAGCACATGGTTCCAAGAAAGTGGAGAAGGCAGTGGCAACCCACTCCAGTACTCTTGCCTGGAAAATCCCATGGATGGAGGAGCCTGGTAGGCTGCAATCCATGGGGTTGCTAAGAGTCAGACACGACTGAGCGACTTCACTTTCACTTTCCTGCATTGGAGAAGGAAATGGCAACCCACTCCAGTATTCTTGCCTGGAGAATCCCAGGGATGGGGGAGCCTGGTGGGCTGCCGTCTATGGGGTCGCACAGAGTCAGACACAACCGAAACAACTTAGCAGCAGTAGCAACAATGACTTAAAAATTTTTAACTTTAGTACATGGTTCCAAGAAAGTTGAGGGTTTGACACTGCATTTACGCAACAAACACTCATTGAGATCTACTTGATGTCAGGCACAGAGCCTGTCACCAGATTTACTAAGCTTGGTTAAACCATGGTGCTTGTTACGGACGAACCTACAGGCCAGGTCAGCTAGACATACAAACAAATAATACAGTGTGATACATGCTCAAAAGACAGTTTAGACAAAATTATATATGATACTAGAGGAAGGGTCAAAGAAAAAATAACTGTGTACATGGATCTTAATGAACAAACAAGCAGTTCCTAAGTGGAACAGAAGGAAACTGGCAGTTCTACCAGTGTGATACAATAGGTCTTGATCTATTAACCAGTCAGTTCAGATATTATTCCACAGAAAATGGGGAGTCAAGAAAATGTTATCGGCTTGTAGAGATCAAGAATTTAGAAAACACTCTATACGGTATGGGATGGATGAGAGACTGAAACAGTGAGGCAAGTAAAAAATTATTTTTTAAGATCGGTCTGATCTATGCACTACAGGAAAATTCAGTTTCTCATTAAACCCAGACACGCACCCCTATACGTACACCTATACACAATTATGTACATAGCAAAAATTATACAGCAATGGCCCCCCAGCAGCCCTTGCCCACAGAAGCAGTACATACTTGGACTTATTGAGACTGGCCTCAGCTGCAGCTGCTTGGAGCAGCTGGGTTGATTTGCTGGCAGGGACCCCAAAGACTGCGCTGTGGGTCACGTCGCTGAGAATTCGCCTGTGCCCAGCACGCTGGGCTTTGGGGGATGATGGAGGAGTGAGAGATCCGAGTTTCTGCCCCTGGATGGTAGGAGGTGGGGTTGTCTGAACCTTTGGCTGTTGTCTTATTGGGGCTTGAATCTGCTAGGAAGAGAGATGAAAGTGTTCAAGAGAGGGGAGATGGGTGGGGGAGGAGAAGAAAAACAAATAAGCAGACAAGCATAACAAAAAATGCCATGTTTGAGCTAACATATGGCTCAAATGGCACAGTTTCTCCATAACACCCAGACTGTCTAGGCTTCCTTGAAAATCTGAGATGCAGCCTTGAGCCTGATACCAACAGAGTACTTACCTGGTGCTTATATATACATTTCAGTCTTCATCAGCAATAATAAACAAGGTAACCATACGCAAGTCGACCCAAAGACTGCAGAAGTCATCCCTAGGTCTAAAGATCTAGAAAGTTTCCTAAAGGACAATTTTCTGCTTTCAAAATTCGTTCAGAATGCCTCCAAAGGGTAGGCTTCAAGCATTCCACTACCAGAGTCACAAGCCAACAAAGGCTCACCTCCAGCTAAAACACGATTGAGCTGAGTGAGTTCTGCTAAGAGATCCCTGACTTTCTGAGAGAACACAGACTACTAGTTAGAGATAAGTGAGACAGAATTTCACTGTGATTAAGAAATGGCAGTTCTTTTTTGCTTTTGCTGTTAACACTCTGTTTCGTTGACAGGATGGGTCTTACAGGATTCTGTTTCTGCAGTGACCTCTGAGAAAATGTAAGCATGGGGGCAGTTGGATTAATCTGTTATAATCTTCATTTTGGAAATGGCACCAAAGAACAAGGTAGAGGACAATAAGAAAAAAATTTAAAAGCCCTTGATGATGACTGACCTAATAATATGAGATGTGGGCCTTTTTTAGAAGGCAGGCAGGATGCACTGTCACCACAGAAAAACAAACTGGAGGGAACATCCTTGTTCCCATGTGGTGAGTTTTTAAGCATAAGCCGTGATCTACAAAGTTCCATGTCAAGAAAATGATCAAATTAAAAAGGTTAAAGAGGAACACCTAATCCTTTTCTTCCTAACTGTCAATCCAGAGATAAAGGAACTTAAGACTATTCAATGCCTCAGGGGTTGAACTATCCCTTCCCTCCAGTCTCTCATCTCAGATTGGAGCTGTCCCTCCACGCTGCAGGTCAGCTCCTACATTCTATGTCTTCAAAGGTTGGCCCTGGGAGAGATTCCAGAAACTAGTGTCCAGCTACTTGGATCAGGATGCTGACAGCCTGGAGGTTTCTGTCCTTATACCGACTCAGGCTTTAATTTTACTGAGGCAAGCTATGTGCATATAAGAGTACACAACCACTCACCAACTGAATGAATGAAATAATATAAGGTTCTAATGTTGATCAAATTAAGGTCAGAGGGTAAAGCACTTTGCATCTCTGAGGGAGAAGCAAAGTGCTCTGTGAAGCAGCCCAGAGCTCCAGCTCCACAACTTCCTCAGGGCTCCAGGAAGCAACAGCCAACCTAACTAAAGCCAGTCCCCGCAGGGACAAGAAGGGATTTAAGGACAGAACTAGATTTGCTTATTTCTTGGAGTTTAGGACATCCATTACTCTGAAAAGGGTACTTAACTGTTGAGGCGCTTTATTTTGAAGAGTTCAAACTACTCGGAGAACATTTTCCCTTCTTCTCACCTATTCTCTGTATGCCGCACACTGGAGAACACATGCTTCTGTCATGACGACACCTTATCCTACCACAGCTACCAATTCAAAGTGGCTGCAACCCATCCAGCCACATCCCACAACAGCCTTATCAAGCAGTTTTACTTCCAATCAGAATCTCAGACTGAAGACTCAAGAGGGATCTTAAGACAGCATGGATTCCAACTCCCTCGTTTTAGAGATGATAAGACCAAAGCCCCCTGAGGTTAAGTGCTTGCTCAAGGTCACAAGGTCAATTGAGGGCAAAATCCATGTCTCGACTATCGCTCAGGACTCTCTTTTTTTGCACAACGATGCTTCCTCATCCAAAAATGAGATTATGGAAGAGGAGGAGAGAGACACATAACACAGGGGGAGAGAAGCAAGGTAGACTCAACATGTCTATCTTGCCAAAGATTTTTTAAAAAGCAAAACACGTAACTATGAAAGAAGTATAATCACATCAAGAAATATAAGAATACAGACAAGGGGAGGAAAACCACCTCAACTTCCACTCCACTACTCTAGTACAATTGTTCTTATCTCTTATTTGGTATCTTATATTTATGTCTATTTCAAGGACATACTCTTCCTGTAATTTCATCTCTCCTTTAGCATTACGCCATGAGCATTTCCATACTGTTGTACAGACTTTTATAACCATGACTTTTAAGGACTGCATAGTTAGGTTGTTGGAATGAGGAATGTTGCTTCCATGCCTGTGTTGATCATTAAGACTGCAGTAAACCTCTGTGGGATACGGCCACATCCCTGCTGTGAAAGGGCTGCACGGTACAATTTACATTCACTTACCTGCTTCTCTAGGTAAGTCCTATAAAGTCATGGGAAGAAGGGAAGGGTCAAGGCCAGGAAACTCTCTGGCTCCTAGCTGAAGCCCATTCTGCTCTTGTCCCCTCTCCATACTCTTAACCAACTACCCCTGAACAAAGTGCCCAAGTATTTTTTCATTCAAAAAACATGGAGAAGGATCACAGTTCATTCCCGGAAAAGTGGATATTTTGTCCACGGCCAGCAGAGAGGGTTCCCGTGAGAAGTGTACAGTCAATGGCAGCACTGTCATAACCTTGGATGAGCACTGCTGGTGCCCTTGAACATGGATCAGGATTCTTTCAATCTTGCCCCAGCTCTGCTGCTGTCAGTCTGTGTATCTCGGGCGATTCCCATTCTAGCCTGGGCCTCAGCTTCTAATTCCATTAGAGGAGGACTGGATGAGACAAAATCTCAGCTACATGATACGATAATTTTTTAAAAACTGTTTTTCCATTAGCAAGAGGAACTCTGTTACTTGTTAAAAAAACAGAGAATGGTCGTCTACCACACGCCCGCAGGAAGATCGAGCTATTTCAGAAATGAAGGTGTAAAGACACTGAGCACACATTTAGCTGAGACTCAGAGAAGACTATTTATGGTGCTGCTTACTTTTGAAGGGATGTAGGTTTTCTGGTTTAAGATTGGTGACAAAACTCTATTAGAAATCAATCCTTAGAAAGACAGTTTCTTACTTTTCCTTGTTTCTCTGTTGGTTGGACTTGCCCGGGAACGATAATAGCTGTGATACTCTATCAACTGGGGATGTAAAACGCCCTTTTCCATCACTATAAAGTTTTCTATTACTGTCACTCTGTGAGTACAGAATTAAGGGCACTCATTAAAAGCCAAAGTATCATGTGCCTGAGGATATACCTGTGGAGGTGAATCAGAAGAGCGTGTAGAGGTCCTGATTCTAAACTCAGCCAATATATAGACGTGAACATGCCCAATTTCTAAACTGACAAGATGGCTCAAATAACAGTCAGACACTCTGGTGCCCAGAGGGGCATCAGGCCACAGCAAATGGTCTCAGCAAGCAGGCTCTTGAAGGTACTGCATACATCACTTCATATGAAGTGGCCAGTAATGTCATTCAAGACAAAGAATAAGCACAACACGGTCAGAACTCAGGGTTAAGGTGGGGGGCCTACATGAACCTTCTGAGACTGGCAAGGCCACAGTGGTCACACTGCCCTCTAAAGACAGGACAGGGATTAGCTCTAAATCTACTTTGGTCTCTGACTGCTGACACTGGCACCGGTAGACACAAAGGACAGCTCTTCCCACTGGTCTAATATTAGGGTGAGAAACGGGAAAGTTTGTCTTCTATTGATCCCACACTCCTAATTTATCCCTCTCCCCTCCTTTCCCCTTTGATAACCATAAGTTTGTTTTCCATGTCTATGAGTTTATTTATGTCCTGTAAACAAGTTCACTTGTCCATCAGCAACTTAGAATCATTTTTCTAAAACCTTAAGCTTCTATAGAATACTTCATCCTTTTCCTGGATACACTGGGAAAAGATCAAACATTTTAACCACCAGGGTGGAGAGCAGCCAAGCCTTGGTCCAGCAGCTCCCTCACCAGCTGCTGCCGCCTCTTGCCCACCCTTTCCCTAGCCCTCACTGCGGGCTCCTCTTCTGGCTGACTCTCACCGCTGGCTCCTGGGCAGGGGCTGGCGAGGCTGCTGCGGCCGGCTGTGCTTGGGGCTGCGGTACGGCCGCCGCTGTCGTCTTCTGCTGCAAGGCAGCCTGCTGAGTCAGCAGCTGTTGTTGATGCAGGGCTGTGGCCAGCTGCTGTTGCTGCTGCTGCTGCTGGTAGAAGTTCTGTATCAGCTGCTGCTGAGAGCTTCCTTGAGATACCACGGGGAACTGAGCGATCACTGGTTGCTGGGCTGCTGGGTGTACTGCCTGAAACTGAGTAGGGGAAGGGGGCCAGGAAGGAGGAGGTGAGTAAAAGCCTGTTTCAGAACCATACTCCACAGAGGATGAAAACGCCTCAATGACAACTGAGACCAGCACGGAAGGCAAAGGCAAGGGCAGGCAGGCGTCTTGTGGCTTCGCCAGAAAACTCACGAGGGGAACTGCAGGGCACTGCGCTTAAACACAGCAGCGCCTTACGCTGCCAGGCTCCGGCCACTGCACTACCTGCCTTGTGCACTACAGACTGGCCTCCAAGGGGTTTCCGTGCCTGGCCTGAGGGCATCCATCTGACTTACATCTTGTGACTCCACATGCTGCAGTGCAACAGAAGCTAACAAATGAACTCCCGGTCACAGAAGTTATCCCTCTTACAAAGGAAGTTGGAAATAGCCAGGATTAAAATCCTTCCCTACATGAACTGGGCGAAGCAATGCTGACACTGAAGAGAATAACCTAAATGTCAGCCCAGCTAGTAAGTCCTCTCAAGCCTTTCTGAAAATTATTTCCAAATAGCTCTCTTCATTAAACTTCCACCTTTAAATATTCAGAACACTCAGTACACTCTACTACTTAATGATATTTTGTCTCATACTGGCAGCATCGTTTCAAGTTACATTCTTTTGTAAACTTCCTAAGGACAGGAATGCTTCTCTTCTCCCCACTGCTAAGGACTGTGTGTCAGACACAAAAACACAGCTTAAAAAATGGCCTCCTGATACACAAAAATCAGGATCTTAGTTTTGAAATCCCAAATATTGTTAGTTATAAAATTAACTGGGAAGATACTGTTTGTCTACTCGGGCAAAGTTAAAAGAGTTAGCAAAAAAGGCAGATGTCAATAAATAGCTTACTTACAATAGCAAAATGCTAGAAACAACCAAATGTCTGTCAACAGGGAGTGACCAGATAAACTACGCTAGACAGCCTTAGGAACACTCTCAAGTTGTAAAGAGAAATGACAGATACCTCTATATGTGGGATGGAAGGAACAGAATACTGCAGATTGAATTTTGAAACTATGCAAATGTTTTAAATTCTCACAAAACAAAATTAACCCAAAATTACAAAGCAACAACTAAAAAGCAAAATAAAGCAAACAAACTTGTATATCACATTAATAGCCAAACTCCTAGAAAATAAAAGTTAAGAAATATTAAATAGTTTTCAATTATCATATTGGTATTATCTTAAAAATATAAATCAATTAAGAATTATGTTAATGTTGTGAGGAATCAAGATTTCCAGATGAGACAAATACAAATAGAAAAGCCAAGAAGTTAAAAATGCTGTAATTACAAATCTGCTTTAGAAATATAAATTTGAATTCATGATATACATTAAAAAAAAAAAAACCAAATACATACCCTAACTGTTCACTGAAAAGGTCTAAAAATAATAACCAACCTATTAGCAAATGGATATCCTTAGCAAGGGAAATAGCTGAGGAAAAAGTGGAAGCAGTGACAGATTTTATTTTCTTGGGCTCCAAAATCAATACAGATGGTGACTGCAGCCATGAAATTAAAAGACGTTTGTTCCTTGGAAGAAAAGCTATGACAAACCTAGATAGTGTATTAAAAAGCAGAGACCCTTTGCCAACAAAGATCTATACAGTCAAACCTATAGAGTTGGACCATAAAGAAAGTTGAGTGCTGAAGAACTGATGCTTTCAAACCGTGGTGCTGGAGAAGATTCTTGAGAGTCATTTGAACTGCAAGGAGCTCAAACCAGTCATTCCTAAAGGAAATCAACCCTGAATATTCATTGGAGGGACTGATGCTGAGGCTGAAGCTCCAATATTTTGTCCACCTTATGTGAAGAGCTGACTCATTGGAAAATACTCTGATGCTGGGAAAGATTGAAGGCAAAAGGAGAAGGGCATGACAGAGGATAAGATGGGTTAGATAGCATCACCGACTCAATGGACATGAGTTTGAGCAAATTCTGGGAGACAGTGAAGAACAAGGAAGTCTGGCATGGCTGCAGTCCATGGGGTTGCAAAGAATCGGACATGACTTAGTGACTGAACAACAACAAAAAATGCCTAGCAGCAAGACTGTGGTCTCTAAATACCATTTCCATGAAAGGGAAACAGCTCTTTAGAGAAATGGCTGACTCCAGGTCAAGGGAAGAATGATCCTGGAACAGCCTGTTACATCAAATAACAAAGGCACATTAAAGCTTACTGGAGTCAGGGCCAAACGACCCAGGAGCCAATTTGAAGAGACTTTCACTGGCCAAACCTGGGACAGTTAGAACAAATTTTTTAATAGTAATGTACGGAAACATATCAAATATATTGGGTTGGCCAAAAAGTTCATTTGGGTTTTTCTGTAACTTCCTACAGAAAAATATGAATGAACTTTTTGGCCAACCCAATATTAAGATGCATGAATTCATAGTGATACTAAGAGCAAAACAAAATCTTCATTGTTCACCTTTGGATGGTACCAGGAACAAACTCATTATTCTGAAAACTGGTAAACACAGGGAAAGAGTCATGCATTTTTTTCTGCCTTTTCTGTACAAACAGTACCTCAGGATAAGCAAATACTTGATAAAAAAGTTCTTTACAGAAAAATTCCATCCCCTAAATGAAGATAAAATGCTAGAGTATCAGCACATTATAACCTCTAATGAATTAAGGGACTTAGGAAACAAAATGAAAGCGAATATTAAGTGATTAGATCACACAAGACAACACTAAATACACTGATTGATCCTAATATTAATAAAATAGAGGACAACCAAACTTTATCTGCAGTTCTGCTTTCCAAAGTTTCAGTTACCCATGGTGATCAGCGATATGAAAATATTAAATGGAAAATTCCAGAAATAAGCAATCCATAAGTTTTAAATTGCATGCTGTTCTGGGCAGCATGATGAAACCTTGCACCATCCCTTGCACCTGCCTGGGATCTCCAACCATTGACATCATCTGCTCCAGACACCCAACCATCAACATGGCTCCATGATCCAGGATCCCCTGAAGCATATGATCCTCCCTCCGACCCATGGTTAGAAGATCAATAGTAGCCTAAAGTTATGTCACAAAGTCCATGTCATTCACCTTACTTCACATCATCAAGTAGGTAATTTACACTGCAAGAATATTTTGAGAGAGACTACATTCACATACTTTTTATTACAGTATATTATAATTGCTATATTTTATTATTAGCTATTATGTTAATCTCTTACTGTGCCTAACTTATAAATTAAACATTGCTATAGGTATGTATGTATAGGAAGAAACATATTATATATCGGGCTGGTACTAGCTATGGTTTTAGCATCCACTGCACATCTTGGAATGTATCCCCCGCAGGTAAGGTGAGACTATTGTATGTCTCCTGATGTGATGTAACCAGAAGAACAAAGAACTATCATCCTGAAGCAAATATTGAGAGGCCTCAAGAAATTACCAGTTTACACAGGCAGTGGTGGGACATATTAAACAGCACCATGGGGCTGCTATCCACCAAATTCAGGATGTGGGAAATTCCACAGGACAAATGACCCAGGTTTTTTAAAAAAAAAAGTGGCAAAGGAGGAAAAAAAAGAGGAGAAAGGCACCTATGGATAAAAGGGGACATAAAAATATATCATTAAAAAACGTGAAAAAAATATACAAACCAATTAAAATTAAGACACAACAGAATGAATTAAACACTACTGGATGATAAGAAATAGCTGTTTTTTTGGTTCAGTTTGAGAACGGTGTCACATCAGGAAAAAAGAATCAAAAGAGAGTCCTGAAAGACCAGCTCTCTTGCTGAGGTTCCTCAGTGAGGTACAGAATTCCCCATGGCCTGAGAAGAAGAGGGGGAGAGGTGCGAGTGATGCAGCAAGGGCTCCACTATATCAGGCTTCAGTGTCTACCTGTGTGTCAACCGTGTGTCATGGCTCTGTCTTCCCAGGGCTTCTCATTGCACCTAGTGGACCTTGTCACAGATCAGAGTGAGGGTCAGATTTACCACCTTACCTGTGGAGCCTGGGCCTGCTGCTGCGGCTGCTGGTAGAACGTGCCCGCTGGCTGCTGTGCGGGCGGCGCTGTCTGCTGCTGCTGCTGCTGCTGCTGCTTGAGGAAGAGTTGCTGCTGGTGCTGGGGCGTGGCCTGGGCCTGGGTGGGCAGAGCCTGGGCCGGCGCGGAAGGCGGCTGCTGTGAGGTGGGCGGAGCCTGAGGCTGCTTGGGCTGAGACTGTGGTAGGGGTTGACTGGGTGGGGGCTGGGTTTTTGGTTGAGGAACACTGGCTAAAAGACCAGGCTGATTGCTGGATCCTGCAAAGAGAATAAACTCCATATAAGGGCTCAAAACTTTGAAACTCTTGCCAAAGCAATAAAGAAGGGGTGATCCGTGGAGAGATAAATCCCATGACCCATGGGCTCCTCACTGTTCTTGCACCTGGAAGTCTCTTTCTTCTTGCCAAACAATGTGCCTCATATTTTTCAAAACACGGTTCATTAACAGGGTTCAAGACCTGTCTCCAGAAAGTCCTCCCTATTTGCCGTCCCATTTAGTTAATCACTCCTTTAGTCAGCACCCTGAAAATCTACATATTCAACTGGCCTTTGATGTGACCATACATAAACACAATCTTTGTCAGCCTGCTGCAGCACAAAAGCATTCTTTGCTGGTTTACATGTATGTTTCACAATCCCAGTCTGCATGTCTGATTGTTAGTAAAGGGCCACCAAATTCATCAAAAGCAGCTTCCTGGAGAGTGATAGCTGTGTTCAGTTACTTACAATTTGGATCAATCCTCTTCACAAAAATAAACTCAGTCAACTCATCAGAAACAGAATGTCAATACATAAAGAGGTGAGAGATACCTCAAGAGACACAGCATTAAAGAAATAATTCGTCTGTGTCAAAAAAAAGTTTTGTTTTTTTTTTTAAATATGAAGTACATGAAATAGAGAGGTAGGTATGGGATGAATGGACCACGGGCTTCCCAGGTGGTGCCAGTAGTCAAGAACCCACCTGCCAATGCAGGAGATGTAAGATAGCTCAATCCCATAAAATCAGGGCCAAGACTAGAAAAAGTAGAGGTAACAGGCTTCAGTGGCCTTGGAGATCCACTGGAGAACTCAGTGAGAGCCTTCCCTTTTGCTGGTCACTTAACGTACAATTTCGATGGCAGCTCACCTCTTGTTCTTCAAGGAAAACCTTTATTCCTTTTTTAAAAAAAAAAAAAATTCTTTTTTGATGTGAACTATTTTTAAAGTCTTTATTGAATTTGTTATAATATTATTACTGTTTTATGTTTTGGATTTTTGGCTGCAAGGCGTATGGAATCTTAGCTCCCTGGCCAAGAATCAAACTTGTAGGCACTCCCTACATTGGAAGGTGAAGTCTTAACCAGTGGACCACCAGGAAAGTCCCAAAGTGTAAAAGTGAAAAGTGTTAGTTGATCAGTCGTGTCCAACTCTTTGCTATCCCATGGACTATAGCCCTTGGGGGTCCTCTGTCCATTGAATTCTTCAGGCATGAATACTGGAGTGGGTAGCCATTCCCTTCTCCAGGGGATCGTCCCAACTCAGGGATCAAACCCAGGTCTCCCATATTGCAGGCAGATTCTTTACAGTCTAAGCCACCAGGGAAGTCCCAAGGAAAACCATTATTCTTTATGTGCCTCTAGATTTCATTCCAGGAAAAACCAGGTTTCCCAAGGCTTCTCTACTGTCCAGGATAACAGAGAGGTGTTCCACATTTCAAACAGTCTTGTCACTGACCTGCGGCCTGAGGCGGGGGCTGAACTGTGGCCCTCTTCCGAGGGGTCAGGGCTGGTTGGATGGGGAGGATTCCTGGGTTGGGCTGAGTCTGCCCAGCTTTAGGCCTCTGGCGGGGTGCAATTGACGTCTCTGTAGTGGGAATGGGATCTGTCAGTCTAGAAAAAGAAAAGGAGGGAAAAAAAGAAGATTCCGGTTAAAGTATGGGAAAATGGAGAAGGGGTAGACGGAGTATATAATGGATAAGCTTTCATCTCCACATTTACCGAAACCACCCAGATTCACTTAATTGACATTTCCCAAAGGATATTTCACAGGATGTTATATTACTATGTATTATGGAAAAAAAAAAAAGTGGGCAAATAAGTTTTAACATATTGATCAAAATACACAAAGCAGATTTCTGACTAGCAGAACATTTATGTGTGAATGTGCATAGAAAACCTCAAAGAGACCATTATATAGAACACAGTGTTTCTCAAAGCTTTTTTGATCTTGGGACCGTCTTGCCTAATAGTTAACCAGAAGTTCCTAGAATATACTTTGGTGATGAGGCAAAAAGGGGTTTAAAGTAGGTGGTTTTCAGATGCAGAGGGACTCAAAATTGATTAGCACTAGCTGTCAAAATGGTCTCTTGATAATAAAAAGCATCAACTGAGTTAATCCAATAAGGCAACTAAAAGGAACGTAAGTAACTCAAGACACAGGATGTGGGGAGTCTGACAGGAGCTCCATTTCTTTCAGTACACATATTGCTTTTTTTCATAGTAACAACAATTTTTAGCTGGGCATAGGGTCACCCATAGTAAAAATCTCATTGCCCAGTCTCACATGTAATCAGGTATGGCCATGCATCTAAGTTCTGTTTATATCCCTAATGGGATATATACAGATTGTTATGGAGCAGTTTCTGGAAACTTTAAGAAACTCCATGCATGCTCTTTGTCTCTCTTCTTTGGCTATTCTTTGATCCTACTGCTTGGAAGAGGGATGGCCACAACTGCCATATCAGTCCATGAGGGCATGGCCACAACCGCAAGGATGGTAGAGTGATGAGCTTAAAGCAGCCTGGGTACCTGACGGCTTTGTCGAACAGAACTCTGTACCAGCCCTGGACTACTTGCCTCCAGATGTTGCTTACTTGAGAGAGAGAGAAAAAAAATCTACCTTATATAAGCCACTGTCATTTGCACTTTCTGGAACTCACTGCCAGACCTAATCCAAGTAAGTTCAGAGTGTGGTCAGCTTGCTCTCTGTAATAGTGCTGCCACTCAGGTGGTAGCTTCCTTTGATTCTGAGCAGTGCAGGCAGCTGGCTGCTACCTAACTCAGGTCACAGCGACTGTTCTTTGCAAATACACTTCTGGGAGTTATAGCCGAGATGAAGGCCAAAATAAACAAGCTTCGTGAATATTTCCAAAATATGTCTGGCACAGTCTCCATAAAATTCAAAATAGGAAGTCAGGCAGAGCTGGTTCTTCCTCATGACATACCTCCAAGACAGGTCCATTCCAGACCCTGAGGCTTTTCACTAGCTTCTTACTTTCATGCTGGGGGTAGGGGAACTGGTAATACAAAAGCTACCACACTGGGGGAAGCTATGATCTGGGGAAGGAATCAGGGAGGAAAACGGGATAGATGTTGGGAAAGAGGAGAAAGGGGTATGAAAGATCAAGTTCAGGGTGAGGGAGGTAAACAGGCTTCTGTAGAAAACCAAATGCCAAGAACTTCTGTATTGGTCTTCTAAGGGCAATATTTTTACAATCAATGGAATTTGGAGTCAGAGAAAATTCTACTTGAACTCTCATGCTTGTGCACAGCCGCCAACTCTTTGCAACCTGCCAGGCTCCTCTGACAACGGGACTTTTTTTTTTCCAGGCAAGAATGCTGGAATGGGTTGCTACCTCCTTCTCCAGGGGATCTTCCTGACCCAGGGATCGAACCTGTGTCTCTGAGCTCCCCACTAACTAACTGCGACAACAGGCTTGGCATTGAACCTCTTGGCCTGGGGTCCCTTATGTATACAGTGGTGTGTGTGTGCCAAGTTACTTCAGTTGTGTCGGACTCTTTGAGACCCCATGGACTGAAGCTTGCCAGGTCCCTCTCTCCAGGGGCTACTCCAGGCAAGAATACTGGGCTGCCATTTCCTCCTCCAGGCATACAGTGGGGACAATAATGCCTACATTATGAGGCAGATGCGAACATCAAATGTATCAACAACTGTAAAACCATTCCAGAAACTGAAGAGTGCTCAAAATGTCCGTTTGCATGGATCTCAATATGTTGTACGAAGATACAGTCTTGAAGACAGGAGATCTGGCTCTACACTGCCCTGTGTGATCCTGGGCAAACCACTGCGTGTGCGGAGGAGAAAGAGTGAGGATGCTGGAGCTGTGGGTCTTTCATTAACCACATACTGACTGACGACCTGGGCAACTGACGTACACGTCTCACTTTCCATATCTTCACTTGTAAAGTGAGACCAGCAACAACCTCACAGGTTTGTTTGAAGGGCTGAAGGTCACTTGACGTATGTAAAGTACCCAGTATGGTATCTGGTGTATATGATGCCTCCATGAATAGGGCTACTTTTTAAAAATAAAGTTTGAAAGAAAAACCCACCTCTCAGCACTAGGGAGTGAATATGATCATGGAAATGAAATCATAGCATATTATATATTGGACAATTTAGACCCAAATCTCTTGGCTCTAAGATTTGCATATTCTTTCAGCATTACTGAGGTCATACAAAACAATAGTTTGGGCATCATGGAGTTTACATAAGTTTGACAGTCACAGGTAGACTCGATGTTCATGTCTGCCTCATGATGTAGGTATCATGTTCTCCATTTTACACAACAGAGTACCACTCAAATGTCAGTGGGTGATAGAATTCTTACAAATGATTATGCTTTAGTGGGAACGGATCTCTGTGTAGCCTCTGTACATACCATACCTGAGCCGAGTACAAGATTACCATAAGACCAAAATCAGCCCCAAAAGCAACTCCCAAAAGTGAACATGGCAGACTCACTTAAGATATAAACAAACTGCAAACTAACATCATGGAAGCAGTTAGCTAAGTTTGTTAAAAACCAGTCTTATTATTTTACTACCACATCTGGAATAGCCCCAGGCATTTTATAAATGTTCAAGAATTTTTTAAAACATAGAAGTTTAAAAGATACTATTCTATTAAAATTCACACATCTCCACCTAGGGTGCTTTGTTTTTATATCATTTTATTTATTTTTGGCTGTGCTGGGTCTTCGTTGCTGCTTGGGCTTTCTCTAGTTGCAGCGAGTGAGGGCTATTCTTCATAGCGGAGCACGGGCTTCTCACCGCACTGGCTTCTCTTGTTGCGGTTCATGGGCTCTAGGGCATGTGGGTTTCAGTAGTTGAGGCTCGCGGGCCCAAGAGCACAGGCTCAGGAGTTGTGGGTGCATGGGCTTAGTTGCTCCAAGGCATGTGGGATCTTCCTGGACCAGGGATCGAACCCATGTCTCCTGCTGATTCTTTACCACTGAGCCACCAGGAAGTCCCAATAGGGTGCTTTGTTGATACAGTTTGTGCTAAGGTGCCTTGCCATGGGAGTGTGGTAGGAAAGTGGGATATAAACATTTTTCCAGACCACCATGAGAACCTGCCATTCGGAAGGCATGGCAGCCATGAGGATGTGCCTTGCAGACCTTCGACTACAAGGGTGTAAAAGACCAAGAACCGAAACTGAAATCCACTAGTGCTCCTGAAATCCACTGCACTGTGTGCTCTGAGGCCACGCTTCCCAGAGGCTGCTCTCAGCCTTCATGTCCTAGCCACAGGGTTATTAAGCCAGGCCCATTCCTACAAGACAGGATTCTCCGATGATGCACCTTCCTTACATTGTATGACAGGCAGTCCAGGTCACTTCGAACCAATCTTCAACTCCCCATCTCTGGGTCACTCCCTCACTGTTGGGAGGCTCTCTGATGGCTCTCCCAGCGTCCTTGGCACCCTCCCTATTGTCTCTCACAGGGGCATTTCCCCTAATAAAATCTTAGCTTCTTGACTCTTCCCTTGGCCGGCTTCTTAGAATATGGATTAGTTAAGATCCACAGGCTTTTTGCTCTTCCAACTCAAATGCTTTTGACCTGTCCTTGCCCAATGTGGCTAGAGCCACAGAAAGTAAGAATTCCTGGAGATTAAGGTGGTGGACCAGGCTATGCAAAGGCCAGGACATGAGTTTAGGACAGTCTTGTACTAGCAATGTTTAAGATCTGCTGTTGCCCTGTTCTGAATTATCTGCACCTATTCCCATGCAAAGGGAACAGCCACAGGGCTTTTGATTCTCTTTCAGATGTAGATCACTGTCTTTTATTGTATTCCAACTGGCAGTCCCAAAGAGCAGTTTCTGCCTGGGGGAGACTGAGCTTCCTTTCCTGTTCTGTGCAGCCTCTGGCCCTGGCAATGGAAGAATCAAGAAACGCTAGGCGCCCTCCCCTACTACTGGAGCAACAAGCAGTAGGATACTTGCTCACTCAGGCATTTCTTACCTGGCCTTTGGCTGGGTCTTCTTTGCAGCTGCCTCACTGGCTTTCACTGGTTCAGGGAGCTTTGTAGGAATGGGAGAGTTCTAGAGAATTGAAAGAAAATTTTAAAAGGATATCACAGACTTTAAAAAATTGAGATGTAACTGACATACACTCAATTAGCTTCAGGTATACAATATCATTGATTTGATGTTTGCAAATATCACAAAATAATCACCACAATCTTTGTCTAGTTAATATCTATCAGTGGTTATAAATTTTTTTTTCTGGTGATGAGAACTTTTAAGATTTACTCTCTTGGCAACCTTCAAATGTAATACAAGTATTATTAAGTAAGTATAGTCACCATGCTACACGTTACATCCCCAGGACTTACTTATTTTATACCTGGAAGTCTGTCCCTTTTGACTTCCTTCTCCTATTTTGGCTCACTTCCAAAACTTACTTTTTAAAAACAAGTTACCAATCTGAATGCTTGCAATTCTAATCCACGTTATTTAACATCATGAGTGAGAAAGTGAGACAGCAAAAGATATCATATCGTGTTAGGTTAGTGCTCGGTATCCCCTGTTTTAATCTGAGAAATCTGAACTATGGAAAACTGGTCATGAAAGTAGCTTTTAGGAGGCGCCTCCATTTCATTCAAGCTTTCAGGTGTGGGGGAGGGTGATTCTGCTAGGAAATTTCTCCTCATTTCTCTCCCACCTCACAAACATTCTTCTCCCAAGGGAAAGAGTAGCTTACTTGACTGATAAGACTGGGAGAGAAAAGGGAGCTGGCCTGGCCACCCTCCCCTCCCCTCCTTTATGAAAGAATATGTCCCTCAGGAATCAGGGACGCTGCTCAGTCATGCAGAGCTAATGGTAGGGATGCTGACTGGTCAAGCCACACTCTCTGACTCAGTTTTATTAGTAATGAAACCAATATGCTGAGCTCCATCTGAATGATTCCCACATCTGATTCCAAATGTGGCAGTGAAGGACAAGTGTTATTTATTAGCAGCTTCAAACCCTAGTAGTGACATCAGAAGTTCATCACTGGAGAAACTGGCAAGACAATTTCCAAGCAGAAATTACTTATTACAGTGTCTATTAGTAAAATACTCAACAAAGTTGGATCATACTATGACATGAGAAATATACCAAGTCTGTCAAAAGCATGCCTGCAAGCACTGTACTCAGAAAACTGGGTGTAGAGTTTAGGATGACTACGAGCGGAAAACCTTCTGATGGCTGCCAAGTGTGTGGGGAGGGTAGAAGAAAAGTGTGTGGGTTACAGACTTGTCAGCAACAGAAGCAACATCAGGAAAGCTCCACTACAACGAAGGAGAAAAGCGACAACAGGCTCAAGTTCCACCAAGCGCAGGGGCGAGTCCAGGGCCTTGCTTTTGGAAAGCAGCCTGCCTAACCTCCTCTAGGTAAATACACAGGCCAGTGACTCGCAGAGAAGTATGCCTGCTGACAGGGTAAGGCTGGTCAATCTTCACCCAAAGTGTTCAACTCAATTCCTAGGGTGCTTGGGTATATGTATGTGTAACTGCCTCAGTTTTATAATTAAATTCTATGGGAAAGCTGGATTCTATTTAAAGCAACTGCTTCATAGTTAGCTTTGTTTGAATGCCCCTTACTAGATAAAGCAAGGAACACTTACATTCATTTTAAACAGCTGACTATTACCCCAGGAACACTAAAGGACAATTCAATCATGTTTACTTCCCCTAAAAAGTACCTCTCACATACCTGTACATTTGGAATTGGGCATTCTTTCTTGAGTAGTTTAAATGAGAAGTAGGAAACCTGGTAAATATCCGGCCTTTTGTCAGGGTCTGGTTCCAACATGTACCCTAAGATAAACAGACATGAACTTGTTTAATGATACCCGAAGAGTTATTACATTAGCTAAGAGGCATAATTTCTCTATTACCAAAATTCTGTTGTTTTAAAATTACTTCTCAGAAAAGTCAGAGAGTGCAATTAGCCCTCTTCCTCCCCTCTCAGAAAGGGAAGCTCTGGCTTTCCTAAAAATTTTAAATATCCGCAAGAAAATAACGCTTTTGAATTGTAACAAAAATACTTTAAGTTCAAGTTCTGTGTGCTGCACAACAGGGACTCAAGTTCTCAATGTGGAAGTTAACACATTCCTCTTCTGGTTCCTAGGAAATTCTGGCCCCCTTCTTTCATACTGTCAGCTAAACAAATGATTGTTCTTAATAATTATAACCTAAACTCAAATTTCAAGAGTGTACTTATCATTCTTTTGTTGGAGGTATTAGCTAGTTTCCCATCTAAAAGAAACTGCAAGGTAACAATACATCTCTACTTTTACCGTGATCTATATAGATCACGTGTCTGTCTCCGGTCCTTTAAACTTCTGCCCTTTCTGACGCTGGAAAAATCCCCGGGGGAAAAAAAAATATTGAGAAGACACACACACACACACACACACACACACACAAACAGTAATGTGAGGCAATGTATTGCTTAAGTAATCAAAGGAATGGTTTGGACACTAAGTTGAGAAAAGACTGATGAGGCTGCATCCTGGTGAAGGGCTTTGCAGAAAAGGCAGGAGCTGAGCTGGTCCTTGAAGGCAGGAAAAAATTTAGTGAGTCAAGGGAAACACAGAAAAAAAGAATTCCAGGTAAGAAAACAGTCTGAGAAAAAATGGACTGGGAGAAAGGCAAGAGAACACTTTGTTGCAAGGAACAGATGAGCCAAGAGGACAGGACAGAGGTTTCCTCATCAGAGAATAAAGGGAAATAAGGTGGGGAGAACGAAACCAGAATATGCGGGACCATTGGCAAGCACGAGGTTTAACTGAATAGGGACCTGATAGGGTGGCATTTTATAAGATTAATCTCATAGTGAGGGTGTGCTGGACAGATGGAAGGAGGGGAGAGGCTGGCCAGTTTACCAGTACATGCATGAGCTGACAAGGTTGGAATGTATTATGGTGGCGGTGATGAGAACAGAGAGAATGTCATGAAAACCAGGAGAAACTTCAGAGAAAGCATTAATGCTACCACTTAGGAAATGACTGACTCTGTTTTTTTCTTGCTGGCCAGATCCAAAGAAAACGTCACATTTCAGTCATCTAGGCTCGAATGGTGACACTCCTGACAGAAACTGAAAAGCGGGGGAACCTTGTGTTGGAAGTGAAAGGGTATGCGGGGGGAATGATGGAAATGTATGAGGGTGACAGTGGACTCTTCCAATAGTTTGTAAAGTGAAATAGATCAGAGTGTAGGAAAGATGCCATATTATACACATTCATAGAGTTGTTTTTCCTAATACAAATTTGTTGCACAAAAGTAAATAAAAAAATTTTATCAAAAAATACTACCATTCTAGCAACAAATTTGGCCATTTTTTTGCATATTTCTTTCCAAGCTCATTTATAAAGCTGCCATTTTAGCACAGATATAATGCTTTACCCCCGAAAGCAATCCAACAACCATTAAATACCATACTCCATTTCTTCAAATATTGCCCCTACTTTTGTATTAATAAACAGAAGAGATTAATTGATAAAACTAGTATAACGGAACAGGTGGTCACTTAGAAGCTAAAACTATCTTAACTTGGGTACAATACCTATACTTTTTGAGGTACTGTTTCCTTGTTTGTAAAATAGGGATAATTATATTTACTATATACAGTTTTAAGAATTAAATGAGGTACAAGTAGGCCTTCAACAAATGTCAGATGCTCCGCTCACACTGGCTTCATCTGTCTTCTCCAGTGCATCCCCATTTAGGATTTACAGTCTGTGATTGTTAAATGTAGATACTGAACGTCTTGACCAAAGTAAAAATATAATAAAAATCTGTTACTTCATCATTCCAGTACAGGGGTTTGAGTAAAGATTACTTACTCTGCCATCTGATTAATGAACATTAGTTCATATGCTTACTATGAAGATATAAAAGAGTGAGGAATCTTAAAATCTTTTAAAATATTGAGTTTAAATGCCTCTTATCGAAATCCAGTGATGAACCTAAATGACAGGAAAAAACTAGTTCCACTGAGGTATGGTCTCAATTATGAATTCACTTCAGCCAATGCATTGCCATCATTTTAATTTGAGTTGCTTCCAGTTTTGCAAAGACGAATTTCTTATCACTTGATCTGAGTCAGCTGGACTCCTTTGGTACCGGAGCTTTCACACAGACTGCAAGAGAACAGAGCAATGCTCTGCAATGCTCAAAGCCCAGTAAGGATTTCTGCTTGGGTGGCCGGCCCAGGTGGGAAACCAAGTGGCAAAAAGACTCACAACTCTAACTCAACACCGTTACATGATCTTTGAGCAACCAATCATTATCAATTGATTTCTTTATTTTTCCATCCAACTCATCACTCATGGAATCTAACCCCTTTATCTTCCATTCCATTTCTAGAGATCAGAAGTAAAAATATGAAACCAGAACCTTAAAATACTTACTAATTAGGCAGTGCATGTCTTGGGAATATCGAGAGTTATCAGGAATTGTGAAGTTTCCATCACAAATTGCCACTTGACTCTCCCCAAATGGCAAAGTGAAGTAACATAATTTATACAACAAACATCCGAGAGCCTGAAAAAATAAGAGAAGCAGAGTGCTACTAGAGGTTTATCTACCATAACTGAAAATGGGATTACTGAGAGATACTGGCACCATCCACATTTACTAGCCGATCTAAACACTAGGCATTATTAACCTATTTGGAACTTGAATTTAGAACCCAACATCACTATTTACCTGTCTGTCATTATTTCTACCATCATTACCCAATTGTGCTTCAAAAGAGAACAAGTATTCAGCTGGTTCTGCCCTTAAGAACTAGTAACACATGTGAAGACCACCTAAGTAATGGGCAGGTGACCTGAATAACTTTCCCAGAGGTCTGAAGTCATTGTCTTTGACAGGCTTCAAGAAGCAGTGGCTGATCACCTCGAGGCAAGAATAACCCTGAGGGGTAAGTAGACAGGGATGCAGTACAGTGGCCACTCTGGCTACGGCACAGTCTGGATTAGGCTGGGGAGTTTACAGCCAAGACTACTGACATCTGAGATGCAGATAGCTTTGTTGACACCTACCCAAATGTCTGCCTTCGTCGTGATGACCTTGCCACTGTACAGGTTGACCATCTCTGGTGCGCGATAGGACAGCGTTGTGTACCTACAATCAAGAGATTCATTTTTTTGTTAAATATGTCAATGCTATAATTAAAAACCAGGAGTAGCAGAATTACTTTTTAAAGAATATATGTATCAGTACAGTCAAGTTCCCTGGGAGCACTCGGGAGAAGAGAGGACGGGACGTTAGTGCAGGTGGGATGAAGAGCTGTCCTTGGCACACACCACACCCTCGGAGTGCCGTCCTCCCACTCTAAGAGCAGGTGGACGCAGACACTAAGGCTTTAAATAAACCCTAAAAGCAACTTTCCATGGGTCCTTAAATAACAAAAATGTCTCCTATAAATCCTTATTGTCTGACACTCTATTTGGCTGGTTTGTTTTTTAAAATATACAGTAATCCCCTTAGATGCGGTTCGACACAGAGATGTGACGCTGGCTGGGACACTCAGGATAGAAAATGGGCCCTGGCTAGGCAGGAAGTGGGCCTGGAGCTGGATGGATCTTTGCTGATGGAATAGGGCTGAGACAACAGCTTTTCTCTCTTCCCTGGCTCAAGAAAAGAGAAGTAGAAGTTCATCTTCAAAGTGAGAGTTAGTGTTACCAAGCCTGCAATTTGTGCTGCTTGAGCCTCTAGAGCCCAGAGCGCTCTGTGGCTTAGATGCCCACCAGGGCCTGGGACCAGAAGCCCTCCTGCCCCAGGCTGGGTTGCCAAGGGTGAAGCAGGAAGGGATCAGGATATGGGCGCACTCTACACTGCTGATTGTTAGCAGTAACAGTCAGCGCTGCTGCCTCTGAAAAATTTAACACTCTGGACAACAGGGGAAAACAGCCCAGGTTCTTACTGGAGTGACAAATCTAACAAGCTGTTTCTCATGTAAGTCAGTGATTCAGTGTCTGTAGAGACTTTAATAGCCCTACTCACCATTAATTCCACTAAATTGCAGGTTAGCTCCTTATGAGCAGGAAAAAATATACAGCAATTTAGGGTTCAGTAAAAAGCACAACCGACTGACTGGTAATGTCACAGCTGCTGTGATCCCACTGAAAGACATCACAGTACTTCCATGGTGTGTGAACCTTTTTAAGGGCTCTGGGATAAAAATCAAAAGATCTGTGTACCACAGGACCATTGATAAAGTGCTACAAAATTCCTTCGTTTTAGTCCACTGATCTATGATTGTGAATCCCCTCCCTATCCTCCACCTAAAAATCAAGCAACCCAACTGCTAATATGATGTTCTGAGATGAGGGACAACTGACTGGCACCACTGTCTTTTCCCCCTGACCCTCTCAATCATAAGCTGAAAGTAAAACTGTTGATCCGATAACGGATAAAACTCCGAGAAAGGAGGAAAAGCTTACTTCTTAATCTCATCTTCTACTGCATTGACTCCTTCCGTTTGTGGATTCTGGAATTTGTTGGTAGCACTTCCAAAGTCACACAGGACATAGTGGCCTCGGTCATGCAAGAGAATATTCTCAACCTGAAAAACATTGTGCAACCGCCCATTCCAAGATATCGTTTAATACTGGTTTGAAAATTTGGTGTACATTACATACAAAGGTTTTATTTCTGATAATCTCATCAATATGCATCGGAAAGTTATTCTCCTCCAAGTATATCAACAGGGGTCATTCCAAGTGAAATAAAAAGAGATGCACAGTAACAGGGGAAAATGAGAGTGGAGAGCAGAGTGCTGAAGAGGAAATTCCACAGTGGGAAAGCAAAGAGTTCCATTTTTCTGGATTTCTAGCCACACTTCTCACCTCTGCAGAAACAGCCCTCCTACAGTACTTTCAAGACCGTATCTTTTCTCCTGCCTTTTTTTCAGTCTAGAATGCTTCCGATGATCACCAGCTCCTTACCCAGCTATCAAAATCCCATTCATCTTTCAAAAGTGAAAGGGAAACTGTTAGTTGCTCAGTCATGTTCGACTCTTTGCAACCGCAAGGACTAAAAGCCCGCCAAGCTTCTCTGTCCATGGGATTCTCCAGGCAAGAATATGGGAGTTGGTAGCAATCCCCTTCTTCAGGGGATCTTCCCAACCCAAGGATTGAACCTGGGTCTCCCACATTGCAGAGAGATTGTTTACTGTCTGAACCACTCTAGTTCAAATGCCACATCTTCCTTGAAACCGTCCTCAGAAAAATGTCACCCTTTCCCTACATTCCTTCAGTACTTGGTTCTTCCTGATATCAGTGATTTCACTTAGACCAGAATTCTAAACATATATATCAATTTGTTTACCATGGTAGGTAAGAATTTTCTGAATTAATAAATATTTGCTATATTTTAGTTATTTCTCAAAGTGATTAAAGGCGTGTGGGCAAATGCACAGTTCTCCTGTGAAAGTACCATCCTTCTATTTTTGTAGATGTATTCTCTGGGCAGTGAGTTAGGAGTTCTGGGTAGGAGGGAGCTTCCAAAGACCAGAACCTAGAGAAATTCTTGGTGTCAAAGGATTCTGCCAAAGATATAACAATTCCAAAACATGGGTACTACCGTACTCAAGATGCATTAATTTTTGGCAGAGGTGAACTGAGCTGACTGGTGTGCTGGAGGACAGACCTGGCTATGTGTGGGCAGTAAAATGGTAGCCAAAAAATCTTGTTAGGTCAATAAGTCTGTGGCCTCCATTGTCTTTTGTCTTCAGCCTTCCAAAGACTGATCACCTTTGGAAAACAAAGGTAAGAGTAGACTAGAAGCTCCTTAAGGACAAGCACAGATATTTGTCATCTTCTCTACCAATGCCTAACATGGTGCTTGGAGTAGAAAATGTTTGTTGAATGGAATAAACTGAAAAAGAGAAATACATATGACACACTGTGTGTGTGTGTGTGAGAGAGGGAGAGGGAGAGAGAGAGAGAGAGAGAGAGGGAGGGAGGGAGGGAGAGAAGCTGTCGGAAATAAGACAGGAGCCACCAAATACCCAGGCCCCGACTACTAGTAGTTCTTTTAAAAATATCTTGCCAACTATGATGTCTCCTGTTTCTATACTTTCTTTTAATTTTTCTAGGATTATAGATTATAAAAATTATAGTCTGCATTTTATAAATATAATACCTAAAGTCTTTAAAAACTGACTCTACAGTTTATTATTCCTTATTCCAACTGAGTATCACTCACGATATATTATTGTGAGAGGTTTTGCCACTGTTGTTGTTGATTCGTGTTCCTCAGAATTCATCTGTGGGAAGCCTTAAGAGGCCTGAGTTTAAGGTCTATTATTCTTCTAGGAATAACGTACTTATGCACCAGGGGCACTAATAACCTACAATCACTTCACAAAATTGTAGGCGCTACAGTTTTGACCTTGGGGTTTTAGCCCTTCAGGCAGTGTGAACGATGACCATAAACTTGGGCGGATATGCTCTTGTGGTTAAGAATTCTTAGGAGAGACTTGTTCCCCAAAGACAAGACTGAATCAGGCAAATATTTCTACCATCTACAGCTTTTTATAATGCTCATCAGTTTAATCTATTTACACAAAGTGAAACAGTCAAGCTATCCTGAACGTATACTCACTTCAGGAATCTAAAATAACTCCAACAAGGCAACACTAATATTTCCAGTGGAATTTAGAGGTTTTAAAAAGAATAGCTACTATTTACTGACTGACTGTCTCATCACTTTACATGGATTATCTCATTCAATCCTTACAGTAACAATATAACAATAATCCCCATTATACAGACAGAGAAAGTGAGGCTCACAGTGATTAAGCAAGGAAGTGCACCTAGGCAATCCAACTCTAGAGAAGGACAGGTAATTGCCTTTCTGCCAGGGCAGGGGACAGAATAATTACCCAAAACCCCCCATTCCCACCCTCCTACCTGGTAGGGATGACTACACTCACCCAGTGTCCTGGCTACAAGCGTAAGGACAGGAGTTTCTTAATTCTTTAAGCTCAGAAACGCCCCTATAATAGGAATCCAGTCAATGAGGAACCAAATGTCCAAACATTAGTCAGGCTGATTTGCTCAATGTCTCCTAAGCATTTCCTACAATGACTAGTTTGTCTTTTTATTCAATTGCTCCCTCTCTGCTAGTCAACTCCTAGCCATTCTTCAAGGCCTTGCTCAAGTCATAACTCCTCAGGAAAACATTCCCTGGCCACCCTACAAAAATCTACAGAACTTGCTACGGCTAGAAAGGGTTGACAAAGTGAGACCTGGCCAAACCAAGCAATGCCCATAGGTTACTTGGCCTCTTGTCTATGGCTGTTGTTTTGCTCCAACAGCAGAGTCAAGCAGTTGAGACAGAGCCTATACAGCTGACAAGCCTCAAATATTTATTCTTTGGCCCTTTGAAGAGAAATTGCCACCTCTGGTCTTTACACACATAAGGGACCTCTAACTCCTTTATTCACTGTCTGTCAGCAACAACCCTCCTTGTTGGCCTCTGCCACCCTACAGGGGTCATTTGAAACCATGTTTCTCCCACTGGATATGAGTAGTCCCTTCCCAAATCAGATGCTATACTTCTAATCCTAGAATATACAATCTAGAAAATTGAAAAGCCAACTCATATCAAAACACAAACAAGGTCATTCTAGGGACCAAAATCTCTGTTGGGAAAGGGAAGAAAACTGAGTAGGCAAGGGACAGAATAAAGATGATGCACAATGAGGCTTTGTTTTTGTTTTCTACCCAGACCTTAAAAACTTGGTTTGTATTTCTGGTTAGTTTGACTGATAGAACTCAGGAATTATGCTACATTTAACCTGGTCCCCACCCTGCCTTCCTCCTTCCCACAAAGATACCACTGTACAGAACTATATTCATAGGAAAACCAGAAGAAATTAAGGGTGTGTTCAAAAACAGACAAGAGAACCAGAGATATCAATGGAGTGAAAGCCTGAGAAATATCAAAGAACTATCGATGTAGATGAGAAAAGTAATCCCTGCTTTGGCCACCGTGAAATTCTGTGGGGAGGATTAGGTGAGATTACGGAGGTGAAATCGCCTGGCAGCAGCCACAGCTCCGCCCCCTCGCCATCTGTCCCTGTGACCTGTGACACTAGTTAGTGACAACCTCCAAGCTCAGGCGGCTGCTGCCCTCCATCAGCAACAGCACCGTCACTAACAAAACACGTAGCACAGAGCACAATGTGTGGCAACCACACTGGACTTGGGGTTCAGAAGACCTTGGGGACTATTTTAGATGTTTGGCCATGAATAAACCTTTAAACTTCTTTGGGCAGGTTTCTTATCTGTAAAGTAAAGCTGGTAATAATTCTATTATTGTTCTTATGAAACAAGGAAGAGAATGACCATGAAAGCACACTGCAAGTCTCCCTGGACACATGTAAGATCATTTCTTTATTAGAGAAATACATTTGAACTCCTACTACCACCTATTATGTGCCAAGCTCTTTTCTAAGTTCCACAAATAAGGCTGTGACTGGAGCTTAGGGTCCAGCTGATGATTAAAAAAAAAAAAAAGTATATTTGCCTGGTACTGATAAACATTGTGGGGAAAAAAACCCCAGCAGGTTAAATATATGTCAGTTAAGACGGATGCCACTGTAAACAGCACATTCAGGAAAGGTCACTCTGGTGAGGGGAGCCACCATGAACAATCTGGGGGATAAGCATTCTCATTAGAGACCGGCCAGCAGGAAGGCACGGTGGTGAGAGCACCTGTAGGGAGACTGAAGGAGACCGAAGCAGAGACAGGCCTCTGTGGCTGGGGCAGCACCATCCTGGGGACTGGAAACTAAAAACACGGGACCGGACGCACTATGGGCTAGCACTCTCAAGAATAAGGAGACGAGATAATGCTGGGCCTTGGAGAAAGTGCAGGACGCAGGTTAAGTGGAACCAAGAACAGGAAGGCATGGGGGGATGAGAGTAATAAAATGGTGTCAGCAACTAGCAGCACTTAACATGTGGGGCCCAACCCTGCCCCACGTATTTCCTGACATTCTTCCAAGGCCTCACTGTCCCACTTGACACGTGGGAGAACGGAGTGCAGGCAGAGGTCACAAGGCTGTGGGGGCAAGATTCGGGCTCAGGCTGCCACACCTCCAGGACTGCACCCTCCCCGGCTGCACTGATGTGACAGAAAGGAGACGACAAGGGCAGGTACGACTCTGCAAGTGTGAGATGACCAGAGCCGAGAGGGATTCAATGAGGAAGGTCGACAACCAATTGGAGGATCATACACGCGATTCCGGAGGCTTCAGAGAACCTGCGTGGTGACTTTGTTTTTGGAATGCTGGTTACCTTCGCTCACAACCTCCCATCTAGAAGCTTGTTGAGCGTTTACGCTACTGACCTTATTGCAATCAGCCTGAGAGGATTATTAAAGCTGTCACTCCTGAACTCTGCTCAGAGCTTCAACTAAAATGTCTAGAAAGCCACCTCCTTCTGACCTCTTCATCTTGATATTATCCCAAACAAAACAGCATCCAGGCATTCAGTCACAGAGTTTATTACCACTAGAAATTGTGGAGCACTAGGTGAATGCAGGTTTTCCAACCTGTGATTCAAAAATAGGACAAGAATCTTCATGCTACTGTATTTCATGAGATCTAAAACCTCTTTTCTGACAGATGAGGAGACATTCATGACTTTTTCAACCTAGAATGTACTTACTAAGTCTTATTCCTTTTATCCCCCTTCTTAAATGCTTGGGCAAACGGCATGGTAAAATATAGCAAAAACTAAACAAACAGAAACCACACTGAGGGTCAAAAACCTTGGCCTTTGTTCTGGTTTGATCAATGAGTTTGCTGTGCAGGTCACAGCCTTTCTGAGCAGAGGATTCCCTGTTGGTAAAAGGAAAGCATTGACTTACGTGACCTTCCCAGGAACATAATTCTATTATTTGCAATAAAGACCTCTGTCAGTCCTCAGAGAGACAATTTTAAAAAAGGGAGGAAATAATGAAAATGTAAAATAATGTATTTGAGGAGAAACATTCAGTAAAGACTAGAACTTCTGTTTTGGTTATTTTTCAGAACATATGCTGCTTAAGGACAGGGACTGCTGTCAGCTTATTTCCTCTCGGAATTTGAAAGAAAGACCAAAAAAAAGAAAGAAAGAAAGAAAGAAAGACCACACACGTGGTGGGCAGGGCAAGAGGGGCCTTCTCAGTTCCCCACAGGTGGCACTGGCTCAGCACCCTCGTCCACAGCTGGCCTGGTCTGTGCTCCTTCCTGTGTCCCACGCACTTATTCCCAAGGGCGCCTCCTTATCATGTGGTAACTCGGGTCACACAGAAGCAAGAGAGACCAGCCACGGGCACGTTCTCTGACCAAGAGGAGAACAAAGAACTTCTTGGCTCTGGCCACCGCTAGGACCTTGCTGGCTGGTACCAGCCATGATAGGGAGTGCAGAGCGGCCGAGGCCTTGTGACGCAATGATAGAGCCAGGGCAGCAGGAGGTCCAGGGGACTTCTCACTCCCACCTAGCAAGCTGGCACTGCAGCAGGCAGATGTGACTGCCCACCAAGCACACAGCAGTAGAAATCAACAGAATCTAATAAGCCAGCAAAAGCGTTCAGATGGCACCTAGATTTGGGGAGTTTGGGAAAGCATTAAAAAAAAAAAAACACAAAAAGACAGGTAGGAGTCAATGACTAAAATCAACAGCAACAGGACTCTTCTAGACCAATCACAGGGGCCCCTATGTACGTTTTGTTTCCAAGGTCAAGGAGAAGAGGAAACAAAGTCTCCCGAACCACAAGTGGCAAACCAGTGGCATACCTGGTAGTCTTCAGTACTGACTGAACACAATTACTGTGTTCCTAGACTGGAGTGACGGGTGATGGAGGGGCAAGGTCCAGGGCCTAAGGCAGGCTGGGAAGACAGTGAAGCAGCCACTCACTCATGGCCCGGCCTCACCCTCAGAGCCCAGTGTGCTCCCAGGTCCTCTGCAGAGACACCTCACAGGCTGCTCAGAGCAGTGAGGAAAGAGTCTGGGCTCTGGCTGCTTGAGACCAACCACCTACTGTGTCCCCAGGTAAGATGCTGAACTCTGCCTCAGGTTCCCGTCATGGGCGACCTTCTCCGCCACCTCACAGCAGCACCACGGGGCACTAGTATGCCGGCCACACAGATATTGGGCAGGTGCTATTTATGGGTGTGAAGTGATGATCATTTAGGCCTTGTTTAGTCCAATAAATGTTGGAAAAGTGACAATGAAGGAAGACTTTGTTTAAAACATACGAGTAGCACTCTCTAAAACAAGGCTCTGTAGCCCCCTTGGCCTCTTCCTTGCTCTCACCTCCCTGGGTGTCTGCTCAGAATTTTCTGAGCCAAGGATGTGCCTTCACACTGATGCGCATGTTCTCCTTTAGCCCCACCCAGGTCCTAACAAGGCTGGTGCTGTTGTCTCTGCTGCACAGACGAGGAAGCTGAGGCTCTGAGGCCAAGTGATGGGAGGAACAACCCAGGAGCCTGAGGGTCCAGGAGAACACGAGGTCAGGGAAAAGTCACAAAGGAGTCAAAGACTATAGGGAGGAGAGCAAGACGGGGATGGAAACAGGAGGAGAACAAGTCGGAGATGGAAACACGTCCTGTGCATCTGGAAATATGAAGGATGCTTATTACTCACAGAGCTTACAACTCGGTTGGTACCAGTTACATGGCTACAGCACCAAAGTTCTCATATGAAATCAAATCCCATCTGACATGGAGGGGTGGAATGGGACTCTGGAGGGACCCAAGCTCATACAGGTCACAGAAGTAGTGTTGATACAGCCAGGCCATACTTCTCCAACCCTTTTCTTGGCCCCTCATAAACTCTTCTTCAAGATAAGTGGCAGGGACAAAGATCAGGTCCTAAAATGTTGGTACTCCTGCTACTGCTAAGTCGCTTCAGTCATGTCTGACTCTGTGTGACCCCATAGACGGCAGCCCACCAGGCTCCCCTATCCCTGGGATTCTCCAGGCAAGAATACTGGAGTGCGTTGCCATTTCCTTCTCCAATGCATGAAAGTGAAAAGTGAAAGTGAAGTCGCTCAGTCATGTCCGACTCTTAGCAACCCCATGGACTGCAGCCTACCAGGCTTCTCCGTCCATGGGACTTTCCAGGCAAGAGTACTGGAGTGGGGTGCCATTGCCTTCTCCGAAAATGTTGGTACCATTGCTTATTATATACACTAACAGGCCCAAGAATTTCACTCAATGTTAAGACAACTAGGAAAAAAGTGTCATCACCTGAAACTAATACAACACTGTAAATCAAGTGTATTTTTAAAAAAAGGAGTGTCATTACATTCTTAGAGAAGTGGCCTACAGTCACTCTGGCCTGCTTTGTAACTAGCCAGGTACCAGGCCCTTACCCACCTCCTCATCTTCAAACACCTTCTTGTTCCCTCCCCTCGGCAGTCCTTAGGCCCTGCTCTCTGCCTGAAATACTCTTCAGCCTCTCTGTGACCACCCATATCCCACCAGTCTTTCAAAATTCAACATTTCCAGAAGATCCCAATCACCACTGCCAGATCTCATTATCTGACCACATACTAAGAGACTTTGTATTTCACTTCTTTAAGTTTCAGTTCCAAATATTTCACTTATATGCTCTCACCAATACTTTTACATTATGAGCATAGGGACCATGCTGTATCTGCACTGTCCCCACAGAATTATGTTTTGTATGATGTGAGGCTCACAATATTCACGGATGTATACTTGTTCTGCTCAGAAAAGGGGCTGACTGTGAGCTGAGGTGCACTGGAGAAGGCTGTCTTAGGCATTTGGAGACTTTGCACTCAATAGGACAGAAAAATAAAATAGGGCAAAAACATGAGTTAGTGTGAAGAAATTGGAACCTTGTAAGTTGCTGGCAGAATGTAAAATAGTGCAGTTCCTTTGGAAAATAGGCTGGCAGTTCCTCAGAAAGTTAGAGTATCCATTGCTATTGCTAAGTCACTTCAGTCGTGTCCGACTCTATGCAACCCCATAGACGGAAGCCCACCAGGCTTCCCCGTCCCTGGGATTCTCCAGACAAGAACACTGGAGTGGGTTGCCATTTCCTTCTCCAATGCATGAAAGTGAAAAGTGAAAGTGAAGTCGCTCAGTCGTGTTGGACCCTCAGCGACCCCATGGACTGCAGCCTTCCAGGCTCCTCCATCCATGGGATTTTCCGGGCAAGAGTACTGGAGTGGGGTGCCATTGCCTTCTCTGAGAGTATCCATATGACCCAGCAATTCCTCTCCAAGGTGTGTACCCAAGAGAAACTATGCGCTCAAGTGAAACCTAGTACATGAATGTTCACAGCAGCCTGAGTCACAACAGCTACAGCAGAAACAACTCAGATGTCCACTAACTGAGGAATTAACAAAATGTGATATGTCCGCACAATGGGATGTTGTCACAAAAAGAATGCAGTACTGATATATGCTACAATATACATGAACCTGGAAAACACTGCTTGTGAAAGAGGTCACATACCATACAAGCCCATTTAGATGAAATGTCTGGAATAAGCAACAGAAAGTAGACGGGTGCTCGCTTCGGCAGCACATATACTAAAATTGGAACGATACAGAGAAGATTAGCATGGCCCCTGCGCAAGGATGACACGCAAATTCGTGAAGCGTTCCATATTTTTGGATTCATTTTGATATTTGGCAAAACTAATACAATTATGTAAAGTTTAAAAATAAAATAAAATTTAAAAAAAATTTTTTTTAAAAATAAATAAATAAAATAATGTTAAAAAAAAAAAAAAAAAAGAAAGTAGACTGGTGGTTGGCAGGGCTAAGGGAAGAATAAGAAGTGACCCCTAATGGGTACAGGCTTTTGGGGGTGGTGGTGATGAAACTTTTGATGAAGCTTTTGTGGGTGGTG
Source organism: Bubalus kerabau (assembly GCF_029407905.1). Lineage (NCBI taxonomy): Eukaryota > Metazoa > Chordata > Mammalia > Artiodactyla > Bovidae > Bubalus > Bubalus kerabau. The sequence goes on from NC_073634.1 coordinate 70,707,469, forward strand.
GTGAGGGGAGATGAAATTTTCTGGAATTAGACAATGGTAATGGTTACACACCCTTGTAAATATACTAAAACCCACCAACGTGTACATTCTAAAGGAGTAAATTTTATGGTATGTGAATTACACCTTAATTAAACTAAAAACCATCCTCATAACAGAAAAGCTAGTATGCTATTGTGATCCTCAAACTTTGAAATATACAAAAACCACCTGGGGTGCCTAAGATAAAAACTCCCAGGCTTTCCTGGTACCATCACAAACACTGTGGCCCGAAAGATTCAGTGGGGACCCAGCAGCCTGCATTTAACAAGCATGGGAGGGGATGATGATGTAAATGTTAGCCATGAAGCATGTTTCTCGAAACATAAGCATAATCAAAAGAAATTGCAATTTAGAATCAGAAGAGCTGGATTCAAATTCTGGTACTGCTCCTTCCCAGTTATACGACCTTAGTTAAGTCACTAACCTCTCTGCTCCTAAGTTTCACTGACCATAAAATGTTAACAAGAAAGTCTCTCACCCAAGAGACAGTGCGCATGCAGAGTCTTACAGAGCACACGGCACACAGTCCGTGCTCCAAAGACGCTAGTGAACCCTGAGCAGGTGCCAATTCCATTCAACAAACGTCGTCAAGTGATTACAGTCTGAAAGGTCCGGTGCAAGGGAACAGTAATTCAGTCCAGTCGCTCAGTCGTGTCCGACTCTTTGTGACCCCATGAATTGCAGCACGCCAGGCCTCCCTGTCCATCACCAACTCCCGGAGTTCACCCAAACTCACGTGCATCGAGTTGGTGATGCCATCCAGCCATCTCATCCTCTGTCGTCCCCTTCTCCTCCTGTCCCCAATCCCTCCCAGCACCAGAGTCTTTTCTTAGCAGGACAAAATTTTTAAATTATCAATTAATGGATTTTACAAAATATAAAATAGACTTTAAAGACTAGGCACTGCTGTTTACAAACTTTAAATTAGCATATTACTACTCTTCATGACTCTAAAACAGTGAATTTTGGAGTTTATTAGAAAAAACAACAAAGATGTATTCAGGCATTTGACGATTATAAAGAACTTCTGAAAGCTACTTAACAATAAAATTGATACTATATTGAACTGTATGAACATGCATGCTAAGCTGCTTCACTTGGGTCTGACTCTTTGTCACCCTATGGACCGTAGCGCCTCAGGCTCCTCTGTCCATGGGATTCTCTAGGCAAGAGTACTGAAGTGGGTTGCCATGTCCTCCTCCAGGGGATATTCCCCACCCAGGGGCATCTCTTATGTCTCCTGCATTGGCAGGCAGGTTCTTTACCGCTAGTACCACTTGGGAAGCTCTATTATACTGTACTGTTCTGCTATTTTTTTCTCTGTGCTTTCTCTCCCCAAGCAGAATGTCAACTCATAATTTGGTACCAAGCCTGACGCTTTTCCCATACCCTCATAACATTTACCCCACTCCTGGAGCAGGTAGAAAATACTCTGTAAGAAAGCTTCAGGGTGATCTGTTACCTTCAGGTCGCGGTGGATAATAGGAGTTTTGCACTGATGCAGGCGGGCGACAGCTTCACAGGTGTCACAAAATATCTGGAGTACTTCATTTTCTGTAAAACCTGTTTGCAGGCGCTGGTTCATTAGGTTGACCACTTGGCCTCCTGAAAGGGGTGCAGAGCAGAGGAAAGGTAATAAACATTCAGCCCCTTCACTTATTCAAGAGAATGAATGGCTGTCCACAGAGGAGCAACCTGGATTCGGCTAATTACTGGCTGAGCCAGGATTAAACCCCAGTATCTTGATTCCCAGCCTGCGACCCGTTTTCTACTGCTTCAAAACAGTTTCTTCATTTTATAAAGCAGCTCAGATGTGAGCTGCCCTCATTCTGTCTTCAAGATTAGCAGCAGAACTGACAACATGGTCCTGGCTCTGGTTGCCTGGTTATACTGTCCCAGTTGTGCATCAGATGGGGCCACAGGTTCATCTTGCTGTATCTTTTAGTAAGAATCAGATTGCACAATAGACCCCAGGAGGAGGAAGAAGACAGTTTGATAGCCTGTACTTTAGGAACAGCTTGGTCTCTCTGGCTTTACTGCCTGCTGCCTGGTCTGCAGAAATGCTACATCAACACTTAACCCCTAGGACTGAAAGACTGATGACCTCGCTTAGAAAATTACCCAGCTCCCTGGATTCTCCTACTGCCTCATCTGTGAACATTTAACTGTCCAAAAAGGAATGGCCAGGAGGAAACAATGCGGTACCATTTTATAAAGTCAGGCTAAACAGCTGTTACAGTAAAGGCTGGAATTATTGGTTAACATCATGTTTTTAGGATTAGCAACATATTTAATTTATGGACAGTGTCTTGAAAGGCAAGGACAATGTTAGTGGAACCAAGGGTGATTACAAAACTGGGCACCAAACAGTGAAAAAGCGACCCAAGAATTTAAGTGGCAGCTGCTAAGACCCAAAAAGCTGAACCTCCAAACAACAGCTGTATGAAATACAGTCAACTCTGAATACATTCATGCTCCAGCCTGGGTTTCCCAAGATAAATACTGCTCAAAATGCTAAGCTTTCAACTACTTAACTACTGTTAACAGCAGCATGATTTGAATGGAGCCTTATTGGCAATCCAAACTGGAGCAAGAAGAGGAGGGTCATTTCCATTAGACAAAAAGGATTCTTTCCCTCCCAATGCAAGGATGGTGGTGTGGGTGGAGAAGAGAACACACGAGTGAGGGAAGCTGAATTGTTTCTTTAGTCCATCTGGAGTCGGGTCTTTATTATGTGCCTTCATCATTTGCTTTAAAGCATCACAAAGAACACATTCATTCTCATCCTCAAACATCCACATTCACGTACAAGCACCAAACCTTCCAAAACCTAACAAAATTAGAGTTCTGTATTATCCACCAGTATTTGTGCCACTGATCTTTGCCATTGTAAGACTAACCAAGAAGTCACAGGAGGCTCTCTCTCAGTCTCTTTGTCTTCCAATCCTTAAAACCAGAACAACATACATTAGAGTACAGTTCCCGTTAACTGCGATGACCCCACCCCCTTGACAATCAAAGTCCTAGAGAAATGAGAGCGTACAATCTGGCTCATGTACTTACCCCTGCAGAAGTCCATCAGGATGAGAACTTCCCACACATCACCGCTACTCACACTGTTGATACTGGAGTCAATGTAACCCACGATGTTCTTATGCCCCGACAGGTCCCTCTGTAAAGAGTTGAGAAATAAATGATTCGTTACAGACACCAATAGAGACAGAGCAAGCCAAGTTTTTCCATTAGCACAGACAACTTAAATACACAGACCAACACTGACACTGAGCAGAAGTTAGACTAAGAAACAGGGTCAAGAGAACATTTCCACTGGTCTCTGAGAGTCATGGCCATATCTTCAATAGCAATTCTACAATCCAACTAAACCCTAACACTCTCCTGAGTTCAGTTCAGTTGCTCAGTTGTGTCTGACTCTTTGAGACCCCCGGGACCTCAGCATGCCAGGCCTCCCTGTCCATCACCAACTCCCAGAGTTTACTCAAACTCATGTACATTGAGTTGATGATCCCATCCAGCCGTCTCATCTTCTGTCATCCTCTTCTCCTCCTGCCTTCAATCTTTCCCAGCATCAGGGTCTTTTCCAATGAGTCAGTTCTTCGCATCCCATGGCCAAAGTATTGGAGTTTCAGCTTCAGCATCAGTCCTTCCAATGAATATTCAGGACTGATCTCCTTTAGGATGAACTGGTTGGATCTCCTTGCAGTCCAAGGAACTCGCAAGAGTTTTCTCCAAAACCACAGTTCAAAAGCATCAATTCTTCAGTGCTCAGCTTTCTTTATGGTCCAACTCTCACATCCATACATGACTACTGGAAAAACCACAGCCTTGATTAGATGGACCTTTGTTGGCAAAGTAATGCCTCTGCTTTTAATATGCTGTCTAGGTTGGTCATAACTTTCCTTCCAAGGAGTAAGCGTCTTTTGATTTCATGGCTGCAGTCACCATCTGCAGTGATTTTGGAGCTCAACACTCTCTTGAACTAGATTCTAAAACCAAATGGTCACAGGCTGCCTACTTGCTCAGGGCATCAGTCTTCCCTATAAGCCAGAAGCGAAGACTCTCATCTCTAGAAACACTGCAGAGGGGCTTAGAGGAGAGCACAGTACAAACTATTTAAATATGTGAATTTTTAATTCAGAAAAATGAAACTGATCATTTTTTTCCCGGTTGTAAAAACAACAAGTGAATTCAATTTGACTTTCAAACTATTCATACTGTTTTTCTCTCTTTAGGAAATATATGAAAAGAATAACTGCTTTTTAAAGTTTTGGAGGGACTACAATGGCAAGCATTTTGCTCACAATTAAGCCTTTCAAGCCAACCAACTGGGATAGAAGATGGGTTGTTTCCAGCTCTCTGGATAGAACAGCATATCTCAGGGCTGCCCATGGAATTAATGTTTCAACGAGTACATATTGAGCACTTCTCATGTTTCAGGACCCATTCAGACACTGGAAGTTGCCTCATCCCTTGGTATGGTTACTTCAACATCCATAGAGGCAAAGCTTCCTGAAAATGATGTTCAAAATCCAAGGTCAGTGAGCAAAAACTGAGCAAGCTGGGTAATAGGATTTATGCACAAATACAGAGTAAGGCCCTATTTTTAAACTAGTTTTAATAAATTGTTTTACTTCTGTTTAATAAAAATACACGGGAGGGAGGAGGCAAGAAACATGTGGTTCTGTAAGAGTTACCACCAATTTGGCAATTAGAACCATGAGAATAGTGCCCACCACACTGACTGGAGACCTCAGCTGTTCCAAGTGAAAAAGTCTCTTTTAACGGGAAAATACATACCAAAACAAGAGGAGGCCTCACAGTATCAAACTAACACACCTGAACTCTGAGCATACAAATGAAAATTCCTTAGCATTTTCCTCGGAGTGAAGGAGTAAGAATGACTACTGCCTCAGAAAGGTAGAGCAAAGGTAGAAATGGGACCGCTTCTACTGGCAATGGGGAAATCACTGGAGATCTAGACAAGAACAGTTTCGGAGAAGGAATAAAATGAAGGAACAATGGAGCTGGACTTGCAAAGAACGGGAGTGGCGTACATAGAACCAGTGACTTAGGATGACTCTTTCCGAACATTTTGAGCTGAAAAGGAGCAGCACAGAGGGAAAGGAAAGGGTGGGACTGAGCACTGGAGAGTGGCAGGAGCCAGGAGAGACAAGCTTTAAGATACAGAAGAGGATGGGGATAACTGATGCAACAAGGTCCTCTGAGTAGAAAGGGTCAGATTAGGAACACTGTTCTTTCAAAGGCATTTCTTTCCTGGCAAACAGGAAGGAAATAAGGATGGATATGCATATTGGTTTAAGGCTGGGGAAAAAAGGGAATTTGAGGGAGTTCTGTTCTGTTTGGGGGTAGAGTGCAAGATTATCTTCCAAGCGTTAGGGAATGAGAAAGAAGCCTGATGAGAGAAATAAAAGGCTTCGAGCAACTGCTCTGGATAATTGACAAGGGAGATGAGACAGAAAAGCAGCCTCTGGAACTGAAGTTTCTCTAAACAGAAAGTGATTTCAGGGCTCATGTTTTAGAGGACTGTGCTTCTCCCTGCTTTTCAGTCTTATCAACTCTTCTAGAACTTGTTTCCATTTACACAGTGCTAGAAGTAGGAACATGTAGACAGAATTTCTTTGAAACTAAAATGGAGCAGAAGATCCTGTTCTCCAAATGTTCACAGAAAGGAATGAAAGACTAATGTTTCTGTATTTAACTGTTTGGGAAAATAAAAATTAGCAAAGTCGCCTCTGAGTTTCTCTCACCCCAAGAGGAATAATTAAGCAACTGATAGAGCCAAGAGGAGGTCAAGAGATATTAGAGGACGCACACTGGATAATCAATATCTGTAGATGGCATCTCAGAACAGTATGCCACGATGCTGGATGATTGGTCCAAGGCCAAATTCCTGTTCACCATGTCTTCTGCAAAGATCTAGAGATACGTTCAAGAAGAAAAGACCATCTCTTTGGAGGGAGACGATGGCATTTTACTTTTAATGGCTTGGAGTCCAGAAACATCTCAGATTTTAGAGTAAAATGTCACTGGTTTTTAAGTGATAGAGAAGATCTGTTTGATTGGCTGGGAAATGTAGAAAAAGGTCAAGAGGAAATCTTACTACAAGTTGAGATAGGCTCACATTCAGGGTCCAATGACAGCACTTCTCAACAGCAACAGGTGAGAGGATATCCAAGCTTTCCCCGGCTTGAGTTAAAAGACCAGCCCCACACTTACAGGAGAGATCTGGGCTGGAATCCACAGGGGAGGCACCTCAGTTACTACCTGTTTACTCAGGAAAAGGCAAAGTATAGGAAGATGCTCTGATGTCCTTGGTTACAACTATTATTTGGAGTATTGAGATAAAAGTCTACTTGCTAAGTCAAAATCTGATTTTCAGGGGAGTGGTGAATGTTCGGCTAAACTATGATCAGCTTATATATTACATTAAATCATGGAAGCAGTGATAAGTCTAATGACACTGTATTGTCATTCTAAACTATTTTTATTTATTTATTTGGCTGCATCGGGTCTTAGTGGTGGCACTCTGATCTGTGTTATGTGTCCCATCTTTCACGGCCACACAAAGACATTCTAGTTGTGGCAAGCAGGCTCAGCAGTCGCAGTGCATGGGCTCAGCTGCTCCACGGTATGTGGGATCTTAGTTCCCCGACCAACAATCAAACCTGTGTCCCTTGCATTGGAAGGCAGATTCGTAACCACTGGACCACCAGGGAAGTCCCTAAACTTTAAATTAACATTAAACCACACTGATAAACATTATTAGAAGACCTACTTTATTGAATATGTTAGGGGAAGCACACTGACTGAAACCGCCCACCCTGGCCAGGCCCTTTAGTAACCATTCACATGAGTTGTTTTATGACAGGAGATCCTGGTAAAGAATACGGAACTAATAAGCCACCACCAACCGGAAGAGTTCGGGAAAGGTCAAAAGGAGACACCACATGTCCGTCCACTTCCCAGAATCCTTCTGGCTAGCATCCATCTTGGCTGGGTGATGCATGCGCCACCAGGAAAGACTATGAATTAGAATGCCTGGCCAAAGACAACCCGGAAACCAATCCATCACCATAAAATTCGAGACTGCGAGCCACGTGGCAGAGCAGTTCTCCTGGGTTCCCTTACCCTACTGCTCTCCACCCGGGTGCCTTTTCCCAATAAAATCTCTTGCCTTGTCAGTACATGTGTCTCCTCGGACAATTCATTTCCGAGTGTTAGACAAGAGCCCAGTTTCAGGTCCTGGAAGGGGTCCCCCTTCCTGCAACAAATAGATATTTAAAGTGTTTGTAGTTAACTTAGTAACTTTCATAGTTAAATGCTTGAAGTGATGACAAACTCTTTTCATAAACACACACAAACACTACCACTGGAAAATAAGGCCTTCTACTGGATCCTACAGATGATCAGAAACTTTAAGTTTATCTGTGGTCCTAATTAATGGTCATTCATTGGAAGGGCTGATGCTGAAGCTGAAACTCCAAAACTTTGGCCACCTGATGCGAAGAACTGACTCATCTAAAAAGACCCTGATACTGGGAAAGATTGAAGGCAGGAGGAGAAGGGGACAACAGAGGAAAAGATGGCTGGATGGCATCACCGACTCGATGGACATGAGTGTGAGCAAGCTCTGGGAGCTGGTGATGGATAGGGAAGCCTGACGTGCTGCAGTCCATGAGGACACAAAGAGTGGGACACGACTGAGTGACTGAACTGAATTAATGGTGCTTGTAGTGCAGAACAGCATTCTATCCCGAGCTTCAAATTTTCTGCAGCAGGAAATTCCTACTAAGAATCTTAAAGCCTTACAAGAGAACAGAGGCCTCAATTCCTAAGTACATCTATAAAAACCTTCATTTTTATGTTCAAGAAAACAAAGAAGACAGCATTCTAAGTAGCATATCAATACTGTCACTCACCTCAAAATAGTCAAGTGAGTATGGTATGTAACTAACTCCCTTATGTATCTTTTGCTCAGACCACTCTTCCTTGGAACATCAGCATGACAAATTCCTGCAAATTCCTGATGCAGATAGTGCTTCCATTTGCATACAATAAGCTTCCAAAGAGGTGTACTTACCCAAATAGTCAATGATTTCTGATTTTATGACACAGCACTATTGCTGCCAACTTCTAGCATTGCACTGTGATTTCACAAACAGTTTGAACCAAAGTTAGCTTCTTTCCCAAAGTTGCTTTGTAAAAGTCTTCTGTCTTACTATTCCTCTCCCACTCCTCTTCTCTATAACTCTAAATTTTCTCTGTACCTATTCTCTATAACTCTAAATTTCCTTTATAACTATAATTCACAAGCAAACAAAAACTATCAAATCTGGTGCAACAGTGAAAAGAAATGCTTTGAGATCTGGACTAGCGCTGGAGTTTCTACTGAAGGCTGTCGTATCTGAGGCCCTTGTGGATTTCTACCACATGAGTCCCAGATATAATCCTGCCTACACTTCATTTATGCTCCCTTTTCCAAGTCTTACTCATTAACTAATCCTGTATTTACAGAACAGATCTTTAAAGTCACTTAGAGTCTGATTCTAGAGCCATGCTGCTCAGACTTTAATGAGCAACTTGGGGGCTGGGGGGTGGGGTGGGGTAGGGTCGAGGGGCTTCCGTTTGAAAACAGATCCTAATCCGGTAGCTTTGGGATAGAGCCTAGGGTGTTCCTGGTCAGTAGCACCTAAAGTGCCAAAGATCTAGGGCAGTACTCCTCAAAATGTGGTCCAAAACATTTTCTGAGTAGAAACAAGTTCATAAGGAGATAAGAAGCTTGCTCCAGGACATAAATCAATCCACTCACTAAGATGACTTCCTTTTCCTAGTGAGACTCCACCCATGAGGGAAGCAGTTCACTGATATATGTTCTAGGACAAGATCTTCGTGAAGCATACATTGATTGCCAACTGATTTTTGACAATGATGCCAAGACTCAGTGAGGAAGAGAACAGCGTTTTTCAAAAACTGGTGCTGGGACAACTGAAGATCTATATGCAAAAGAATGAAACTGGATACCTACCTCACACCATAAACCTCACCACTCCTCAAAATGGAACTAAGGAGAAACCTGAAGGGCTCCCTCAGCCCCCAAGTATAAAACCAAGCAGTTAATGATTAGGACAATAGAGTCACAGACTCAGTGTCTGATGCACACTCCTGAGTTGTTTTATAAATACTATAACTGCAACCAGAGGAAAAAAAAACTAACTGCATGATGAACCAGACTGTATCCATGACATAAGCTGCTCCATCTTGAGCAGTACTGAATCAATGTTTAGCACAATTCCAAGAACAGGCCTCAAGAGAATGGGATTAACATCATTGCTTGTAACAATCTGAATCATTCTGGGCATTAAAGTAATTGTAGCTTGCTCTGCCTGTCTATATAAGTAGGCAACTAAAACTATCAGCAAAGAAATGCTGACATCTTCCACTCTGAGAATATGGTTCCCTATGTCAATTTCTTCTATGAAGAAGTTATAGAAGATGGACCTTTGCCCCTGCTGCTGCTGCTAAGTCGCTTCAGTTGTGTCCGACTCTGTGAGACCCCAGAGACGGCAGCCCACCAGGCTCCCCCGTCCCTGGGACTCTCCAGGCAAGAACACTGGAGTGGGTTTGCCCCTATTTCCATAGAAATGGAATGACGTTGCACCATAGGGAACCGAGGGCAGCTCTTTTGCTCCTTTCCTGATTGCTCATTTCTCTTTCCCTCCAACTTTGAAAGAAACTAATTAACCTGTTGATTCTTTTCCCAGATTAAAAAAAAAAAGAATTAAGTAGTTAAAGAATGACTAGCTCTCTATACCCAACAGCCCTCTTAGCAGTCTTGCTCGCAGATCACATGGCAAGATAACATCTGAAGAGTCAGCAGCCTGCACACAATGGAGAAAGATGCAGAACCCAACCTCTTGCCTTGATGATTCACTGAGATTCTCCCTTCTTCCCCCACCTTCCATCTCCCGCTTTATGAACTGTCATGGCTGACCAGAACCTTCAGAGTTGGTCTCAGGACATATTCTCCCCAGACTGGCCACCTTCTCCTGAGATTGTCAGCTTTTCTGATTAAAGCACCTTGTTTTTCTTCTTTGAAAATACTTATTTATTTGGTTGTGCCAGGTCTTAGCTGCAGCATGCAGGCTCTTTTAGTTGAGGCATGTGGGATCTAGTTCCCCTACCAGGGATCAAACCTGGGACCCTTGCACTGGGTGTACAGAGTCTTCGCCACTGGACCACCAGGGAAGTCCTTAAAACACCTTTCCTTCTATCGACACTTGCTTCTCAATTATTTGCTTTTGAGCACTGAGCAGCCAAACCTGAATTTAGTAACAAAAGTGGACCACAAACCTAAAAAATTCCTCAAAGAAAATACATGTGCAAATCTTCATGATGTTGGGTTAGTCAGTGATTCTTAGATTTTGACACCTAAAGCATAAGCAATCAAAGAAAAAACAGATAAACTTCATTTCATCAAGATTAAAAACTTTTGTGCTTCAAAGGATACTATGAAGAAAGTAAAGACAGTGCAAAGAATGGAATAAAAACTTGCAAATCATTCATCTGATAAGGGTCTGTTAAGTTCAGTTCAGTCCCTCAGTCGTGTCCAACTCTTTTCGACCCCATGAACTGCAGCACGCCAGGCCTCCCTGTCCATCACCAACTCCCAGAGTTCACTCAAACGCATGTCCATTGAGTCGGTGATGCCATCCAGCCATCTCATCCTCTGTCGTCCCCTTCTCCTCCTGCCCCCAATCCCTCCCAGCATCAGAGTCTTTTCCAATGAGTCAACCCTTCACATGAGGTGGCCAAAGTACTGGAGTTTCAGCTTTAGCATCATTCCTTCCAAAGAACACCCAGGGCTGATCTCCTTTAGAATGGACTGGTTGGATCTCCTTGAAGTCCAAGGGACTCTCAAGAGTCTTCTCCAACACCACAGTTCAAAAGCATCAATTCTCTGGCGCTCAGCTTTCTTCACAGTCCAACTCTCACATCCATACATGACCACTGGAAAAACCATAGCCTTGACTAGACGAACCTTTGTTGGCAAAGTAATGTCTCTGCTTTTGAATATGCTATCTAGGTTGGTTATAACTTTCCTTCCAAGGAGTAAGCGTCTTTTAATTTCATGGCTGCAACCACCATCTACATTGATTCTGGAGCCCCTCCAAAATAAAGTCTGACACTGTTTCCACTGTTTCCCCATCTATTTCCCATGAAGTGATGGGACCAGATGCCATGATCTTCGTTTTCTGAATGTTGAGCTTTAAGCCAACTTTTTCACTCTCCTCTTTCACTTCCATCAAGAGGCTTTTTAGTTCCTCTTCACTTTCTGCCATAAGGGTGGTGTCATCTGCATATCTGAGGTTATTGGTATTTCTCCCAGAAATCTTGATTCCAGCTTGTGCTTCTTCCAGCCCAGCGTTTCTCATGATGTACTCTGCATAGAAGTTAAATGAGCAGGGTGACAATATACAGCCTTGACGTACTCCTTTTCCTATTTGGAACCAGTCTGTTGTTCCATGTTCTAACTGTTCTAACATGTTCTAACAGTTCTAACTGTTGCTTCCTGACCTGCATACAGGTTTCTCAAGAGGCAGGTCAGGTGGTCTGGTATTCCCATCTCTTTCAGAATTTCCCACAGTTTATTGTGATCCACACAGTCAAAGGCTTTGGCATAGTCAGTAAAGCAGAAATAGATGTTTTTTTGGAACTCTCTTGCTTTTTCGATGATCCAGCAGATGTTGGCAATTTGGTGTCTGGTTCCTCTGCCTTTTCTAAATCCAGCTTGAACATCTTGAAGTTCATGGTTCACGTATTGCTGAAGCCTGGCTTGGAGAATTTTGAGCATTACTTTACTAGTGTGTGAGATGAGTGCAATTGTGTGGTAGTTTGAGCATTCTTTGGCATTGCCTTTCTTTGGGATTGGAATGAAAACTGACCTTTTCCAGTCCTGTGGCCACTGCTGAGTTTTCCACATTTGCTGGCATATTGAGTGCAGCACTTTCACAGCATCATCTTTCAGTATTTGAAATAGCTCCACTGGAATTCCATCACCTCCACTAGCTTTGTTCATAGGGATGCTTTCTAAGGCCCACTGGACTTCACATTCCAGGATGTCTGGCTAAGGGTCTAGTATCCATTTTATACAGATGACTCTTATCAAAGAGCATATGATAAGAACAAGGAAAGATGCTAAACACCATTAATTACTAGGAAAATGCAAAGCAAAATTATAAGATTATTACTTCATAACAACTAGAATGGCTGTAATAAAAAACAGAAACAATAAAAAGTGTCAGCAAGGATATGGAGGTTGGAAGCTGCATACACTGCCAGTAGGAATGTAAATAGTGCTGCTTCTATGGAAAATAGTTTGGCATTTTCTCAAAAAGTAAAGTTACCATTTTGCCTTGTAATTTTACCCCTAAGTATATATCCGAGAGAAATGAAACATTATGTTCACAAAAGCTTGTATATAGATGTCGGTAACAGCATTATTCTTAATAGTCAAAGAGTGAAAAAAACCCAGCTGTCCATCAGAATAAACAAAATGTGGTATATCCATACAAAGGATTCCCAGGTGGCTCAGTGGTAAGAACCCACCTACCAATACAGGAGATGCAGGAGACATGGGTTCAACCCTTTGGCTGGAGAGATCCCCTGAAGGAGGAAATGACAACCCACTCTAGTATCCTTGCCTGAAAAATCCCATGGATAGAGGCGCCTGATGGGTTACAGCCCATGGGATTGCCAAGAGTCAGACACGACTGAGCGACTGATCATGCATGCATGCATACCCATAAAATGGAACATCACACAGTCACAGTAAGGAATAAAGTACTGAAACGCTACAACATGGATAAACTTTGAAAACATTAAGCTAAGTGAGAGATGTCAGACACAAGATCTTATTGTATGAGCCCTTTTATAAGAAATATGCAGAATAAGTAACAGAAAGCAGATTAATGGCTGCCAAGGACTAGGGGCAGGGGGAATGGAGAGTGACTGCTAGCGGGTGTGGGGTTTCCTTTCAGGGTGATGGGAAAAAAAAATTCTGGAATTTGATAAATGGTGATGGGTGAATGATATTGTAAGTAAAAAAGTCCCTGAGTTATACTTAAATTATATTTATATTTAAAAGGATGAATCTCAATTTACAAAGAAAAGTAGTATGACAAGATGGGAAAAAATAAAAATAAAATATACAAGGGGGTAAAAGAAAATAAGATCTTTTGACTAGCACTGATCTAAAGCAGTCAGGCAGTCCATGCATGAATCCCTGCTATAGCCTTTTGACCAGAAATTTTCCTAGATTAAGATGACTTTCTCCGGCCTTCAGCCCATCTGCAGACAGCTGTCGCTGTTGATCTTCTTTCAGTTCAGTTCAGTTCAGTTGCTCAGTTGTGTCCGATTTTTGCAACCCCATGAATTGCAGCACGCCAGGCCTCCCTGTCCATCACCAACTCCCGGAGTTTACCCAAACTCATGTCCATCGAGTCGGTGATGCCATCCAGCCATCTCATCCTCTGTCGTCCCCTTCTCCTCCTGCCCCAAATCCCTCCGAGCATCAGGGTCTTTTCCAATGAGTCAACTCTTCGTATGCAGTGGCCAAAGTATTGGAGTTTCAGCTTCATCATCAGTCCTTCCAATGAACACCCAGGACTTATCTCCTTTAGGATGGACTGGCTGGATCTTCTTGCAGTCCAAGGGACTCTCAAGAGTCTTCTCCAACACTTCTTTACATCCAGCTAAAAACTTCCACCATCTGATTCTAGACTGTCTTCTTCAGAACAAAAGAACAAGCTGCATCTATTTTTTCACTTTCCAAACAACTGAAATATTATTTAGACTTATTATTATTGAAATATTATTATTTAGAAAAAAATTATAAGTTTTTTTCTTCTCTAGGTTAAACACACCCACTTTGTTTGACATGGTTTTTAGTCACACCACCATTTTGGCTGCTCCCACATTTAAACACTTCATTTTGTCTATATCCTTTCTGTAAGACTGGCCCCAGGGAATGAATGAAATATGCAGGCCTGGTCTGACTCATGAAGAGCAGACCAGCACTGTCACTCTCTATTAATTCCATTAATGTAACTAAAAATTATATTCTTTTTGGGGGGCATCCACATCATGCTATACAATCATATCAAGTTAACTGACCACTAAAACTTTTAAGTCGTTTTCTATTTGTGCTGCTTTTAATCTCTGCCTTCCCAGAACTGTGCTTGTAAGGTTGATTAGAACAAAAAAAACCCCTCAAGTATATGACCTTACCTTGCTATTTCATCTCATTATAATCAGTCCATTACTCCGATTTTAAGGATAATTTTGATCCTAGTTCTATCATCCAATGCAGTTATTATACTGTCCAACTTTATACTTGGCACACAATTGATAGATATGTCTTCTACTTCTTTAGAGTAGAAGCTATTTATTAAATGTAAAATAACAAAGTTAATGGTAAGCTGCAGTGCTTTTTTCTTAGAAAGTTCCCTCCAAACTAATAGCACATCACTGATCAGAGACCATTACAAACAGTAGCAATTACACTCAGTATCCAGCCTAGACTCTCCATCTTGCTCACAGATCTCTGGTGAATGCCTTTATTCAAATGACACAGTCCACAGTCACTGGATCTATGGCACTCCCATGAGCTCCCTATCCAAAAACCTTCCCAAAGGAGGACATGATGGTGATAGCCCATGGTTTGTCCTTACTCAACCTGAAGGCTCTTTGGATCCTTTCTTACTCATCTAAGTGACTATAAAACAGCTTAAAATTTAATTAAAAAATGAGTAACACATTAACTTCAAAAACCAAAACATAGCAGACAAGTATTTTCAAATCCAGTCCCCATCTCCTTCAGGGAACCCTCCCCTTTCTCTCCCTTCTTTCCTTCTGCCATTCCTCTTTCTCTTCCATCCTTCCAGTGTTTTCTCAAGCAAATTTAAACAATATGTATAATATACACATATAACTCAGAGAGGTAGGGCTGAGCCTCTATTGGACAGAAGTTGGAGTCTGCTGCTGCTGCTGCTGCTAAGTCGCTTCAGTCGTGTCCGACTCTGTGCAACCCCAGAGACGGCAGCCCACCATGCTCCCCCATCCCTGGGATTCTCCAGGCAAGAACACTGGAGTGGGTTGCCATTTCCTTCTCCAATGCATGAAAGTGAAAAGTGAAAATGAAGTCGCTCAGTTGTATCCGACTCTTTGCGACCCCCTGGACTGCAGCCTACCAGGCTCCTCCATCCATGGGATTTTCAAGGCAAGAGTACTGGAGTGGGGTGCCATTGCCTTCTGTGGTTAAAAATATTGCACAGGACTTTCGATTAAAAGTAGTAGCAAATTGTTTCAAAAGTTGAATACATGTATTTATCTCTGCTTCCTTCAAAAGCCTTACTAAATGATGTAAAGTATTTATTTTTAGAAATGAATGAAGTAATTTATTTTTGGCTGCACTGGGTCTTCGTAGTTGTGAGTGAGCTTTCTCTAGCTGCAGTGTGTGGGCTTCTCATTGCAGTGGCTTCTCTAGTTGTGGAACATGAGCTCTAGAGCGCACAGGCTTCAGTGGTCGTGGCCCCTGGGCTCTAGAGTGCACGGGCTTCAGTGGTCGTGGCCCCCAGGCTCTAGAGTGCACGGGCTTCAGTGGTCGTGGCCCCCAGGCTCTAGAGCGCACGGGCTTCAGTGGTCGTGGCCCCTGGGCTCTAGAGCGCACGGGCTTCAGTGGCCGTGGCCCCTGGGCTCTAGAGCGCACAGGCTTCAGTGGTCGTGGCCCCCGGGCTCTAGAGCGCACAGGCTTCAGTGGTCGTGGGCCCCGGGCTCTAGAGTGCACGGGCTTCAGTGGTTCTGGCCCCCAGGCTCTAGAGTGCACGGGCTTCAGTGGTTGTGGCTCACGGGCTTAGCTGCTCCACAGCATGTGGAATCTTCCTAGACCAGGGATGGAACCTCTGTCCCCTGCATTGGCAGGTGGATTCCTATCCACAGTACCATCAGGGAAGTCCAAGTGTTTAATTTTTAAAAAGGCATAAACAGAAGACTTCTGCTTCTGGGAAGGTGAAGTAGATGTACTTTTTCATTTCCTCCTGCTAAGTACACTTATTTTGTACATAAAACTGAATTTAAAATAATTGACTTAATAACAAAAGTCTGAAATGCTGAGTAGAAGGCAGACTGAATAGGAACTTTGGGACCCAAGGAACAACACAGTGGTGAGCTGCCTGGGTTTTCTTTTTGCCGTACGTTTCCCCGACTGAAAACTGAAGAAGCCAGCAAACTGAAACCACCAATGGGTGCAGACCTAAAAAGTCTGCCCTCTCCAGACAGACCCAGAAAAGGGGCAACCCAGTAAGACAGAACTCATAGAAACTAACTGCTCTATGCCAGCCAAAAGCCAAGGAAAAAACCGGCAGCCCTGACCCAGCCATGCCACTAAACACCAAACGGAGAGCCTAGACTTCCAACCTCACTAGTCTGCAACAAATCCCCCAACCTTCCCTTCCGGGTAGGCAGTGTCAGGAGAGGGCTGCGTCAGGACCTTCAGCTCTGAGGTGCTGGGAGAGGAGGCCAAGCAGAGAGTCCAGACTTCCACAAACACCAGGCGGTAACAAGGTCAACTCCCACCACCACGGTATCAACTGAAGCCATAGAGGGGCTAGCAGCAAGGCACTCCCACGTCCCAGGCAGGGAAGGATCAGTGCAAGCCTAACAGGAAACTAGAACTTTTACCTCAATCCAGTAATAATGAGAAGCACTTTCTGGGGTGAAAACAGAGGCCCCACAGGAAACCTGAACTACCTCCACCTAGTAGTAACAAGAGGGCACTTTCCAAGTCCCATCAATCCTCCGCCAGAGCAGAAGAAACCAGGCAGAACAGGAGGTTGACAGAAGATTCAGAAGCTCATAGCACAATATGAAAGCGATGATATTGTCTGTCATACCAAGAACTAGGAAGATCTCAAGCCACATCTATTGACAAGACAGCAGTCAATAGATGCCAAAATGAAGGTGACCAAGAAGACAGATTTGGGCTTCTCTGATAGCTCAGTTGGTAAAGAATCCACCTGCAATGCAGGAGACCCTGATTCAATTTCTGGGTTGGGAAGATGCCCAGGAGAAGGGAAAGGCTACCCACTCCAGTATTCTGGCCTGGAGAATTCCATGAACTGTATAGTCCATGGGGTCACAAAGAGTCGCACACGACTGAGTGACTTTCACTTCAAAATTTCACTTCAAAAAGACAGAATCATCCAGTTATATTAAGCAGTTATGACAAAAGTGCTTAAACCAGCAATTAAGGACATGCTTGAAACAAATGAACAAACAGAAAGCCTCAGCAAAGAAACAAGAAGTGTCATCAAAAACCCAGAAAACCTAAAGAACCACCAAATGGAAATTTTAGAACTGAGAAATGCAATAACCAAAGCAAAAAGCACAATGGATGGGCTCATCAGCAGAATGGAAGGGAGAGAGCAAAGAATCAGTGAACTGAAAGATGGAACAACAGGAATTACCCAGTATGGACCAAAGATAGCAAACAGATTCAAGGGGGAGAAAAAGGACAAAATTAATATGCCTAAGAACAAACTGATATGAATAAATGATTGAGTAAATAATTAAATGAGGGAGATGTGCAGTAAGGTTAGAAAAGGAAGTTAAAGAGAAACACATCAGAAAGGAAAAAATAAAACTGCCTCTATTTGTCAACGACATGGTGGCATACATAGAAAATCCTAAAGACTGGAGAAAAAATTCATAGAACCAGTAAACAAGGTCAGCAAGGTTACAAGATACAAAATAAACACAGAAAAATCAACTGATTTTCTACATCCCAGCAGTAAAAATATGAGCACTGGAATTAATTATCCCATACCATTTATACTCGCTCAAAACAAAAACCAAAACCAAGGTATAAATCTCAGAACACATACAAGGCCTGTATGCTGAAAACTACACAATGTTGATGAAAGAAATCAAGATGTAAATAAATGGAGAGAGGTGCCATATTCATTTACTGGAATACTAAACAGAGAAAAGATGTCATTTCTCCCCAAATTGATATACCAGTTTAATGAAATTATAGCAGAACATTCTGTAGATATGATAAGATTATTCTAAAATTTATATGAAAAGACAAAAGAATGAGAATAATTAAGAAATAATTTTCAGAAAAAAAAGAAGTAGGAGGAATCAGTCTGATTTCAAGACTTATTATAAAGCTATAGTAATCAAGGCTGCGTGGTGCTGGTGGATGAACAGACACAGAGATTAATGGAACAGAACAGAAAATAGAGAAATGTCTGGAGATCAACCCTCACAAATAAGCCCAACTGATTTTTTACAAGAATACTCAAAGAAGGAAAGATCACCTTTTCAACAAATGAACACCCACAAACAATAAAATAAACTTCACCCTAAGTCTCATGCCTTAAAGTTAACTCAAAATGGCTCACAGACTTAAATGCAAAATGTAAACACTTACAGAAAAGAGTAAATAAATAAAATCTTCAGGACTGAGAGCCAGGCAGAGTTCTTAGAAGTTACACCAAAAACACAATCCCCCAAAGGAAAAACTAATAAACTGGACTTCATCAAAATCCCAAACAAAACAAAACCAAAAAGAAGGGTCTTAGAAATTAAAAAGCCTGATATATAAAAAAATGCAACAGTTTGGTTGAATATAAAGTTGAGAAAATTTGCTGGAAAGTAGAAGGATAAGACAAAGAAATGAAAAATGGAAGGAAGAAAACAAAAAGTCAGAAAATCAGTTCAGGAGAACTAACATCCAAATACTAGTAGTAAAGGAAGACAGAAAAGGAAATCATCAAATGAGACCAAATGAAATTCTCCCCACACAAGGATATGAGTTTGTAGATTAAATGAGACCACCAAACAACAAACCTAATAAATTAAAAAATGCACCCACCAAGATATATCATCAATTTTGTAACACTGTAAGCAAAGAAGAATTTACAAATTTCTAGGGAGAGAAAATGGGTCACAGCCAAAGGACAAGGTATTAGAATGACTTTGGATTTCCCAAACTCAACAATGAAGCTAAAACACAGTAGAGCAATGCTTTCAATATCTCAATGATACTATTTCCAATCCAGACTTCTATATGCAAACTACCACATGTGTGAATGTAAAACAAAGATACTTCCAGACCTGCAAGTTATCAAAAACTGACCTACAGTACATCAGGAAGCTCCTGGAGGACAAGTTCCCCCAAAAGGAGAAAGCAGAGCGAAAAGAGGAGGCGACAAATCTGACAAGAAAGAGAAGCAAAAAGAATGGCCAGAAAATCCCAAGACAAGACAGTAAACTGTCCTAGAGAGCAACCAACTCAGATTTCATCAAGTCTGAAGACTGACAGAGATTTCCTCAAGATGATAAAACAGAACATGTTCAGAAGTATTTTTAAAAGGATTTAAACAATTTGGGGGAGAGTTTGAAATTGTGCAAAAACACACAGAAAACTGAGATTTAAAAAACCTAAAAAACAAAAAAAAGACAATGATTAATTCCAGTGGGGAGAAAAAAAAGAAAGGAACAGTCATCATAGTCCACTTAGAAGATTCGGCAAAAACAATGTTTTCTTACATAATAATGTAAAAACTAATATTAACATAAATGACAGATTGCCAAACTTATGGCTATTTTGGAAGAATGGGAATGAGAATAATGAAAGTATTTGGAGGGAAGGGCATGTAGGGAATGAAAGAACGCCAACTTTTTACTTTCCATAGTACGTATCGCCTAAAATGGAGGGGGGGAGAACAATTAGCAACATCAGCTTGTTACTTAGAAATATATCAAATGAACCCACTAAAAGTGGTGGCCTCAGGGACCTTGCAGTGGCACAGGAGGACCCCTCAGGGAACTGCTTGATGTTTTTTGTAATAAGCTTACTCCAATTATTTGAGTGTTCAAGTTTTGGAAAAATATAAACTAAAAAATCAAATTCTCATTGCTAATACATGGCTGCCGCAGAATGTGAACCATGTAATTTAATTCCAAATCAGGTCCATTAATTTATGAGCTCCTAAGGGGCCCACAACTTCTTAGCTGCTTTACTCCAACACCTGCCTAGCACAAAATAAGCCCTCCAAACTCGTTTCTGAATGAGTGGGAGAAAGTTCAAGAGTGGGATTAACTCTAACACCTGAAAATGAATGAGAAAGGCATTTTGGCAGAGGAGAGAGCAGAAGGGAAGAGCGGAAGTGGAGTGGGAGAGCTGAGCAAGGAGAAGGGGCGGTGGGGGAGGAGGAACAGCATCCAGGAAACACTGGGTGGAGAAAGGGAAACACAGCAGCGTGGCTGTGGGGAGCCAAGTGGTGGGGCAGCGGGAGGACACTGGCGCCTGAGGACAGATCCACATGGCCCTGACTATATGTCTATCAGCCTTGGGGGGTGTTTTTGCTTGCTTTGCAATGATGACAGCAACATTTATTTCTGTCAACAGTTTCTTCCCAAATAGTTTTAGCTTTCTGGAATCTACACATCACCAGGCTCTCTCAAGTCCTGAGCTGTACCACTTGCTACTCTACAAGCAGCCGCTGAAAGGGCAGTCGCACAATGGCAAGCAAAGCCTGGGGGATCCCCACGTTGCCACTCTTACCCATTTTCTGGACCTCTTTCTTAATGCGCTTACCAAGAGCATTAAAATGCAGGGCACAAAGGAGCCATCACCCCTAGGTGACATGTGCGTCTGCTACAATCATTATTCATATATTCATTTCATCCAAAGTTTAAGTAGTTCCTTTATGTTAGGCAATGTACTGGAATACAAAGTCTCTGGTTTCAAATAACTTACTTTCTAAATTACTTATAAAATAACATGATAAGGAACACAACTGACACAAACAAAAGTACTGAGGAAACACAAAGGCATAATAAAGGACTACCCAAATTTCTTAAATGTGTAATGTCAAACAGAAGTGAAAGAAAGTGAATACTCCAACAAACTCCCATATACGCATCACCCTGCTGGTGCAATAATCAATTCATTGCCAATCTTGTTTCTCTTCTAAACCCACTCATTTAATTTCAAGAAATCACATTATTTCATCCACAAATATTTCATCAAATATCTAACAGATGGGGTCTCTTTCTTTAAACACAAGAAGAACCTAAATCCTGAAAACTGAGGATTTATGAAGTGAGATATAATTAATATATAAAAGGCACAGATTTTAAGATGCCCAACTGAGGTCTGACAATTGTGCAGCCATAACCACTACCCAAAACAGGATACAGAACAATGTCCGTGGCCCAGAAAGTTCCCATATACCCCTTTCTAGTGAATTTCTCACAACCAGATAGCCACTTTCTGATCTCTATTACCATGGGTCACTTTTGCTTATTCTTAACCTTTTATAAATGGAATCAGAGTATGTATGAGTAAACATTTCTAGGCAAAAAAAAAAAAAAGAAAAAGCAGAAGCATTCTGGGGGGAAGGATGACATGGACAAAATACAAAGATGTGGAAGGCTACGTCATCATTCACAGAATGATGAAGGACTTGAGAGGGTTGAAAACTAGGACTGGTAGCTGATAGATGATAAGACTACAAGAAGAGATGTGTTGGCAACCTCAGATCTCTGTAACTATTAATAATTCTGGGAACCAAGCTGTTAAGTATGTTTTTCCCAGTGCCTCAAACTATTTCTCTGACCTGAAAATTGGTCAGTTCTCTCAATATGCTTCTACTCCTCAACTCTCCAGCTGAGAATGACTGAGGCAGGAGCAACACCCTATGTCCCTTGGCTGTTCACTCCCATCTTGGGTGAGGCCTCACTGTCATCTCAGGGAAGGAAAGAAGCACCCCCCGGGGCTTTCTTATGAGAGGGCATAGTCCCTCCCCAACATTTGAACAAGTGAGCCCAAGTCTGATGGGCAACCTTACCATTATCTGGATTTCTCTCTTGCACACCTGGAGATCATGCTCGTTGTTGACAAACATGCGTTTCAAGGCACATTTCATTCCATTGCTTGTCCTCACCAGAAACACGATGGCAAATCCACCTGGGAGAGAAGCACACACACAAGCTCTTGTAAGTCATGTAGAAGTCAGTCGAATGACCATGAGGCTGCAGGCTGCTGATGTCACTGCTAATGGTTCTGATGCCATCGTCAGCTAGGCCTAGGGCTGGTCTGGCACAAATGCATTCTTAAGAGTCTGGGACTCAGAGGTATCGTTTGTGGGATAGGGTAGCAAGAAATCAGAAAAACTGTTCCTGAACTATCTAAAACAAAACAAAACAAAACAGGAGAATAATAGATAAACAGATGAATGAAAAGATGAAAAAAAAGAACCAACTACATTCCAACTGCTCTCCTGGGCACTCTGTCATCGTGAAGTCATGAAGTCAGTCATGTCCGACTCTCTGTGATCCCATGGACTGTAGCCCACCAGGCTCCTCCATCCATGGAATTTTCTAGGCAAGAGTACTGGAGTGGGTTGCCATTTCCTTCTCCAAGGGATCTTCCCTACCCAGGGATCGAACCCGGGTATCCCACATTATGTGCAGACGCTTTACCGTCTGAGCCACCAGGGAATCACTCGCCTGGGCACTCTGAGCTCTTGTTAATTCATACCACAATCCTAGGAAGCCAGGTGATATTCTTCCCTGTAAGACAATTACTCTCTGAAGAAAACAGAGGCTTAAAGAGATTAGATTCAACCAAGGACTTCTTTAAAAGAAAAAGAAAAAAAACACCTAAGTCCAATACTTAAACAGAGAGGCTTGGAAATTATTTCAAAAACCGTTCTAAGATAGTTGGCAATCAATTTCGAGAATCTACTTCCCTTCCTTTCTTCTCATCCCTCCTCACCTCATCCCCTGACTAATCAACAATACACTTGGAGGATTATTTCTGCCCTCCCTACCTCATGGGCTGTTGAGAAGACACAGACACAGTTAGGAAAGAGCCACTCTACACAGCAGCCACCAGGGAAGCACGATGATTACTGGGCAGATTTTTTTAATGTCTGCACTAACCCTTCTCTAAAACACAGTTCATAATTCATTAAAAGAGATTACTATAACTCTAACAGGAATCCTTCAATGCTCTAAACTGGTTATACTTTGGTGTTCCACAAATTCTTAGAACCCCTAACCTTGACCTCACTCTTCAGACACTGTCAGAGGCCTTCAGGTCCACTGTTAAAAAGAGTTTGGGTAGATAAGGTGCAGCAAAGCTATCAAAGGTGAAGCTTTGGAATAAGCAGCAGTTACATCAGACACTTAGTCTATCTGCCTGCTCACACACCTGCATTAACTTAGCTTGTACTACCCTGCACATTGACCCTGGGTACTGAAAAAAACTGCTAGGCTGTTCTTTGCTGAGCTACTAGGGAAGCCCTCTTTGCATGGAGGTGATGACTAATTGGATGCAGCTGAACACAGAGAGAAGTCAGCAGTACAGGAACTTGAGCTGGGGTTATGGCATAGTCCTGGGGTGAGACAGGACCATTAGTAGTGATTATAGAGACCTCAGGCCTGTGATATAAGACCCGGGTCCCAACCATTCCACTCGAAATCCTCGAAGACCCAGCAGCCCTCCAGCAGCTGTCTGTCAATGTTCTCAGTATTTCCTGTTGTATCTTTATAATAACTGTTCTTTTTCAAATTAACTTGAGTAGGATTCTGTTCCATGCAACCAAAGAGAACCTTAATCATGCAGCATTGTTGCGTTTTTTCATAAAGCACACACATAATTCTGTGTTAAAAAAATTTTGAACAGACTCAAATGTTCCAAATGTGCGTTTTGATAATGATTTAGCAGAGACTGCATGTTTGTGTATTTCCTGTCATGGTGCTCTTCAGTACTCAGATAAACACTAAAATTTACCATCCAGTCTTTCATTTCAGCTGTCATCGCTCTAATTTTTGTACCTCAATAACATTTTTCATTTTCGTATAATAAAGTCCACTCATACTGCTCAACTGTCGATTTAATTCTACAATTTTGAGTACTTACCATAAAAGATTTTTAAAACCCTAGCATGCATCGACAATAGACAGAAGTCTAACACACATGCAAAAGAACGCAATTCTAAGATGCATATTTTTACATTTTAATTTTTAGGATCAGAATTTTCTTCTAATAAATATGTACATTTAATGCAGTACTATTTGTCTTCCCTTTCCCCCTCAAAAGCCATTAAATTCATGATGTGTCTTATAAGCAATTAAACTTGGAGAAAATAATAGTATTAATATAAATGATAAATTATACAATTTCCATGCATAATCATAATTGTTGTGTGAACAATACAGGTAGGTATTTCTTTTACAGATTTTGAATTTCTCTTTAAATCACAGAACTGCAGACTTTGCACCAGCCGTGCTTCTGTGCTGTGCTCAGTTGCTCATTCATGTCTGACTCTGCAACCCCATGGACTGTAGCCCGCCAGGCTTCTCTGTCCATGGGATTTTCCCAGCAAGAATACTGGAGTGGGTTGCCATTTCCTTCTTCAAGCAGTGCTGCTACAGAGTGTTAAGTCCTAGCATTTTGCTTTATGGGGGAGGAACCACATTTTTAGGACCCAATGGCTAGTTGTGGGCAGAACCTGGACCAGCGTTATTGTCCTAATTATCTAAAAAGTGTTCTTTCCACTTAGTGAAAACTGTGCAATACTCATTTAGATCACAAGGAGACACCTGACGGTGCTGCAGAACAGAAGCTGGGAATGACTCGTTCCTACAGTTCTGACATGCGGCACCACTAAAGGACAAGGTGAGCCTGGAGGAGCAGGTTGGTGATGTGGCAATTCGAGATAACTGCCACCAGGTGGGAGCAGTGCAGCTTTCTTCACCAGGTAGCAAGATGACATTTCCAGACAGGACTGGAGAATCAGTTCCAAGGCCTATGGCAGGATCCAGTCAAGCATAACTGGTTGAGAAATGCCAGCACAGACTCTCAAAGTCTATGAACAACATTAATCTACAGACAAAGAAATGAGCCGCTATGCTTCCCACAAACAGAATCACGTTTTAGGCATCTATGCCTATTAAGGGGCTTATTTGCAGGCACGTGCTGCATGCTAAGTCGCTTCAGTCGTGTCTGACCCTTGAAGACCCTAAGAACTGTAGCCCGCCAGGTTCCTCTGTCCATGGGATTTCCCAGGTAAGACCACTGGAGTGGGTTGCCATGACCTCCTCCAGGGAATCTTGCCAACCCAGGGATCAAACCTGCATCTTTTATGTCTCCTGCATTGGCAGGTGGGTTCTTTACCACTAGCGCCACATGGGCACTTGCAGGTAAGAAGCATTTAAATCACAGCTTAAAAACTAAAACAGAAATAATATTGTAACAAGGACAATAAAGACTTAAAAAAATGATCCACATAAAAAAAAAATCTTGAAAAAGAAAAATTGAAGCCTGACAGGATTTGTCAGTTTAAAGATATTAGTCACTTTCACCACATGGCTGACTAAGAGGAGTGTAAATTTCAGGTAGAGCGCAAACAGCATGAATCTTCTTCACCACAGGCCCACATCTGCCACGCGTATCAGGGTGAGAAGAGGCTTGGCCACAGCTGAAGAGGGTATGGGGATTACAGAAGGCAGCTATCAGGCTTCAAGAGAGGTGCTTACCTAAAAATGAGTTGCATCCCTACATCTTGATTAAATGGAAAAATCTAAAGCTGAGCTGGGGAGAGTTTGCACAGAGAGAAGAAAAGCTAACATTCAGCAGAGCCCGTGCCAGTCTGCCCATTGGAGCCTGTGCCAATCGCTCTGCCTACTGGCATTTTTTAAAACACTAAGATAATCTTCAGGATTTTGCTGAAATCCATTTCTTAGGAAAATTCGTGGATGTATTGAATTGTAACAGGAAAAAGGATCTGACCCATTATGTGAGGTAAGGGAAAGAGGCAGGACAGGATAACTTTGACAGACTCACTTTTACCAATTCATTTTAAATCCAGAAATATTTTTATTTCCACAAAGAAACATGCTTTCTCCCACTTTCCCTAAAATACACAGTACTCTTGGCCTCACTTTCTCCCTCTAATTTCTGATGATGCAGATGGGTACTTTCCACTCACTATATGAATTAGAGGTTTTGTGTTTGGTTCCCCTCTGTATCTTCATGCCCAAGAACAGCACCTGACACATAGCGAGTCCTCAAAAATGAATTAGCTTTCCTCTTAATGAGGAGAGATTAGAAAAGACTACAGAGAGTGGTGGAGATTGTGGAAAACCAAAGTATATGGTCCATGTAAAGGAGCCGCTTCTATACAACTCAAGTTAATTATTGCCCTGTCGCAATGCAAGAGATGAGAGACTCGGGTTAAATCCCTGGGTGGGGAATATCCCCTGGAGAAGGAAATGGCAACCCACTCCAGTATTCTTGCCTGAAAAATCCCATGGACAGAGGAGCCTGGTGGGCTACAGTCCATAGGGTCTCTAACAGCTGGACAGGACTGAGCAACTGAGCACACACACAGAGAGAAATATGGACACTGTTCTAATACCAACACTTGGTTTTATTGGTCTTCCTATTTTAGCCATCTATTGAGTGTGTAGTGATATTTAACTGTGATTTTAATTTGCATTTCCCAATAGATCGCTTATCTTTCAAATTCAGGATTACCTGCTTTCTACCACTGTCCTGATAAAAGGCTTTAATGAGCACAGTATCAACGAGTCACCAATGAAATTACTGAGATAACTTGGACTTCTACCTCTCAGGCAAAGATGACAGAAATGGCTATCTCTCTCTGAGGGAAAAAAGGAAAGAGAGAATTTGTAATACATGAAAGAAAAAGTGAAAGTGTAGTCGCCCAGTCGTGTCCAACTATTTGTGACCCCCTGGACTCTAGCCTGCCAGGCTCCTCTGTCCATGGGATTCCTCAGGCAGGAATACTGGAGTGGGTTGCCATTCCCTTCTCCAGGGGATCTTCCCGATCCAGAGATTGAACCCAGGTCTTCGGCACTGCAGGCAGATTCTTTATCATCTGAGCCACCAGGGAAGCCCTTTGTAATACAAAGAGAGGGGATTATATAATTGCTAAAATCTTGTTCAACTTTAACATCAACAGGAGATCATGGTCATCAACATCATTATCTGGACTGAAATCTTTTAAACAGAACCTTCTCAAGGAGCCTGATCATGCTATTCAACACTGGCAATGGGGCTTTTGAAGTAACTGTAGTACAGCTCCTGGCTTTCTCTAAAATAAGCAATCATGCTAGGTGGTACCAGGCCCTGGGGGCTCTTCTGAATGAATTAAGACACCAGTGACTCCACTTAGCAAGGAGGAGTGAGGGATGGGGAGGGAAGCTGAATGAGAAGAGAAGGAAAGCACCAAACTGATGATCTGAGCAGTGATATGCACAGAGATAGGGAACAGCTGGGCAGACAATGAGAATGATTAGACCGTGAAACAAAGAAGCCCATCATGGTGCTGAGGCAGGGTTTCTGGATTTGCTGCCAAAGAGGTTTTTGGTGGGTATTTAGCGATCGAGCCTGGAGTCTGGGTTACCAACATCTGCGGCTTGCTTATTTCCTGAAGGTAAAAGGAAACTTCATTTCCTATCATGGGTCCCATCCAGACCTTGAGGAATGGCTTCCACTTGTGTGAGAGGAAAGGAAACAGAAACCAGAGCCAGGGGAAACTACAATGAGGGAAACTTCACCCAGACCCACACTCTGCTCATGTCCTCCACTTCTCCACCCTACACGTTCTGTGTTTCTCTTTCAAAATAAGGTTTAACCCAATGACTGCTATTTACTTAATGCAGTTTCTCTTGGAACTAACAGAAAGCTAGCATAAAATAAAACAGCTTTCTGAAGCTTCACTGAAGAATCAGACAGAGAGAGGACTTCCCTGGTGGCACAGTGGATAAGAATCCGCCTGCCAGTGCAGGGGAGTCAGGTTCAATCTCTGGTCTAGGAGGATTCCATATGCCTCCAAAGAGCTGAGCCCACGCCACAACTACTGAAGACCACGTGCCTAGAGCCCGTGCCCCACAACAAGGGAAGCTGCCAATATGAGAAGCCCACCCTCCGCCCCTGAAGAGTAGCCCCTTACCCCAAAACTAGAGAAAGCCCACGCACTGCCATGAAGATCCAGCGCAGCCAAAAATTAATTAACAAATAATAATCAGAGAGCGAATCCAGTTAAAGTGGTATTAACCCAGGAGATATAAAAGAAAGGACAACACTGGATAAGTTACTGGATCTCTTTGGTCTCCATTTCCTCAACTGCAGAAATTAAGGCCAAATTAGTGATATTTAAATGAATGGGTCCCTCGGAGACTTAGGATTACAGGAGATGCTGCGGTGGCTCTACATACAGCTTCCTTTTATCTGCTGAATATTCATTCTGAAAAAAGGGGGGAAACTCTGCTTTCAAGGAGAAAAAACCCAAAGAATAGTCCATATCCCTATATAAAGGTAAGGAGTACAGCACTGTGAGTCACACAAACAGCCTTTACCTGCAAGCCTACCACCGACACATATGTGCACAGGCAGCTACAGAGGTGGGAGGAGTCGGGGCAGGGCCACCAGATCCACTCTATACTGAGACCGTGGAGTATTCCTGTGGAGTCCAGCAGGTTAGGTTCAAACCCTGGCTCAGGAAAGCCACGGTCTCCCTTTCACCTTTCAAAGGCGGCTGAGATTCACCTCTTAGCTTTGGGGAGGACCGAATGACAGGCAAGACACCATCATATCCACAGGAGGGATATGATGAATACAGGTTGTCTGGCCTTACCTCCTCCCCACCCAAATCCTCTGTATTTATGGTAGATACAAGTGGTATCTAAATGAATGTCGTTAAAGTTTTAAATCTGGAGTATCTTCTTGAGATAAAGGGCATAAACTCAAATACCTACAGGGGCCAGACAGACCATCTAAAGCAGGGAGACAGTGCAGGCACAACAAAGTATACAGCGGGAGCCTGCTGATGGGAGATCATGAGCAGGGGCGGACCCGGGCAAACCAGAAAGGGCACACCCCGTTCATGAGGCGGCTGCTTCCCAGTGAAGGCCAGCTGTTGCCATGGAGGAATGTGGGCTGAGGGCTGCCAAGTTTTTTGATTTCCAAAAGAAGCTCGATTTTTAGGAGAAATCTCCTGATTTTTAAATCCTGGCTACAACTGTAGAAAAGCTCTTCACCCCTGTGCAAGTCAAGGAAACCCATTTCCAGGCTAGGGCTGAACGAGACAGCCCAACTTCAACTTTTACGAGAGTCCTGTGAAGTAGCGGGACATGTATGACCAACTCTACTTGACCAGCTGAGCAACTGAGGCACAGAGAAAAGCCCAAGTGGCTTCCCAGTGCTGCCACCTAGAGGCAGTGCCAGAGGGCGGCAATCCAGGCACACCAATTCCTGGCCCTGACTTTGGTCCACTCTCCTTCACTGCTGACTTTCCCTCCCCACAGCAGACCCTACAGGACACCTCCATTACCAGGGAAGGTACGGGAAAAGACACGGTGAAAGGCAAGGGACCTGCCCAGGGCTTGGCCTCCCTCACCGGCCTGGTGGGAGGGAGAACTTGGGTGCAGTGTCTGTGAGCTCCCGCAGGGAGTGACAACCAAGAGGCTGACAAACACCCATCCACAACTGATTCATTTTGCCAAAAGTTTCAGAAGGAACGAAAGTTTTCTAAACTCTAGAACAGATGGCAAGGAGCACAGCAAAGATTCTGCAGGAGAAAAGGTCAATCTGCAGCATTTGTTCAACACTGATTTCAGTGGGGACTTGGGGTTTGTTTTTTTAACGTCAATCTCGCCTAACTCGCCTCAAATTAAAAATCGCCATGTGCCAGCTTCCTTCTGGGGAACGTGTCAAAGCAGTCCCTGCCCCAGGCAGAAAGAACACCCAGATGGGGGATGACTGGGGGTTCTCAACCTCCTCTCTCCCCATCGGGAGCTGTGGGCACAGTCAGACACTGGCAAACGCTGGCAGTGGTCCTGAAACATCAACAGAACCCAATCACGGCCACAGCCCAGGTTGAACACGGGGCAGCTGGCAGCTGGCTCTTCCTTTCTAGGAATGTAACAACTGGGGAACATCTGTAGTTCGGGGGTTCTCTCTAGGCAAAATTCTCCTCCATCCCCCAAAAACTGCCAGAGAAGGTACTTGCCTGCGTGGAACAAAAGGTCCGAGTTTAAGAAATTAGGAGGAGGGATAGTTGAGTTTGGGATGAACATGTACACACCGCTACATCTAAAACAGATAACCAACAAGGACCTACTGTATACAGCACAGGGAGCTCTGCTCAACGTTATGTGACAGCCTGGATGGGAGGGGAGTTTTGGGGAGAATGGATACATGTATATATATGGCTGAGTCCCTTTGCTGCTCACCTGAAACGATCACCACGTTGTTAATTGGCTATTCTGCAATGTAAAATGAAAAGTTTAAAAAAGAAAGAAAGAAATCAGGTTGGCTCACACACAGCAGAGGCTTGTGAATTACTGCACGTAAAACCAGAGCACGTTGGGCCTGGACTGTCACCATTGGAGATCAACCAGACAAGGGCCTTTCCCAGAGCCACCCGGCCCGTCTTGTCGGAACTGTTTCCATGGCATTAGCTGTCTAGCAAATGCAGAAATGGTGAGAGACATCAGCAGGGCCAAGGTCTTTGTTCACTGATAACCTCAGGTCATGCTGAGCCATTTTCTCTTCTCTATATTACAAGCCAGGGTGATCTTATAAAAACAGAAATTGAGTATCATTGTTCTGTTTGAAAATCCACGTGGCTTCTGGCCCTCCTTAGAAGGAAACTCCAAAGGCTGACATGGCCCGCAAAGCACCCCATGATATGATGTGAGATCTCTCTCTCCAGCCTCATTCACATCATAGCCTCTCACTGCTCACTCTGCTCCAGCCATGGTTGCCTGTTTTCTTCCCTCATGTTGCTTGTGCTCCACGCTACCTAAAGACGGCTATACATATCCCTCCCTCTGCCCTATTCACCTCATTCCTGGCCTGAGCAGCTCCCACGAGCCATCCTTCATGTTTCAGGCTCGATGTCATCTCCCTGATGAACCTCCCCTGACTGCCCCAGTCCCCACTCCCTTCCTCTTCTGATCAGGTTACATACCTTGTTATACACACACCCTCCTCTTTTCCTTCCGAACGTATCAGGAGCATAATTCAAGACTTAGGTAGCTAATTCCTGGTTTGACGGCTTCTTTCCCTGAACCCTGTAAACTGCACAAGGACGACAACTATCTCACTGTGGCCTGTGTCATGAAGCACAGTGCCTGCTGCATAAGCAGTCCTCAGGTGTCTGCCCAGCACCCTAAGGATACCAACAAAAACAAGCAAACAAAACCAAAAAGCCCACACCACACCAAACTGAGACACACTACACAGTGCCGGCTTTTCAGGAGGTTAGAATCTAGCAAGGGGAAGAAGGGACACATTTTGAGAAGGTCCGTGGGTGATGAGGCAGCCCATCCACAGAGCAAAACCAGAGTGCATGGCCTAGCACAACGCTGGGTCCTCTGAGACAAGGCCCACTGGATGGTATTCTGGGGTAACGAGCACAGGTGCAATCTCTACAGAAACCTCTGCACTGTCAGAGTGCCACTTGTTCCATGAGTGATTCCTTCTTTTAAAAAGAACACTTGAGCTGAAAAGAAAAACCCTCTTCAGTTGAGAAGGAAAAGAAATCAAAACCCCCGTGCCCACTGCTGCCTCATCCCTCAGCTGAAGAGGTGAAGAGCCTCTTGGGCAGGAACTGTCTCGCCCCCGCCCTCCCTCAAGCCATCAGTGGCAGGTGTCTTCTAGTAAATGGTGTGCAAACCTGGAGAGCAGCTGGGACCGGCCAGAGGGCGCAGAATCTGTGCCCAGGTTTGTCAGCCCCCACCACAGACACCCAAGCCCCAGCTCGAATCATTTCCACCAACACTTTGTTTTTTAATACTTATTTTATTGTTGGCTGCCTTGGGTCTCAGCTGCAGCGTGCAGGCTCTTCACTGCAGGGAGCAGACTCTAGAGCCTGTGGGCTCTGTAGTTAGCGGTACAGGAGCTCTCTAGTCAAGACATGTGGGCTTAGTGGCTCTGAGGCATATGGGATTTTAGTTCCCCAACCAGGGATCAAACCAGCATCCCCTGCATTGCAAGGAGGATTCTTAACCACTGGACCACCAGGGAGGTCCCTCCACCAACACTCCATGTGTGTTACTCGCCCACTTTCTCCAAAGAACTGCGAAGTCAAAGTTTGGCTGACATTCTTTTAGCTTCCAACTGTTAATTCCAGAGCATTCCATTCTAACTTCATGCTTCAAAGCTTACTTCAGTTTCTGCATTTTGTGCTTTCAGAGTAAGATCAGGTTAACCAGCTCTGTTCCAGAAAGAACATTTTCTATTGTGGTGATTTGAGCTCAGCAGCCAGGCTAAGCTGTGTCTTTTGTTCTCCTGGGACAGGCACTGACATCAAAGGTACCTAATAGAAGAGTTTTCAATTCTTCGGTTTCATTAGAACTGATTTTCAAACACATCTGCTTTGTCCAGGTCACCCTAATCTCCTCGACCCTCCTGGTTATGAGGGAGACAAGTCCCCAACCTGGAAAGCAGGGTGACATTCTCTCAGCTCCCAACAGTTAATCACAGCCCATTCCAACTTCATTTCATGCTAAAGCCTTTTTTCTGAAGTTCAGGATGTCTGACTGGACTACCCATCACCGTCCACCAGCTCCCAGGTCTTGGACCCCTTCACCAGTACCTGTGCACCAGCTCCTAATCTCCTTCCCACCCCAACTCTCACCATTACCCAAGTCTTAACAATTCTATCCCTTAAATCTCTCTGGAATTCACACTGCTCTTTCACCCCTGACACTCCTTCATATGCTTCTCTTTTCCTATTGGAACTAAAATAGAGTTCTTAGTGTCATGCCTTGGATCTCTTTCCAGTCTTAAATTCGTATCTAAAAACTCCTCTTAAAAGGATTCATTAACTTCCCAAAGTCAGAATAAAGACCAACTTCCTGAACGCAGCAGTATGCTAAGAATCTTTATATTTTCCCCCATTTTATTTTGAAGAATTTCAAACACACAACAAAATCAAAAAGATCATACTTTCATATGGTGAACCTCCCTATGCTCACCACCTAGAGTCTACAAATTGTTAACATTTTGCTACACTTGTTTTATCACATATTTATCATCTGTCTATGTAATCATCAACTCATATTTTTGATGCATTTCCAAGAAAGGTGTAGACCTTGGTGCACTTCACCCTAAACACTTCAGCATATCTTTAACTACTATTCAGAATTTACAGTTCTTTTGGAGGGGCTGGGTAGAAATAAAATCTACTTACAGAGAAATGTATAAATCTTAAGTATATTATTGGATACTTGTTGATGAATGCACAGTCAAGTCGCCCAAACCCCTAACAAGATATAAAACCTTTCAATCACAGAATGTTCTCTCAACCCCTTCCCAGATAATCCCACCCTCGTATCCCCCATAGATGCAATCTACTTCTAGTTTTATCAGCTTTAAACCTTCATATAAATGGAATCATACCGTATGTGCTTTTTTGTGTAAGGATCTCTTATTTAACATAATAGTTTATATTGGTATCAGTAGTTTGTTGCTCTTATTGTTGACCCATGTATCTTTTCTCTTACTGATCGACATTTGGGTTATTTCAAATGTGGAGCTATTATGAACAAAACTCTAAACACATTCTTTTACAAGTCTTTTTGTGTCATATGCTTTTATTTTTCTTGGGTAAATACCTAATGGTAACCCACTCCAGTATTCTCGCCTGGAGAATCCCATGGACAGAGGAGCCTGGCAGGCTACAGTCCACGGGGTTGCAAGAATCGCACACAAGTTAGCGACTAAAACAAATAAGAGTACAAGCGCTACACCACTGAGTGGGTGTACATTTAGTTTTACAAGAAACTGCCAGACCTTTTCCCAAAGTGGTTGTACCACTCTACACTCCCACCAACAAAATATGCTCTAGACCTTGATAACCTGAGTACTTCCTGTCTTCGCCCAGAATCTATCTTCCCATGCTCTCTCCTCTACCACCAAGCTTTCAGAACTAGAACTTTTTTGCTGCATGCCATTCCCTCTGCGGAGAACATTCTGACACAATCCTCTGCTAGATAAAAGGAGTTTAACATTGCTAAAATAACACCTCTTCCATGAAGTCTTCCCTTTCCCTGATAATTGCCCCCCTGGCTTTCTTTCTTTTTTTTTTTAAATTAGAGGATAATTACTTTATCCCCCTGGCTTTCATTATCACACATTTGGCCTGTACTTTTATTGCTGCACTCAGCACAGTGTGTTGTGACCTCCTGTGACATGCTCATCTCCCTAGGAGACAGGCTAAAGCAAAGAAGGAACCACTCTTTTCTGCCTTGGCAGAAAGACCTGTTATGTCACCATAGTACTTTATTATATACTATATGATACTTTGTATTTTTTCATAAAGTATACTATGTATACTTTAAGGCTATCATTAAACAGGGCTCTTAGGACTTTGAATACTATGCAAGTATAGGAACAACATTCCACATTATTCTCTAGGTGGGGCACTTGAAAAATGAGTCACCAAAGAAAATTAAAATGGCAAGAAGAGCTTCTTGTTTCTCCTGGAGTCCTCAGGGCTAGCACGGTGTTTGGTATGTTTGCTGCTGCTGTTCTTGTTGAGTCACTAAGTCATGTTTGACTCTTTTGCGAGCCTCTGTCTATGGGATTTCCCATGCAAGAATACTGGAGTGGGTTGCCATTTCCTTCTCCAGAGGATCTTCCTGACCCAGGGATCAAACCTGCATCTCCTACACTGGCAGGTGGATTCTTT
Source organism: Bubalus kerabau (assembly GCF_029407905.1). NCBI lineage: Eukaryota > Metazoa > Chordata > Mammalia > Artiodactyla > Bovidae > Bubalus > Bubalus kerabau. The sequence goes on from NC_073634.1 coordinate 70,742,349, forward strand.
ACCACTAACCACCAGGGAAGCCCATCTTGGTACACAATAGATGATTAATAGATATTTCATAAATTAATAGCAATGTGAGAATGCTACTTCCCTGCTGACAATACTCCTCTAGCCCCAACCACCTACAAGATGAAATCCTACCCTTAATGCAGCAGACGAGGCCCATGAGAGTCTGGAGCCCACACAGCGGAGGGACTGGACAGTGTCCCCTAGTGCCTCGGTGCTTTTTGCTTATGTTCTGTATCTGGAATGCCTGCCTTCTCTTTAATTAGTAAACGAGTAGCTGTTAGTCCAAGTGCAACTCAAACCTGAGCTCCTATGTGAACTTTGACCTAACAGAATGCCCATCCCTGCCTTATTTTCTAACCCTGATTATAGCCCACTTGTCTGCAAACCAGTTTGAGGACTATAATCTTTCATTCACAGGGCAAAGATTTTACTTTATTTTTATTCACTGTAGGAAACACAGTAGCCTAGCTTACCATACGCTCTACCCCATGCTGAAATGATGATCAGATACGTTACATCAGATGGCTGCCTCCTCCTGGCCATCACTACCTGGACCAGGATCAGGTAGCAGCCACACACTCTCTCTTGAGAATCTGAGTACCAACTTAGGAACTGGAATCAAGACAGTGTGGGACAACCATGCGGACCAGGCTGGTAGCTACTGTCAGTCATATCCATGCTCACAAATAATCAGAGAAGAATGTTTTGTCAAAAAAAAAAAAAAAGGGGGCAAGACATCAGAGCAGACACTTGGAAGAAGCTGCAATTCGAGACTATGAGGCTCCAAGAGGAGGGAGATGGGCAGAGACACCTGATAACTTTCCAGTACTCACAAAATCCAGCTTCACTTCCTGCTGTTGGGTTCTGGAAGGTTCCTTTATATTTATTCAATGCATTCCTTTTGACTTACTCTAATTTGAATTAAATTTCTGTTCCTTGCAACCCAATGACCCTGAGACACCTTGCACCAATATGTTTATAAAATACATAAGCTCTGATACAATCTAAATTTTAATAATTTTAACCATACAGTTTCCTTTAATAGAAAACATCCAGAACAGAGTGTTAGAACAGAGTACTAAAAATTATACTTGAAGAGTGAGAATTCTTAAATTAAAAACTAGATTTAGAGATTTCCTTTGTGATCCAGTAAGACTCCATGCTTCCAGTGCAGAGGGCCTGGGTTCGATTCCTGGTCAAGGAACTAGTCCCACATGCCGCACGCAACAAGAGTTCATATGCTGCAACTAAGACCAACACAGTGAAATAAATAAATACTTTAAAAAACAAACAAAAAACTAGATTTACATGAAAACAGAAGCTGCATTAACATACAAAGCTCTAAGTAAGAAAATGATGAAAATCCATCTGGGAAAGGGCAGATACAGGGCGCCTGAACAAGGGAGATGGTCTGTGCTGCAGCCTTCCTTGGGCTCAGAGACCAAGGAAGTTGGGGAGTTGGGGAGATAAGACCCCCCAGCACTCAAAGCACTCATTACTTGGGGAGGCCGAGGAGATGGTTTTTACCAGAGATCATCAGAAAGCAATCATAAAGAAGAGGATTTAGTTCTCAGACGGAGTGGGGTCCTCAGACTGACAGGGTGGAGTCGTTCACATTAAGTGAAAGAAGAGCCCAGCCATGGACCACCCTGGGGAGGCCTGTCAAGAAGGTTAAGTCTCTGCAGGGCCCTGGAGGACCCGGCACCACACAATGCACTGAATCTACGTGGGGAAACTTCCTCTACCTTTGGTGTAAAGCCAGGGTCGAGATTAAGGTGAGTGGAGTGAGATACTTGCTATAGGTACAAAAAGACAAAGTCAGTATTGATGATTTTGTTCCTTCTGCCTCAGGCTGCAGTACAGCTGGGTACATGCATGCCCAGTCACTTTAGTCATGTCTGACTCTGTGTGACCCCATGGACTGTAGCCTGCCACGTTCCTCTGTCCATGGGATTCTCCAGGCAAGAATACTGGACTGGGCTGCCATGCCCTCCTCCAGGGGATCTTCCTGATCCAAGGATCTTGTCTCCTGAGTTTCCTGCATTGGCAGGCAGGTTCTTTACCACTAGTGCCACCTACAGCTAGGTACAGCACTATTAAACTGATACCGGTTTTATTTTAAATTCTGGTATTTTGTTCACCATGGTTTCTTGCATTCATTTTTTAAAAATATTTATTTATTTGGCTGCATCGGGTCTCAGTTTCAGCATGCAGGATATTTCGTCATGGCACATGGATTCTCTAGTTGCAGCATGGGCTCAGTAGTTAGGGCACTCACACTCAGTTGCCCTGCAGCATGCGGGATCTTAGTTCCCTAACCAGGGATCGAACCCACGTCCCCTAGATTGCAAGGCGGATTCTTAACCATTGGACTACCAGGGAAGTCCCTCTTGTATTCATTTTTATCTTTTAAATATTACATTAAAACACTGCTGTTGACAACTAAGTTTTTGGGTGCTCTCTTCAGTTCCGCACTGAGGTGAGTGTCTCACCCTAGCTCTAGCCCAACATGAAAATGCTGTCTGTACATTAGAGAAATCTGCCGGGGCACCATACTGTCCTTCCCTTCTGCCCAAGGGAAGACCTGAGAGCTCAAGACATTCCTCAGCGGGAAAAGAGAAACTTGGTGAGGGATTCCAAAGGAAGTGGGAGCTGGGAAACCCAGCAGAGAAACAGAGCTGTGGAGTCAGTTTCTGGCTCTCAGTGGGAACTACAGTGATGCTGTTAAGTTCCAGGGATGGCCGGCTCCCGAGCTCCTTGGCCACAGCTGAGATCAAACTAGACCCAGGAGCCAAACAACATAAAGAAACCAAGCTTCACTGAAGCAGAGACCAAGTCTTAACAGTCCAGACACCAAAATACCATAAGCTTATCAATTAGATCAATAATGAGTACCAGCTAAAACAGAACAGAGCAATACAGGTTAGGGAGAAAGAGGAGTCTTCCAATCATCAGAGTCTTGGGGGCGTCTCATCAAAGGGTTGAAGGAAAAGGCTATGGGGTCAGTGCAGAGCAGCCAGAAGCCTAGGGGGAAAATATCTGAAGCTTAACTAGCAAAGTGCTCACTCACCTGGGAGCCTGGACAGGCACCAGGAGAAACCAAGGTGTCACAGGGTTCTAAGAGGTTTATGCCCAACAAAGAAGGAAGAGAGATCTGAAGAACAGATCCAGCCAAACGGGAAGTAAGAGTTCTGGATACCACCCAAGCATCCAGTTCTGTTAAGGCTACAGTTCAAATAAAGTTGAGAGGAGGGAAAAAATGAGAGCTGAGTATTCCCCAAGCTATATCAAACAGGCTGAGTTAGGCAGCCATATCTCCTGGTAGGAACGTCAGCTGGAATTGCTTGGAAAGCGACATGGAAACGTGTATAAAAAGCCCAATAGATCTTTTGACTCCAAAATTTCACTTCTGGGAATCTATCCTAGGGAAACATTCTGAAATATTCACAAACTGTGTACAAAAATGCTCAAGATGAAAAAAATTATAGCGTGAAAAATGGAAATTACTTAGATGTCCAGTAAGAAAAGATTTGGTTAAAAAAATGAAAGTTTGTTCATATAAGAGAATACTACATAGCCATTAAAATACTGAACATTTTTAATGTTAAAATGTGCACAATATATTCAATAAAAAGAATAAGATACAAAGTTCTGAGTTTATTAAGAACAGCTATGTAAAAATGCATATCTGTTGTGAACAGACTAGAAGAAAATACAACAAACAAAATGCGATGATTAAAAACATGCAAAAATTTTTCTAAGACTGAGTTACCTGGGAGAGATGACATTATAGATGATTACTTTCTTTCTTATCCTTTTATTTTCCAGATTTTCACTAATGACCATATATTACCTTTCTTAAATTATTAAAAGAAAAAAAAAAAACAAAAACACTTTTTGTTGTTTATTTTTAAAGAAAAACCTGTGCTCCAAAACCTGGGAGGCATATTAAGAAGGTATTTCCATTCCAAAAACAACCAGGAAGGAGCACAGCAAAAACAACCAGGAAGGAGCACAGCAAAATCGACCAATGAATGAAAATCCACGGGGACAAAATTTCTTCTGCCCCTGGGGTAAAACCAGGACTGGGACTGGGGTGAGGAGAGTGAGGCAACAGCCTGGGGCATGAAATTTATACAAGTGCTCGAAAACTCAATTATCAAGATACATAGCATTTTAATGTATTTTTAAGTGCAAATAATGGCCAAAAAAATCCAGAATGAAAAAAATTTCAATTCTAAATAAAGACAGGATCAGTATTGATTTTTTGTTTTGTCTTAGACTCCAGTATGGCTGGGCACAGGGCTGTTACTGATCCTGTCTTTACTTTAAATTCTGATATTTTGTTGATCCTGACTGGCTAATTGCCTAGGATTTCCCGACCTTCCATGATGGTCAGGGCAGTGAGGTGGAGCAGTCCCTGAGTGCTCCAATGGCGGTACTAAGCGGGAACAAAAGGAGAAAGATGATGGCCTTGAGAGGGTAAGTAAGTGGTCTTGAGAGGAATCTAGAAGGCCCCATGAACTCTCCCAGGTTTCCCCAGACCACGACTCTAGCTCGACTTCTCTTTTCACTGACTTTTCATGATTAAAATATATGACTGACACCAACCATAAAAGGAGCATTTAGTCCTTAACAAAGTACTATTTTTAAATATTTATATGTTGGCAATTATGCTTGAGTTTCATCACGATACAAACAAATGATACACACACAAACATTCAAAAAGTGAATGCCGGTGAATTATAAAAATCAGCTCAATTAACCATGCTTATGAAAAGTTCTTCAAGGCCTGAGTTCACTTGGTGACAGACAGGCACACAGACCTAGAAAACAATGACCTCTGAGTTCAAAAACTCAAGTCATTCACTGACCAGAAGCATCACCACCCTACACAGCTGGCTAAAAAAACTTCTCTGTTGTTAACACCAATGTCATCAAAATATGAAGAGAGAGAAACACACATACAATAAAACACGCCACAGCATTAGAGCCACGTGGCCTATGCTCCATCTACCTTTGTATCTTCCATCTACTTGACAGCACATCTGTTTAGGACACATCCAAAAATAGCACGATCGAGATTCAGCTCTGTGCCAGGCATCTTCGCACGCACCCACTAATTGCATCCTCATGACAACCCTGTGAGGCTGTATTATTATACCCGCCTATCTGATGGGGAACCACAGGCTCACTCTCTAAGCAGGAGAACCTCAATAACCTAGCATACGCCCTGTGCCCTGGATCTGTGCCTAGCAGGCCCATTTCCTAAAGCCCACCTACACAGCATGCTTCTGAAGTCTCCTCCAAAGACTTCCCTGGTGGGCCAGGGGCTAAGACTCTGGGCTCCCAAAGCAGGGGCCCTGGGTTCGATCCCTGGTCAGGGAACTAGATCCCACATGCCACAACTAAGAGTTTGCAAGCTGCAGCTAAAGATCCCACATGCTGTGACTAAGACCTGGCAGAGCCAAGTACATAAATAAATACTAAAAATAAATAAATAAAGTCTCCTCCAGCACATTCTTCTGTGATTTTCCCATCCAAATATCCATCATCCATTCAGAGACTCAAGTCCCATTTTACCAATAAGGAAAGTGAGACAGAACAAAGCAAGGAATCTAGTGAACTTTCTACTCTGACCTTTGGTACCACCCAGTTAGAAGTGGGTTGCTGTGCTGGCCTGAGGAACCAGGCTGCTCTGTAAAACACTGCACTCCCCTGCAACAAGGGAGAAATGGTACCGTCGTGTTAACTCTTCCTACCCGGTTCCATTCTAGGTGACCCCCCCAACCCCGTGACAGGGAAAGCTGAGCGACAATATGGGAGAGCACCAAGTAACTCCTGGGGCGTCAGTTTTCAGCACATCTTCTACCTTTCAGCAAAGTGGAGGAGATCATTTCCCAGACCTGCCTGCAGGACCAGGCTGAGGGAGGGATTTCAACTACAAGGCTTGAGTTACAGTTGCTCCATGCTGGCCCTAATCCCTATTCTCTTGCCCTTTGCAGTAACCCCAACAGGAGGAGGCAGTCTGCAATCTACATCATGGCAGAAAGGAGACCAGGTACTGGCAAGAGACCTCCCTTGACCATCCCCTCCCCAACATCCGTCCCCAGGTGGGGTGTAAGGGACCCCCCCAGGCAGTGGCACATTTTGATGGGGCTTACATTTTACGTCAGAGAGGCAGTGGGGCTGGAGGAGATGACATTCGTATGCTTAAATTCAAAGTCTTTTCACCATCCTCGGTTTATCTCTTTGACCTTCATCTTCACTAAGGTGCCTTGGGAAATTGTGGGCACCGGGGAAATGTGGTCTTCGCCAGAGGGGAAGGCCTGTGTGAAGGAGGAGGAAGGAGAACTCATCGCACTTGCCTCCCACGACCAGGGCTGGAAAAGGAACGCGGAACCTTACCTCTCAGCCTTCAAGCAGTAATTAATCACCACAAGTCCAGGGTTTGGGACCAAATGAAAAACAGTTAGCAGAAGACAAAATCAGACCAAAGTTTAGGTGAGCAAGATATGTGATGGAGGTGTGGGAACTGTTTTCAGGAAAATTCTAAACAGAAAGATGCCTCTAGGCTTTTCTCTGGATGCTGAATATTAAGAGATGCTGTCTGGGCTGAGCCTACTTCATTGTAATTAGTGATTCAATCCTAGGAAACCTGAGCGTCCAATGCTGAGCACATCGACAACCTGGCTCAGACAAGAGTTCAAAGGCACCGAGATCCTATTCCCCAGTATAACACCTTCTCCTCATGCCCATAGATCTATAGAGTACAACTACCCACTTCTGTTTCTAAAATTACTCTCAGGGTCAAAAGCATCATTTAAGAAAATCTCAACCCCCAAAGCCGTCATCTTCCTTCCACCATCCTTTCCTACCAACAGTTCTCAAGTCCTAAAAAATCCTGAATCCACCCCAAGTCCTTCAACTTGCACAGCCCTCTCTCTCTTCTAAGTTCTCTGAATCAGTCCCATCCTTGCCTCAATCCCTCTCTTGTCTCCAGAGACCATCACTCCCGCTTTAAGGACTTCATTCCAGTAATGATCCTCCTCTCTTATATATTCAGTTGATTCTCTCTACCGCCTCTCTCCTACCAATATTTAAACATGTTCCAAGTCTCTCTGATATTGGAAAGAAAAAAAAGAAAAAAACATCTCTTCACCTTTTTCTTGATCCAAATGGCTACCACCCCTTTCCTCCTCTTCCTTCACAACCAAATATTATCAATTACCGATACTCTTCTCTCCTTCCATATTCTACCTCCCAGTCATTAAGAAAGTGAAAATGTGAAAGTGAAAGTCGCTCAGTCGTGTCCAACTCTTTGGGACCCCATGGACTGTATAGCCCATGGAATTCTCCAGGCCAGAATACTGGAGTGGGCAGCCTTTCCCTTCTCCAGGGGATCTTCCCAACCCAGGGATCAAACCCAGGTCTCCCACATTGCAGGCAGATTTTTTTTTACCAGCTGAGCCATAAGGGAAGCCCAAGAATACTGGAGTGGGTAGCCTATCCCTTCTCCAACGGATCTTCCTGACCCATGAATCGAACCGGGGTCTCTTGCATTGCAGGCAGATTCTTTACCAACTGAGGTATGAGGGAAACCAGTCGTTCAGAAACCTCCTGTAATCTGGTTTCTGCCCTCTCCAACGCCTGCTCTGCACCTCACTAGTTTTCAGATGCTATCTCACCTGACCACCACGTGTACTTTTCATCAGTGACAGTCTTAAATCAAGAGCTTTCCCTCTGGGCTTCCAAAGAAAAGGAACACAGCATGCTCAGTTCTTTTCCTATCTCTGTCCACTTCTTAATGTCCTTTAGAGCACCTCATCTTCTTCCTGTTCTTAAATGCCAGTGTTTCCAGGGTTCAGTCCTGAGTCATCTCTGTTCACTCTATAAATGCTCCCGAAGCAAGTTTACCCTTTAAGCATTTCAGTATCCTTTAATTATATTCACAAGATTAACTCTCCCTAGACATCCAGACCCATATTTGACTTTCTCAATTAACCTGATAGACATTTCCACTTTTAATTTTGACAAGTATGCCAAACTCAAGATGTTTAAACTGAAATCAAACCCCGTATGTCCCTCCCACCCGTCTCAAGCCTCCTGTCCCATGTTTCCTATTATCATGAATGTGAACTCCAGCTCCCACACCTCTTATCTTCAACAACTCCCTCTCCCCAATATCCAACTAATTACTAGAGTGCATTGATTTTTCTCCATCTCTCTCAAATCTGCTTGCTTCTTCCCATTTTCACTGCCATTGCCTTCTTTCAAATTCTCCTCATTTTCTTCCTAGGATACAATTTCTTAGTAGACTTTCAGAATACAGCTTTGGAGAGTCTGCTTGATTCAGTGATTCACCTGTCTCCAGACACTCCCTTTCCCCCACCAGGCATGTTTTACTAATACCATCAGCCTCATCTTTGCCAGAATTGATGGGACCAGTAAGGATATCTGGCTCAAGCTTGGGCCAATCAGTTTCTCGCCCTCAGAAACGTGGAATTTGGTGCAAGTCCATGTAGGCAACTTAAACTGTGACAAGTTCAAGTGGGAGCTGGACAGTAGCCATATTGAGCCACATGGATGAACAAACAGGGAAAGTCCACCCACAGAGAGGAAGAGAAAACCAAAGCAAGAGCAGAGGTATGAGAGAGACAGACACCCCCCCACCAAGAGCCTTCTTATTCCTCCTCTCAGACCCTCCCCACGGCCAGCAGCGCTCCTGCTCCCAAGTTCCCTGAGAAAGCTTCCCCCACCATATCTTTTGAACATTATCCTTTTGTGTTTCAGCTAGTTTACATAGGTATCTATTATGTGCCTACAAAAGTCTTGATCAACACATTTGGAGCAACTTCTCTTCACGGGTCTCAGGTTCCCTCACCTGTAAAACTGGAAGAGAGAATTAGAGGAACTTCGTAAAGGCAGTAAGTAAGTATTAATGCATAACAGCTTTCAGGCAGAGTATGTGGCATTACTGTATTCAGTGCACACGTAAAACGACGGTCACCACTTGCCTGAGGACAAGCATAGCCAAATGTATATTTTAGGATTGTGCTTTTAAAGAATCAAGTTTTATTAAAAGATGCTGAGTTTTAAAACAAATAAAAATAGCCTATTTTAACTCCAAGTATTTTATTCATGTCAATTTTCAACCCATTTACCATAAGTGTACATTTAAAAATTACTTCCTTTGTTAAAGTCCTGAATTAAAACATTTCTCTGCAGTTTAGTAGCTCTCATTTGGCACTCCACAGGTGGGCCAGTCCATTTTCAGATGGGCCATTTCTGAACATGTTTAGAGAATGACCTTCACTATTCACTCTCATATTATTGCAGAAAAAAAAAAATAGATTCACTTTACAATGCCACACTGAATGCAGTGCACTGTTTTTAAAAAAATCTTTGGTCCTCTTAGCAGGCTCTGGATAAATTCATATGTCACTTATTAAGTATCCAATATACCAAGTACATATTACATCCCTGATAAAGTACTTGGAAAACATAAGTTAACTGCTGATAAAGAGTCTGATTCAGTAGGTGTGAGTAGGGTCCTGGGATCTTTTTTTTTTTTTTTAAAGTTTCCCAAAAATATAGATCACAGGCCAGTGTGGGGACCTCTGCCCTAGGATAAGGGACATTTCAAATCTTTCTGAAGTATAAAAGGGCAGTATACTTAGAATAGAATCAGAGTATCTCTTTATATGAAAACCTGGGTGTGTGACTAAATTAAGCAAGCCCTACCAGTAGTCTAGGGGTGAGAGAGGCAGTCAGTAAGTTTGACCACGCTGGCTGTCTTTGTCCAGGGGAGGAAGCTAATGACTTTGCAAATTCCTACTCTTCTAAAAAGGTCTGCCACTGGAGAAAACAAAATATACCATAATCCAGATGTTAGATGACTACACAAGATCCAATACAGAGACACTTCTTTGCCAGATGTCAGCTCAATCTGAAGTGTGCATACTAGCAAGGACGAGAAAAAGACACAGGCTATCTCAAGACTGTTTCAGAAACATGGGCCAACAAGAAGTGGTGGCCAAAGAGAAAAGAAGAGGCAGGTTCAGTGTGGAAACAAGACTTTCTGTTCCAAAGTCTTTGCAACCTCATGGGAAAAGAATGCTGATGTCCAGAACCTTAAAACTCTTCGCTGCTGCTCTGAAGGCCCTGCTGGAAGTTAAGACACCAGTTAACACACCACACAATGCCCGGAGAGTTACATCCATGAGTTGTGCAATTACACACCCATCTAATCATATGTCACTGCCACAGAACTGCTGAAAACATATCAAATAAATCTCTACATGAGCGATACCAAGGGACAACAGAAACAGAAGGGCCAGAAGTCAGGAGACCTACTCTGGTCCAAGTTTCATAAAGGACAAGCTATGACCTTCAGTAAGTCACTCCACTCTTCTGGGCCTCTGTTTTCTTATCTGTAAAATAAGTGTGGCATCAGATTAAAGAATCAGAAAAATTTCTGACTTTTGGAGCTGGGCGCCTGTCATATTTTGGTGATTCTTTAGGGACAGGAAACATACCAAACAACCTCCTAAATTCTATGCAGGGATTCTGAATGATCAGTTCTTTAAAAGACAACACTGCTTTCATACTGGAAGGTAGGGGATGAGCAGCAGAAAGAAATAAAAGAAGCTCTCTGACAGGAGGGAGTACGAGTTAGAATTGGCAAAACATTATTTCTTCTGGGATGTTTGCTCCAATCACTTGCTCATTTTCCCGATACAGGCACACTTTCAAAACCCAAGAGCAAAGAGATTTTCTGTTAAAGATTCTTCTAAAGGGTGTTTCAAAAGTTTGATATTTTCACTGAAAGTCACTCCTTGTATGTTTAGTGGATGGCGTGTCAGCATCCTTCTGGCTCTCAACCTCATGGCCGATGGTGCGAAGACTCCTTTCCAGCTAAGCACAAAACCCACAGCAGCTCCAAAGACACACTACCCTCACCTGTCACTTGCCCACCAGTTGCAGGAATTTTTCATCTGATTCCAAGCTCTGAGTCCCTTCAGAGGCAACTCATCCAAGTCCCTAAGCACAGTGGCTTACATTCAAATTCTACATTGCCCTAGCCCCATTTTTTTTTCATAGTTCCTGAGTTTAATATTTTCATCCATGATGCAAACTACCCATTGAAAAACAAAACAGATTTTTCATTCCTTATCTTGCATGGAAAAAAAGATCTCAGTTATTTCTCCAGGTACACTTGGAGTTTCTGGCCACATTATGACGGTCACCTTCACCTGGCTGTGTGTGTGTATATGTGTGCTCAGTTGTGTTTGACTCTTTGCAATCCTATGGACTATAGCCCGCCAGATTCCTCTGTCCATGGGATTCTCCAGGCAAGGATACCGGCGTGGGTTGCCATTTCCTATTCCAGGGAATCTTCCTGACCAAGGGACTGAACCTGCAACTCTTGTGTTTCCTGCATCGATGGGCGGGTGCCTTACCATTGTGCCACTTGGGAAGCCTTCATCTGGCTGCTGCTGCTGCTAAGTCACTTCAGTCGTGTCCGACTCTGTGCGACCCCAGAGACGGCAGCCCACCAGGCTCCCCTGTCCCTGGGATTCTCCAAGCAAGAACACTGGAGCGGGTTGCCATTTCCTTCTCCAATGCAGAAAAGTGAAAAGTGAAAGTGAAGTCGCTCAGTCGTGTCCAACTCTTCGCGACCCCATGGACTGCAGCCCACCAGGCTCTTCCGTCCATGGGATTTTCCAGGCAAGAGTACTGGAGTGGGGTGCCATTGCCTTCTCCGTTCACCTGGCTACCTCTCCTCTAATACACAGAGTGTCTTCTACAGAAGAATTAACCTTCTATCACTGATCTCTATGGTAAGGCATAATAAGCGCTTAGAAACCCTCAAAAACTGCTTCATCCCCCTTCTCCACAACCTACCAATCTCCTTCAAGAAAGGCAGTAGTGTTTCCAATGTCATTTACCTACACCACACACACACACACACACACACACACCCCAGCTCCCTTAACAATCTAGAATCCTCCTCGAAAAACAATCAGGGAATCCTAACCAGGCAGGCGTGACTCCTAAGCAGATGGCAGGCCTCATAATTAGGTCATTACATAATTCCTCTTCTCCAACCAGCGTCTCCACACTTCCCTCAAAGATCCTGCACTGAAGTGCTTTATGCTGCGCTTATTTCCACTGGAATTTGCTCTTGAGAACACAGTATAGTAATACCGTGTTTTGACAGAAGCAAGGAAAGAGGGTAAGAGAGAATGGGAGAAATCAGAGTCAGAAGTTGCTTTCAGCTTCAGTTCTGAGTAGTTCAGACTTGTATGGCAACCTCTCTTGGTGCCTTGGTTTCCCACCCTGCCACACAGATTCTCGCCCATCCCTGGCTGCCTCAGTTCCATTACAGGACCCACACATAAATGTTCTTATCATGTGATTCGATTTCTACAGGCTACTCCACCACATTTACGTGTCATGTCAGGCTCTCAACAACTCTTCACTGAGCTAATAAAGACTGCCCAAGGAGGATCCACATGCGCGCGAGCAGCTGCTGCCCTCAGTCAGATCCCAGGTTGGCAACAAATCAGGTCTGGTCTTGCATTTCCCCCAACCTCCACCTCCAGGCCCCCAGAGATCTCATTTTCAGCCCCTCCACCCTACTCCCAATGCAGCTTTCCACTCTGGTTTTGCTTCTCCTTGAGTTATCTACGCTCCAAAAATCACTGCTGCCTTCTCCCAACAGCAAAACTGCCATTCTTACTGATCAGTTGGTTTGGGGGGAACCTGGGGTTTCATAGCTGGTATTCATATGGATAGTCTACAATATGCAAAAGTCATTCAGAGAGATGTTCTCATTTCCTCATTACAATAAACCTGAATTATCATTTTGTACATTCAGAAACTGAAGCCCAGTTTCTGATATTATCAAAAGTACTATCAAAAAAGGAAGGTATATAAAAATTGAAGCTATCTCTTAAAATTTAAAGAAAAGACTATTCTACTAAAAAGGAGAGATTAGTGATCTCCAGTTGACATGACATACAATGGGAGATATTTCTGAGCTGGAGGTCCACCCCGCCCCCTTCCACTTCTGGCTCCCCAAGAACCTTAGCTTAGCATTTATGCTTTGGTCACTCTGAGTTTTCCAAGTTCTGACACTGGCCTGGGACAGTGGCTGTGTTGGCACCTGGTTTCCATGTGTTGGCCTAGAGACTCAGCGCCTACCCTCACACCTCACTTCTCAGACTATGACCCCTAAGCTCCCATCTCTGGAGTCATGTGTCAGGTCCTATATTTCTCCTGGACTGCTTTTTTTTTTTAAGGCTTCTTTTTTTAAGTTAAAAAATTTTTTCGTTTTTTTTTTTTTAAATTTTGATTGCGCTGGTGTGCAGGACTTGGTCTAGCTCTGGCGGCAGGCTTCTCTTGCTGTGGAACACAGGCTCTGGAGCACATGGGCTCAGCAGCTGCAGCGCACTGGCTTCTCTAGTTGAAGTGGGCAGGTTCAGTTGCCCCAGGGCATGTGGGATCTTAAGCTCCTGGACCAGGGATCTAACCAGTGTCCCCTGCATTAGAGGGCGGAGTCTTAACCACCAGACCACCAGGGAAGTCCCTCTCCTAGATTGTTAAATCAAAGCCCTGATTTCTAAAACCTACTGAGGAGATCAGAAATCAAATTTAAGAATCACTTATTTTAAAAGTAGGTTTCAATTAAATCAAAAGGTTTACATATGCTATGGCATGTGGTACAAGGAAAAGGATATGACCTTTAGGTCAGAAGGTTCTATGACTAAATTTCTAGCAACAAAACTTACTTGTTTATGTAACCTCAAGAAAGTTATTATGTATATTTTGTAGACCAGTCATCTTTCTCCCCCAAACTATTAGGAAGCATTAAAGAAAAAAGTATTTGAAAAAGGGCCTAGCACAGTGCTAGGCACACACGGGCCTCCTCCTTCCCTTCTCAGTGACTGGAGGGACATGCTCCCTGCCCTCTGCTGCATTCACTGCCCTGAGGGGTCTGGGAAAAACTCCAGAAAATATGCAGCCCACAAAAAGACTGTAGGATGAATCACAGGACTGTGAACTAATCAGGAAGCATGGAAAAGAGATCAGGGTGTCCACCAGAAGGGTAGGTTTTGTCCAAGCACTGGGTTTTGAAAATAATTGTTCTTCAGCTTTTCAGGCCTTTTCCAGGTGAGATGCTTAAAAACAAACCGAGAACAAAGCAGTCAACTGAAAAGCTGTGGGCCTGTGAACCTAAGGCAAAATGGGTGGCTGAATACCAGGCTGGTAATGAGGCAGAAAGGCAGGCAGGAGACTTCTGGAGCTGGGAAGCCAGGGGCTTTGGAAGCCACTTACCGCAGTGTTAACAGGAACCGTGTACACAGCTTGGAGGATCTGAGAGAGGGCCTGGCCATGATAATATTCCGAAGGCTTTATAACACTGATGAAGTTGGGAAATCGGGGTTCCAACTGTGGCGTTGCATTAACCAACTATGTAGCCTTTGCCTAAAATCACTTCAAAGGCAGGGAAAACATTTTCTCTTTGCATATTCTGAATCACCCGGAATAGCAAACGGTCAGTGCAGGGCAAGTGCTGGACTGAATGAAAGGACTATCTGGCTTCTGAGTTCTCTGGGCCTCAGTTTTCTCCCTAAGAGTGTCGGAAATATCTCCAGGGCCTTCGGGGCACGCATCTGTTCCACTGGGACAGTTTCTCAATTCTAGTAGCACATCTGAATCATCTTAGAAGTCCCAGACCACATCAGAACCCACCGAGATTCAAAATCCTCGAGATGGTGGGTTTGTATTTGCTTTCTTTTTTTTTTTTCAGCCTCCACAGGTTGACAGCTGGCAGTGAGAACTAATACACCAGGCTTTCAAATGCAGCACTTTTTATGAAACAAGGGAATTGAGGCTGAATCCCTGCCTATCCCTGCCTTTCTGCAGAAATCAGCAGCTTCATTTTCTAAAGCAAGCCTATCTTCTAAAGAGCATGGCTCTGGAGTTAGATCTGGGTTCAAAGCCCAGGTCAAACACTTTACAGTCATGTGATCTCAGCTCATTTATAAGATGAACCATCAGCTATTCCACAGATGTGTCCTGAATATCACATGAGGTAGCATCCTGCAACGCCTGGCACATACATCTAACCTCTGAGGCGGTCGACAAGCATTCACCCCATCTCCCCTCACCCCTACTGTCCATTAAGTGGGTGTCTGACACCACCTGCAGCCCTCAGCAACACTCTGGCTAACAGGAACTTTTGCTGATATAAAATTTGCTCCTTTTTTTAGTATTTGTCAGGAGCAATGGCTTCTCCATCCCTTACATTAAGAGAAGAGACTAAATCCACCCTCTTCTTAAACTAATGAGTCTCTATATCACAAGGGTTTGTTGTCAGCAAGATGGTTTCAGATGAGGCAAGTATCCAGAAATCCGACCTCCTGAGTGGTCAAGGCAAGGCCCAGTCCTGGGTGCCCGTGGCATCTGAGCGTATGTGACAGCATCCCTGGTGCTCAACTGTGTCACTTTGTGACGCCTAAGTTCCGCCGTTTGAGACTTGCTGCCACAGCTCCATGCTTTTTTTCCATGTAGGTTTTTATGGCTTCCATTAAACAAGCTGCTTTCTAGTGAGTTCTTCTACATTATTTATTTTTATCAAATGGCACATCTGATCTGTGGATCAAGGTTTACTACTGTTAGGACTATCCTAGAACATTATGTGGGAGAATATTTTATAAAGAGCTCGATCTGGATCCTCCAACGGAATCAATGAAAGAACTGCTACTAAAAAGTCAGCCTCTGATTTTCAAAAGCACTTTCATCGCTTTTTAGATGTCTTTCAAAAAAGGTGGAATCAGTCTTGAGAGCCATGTAAACAATATGCTCATAATGCACACGTGGGGTCAGTCTTCTTCCTTTAGCCTAATCATAACCATCACTAGCGTCATCTGGGGTTAAGGGTCAGAGTACAGATGAGAAACCAGGGCTTTCACTGAGCAACTCTGGTTAGAGCTGGGGAAGGGGTGGGGGAGCACAGATGTGCCAGATTGGACAGAACTTCACTAGTCCTTAGACCAGGCAACAAGTTAACATTAGGTAGAAATGCATCAGAGTTGGGAAATAAATCAAGTAGAGCTCAGACAAACAGCAGACTGCATGCCAGACAGAGCGGAGAATACAATTATTAGACTGTGAAGCTAGCTAGTGGTCAAGCACTGAGGTACAAAATCAAGACTTAGAAAGAAGATGAGCAGAGAAAGGAAACCTAGGGGATATGAACAGGGGAGATGCAATATTCCAACTAAAAGAAGGTAAAGGAGTGTTGGGTCTGAGGAGTTAAGCGTCCTTGAAGCAGAGGGTAATCTCGAGGTATGACTGGCCCCAAGCACTCAGGTACAGATAACAGAGCAACTGGACTAGGCTGTTCAAACACAGGACGTTTGTAGCTCCTAGTCTGTTTCAAGGCAGCTTCCATTTTACCCCATAGAAGAAAGGCACGCAACAACATGAAAAGAAAACATGCTCTAAATGGTTCAGATAAGGTAATCTACAGAAGCTAGCTCTGTGAGGCCAGGGAAATAAGTCAAAAAAGCTCTCTATGACTCTGCTCAGTGCATGGGGCAACCAACAAAGAAGGTCAGACATGCAGAAGAGCTGGGGGCTTCATTCCCCATTCCCTGAAATAAGCTAAAAGCAAGGCTCCTCCCTCTTACACCAGCGGTCATTCTCTGCAGTTTCCATGCTGGACAAGGTATACTAACTTTCAGGTCACTTCAGTGCAAACTGGAGCCTCTCTCTTAAACACCCAGTTTCAGATGGTCTTAACACAAAGCCCTATCAGGGGCTTCCCTGGTGGCCCAGTGGTTAAGAATCCACTTTGCTCACAGAAATATTAATATGTCTCATTATGATTATGTATAATTTTTCTTTGTCCCTATATTTCTTCTGATTTTTGCTTAATGCATCTTTGTTTCCTTGTTGTTAGGTGTCCAATGGTGTATGATGTCTATCTTCTTTGTGAACTGTATCTTTTATCATTTAAAAAAAATGGGCTTCCCTGGTGGCTTAGATAGTAAAGAATCTGCCTGCAATGCGGGAGACCTGGGTTCAATCCCTGGGTTGGGAAGATCCCCTGGAGGAGGACATGGCAACCCACCCTAGTATTGTTGCCTGGAGAATCCCCATAGACAGAGGAGCCTGGCAGGCTACAGTCCATGGGGTTGCAAAGAGTCGGACATGACTGAGCAAGTGACTAAGCACATCATTAAAAATATTCATCTTTGTTTCATTTAAAATAAATAAACAAAAGAATCCACCTTGCAATGCAAGGGACACAGGTTTGATCCCTGGTCCAAGAGCCACAACTATTGAAGCTCACGTGCCTAGAGCCCATGCTCTACAACAAAAGAAGCCCGCACACCATCAAGAAGAGTAGCCCCCGCCTGTGGCAACCAGAGAAAGCCCCACATGCTGCAACGAAGACCTAGTACAGCCAAAAAATTTAAAAATAAATCTTAAAAAAAAAGCTCTATCAATAACAGCAGAAATGCTAAGGATTAAAGCAGAGAACATTTAAGGCCTAGAAGAGGAAACAGCATACATTCCAAGAAGGCTATGGAGAGAAACTGCTATATGCTGAGTCTCTATATCCACCCCCCGGTTGCTGTTCCGCAGTGCCTGTCCTTCCTGGAGGACAGAGCAGGGCAGGAGTGATTCAGCATAAGCCATCCCCACTAACCTTGTTCACAGTCAACCTAATACAGCAGGCTTAGATGTCTCTACATTTTTAACTGGCAACATTGAGATTTTGCACATTGCAAATACAACATAAATCCAAAACAGTTTTTAGGCCTGCATGATTTCTCTATTTAGAAATCCCAATACCTAATGGGTACTATGCTTAACCACCCATTAACTGGATAACACTGAGAAGTTTCGACTTCTCGAAAGCTTTCTTTTCACAGTTGTAAAAGGAGAATAACTATCTTTCCTAAAACTTTAAAGTTAGTGGGAAGATCAAATGAGATAAAGCATAAAAGAGATTTAACATAATATAAAAATGTGATGTCTTTTCCAAGCCCTATGCCTACCTTCCTGAAAAAACACTTAGAATTTTGTTGTAGAGATAAGATATGAAACAATACGGCAAAAATCAAAGTCCATGGAAAAACAAATGTTAGCTGAAATTGGTAGGAAAAGTTTCTTGGGACAAATGCAACTCTGGATGGATTCCGAAGGACTGGTGATTTGGAAAGGCAAATCCACTTTGCAGGTCCAGATTTTATAGAGCAATTATTTAAGCTGTAGTTAGAAAATTTATAGTTAGAAAGTTAACGTTATTAATATCATTGTAATTTTATTACTCTCAATGACTTTGAGAAATAGGTAGCTTTAAAGCATAAAGTGGATAAAGAACTCAATTCAAAAGGTCACAGCAGCAAAGCAAAAAATGAAGTCCAATTTAGTACCCTATGTTACCTGGCTCAATTAGGGCATGAAATAATTGGAAATCAATCAAAATTAGTAGGGTCTACTGATCATCCACAACATCACTTTGCTTCCACGTAAGAGATTTTGTCACGTGCCAACAAAGGTATAGAAGTACCATTCCTACAACTCACGGTGAATTTGGACAGGAGAAATAAGAAGTCTCTGGAAATGACTTACAAATAACTTTTTTTCTGGAACCAAGAGTGTTAAAACCAGTTCTGTATTTCAAACCACAACGACCACAGACTGTCGGTGTTGTTATTCAGTCACCCAGTTGTGTCTGACTCTCTGAGACCCCATGGACTGCAGCACACTAGGCTTCCCTGTCCCTCACCATCTCCTGAAGTTTGCCCAAGTTCAAATCCATTGCATCGGTGAACAGACAGTCTAGTGGAGCTCCAACAGGAAAGTTGGGGCAAGATATTATCAAGGGATCTGCTGACAGTCTTCCTAACATTTTATTAATAACTTCCAGTTACCTGCTCCTGGTTCCCCTACTCCACAGAGGGGTCAATAAGAGAACATGAGGAGGTGAGGCAGAGGACCAGAGTGACTGCTGAACATAACAATTATTGGTGATTTTAATACTACTTTCTCAGTAACTGACAGACCAAGTAAACAGGAAAGCAATAAAGAAGATTTGAACACCAAAGAACGAACCTGACCTAACTGACATTATAAGGACACTCCGTTTAACAACAGCAGAATATATTCTTTTCAAGCACCCACAGAAGACCAAGATTTGCCATAGTCTAAGCCATAAAACAATTCTTAATAAACTTAAAAGGATTTAAATCAAAGTATGTTCTCTGACTATAGTGATCTTAAATGGAACTAAATTAGAAATCAATAACAGAAAGATCTCTGGGGAAATCTGCAAATATTTGGAAACTAAATGAAACATTTCTAAATAACCCACAGGTCAAATGACAGTCAAAAGGGAAATTAGAAAGTATTTGGAGCTCAATGAAAATGAAAACATAACATGCCACTAAAATTTTGATAGGTTGCTTTTGGTTTGGATGAAATTATTCCAAATTTCATCTAGGGAAAAAAAAGATGCACTAGAATACTGGAACAGTCAAGATGAGGGTGGGGGCAGTTTGAATGGATGATGGAGAAGCTGGTTCTACTAGACATCAAAATTTTAAAACATATAATTTAGATATAAAATTATAAAATGTTTTTGTTATAAGAACAAAGGGAAAAATGCAAAGACCTCAAGAATATGCAAGAATTCAACATATATGTGCATACTTTGCTCTACGGTACTTAACAAATATTGCCTTTTTATAAAAATTGAAGGTGTGTTGCAATCCTACATTAAGCAAATCTATTGGTGCCATTTTTCCAAGAGCATTTGTTCACTTCACATGTGTAAGTCATATTTTGGTAATTCTCACAATATTTCAATTTTTTTTCTTTATTGTATTTGTTATGGCAGTCTGTGATCAGTGATCTGTGATGTTGCTACTATGATTTACTGAAGGCTCAGATGATGGTTAGCATTTTTTTTTAATAATGAAATATTTTAAATTAAGGTATATGCATTTTAAAGACATAATGGTATTGCACATTCAATATACCATAGTATAGTTATAAACATAATTTTTACATATATAGGGAAACCAAAAAATCTGTAAATCAACCGATTACAACATGTGCTTTATTGTGATGCTCTAGAACTGAACCTGAGTTATCTCTGAGCTATGCCTGTACTGGAATAATTCAATAAAAATTGTTGCTAACTAGTCATTTGGGGGGAAAAACTCAATTCCCTCTATCATCCAAATACCAAATTAACTCTATGTTGACCAATTAGGGGTCACAAACTCAAATACCCATAAGGATCATGTTGGTAAAATGAAACATTCACATCTAAATATGTGGGGCATGAGACAACTGGGAGTTGTGAGGAATGAAACAAATTAGAGGATACATGTCTTTACTGAAAGGTACTTAAATTCCAACTGTTAAAAACACCATGCTGAGGGGAAAACAACCCAAAAAATCCACCTCTTCTAGCAGGTGAAATGCAGCTGATTAGATAAAAATGTTTGCAATTTCTGATTTAAATGAAAACACTAAAACTATAAAACTACTAAAAGAAAACTAAGGTGGGGAAGGTTTTCTACAAATATAATATGAAAGGAGTAACCAAAAATTTTACTGCTTTTCCTTCATTAAAATTTGAAACTTTCCTGTGGTAAACAAAACCCACAAAATAGGTTAAAGATGACTGAATTTGAAAGTTTTACCATAAAAAAGGTACACAAAAATAAAAAATCAGCACAGTCCTATCCTGAGATTCACCCAGCTGGGTTTTAAGAATCACTCATTTAACACTCTTCAAATTATGAGGACTGGTTTAGATCTTGCGTACTCCATGAATAGATGTCTTAAGACAACAGTTACCATGCTTGTGCACTGAACAGTCAATGTGTTATGTTCTTTGTTAGTTTATAAACAGTAACAATCTCATGCATCACATTCTCTAAAAATGTATATTTTTTTGGTCAATGGCTTCTTTAGCTTTTACTGCTTTTTTTTTGGTTTAAAAATTGAATTACATAAATGTAGATTTAAAAGAATTATAATATCAAATATTGATCAGAATACAGTGAAAGGGGTACTTACGGTGACAGAAGTGCAGTCTAACAACATACATAGGAAGCCTTTAGAAAGTACGTATCTGTTAATCCAATAATTCTCCAGCAACTTTATCCTCATGAAATGTGGAGGAATGTATACTTAAAGAGGCTATATGCAGAGTTAATAATAACTGAAATTGGAAACCTATATATACAACAATAGGGAATTTGATTAACTGGAACAGGTATATCCATGCACACTAAAAAATGAACATCTATACTCATATATGGGAAAATACTCACATTATATTGTTGAATTTTTTAAAAGCAGCCTTCACAATGTGAATACAGTTAAGACTACTTAACTGTAGACTTAAAAGTAGTTAAGAGGGTAAATTTTATATTATATGTTTTTTACTACAATTTTTTAAATTGAAAAAAGGAGGGGAAGCAGGCTTCATGTTCTCACACAAAAATTTAGCATAAACATGAATCATGTATTTCTTACATTATAGAAATATGTATTTTTATTTATACATGGGAAAGAGCTAGGGAGCTAAATAACAATATGCCAAGAGTAGTTAAATCTATTTTGTTGTTTAGATGCTCAGTTGTGTCCAACTCTTTGCTACCCCATGGACTACAGCACTCCAGGCTTCCCTGTCCTTCACTATCTCCTGGAGTTTGCTCAAACTCATGTCCATTGAGGCGGTGATGCCATCCAACCATTTCATCCTCTGTCACCCTCTTCTCCTCCTGCCTTCAATCTTTCCCAGCATCAGGGTCTTTTCCAATAAATCAGCTCTTTGCATCAGGTGGCCAAAGTACTGGAGCTTTAAATCTACAGGTCCTAAGATATGGACTATTTTTTATATTTTTTTTCTTTGCTTCTGAATATTTACAATGAACGTGAATTAGCTGTAGTAAAGGTTTTCAAGATAAGTTGACTCACATCTTGATGTTCCCAAATTGTATCAATACACTAGACAAAATTCCACCTTTTATTGTTAACTAGTGAAATCACTGCAAATACCAACCATATGTTCCTAACTCAACACTGGGGTGCCCTTGGAAACTACAGGCGTATATAACACTACTTTCCCCACTCACTAAGCAACTCCAGACAGCAATGCTTTTAACTCTTCTGTCAGATTTCATGCTTTTTGTCTTTACTCAGTGGCTCCTGTTATCTCTCACTACTGTTAGGATGGTGTCTTTCTCTGTTTTAATTTATTGCTTTTAAAGGAGCTGTAACCAAAAGTGCCAGGAGCACATTAATTTAAAAAAGAGAAAAACAATTAAAAGGCTGAAGGAGGTCACAGAGTCTATCCCATGGCACAAATGAGAACAGCCATTTTTATGAAACATTTCTGCTGCCCAAAAAGTTTTCTCTGGGAAAGGGAGGTGGGGTGGGGGTATATTTCTAAATTCCAATGTGTTTAAGCCATTCAACTGCTCTCCACCACGACAAACATACCCAGTGACATTCACAGACCAGACATATGCCCCTGGACTCAACGAGGGCAAGCTGGAGCCGGAGCATCCTGCTGGCTGTGTAACTCCTGAGGGGTAAGAGCTATGCCTCCACGGTGTCCCTTGGCAACAAAGTCCAAATCTGAGAGAGAGTCAGGTTATTGTGGAGATAGACTTTAATTTATTAATGTGTTTATACATGAATGTATATCAAAGTCACTGATTTAAAATCCAGTGTTTTATATTTAACAACATGACATCATCGCAAAGAGCTGTGCTTTCAGGGTTACGGCTGTCAGGAATGTGCTGAATAAGAGGGACATGACCACGTCCAATTACTATCATATCTCATCTCCCTGAGGTCTCATGGACAGAAGTCCCAGCTTTCCCCAGAAGGATACTGGTGAGGTCAGAAACGTAGAAATATTGAGAAACAGTGCACTACAAAAGGGCAAGGTAAGCCTGTTGAATAAGGCGGGAGGGAAGAGCAGCTTCCCTGAACCCATACTGACCCAAAGAGGCCAACTTCCTGTGTTACAACTTGCCATCTAACTTCTAGTTCAACGAAAAAACTACAAGGCACTGTAACCAAAGACCAGAAGCAGACAGATGGCTGTTAGGAATGCCTGCAGACCAGCACCGAGACAGCTATCATGTGCTTAGCTAACACTCCTGGAGGCAGAAGTTTTCCTGAGGAAAGTCCAGCCATTCTGCCTAACCATCCTCCTCTCAGCTTCTGGTTGAGACATTTACTAGAAAGGGTGTGCTGAGGCTGCACATTCTTACCTGTGTGCCTTTCCTCATGACATCCCTACCAATCCAGCAATCAAGGCTCATTTTCCCCAAAAGTCTTGATTTTTTTTTTTGCTTTACTCATTCTTGTTTCTTTAATTTCTATAGCATCTAACTGTAAAAACTGGCAATTGATTACATACCACCTAGTATTTTAAAAATTTCTTCCATTATGCCTAATTCTGGGCTCTAACATACACAAACTGGCTTCTGTGACTCATGGAACTGCTGCCTTAGCACAGCACAGGATCTGTAACTGGGGCTCAGGGGATTAGATTAGATGGGCCTGGTAGCCAGAAGCAATGCTTGCTCACAAATGATTCAACACAAAGGGAGTTTACTCTGGCCTCTGACAGACAGCATCTTAATCAGAACCAAAGATAAGGGCCAAAGAAAAAAAACCGAGCCATAGGCCAAAGACCCAAAGAGCACTTGTGACCAGAATAAACTGGCTTGATCTTGAGCCCTGGATGACCAAACCAGGAGCCCAAAGGTTACAAGTTATAGGAAATAACTATTCTCAAGAGTGTAACTAAAGTTAAATTAACATAACTTAAAAACAAACCCAAAGACCACAGGCAGTTGTTTAAAAAAAAAATGTGGCTGATCTGCCTAATAGACAGTGTTCCTTTCTGTTGCTTCACTTTAGCTCCAAGGGGAGGAAAAATCTGTATTCACTTTGAGCATCCTTGCCTCAAAAGACACGATGTGTGCTAAAATTAGTGAAAGTTTGATGAGGAACAGGATATTTATAGAGTCAAAGTATTTTCCTACAAAATACTTATTAATTGCAAAGTCAAAAATAGTAACTTTACAGTACAGAAGCCTGGCAGATACCATTTGACTAGGTGATTAATCACCAGTGACAGGGCAAATAGATGTCACATGCCTCTTGATACATGCACTGAGAAGGGTACAACATCACTGTGGTAGTCCACCCAGAACACATGACCTGTGTCTAATCACAGGAAAATCAGACTCCCTAAACTAAGGGACATCCTACAAAAAGGAACCGGTCTGTACTCTTTTTAACATGTCAAGGTCATGAGAAAGCAAGATTAAGAATTTATTCCAGATTAAAGGAGATTTAAGAGACATGACAACAAGTACAATGTTTGACTCTGGACTGGAAACTGGACTGGGAAAAAATGTTTTTCTTTTGCTATAAAGAACACTGGTGGGACAATTGGTAAAACATGAACAAATAATTTGAATGTTACATCAAAATTAATTCCCTGATTTTAACAACTGTACAGTGGTTTGGGTTTTTGGGGTTTTTTTTTAAGGAAATACACACTGAAGTACTTAGAGGAAAAAAGACGTTTTATCTGTAACTGTCAAATCGTTCAGGAAAAACAAAGTGTATATAGATAGAATGAATAGCAAATGGAGAAATGTTAGCCTTTGGTGAATTTGGGAAAGGGTTTACAGGAATTTTTGTACTGTTTCCGTAACTCTGAATTATTTCAAAATTTAAAATGTTAAACAAACAAACAGAAAGACAAGATGAGTTAAATCAGGCCTTTTGGCCTGAAGATCTAGGATTCTAAAACCAGCCTTTCTGCTTTGATATGACCTGCAATGATAAGCATGGATTTGAGAGCCATGCAGATCTGGTTTCAAATCAATAAGCCATGATCAAACTAAGTTCACAATAAATGATATTTATTATTTCAAAATTTTAAGAAACCAAAAATATGGAAGGCTTTCATAGTTATTTTATAAGAGCAAGTAAGCAATTTTATAGAGCAAGAAGAACAGCCCTAATATTCAACACAAGAAAAAAGAAAGCTACAGATTATTCCATTTATGAATAAAGATACAGAGATACTTGATGAAATGTTAGCAAATTGAATCTGGTAGTATGGTAAAAGAATACCAGATCACTGCAAAATCAAGTTAGTTCAGAAAAACAGGGGCGGATGAATGGATGAGTATCAAGAAATCAATTAAAATAATGCACCAGTTACAAAAGTCAAAAAAATTATAAATTCAATCAAGAAATATTTTCAATAGCTGAACACCTCCCTGATATTTCAGTGTATATTTTTCCAGTGGGACATTTATAACTTTTCTATTATAAAAGCAATTATGATTATTATGAAAAGTTTCAAATAATGCAAAAGTGGGTAGAGTGAAAAGTGTCCTAAATAGTCCACGATAAGTAAGACTGACTTACTGGAGTAAGTCTTTCCAGTTTGTGAAAGTATATTTTAGGTAGATAGATAGGAAGCCAGTGAGCAAAAAGAGAGAAAATGCCATTCCGAGAACCCCAATCTGAGAAGGAAGGCTTCTGTCTCTACCAGTTACTCTATTAGTAACTGTGCTCTTGAACAGCACACCACTGACAAAAACGATCCACAGCGGAGTCTCCCTTTCTACTGTGAGTCACTTGAAAAAAGTTCTCATTACACATAAAGAAGCTCTCCTTACTATTCAGATACTACCTATCCTCAGAATCAATGGTTTAAAGACAGGAGGGGATTTCCCTATTGGTCCAGTGATTAGGAATCCACCTGCCAATGCAGGGGGCAGGGGTTCGATCTCTGGTCCAGGAAGATCCCATGTTCCTCGGGGCAACGAAGCCCATGTGCCACAACTACTGAGCCTGTGCGCCTAGAGCCCAAGCTCCACAACAAGAGAAGCCACTGCGATGAGAAGCCTGCGCGATATCATTAGAGAGTAGCCCCTGCTGGCTGCAACGAGAGAAAGTCCTCACGCAACAATGAAGACCCAGTGGGGCCATAAATCAATAAAGATGGAAGGATAAAAAAATAAAGAGATTTTAAAAGAGAGAAGATTTACATATAAAATTTTAAAGATAGGAAAATTAGAAGAATAAGGCAATCCTGGGCAGAAGAACCCTGGTTTAAATCATCACTACCATCACCATTACCCGCTTTGAAATTACACAGTATAAAATGCATGTTATTCAGCGTTCAGTTCAGTTGCTCAGTTGTGTCCAACTCTTTGCGACCCCATGAATTGCAGCACGCCAGGCCTCCCTGTCCATCACCAACTCCTGGAGTCTACCCAAACCCATGTCCATTGAGTCAGTGATGCCATCCAACCATCTCATTCTCTGTTGTCCCCTTCTCCTCCTGCCCTCAATCTTTCCCAGCATCAGGGTCTTTTCAAATGAGTTAGCTCTTCACATCAGGTGGCCAAAGTACTGGAGTTTTAGCTTCAACATCAGTCCTTCCAATGAACACCCAGGACTAATCTTCTTTAGGATAGACTGGTTGGATCTCCTTGAAGTCCAAGGAACTCTCAAGAGTCTTCTCCATACATTTGTATTTAAATTCTCTGGTGTTTCAGGGGGTTGGTAATAGTTTTTCAGAACTCAGACAATATCACTCAAGTAAGTAATGGACAGAAAAGAGAAGTGGGAGGCTCCATTGCTGGTGCTACTCTCTATGCTGGAAACCGAGGCATTTTCCAGTAATAAAGGGCACAGAATCCAACAGGCAGGGCACCCATTCCCAATTCGGAAGAACCTGTCCTGCAAAAGATAAAGAGCCTTCCGAAACCAGGGACGTTAAAGAGTCTGATGTCATCCCTTCAGAACAACCAGAGCTCAAGGTTACGGTAACCCGACTCCCCAGTATTATTTTGACCAACTTCATAAAAAGAAAAGCTGCCTTTGATGCATTTCAATGCCCGGCCACCTCACCAGAGAATCAGATATTAAAAATTAATCAGGCTAGCAAGGCAACACTCAATGTCAGGCAGCTCTGTATATGAGATGGAGCTCTAGATGGACTTAGACTGAATGCTCATCTTTTGTAGCCATGAACCTCTACAATTTACATCATGGCCTAGTCCTCCTGCTATGTCTAATTCTGGTTGGTCAGCTCTGCTATGGTTAGCTGGCCTTAACCCACCTTCTTTGCTTCCTGCCTTACTGCAGTATCCGTGGACAATATTCACACACTGGCGAAGTCCCAGCCATCATCTCTACTCTGAAACAAACATCGACAAGAGTGGGATTTCACTAGATGGGGAAGGAAGAGAGGAACATTCAGGCCAAGGCACAGACTTAAAAAGCATGCTGAAAATGGATGACTGAGGAAGGGCCAAGTGGTCCAGTGGATGCAGCTTTCCTAGAGTGTCTAGCACTAGGCTCTGTCTCTCCTGAGCTCCACACACCACCTGCACACCAGGCTCCCCATATGGCGTTCTTCAGATTCCTGAAACCTAACATATGATGGCCAAAACCTTTCTCCTCCTACACTCTAAATGTTGGCTAATAGAGCCACCATGCATTCAGTCAAGCTTAAAACCTCAGTCATCTCAGATTCTTCCCTGTCTAGACATGCTGTCCAAATACATCAACAATTTGCATCAATACTATTCCAAAGTGGTCTTGAATCCATTCCCCACTCTCATTCCTACTGCCACTAATCTTAGCTGTATCTTTCACCTGGGCTATTGCAGAACCGTGGTGTAGGTGACCCAAACTCGGTCAGCTCAATTGCTGCATCACTATGAAGCTTTTCCCAGCCCCCGCAGTTTGTCTCCACCTCCCACCCCTGCTTTCCTTGCTCGCATAGTGCTTTGTACCCATCTCCACCACTACAAAACCTGCACACAGTATGATCATTACATAAAACATGTCTGTCTCCTCCACTCAAAAACAAAATTCTCAGGCTTCCCTGGTGGCTCAGTGGTGAAGAGGTCTGCCTGCCAGTGCAGGAAACATGGGTGCAATCCCTGGTCCGGGAAGATCCCACATGCCATGGAGCAACTCAGCCCATGAACCACAGCATGTGCTCTAGAGCCTGGGAGCAGCAATTCCTGAAGCCTGTGCGCCCTGGAGCCTCTGCTCCACCACAACGAGAGGCCTGCACACTGCAGCTGGAGAGTAGCCCCCACTGACCACAACTAGAGAAGAGCCCGCACAGCAGTGAAGACCCAGCACAGCCATTGATAAATAAACATTTTAAAAAAACAACAAAATTCTCAAGTGTAATTGCCATATTTGATAACTTGCCAAGCATCTTATAAAGTATCTGAACATGGCAGTTCACAATAAAACAGTTTAAAAATTAAAATCCTAAGAAGTTGCCCTGCTCTAGCCTCTCCTTCACAAAATTTTCCTTCTTATACTTTTTTCTGTTTATTTTGAAATAATTACAGATTCATAAGAAGTTAGAAAAACAGTACAAAGAAGATCCATGTACCCTTTGTCCAGTTTCCCCCAATGGTAGTATCTTACCCAACTCTAGTACAATATCAAAACCAGGAAACTGACACTGGTACAATCTTTGGACCTTATTCAGATTTTACCTATTTTACATGCACATGTATGTATGTGCATGCAGGTATAGCTCTATGCAAACTTATCACATGTCTAGACTCGTGCAAGCCCACCTCAATCAAAATACAGAACTGTTTCTCCCTTGTGCTGCCTCTTTACAGTTAACTCACCCTCCCCCCTACTTTTTCCTTATCCCCCACCACCCTAACTCCTGGCAACCACTAATGTGTTTTCCATCTGTGTGTGTGTGTGTGTGTGTGTGAGTTGCTCAGTTGTGTCCAACTCTGCAACCCCACAGACTGTAGCCTACCAGGCTCCTCTGTCCATGAAATTCTCCAGGCAAGAATACTGGAGTATGTAACCTTTCCCTTCTCCAGGGATCAAATGTTCCCAACCCAAGGATCGAACCCAGGTCTCCTGCATTGGCAGGCAGATTCTTTACCATCTGAGCCACCAGAGATGCCCTCCATCTCTATAACAGACTTAACAGCATCCCACTGCAGCCAATAGAATGAAATTCACAGATCTCAGCATGACATTCAAGGCCTTCATGATATGGTCTGGACCGACCGCTCCAGCTCGTTCCTCACCTCTACCCTGCTGAACCCACTATTCCAGCAATATAAGACAACTCACCACTCTCAGAACATGTTTGCACTTTCCTGCCTTTGCGTCTTTGCTTGTGTTGTTCCTATAACTATTATAGTCCCTCCCTGGTTTTCCACTCGGAAAAACCATCTTCAAAGCCTCAGCTCAAATGTCATATTTATAAAAAGCTCTTCCTGACCTCTAACATCCCCCAAGCAATTGGTTTTTCTCTTCTCTGTGATCCCATTCTTACAACATTCAGATCACAGAATTGTGATGTACCCACATCTTCTACATTTTGCCATGATCTAACGGAACACAGGGATATATATATATATATGTATTATTCTCTTCTGTCTTCACAAGACCCAGTGGTTTGACTCAATAGCCTTTCACAAATCCTTCCTTTGTGCTCTCTGTCACTAGCTGCACTAAGTGCTAGAAATGCAAATATAAAGATGCTCATAGGGGGCTTATGAGCTGGCATGTCAGTGCCTGCCTCACTGAAGACACAACAGAAACTTCTTGAATGAATGAATGCTGAAAATCTGTGGATCCCGTGAACACATTTCTAAGACTTAATGATCTAGAGTAGACATACACCATCCATGATCCTGATGCTGCAGAGTGATCAATCATTGATCATTCAACAAGAGGTCACTGAGTGACTATTAGATGTTAGGTACTTTTCTAGAGATAAGAGTAATATAGGGGAGCTCTCTTTTCTTTAACCCAATCTATCAGGCCAGTGGCTGGCATCATCAAGGGTGTGGGTATAGCAGAGACGAGCCAGGACCACTCAGCAGGAGTGTTGTACAGAAGGGATGGCAAGCCTCTTAATTTCATCAGTGGAGTTGGTAAAGAGAACGTCTTAACCTTACAGGACACCTAGGTAAGATAGAAACAGGAGGATAGGTATCTCCTGCCCCTGGTTTTCTTTAAAATAAGCCAAGGGAAAATAAAAATAGACAAAAACCTGCATCTGAGCCGAAAATCAGGAAGGGCGCCATCCCACCTGCCCAAAACTTTGAGGAATTTCCATTAGATATTCTTTCTCTAAAGAAGCAGTGTGTTCTGGCAATCAACGTAGGACCAGCAGAACACATAAAAGGAGGGGGCAGCACACAGAGAACTGCTACAACACAGGCCAAGGCCCACAGCAGACGGCCTCCCGCTGAGCCCCGGACAGGCGCCACCCCACCCACCCCCGCCCAGGCCGCTTGCCTGGCAGAGGGAGTGCCACCCAAGGGCTGGGCCTGGGCACAGGCAGCCCCAGTGCAAAGGCAGCCAACCTAAAATCTCCCCTGTTCCTTTACTTGGGCATGGAAAAGTTAAAATAGATACTTATAGATACTCTGTAAGAATCCCTCTCTCATGAGATTACGGAGATGGCTGCATAACTCTATTCAGAATAAGATTTAAGGAATCAACGTAACTATGATACTCATGCTATTTAAAAAAGGGATTTCTAAACCAGAAAAGACTGAATGGAAATTAAAACTCTGAATGCCGACTGAAATAGTAATGGAGAAAAGGAATAGTAAATTGAGGGTTATAGAAGAATCAAATTAGTAAAGTGAAACTTAAAATCCTCAAGAACTCAGAATAGAAGTTTAAAAAGATAAAAATAGAGCAGGGATTAATTTTTAAAGTACGGGATAGACGGGACATCCCTGGTGGTCTAGTGGCTAAAACCCCAAGTTCCCAATGGAGGGGGCCCAGGCTTGATCCTTGGTCAGGGAACTAGATCCACTAGTTCCCTTGATCAGAGAACTTAGATGCTAAGAGTTTGCAAGCTGCACTAAAAAGATCCCACATGCTGGAAACAATCCCAGTGCCACCAAATAGGTGTGTTGTTTTTTTTTTTTAATTAAATTACAAGATAGAGAAAAAGGCATAGCAAGTTTATAGCTTGGGCTTATCAAAAAACTGCCAATAAATTCAGCAAAGTTGCAGGACACAAAATCAACATGCAAAACTCAGCTGCATTCCTGTACACGAAAAATACAATCCAAAAAGTATATTAAAACAATCCCATTTATGACAGCATCAAAAAGAACAAAATATTTAGGAATAAACTAAACCAAAGGGGGTGAAAGACTTGGACACTGAAAACCACAGTACTGAACAATTCTAAAAGAAATCAGAAACGACGTAAGTAAAAATGGAGAGACATCCATGTACATGAACTGGAAGGCTTAATGTTATTAAGATGTCAATACTACCCAAAGCCATCTAGATTTAATGTAAACTCTATCATAATCCCAATAAAACAGAAAAATCCTCCCTAAAATTCATATGAAATCTCAAGAGATCCTGAATAGACAAAACAGTCTTAACAAAGAACAGAGCTGGAGGTCTCACACTTTCTGATTTCAAACTTAGAACAAAACTATGGTAATTAAAACAATGTGATACTGGCATAAAGAGACATATTGACCAATGGATACAAGACAGCCCAGAAATAAACCCTCACATATGGAGTCAAATAATTTTTCAACAAGGGTGTCAAGTCAATTCAAGGGGGAAAGGGAAGTCTTTTCAACAAATGGTGTTGGGAAAACTAGTATTTGTACGGCAAAAAATGAGGGCCCTCGACTTATAACATATACAAAAATTAACTAAAAATGGAACAAAGATCTAAACGTGAAAAGTTAAAATCAAAGGCTAAAACCAAAAGCCAACCCAAAGAATGGGAGAAAATATTTGTAAATCATATAACTGATAAGACACTAAAATCCAGAATATATAAATTCTACAATTCAGTGATAATAACAACAAAAAAAAACCCATTTAAAATGGTCTATTTACAAATAGACACAAGGCTTGAACAGACATCTTTTGAAAGAAGATATACAAATGATTAATAAGCACATGAAATGATCGTCAACATCACTAGTCATTTGGGAAATGCAAATCAAAACCACAACGACATACCACTTCGCACTCAGTGGTGGTGGTGGTGGAGGTTTAGTTGCTAAGTCGTGTCCGACTTGCGATCTCATGGACTGTAGCCCGCCAGACTCCTCTGTCAATGGGATTCTCCAGGCACTCAGTAGGATGGCCATTATAAAACCCACATACACACACACAGAGAAAGAGAATAAATACGGGCAAGAAAGTGGACAAACTTAACCCTTGTGGATTGCTGGTAGGAATGTAAAATGGTGTAAACTGAGGTAATAGTGCATACCAACACTTCACAGGGCTGTTGAGAAAAACGAGATGATTCCAACAAAGCACTCTCCACATAAGCTCTAAAAGTTAGCTCTTAATATTATTATGAAGATGACCATGAGGATGGCACAGCTGACCAGCAGGCATCTGACCAGAAATTGGACTGTATTTCTGAATCACTATCATTTTTGTGTGGTATTTTATTGATAAAGTCCTTTCTGTTCTCTTAAGGGCCCTTACCCCCTTCACCATTCAACCCTTCTAGGACTGAACTACATGCTGTATAATTTTTACCCAGCAAATCTCAATGATGCCCAAGGAAGCAAGACATTCACTGAAAAAATTACTAACTAGTATATTCATACTAAAATGGAAGATATGACCTAGTTTAATTAAAAGCACCTCAAGGAACCTCCCTCGTGGTACAGTGGATAAGAATATGCCTGCCAATGCAGGGGACACAGGTTTGATTTCTGGTCTGAGAAGATGCCACATGCCATGGAGCAACTAAGCCCGTGCGCCACAACTCCTAAAGCCTGTGTGCTGCAACTACTGAAGCCTGTGTACCCTAGAGCCGGTGCTCTGCAACGAGAGAAGCCACCGCAGTGAGAAGCCTGTGCACCACAAGGAAGAGTAGCCCCCTTCGCTTTAACTAGAGAAAACCCTTACACGGCAACAAAGACCCAGTGCACCAAACATAATAAATAAAAATTAAAAATGAATTAAAAGCACCTCAAGGAATACCTCTAAACTCAGCGAAGATTCCAGAGTCTCTCTGTCCTTCACCCTACCTACGATGTCAACTGTGTAGATCTGCCAGTGTTTCTCTAGGCTTCCCTGCTGGCTCAGATAGTAAAGAATCTGCCTGCAATGCAAGAGACCCAGGTTCAATCCCTGGGTCAGGAAGATCCCCTGGAGAAAGACATGGCAACCCACTCCAGTATTTGTGCCTGGAGAATTCCATGGACAGAGGAGCCTGGCAGGCTACAGTCCATGGGGTTGCAAAGATTCAGACACGACTGAGCAACCAACACACACAGTATTATTTGAGAAGTGCTGATTGGGCTTTAAGTCCTTCAGAAGTATTCTTATCCACTGGGGGGGATCTCCATTTTAACAAAGTAATTTAACCACTGATAATAGCTTAGAGGAGGGCATGGCAACCCACACCAGCATTCTTGCCTAGAGAATCCCATGGACAGAGGAGCCTGGGGGGCTACAGTCCATGGGCTCACAAAGAGTCGGACACAACTGATCAATTAACACTACACTACTACTATGATGGCTTAAGCTCTAGATCTGGCAGGAAATCAGGAAAAGTCCAATGAAAGCAGGTGATTCAAGGTCTCAAGAGGCCTATCTTCTCCCCAAGTCCAATAATAGGTGCTCTTGGCAAGGAAAAGCAGACACAAGCATTTGAAGGTATATGCTTTGTGCAGTCCCAATGGCTCTGAGTATCACATCCCAAAGCATGTGGCCAAATATCAAGAGCCTAGCAAGGAGAAAGGTCAAAGGGAAAAGGTCACTGCTGGGCTCTAGCACCATCATCGGCTGAGCCAGCTCAGAAGACAAGCAACAGAGAGTTACTTGATAAATATTAAGATTACTAAAATACACACTTCTGCTTCATTTACTGTCCATGATGGGGATAAAATAGTACCACAGGAAAGCAAAGCACTGAAGAAAAAGCATCTAGAAGGAAGGAGAGAAGGAAGTAAAGGGGCTTATGGAAGGAAGACCAACAGGGCATTATATGGGAACAAGTTAGACAGAGATGAGATAACGTCTCATCAACTATCTCTGGTGAAACCAGGCCTGGTCAGGCCACCTCAGTCCTCTCCCTGTGGAGCTAGCAATTCAATCCAAGAGCTTCCAGGGAGAGTGACAGCAATACTGCAGGTGCCCATGTGAGGGGTTCAGCCAAGCTCCTCTCCATAGCACTTCGTTTCCTTTCCCTGCCAGGAAAAGAAAAGGTTTTCATGTAACTCCAGCTTCTTGTCTCCTCCACCCTTGTAGTGACCTGAGTGACAGTCCAGGTCCTAACCCCAGAAACCTGTAAATGTGACCTTATTTGGAAAAAGGGACTTTGCAGATGTAATTAAGTTAAGGATCTCAAAATGAGGTCATCCTGCATTATACTGGTACACCTAAAATCCAATGACAAGCGTCCTCAGACCAAGACACTGACAGGAGAGACACAGAAAGAGGAGGAGACTGTCACGTGAAGACAGGGGTAGAGATTGGAGTGATGTAATCACAAGTCAAGGTGCCATCAGGGGCTGCAAGAAGGAAGGAAGGATTCTCCTGACAGCCGCTGGACGGAGTGTGGCTCGGCTAACACCCTAGTTTCAGACTCCTGCCCTCCAAAATCATGAGCAGATAAATCTTCATCATTGTAAGCCGCCCAGTTTATGGTCATCTGTCACAGCAGACCTAAGAAAATAATACGACCTCAACCATGGCAGGAAAAACAAATAAACAAACACTCTGTGATACTCCTTCTTCATAGGCACTTTGAAAAACCTTTCTTCCAGGGAATCTTCACTTCCACAGTCTAACCAAGGCATCGTCACATCCACCGGTGGTGTGCTTTCCATGTGGACTTGGACCTCTGCTTAGCCCTCATTTCAGGGGCTTCAGAGAGACAAGGGCTCTGCAGTTCAGTCCTGCTGGGCATCCAGCGCACCTCATCTCACTCAGGCTCTGATCCTTACAGATGACACAGATGGACAGCTGGGTATGTGATTTTGCTTCTGAACTAATTTGAAAGGAAATATACTTGTCCTACCTGTATGACTCAAAAGATAAGGGCAGATCACAATGCAAGACGTTTAAGCAGCAGCTTGGGGCGTTTGCCTGGGGAGTTTCTAAAGGAACGTGACACGCAGGATGTCCCAGTGGATACGGGGCAGGGACAGGTGCCACAGTACCAGTCCTCTCCTCCCCACTGCTGGGTCTTGGATTTCTCTTCGTTTATTTTTACCCTGTGTCTTTGAAACTATGAACTTGCTGCCTTTATATGAAAGAACTAAACATACACACACACACACACACACACACACACACAAACACACACCCGGACATCAAGAAACTGTGACAGTCAATTCTGCTCAACAGCTACCCCTTCTCCTCTCTGCTAAATCCCTTCCAGGACTTGACAACTAAGTGGTGGGAGTTCAAAAATGTCTGCCTCTCCAGGGCCTGCTCATCACAGTCCAGGCAGTGCTTTCAACAGTGTCCTTATGAATAGGGTCTCAAAGTATACTTGGTGAGTGACCAGTCTGCATATCAGACAGTAAAATACTACCATGGTAAATTTCATGTTATGCACATCTTTTACCACAATGAAAAAAAGTTTTCATTTTGTTGAAAACCACACTGAGATACTACTTTGTACCTACCAGGATGACTACTATCAAAAATTTAAAATAAAAAAAATAAGTATTCCCAAGGATGTGGAGAAACTGGAAGCTTCATACTGTGCTGGTGGGAATTAAAAATAATTCAGTCTAGGGCTTCCCTGGTGGCTCAGAACTAATGAAGAGTCTGCTTGCCAATGTAGGAGATGCGAGTTCAATCTCTGGTCCAGGAGGATCCCACATTGCTGTGGAGTAACTAAGCCCGTCAACTACCGAGACTGTGCTCTCGAGCCCGGGAGTCGCAACTACTGAGTCCACGCGCCACAACTACCGAAGCCCGTGTGCCCTAGAGCCCATGCTCTGTGACAAGAGGAGCCACCGCAATGGGAAGCCTGAGCACTGCAACTGGAGAGTAGCCCCTGTTTGCTGCAACTAGAAAAAGTCTGCACCACAGCGAAGACCCAGTGCAGCCAAAAAATATAATTATCAAAAAAAAAAGTTTAGCCTCAAAAAGCTAAACACAGAGTTACCATATAACCCAGAGATTACACTCCAGAGTATGTACCCAAAAAAGCTGAAAAAGAATTTTGCTTTTAAAACCAAAACTTGTACACAGATGTTCATAGCTACATTCTTCACAATACCCAAAAGTGGAAAACAACCCACATATCCAGTGATGGGTAAATGGATAATGGAATACTATTCAGCCAGAAGTGGAATGGAGCACTGACATATGCCACAACATGAATGATCCTCAAAAATATTAGGCCCAATGAAAGAAACCAGCCACAAAAGACAATCATATACTGTATGATTCCATTTATGTGAAACACCCAGAATAGGTAAATCCATAGAAACAGAAAGCAAATTGGTAGTCCCAGGGGCTGGGGAAGGAGGAGATGGAGAGTAACTGCTTAACGGGTACACGTTTCCTTTTGGGATGATGAAAATGTTTTGGAACCAGACAGAGGTGATGGCTGCACATTATAAATGTACTAAATGCAACTGAACTATTCACTTAAAAATTATGTTATGTGAATTTCACCTCAATTGAAAAAAACTTCCCTGGTGGCTCAGATGGTAAAGAATTCACCTGCCGCAGGAGACCTGAGTTCAATCTGGTCATGAAGATCCTCTGGAGAAGAGAGTGGCTACTCACTCCAGTATTCTTGCCTGGAGAATTCCATGGACAGAGGAGCCTGGAGGGCTACAGTCCATGGGGTCGCAGAGTCGAACATGACTGAGCAACTTAGCACAAATAAACCCAACACTGCCATTAGGGTTCAAAGAATACATATAGAACGTTTTTAATGACTTAACTAATCATCAGGGTCTAAATCAGGGTTTCTCAACCTGAACACAATTGACTTGGGGCTGTATCATTAATTCTCTGTAGTGAGGGGCGGTCCTGTGTACTGTAGGGTGTTCAGCAGCATTCCTGGCCAATACTCATTTGATGCCAGTAACACAGTCCACAGGGTTGCAAAGAGTCGGACACAACTGAGTGATTGAACAACAACAACAACAACAACACACACACACACCCCCCTCACTGAATTGTGACAACGAATACTATCTCCAGACACTGTTAAACATCCCTTGGTGGGCAAAATTGCCCCCAGTTAAGAGTCACTGGTCCACATGAAAAAAGGGCTCTCCCAGCACTTACTAAGAATCTGTTCTTTTTCAATCCCTGTCAGCCTGGCAGGATGACTCACTGTTTCCTGCCAACCCTACCAGCCACAAATGACCTATCTATGAACTTCTGGCACCTGATTATATGTCCTTTCTTCTACTTCCAATTCCCCCAAACCACTCACAAGGGCCCTGGCTAGGCTGCTTTCTGCCTGCCAGGCCAGAGCTTATCCAGTACCCTTCACCTTGTCCCCAGCACATGGCTCCATGTCTCCATTAGCACCCAAGAGACAGAAGGACATTCTGAAGTCACAGGTCAAGGAAAAAGCCAACCTACCAGTTTTACAAGTAGGACAGAGACTTCCTGTACCCAGGTGCACGTTCCCTAATCTCAGTAGCTAATTAAAGAACAAGAGAAGTCCTCCACATCAGTCCAACCCCAAACAGAGAGACAGCTGAAATGACAGGCTGAAAGTCCCTAGTCCTAGAAGATATGACTACACTTTCAAGAACTTTGATGAGTTGTAACTTTGGGGAACACAATCAATTCAGGCTCAGTTGCCTTGACATTAATCTTTCACAAAGCTCCCAAACCTTGAGGAGAGAAATGGATCCTACTTCCATTTGAACCTATATAGCTTGGACAGGTCATTTAATCCTCTGGGCATAGGTTTCTCCTTTGCAGGGTATGTGAGTTAGGCTGTTTGAATTCTAAATTTAATGCACTATTTCAATGCCTACTTCCTGTATCTACTTATAAATATTAAGATCATACATAAGCCGAAACCTAAGAGAAGGCAATGGCACCCATTCCAGTACTCTTGCCTGGAAAATCACATGGACAGAGGAGCCTGGTGGGCTACAGTCAATGGGGTCGCTAAGAGTCGAACACGACTGAGCGACTTCACTTTCACTTTTTACTTTCATGCACTGGAGAAGGAAATGGCAACCCACTCCAGTGTTCTTGCCTGGAGAATCCCAGGGACGAGGGAGCCAGATGGGCTGCCATCTATGGGGTCGCACAGAGTTGGACATGACTGAAGCGACTTAGCGGCAGCAGCAGCAGCAAGCATGCCCTAAGGAGTGCAAGTTGGGTTGGAGGCAGGTAAAAAAATAACTTAGAAGGCCCAGAGAGGGAAGGAGAGGGGACAGAGAGAGAGACAATAAGACAGAACAAAAACTAAAGAGGTATGTGCCAAGTGCCTTCGAACGTGTGAGAGATCAAACATCAAGAGCAAGTAATCATGTGTAAAAAAAAGTCAACAGACACTGCCCACAGCCCCTCCGTTGGTGCAGCAGGGGAAGTGAGGAGCTAAAGTACTAGGGGTATGGAGGAGGCAGCATTTAATGGGGGCTTCCCAGATACTATTTTGGTTCTTGAATAACGGGAAATATGCAAGATACCATTTCTAACTCACAGACTGAGCAATTTTGCTGACACAGTCAGACCTTTTCCTTTATGTAAAAGCTGAGTTAAAAACTCAGGGACGAAGTCCTTCATCATTTAGCAACCCCCGAGGTAAAGGGATTTCCTAAGAGTTGAGCAGTGTGACAAAAGAGAACAAAAGAGACAACCAGCCTGACCAGGAGGGTTGTTAAGGGTAAAGGTGAACAGAAACCCCTAGCAACAAAATGCAAAAGGCACATTTTGAGGATGTCTGTACAGTGACCATATGAGGTTTCCTGTCTTGTTCTTTTCAAAGCCAAGACCCAACGGAGAATTTAAAATATATATATTTATGTTTATGTACTTAAATATATGATATATCATATGTAAATATACAGGCAAATATAAGTAAAAAGAAAGTTTATTACTTCTAATAAGAGAAAACACAAAGATGTCAAAAACTGTAAATTACACAAAAACAACAATTTAGCTTCATAATCTGGCCAAAGATATAGCATCCAAATTGCCCTGCCTGCTCTTGAGCCAGTCAGCATCGCTTGCATCACCAGTCTGCAGACGCCAGATTTTCCTACACCTCAAGATCTTCAGGGCATGAGATCAGGTTTTTAACTTGTTCCCCTCAGCTGATTCCAGATCATTACTCCCACCTTTCACCCTCATGTAAGGTTCCTGTCCTTCTGAGCTCAGACCACCTGGCTCAGGCGGCTTCCACCCTGCCTTGCCTTTGTCCCTCCACCCTCTAACTCAGTTTCCAACATTCACTGAAGCCTTTGGCACCCGAGCTTCCTCTCATCACAACTCCTGCCATCATACTGGACAGTTTCACAATCTACTAGGATGACTTATTCCTATACTTCTGCCTCCAGATGTCTTCAGGACTATGACCTTTGGTTCTCTCAACCACCTACACACATGGCCACACCCCAGACCTTACCAACACAAACCTTAAGTGACAATTGTTCACTTTCTGACACACTCTCCAAGCCTCCAGCTTCTCGTGCCTTCACTCTGGGCTGAACTGTTCTTCAAACTCAACCATCTTCCAGCTCTGACTCTTTCATTTTCTCCCAAACAGCTCTCTCCTCACCCCCATTCTAGCTCCATGGTTGATGACTTAGACCACTCCTTTGACTCTCTGTACCCCTGGCCTCCTAAAATATCTAAATCTGAAAGTATTAGCCGTTCAGTTGTGTCTGACTCTTTGTGACCCCATGGACTCATCCACCAGGCTCCTGTGTCCACGGAATTTTCCAGGCAAGAATACTGGAGTGGGTTGCCATTTCCTTCTCCAGGATCTTCTCAACCCAGGGATTGAACCCAGGTCTCCTGCACTGCAGGCAGATTCTTTACTATCTGAGCCACCAGGGAATATTAAAGACTTTATCTAAACCTGGGTCAGTGCTAAATCCACCTATTCTGCCCCTAACCCTAGGCTCCTGAGTTCCAGCAGAGAAAAACCATGCAGTCTTGCAAAGGGGCATCATTATTCACTCACTGTCTTCATTCTGAGTCCTACAGTTGTCCTTGGACAACTCCCTCTCCCACTCTTCTCAGTGACTAACCCAAACCCTCAGCTGCCTCCTCACCCCCATCCTCACCGCAACCCTCAAAAGACAATCTTGCTTCCTCATTCCATAAAACCGAGACCATCTGCCCCGACTACCTTTAAATTCCTATCTCCCCATATACTTCCAGTCCTCCCACGACAAGCTTAACACTATCCACATTGATTCATTTATCTCCTCCTGTCTCAGAGGGTAAAATGTCCTCCTTTTCCAAGGATCGCCCTTGATCCCATTCATTCATTCATTCACCCATTTAGTCAACAAATATTTACTGAGTGTTCTAGGCCTGTGAACAAAACATACAAGCTCAGGAAGCTTACATTACATAAAGTTAGCTTTATTACACAAAGAAGGGATACAATTAATTATAGAGCATATCAGAAGCAGAGAAGAGGGAAGGGAAGAGCTAGGGGAGGGAGAGCTTACAATCTTTAAGAGAAGGATCAGAGACGGACTGTCTGCAAAGGAGACATTTAATCAAAACAGGCAAGGGACAGCAAGCTTTGGAGCTACTAGAGAAGAATATAGTAGGCAGAGGGGAAAGCACAAAAGCCCCAAGGGAGATGTATGAGTGTCTCCTACTTTAAGGAACTACAAGGAGGCCAGTGTGGACAGAGTGCAACAACCAAAGAGGAGCGTAGAACACAGACAGAAGAGAAGTCGTTGTGGGCCAGAGTGTAGCACTTTCTAGACCCACATCAGAGTCTGCAGTTTTACTTGCAGTGAGATGGGGAGTCACTGGATGGTTCCTGACAAAGAATTAACAGGAAATGACTTGCATTTTAAAGGATCCCTCTGGCTACTGTGCTGAGAGCGGGCTGAGGAGGCTTGGGTAGAAGCAGAGGAACTGGAGAAGAA
Source organism: Bubalus kerabau (assembly GCF_029407905.1). Classification (NCBI taxonomy): domain Eukaryota; kingdom Metazoa; phylum Chordata; class Mammalia; order Artiodactyla; family Bovidae; genus Bubalus; species Bubalus kerabau. The sequence goes on from NC_073634.1 coordinate 70,783,544, forward strand.
ATAGCCAGTGTAATCCATGCCAACAAAAGCTGGGCCCAGGGAAACAGCAGAGGAGGAAGTTAGAAGTGGCTGGATTTTGAATCCACTGTAAATGTAGAGCAAACAGGATTTTCTGATAAACCGGATGAGAAGTAAGAGGGGTTTGGCCTGAAACTATAGATGGACTGATCGGATGGCTGAAAGAAAGGTTTCTGGCCTGAGTAACTGAAAGAAGGGAGCTGCAAGGCAAAAAGATGAAGGTCTGTCTCCTCCAGTCTCCTTGGGAACCTCATTCCATTAGACGACTGCCTTCACTCTTGTTTTAATCTCTCTCTGTGTCTCCAGATGCCTTCCTATCAGCTTATTAACATGCCCAAGCATCACTTGATCCTGTGCCCATATGATCTCTCCTCTCCTTTTCAATTCACATTGCTTAAAAAAAGAGTCGAGACTTGGTGCTGCTATCCACCAGCTCACCACTCTTCTAAAATTGCTCATGAGGAGGCCAGTGCCATTCCTTTGTCCAATCCAGAGGCCACTCTCCGGTCTACTGGACCATTCGGGGGCAACTGATCCTCTTTATTCCTACTTTTTAACTCTGTAGGGTGCGTGAGACACTGCAGTACTGATTCTCCTCATACTTCTGGATATTCTTCCTGTTTCTTAAAGCTTTCCTTACTAAACTTGCCCTTAAATGTTGCTAAAACTCAGGACTTCCCTGGCAGTCCAGTGATTAAGACTCTGAGCTTCCAACGCAGGGGGCCAGGGTTTGATTCCTGGTCAGGGAACTAAGATTCCACATTGTGCAGCACAGCCAAAAAAATGTTTACAATGTGGCTAAAACTGAACTCCATTCTCAGCTCATTGCTCTTCTTACTCTTGACTTTTCAAACTTGAGTACAAGTATCTCTGCATGAACAGCCCCAAACAAATCAGTTTCACAATATTCAACTTCCTTAAGCTATTCTTTACTAAAAATGACTTGCCCAAGTTCCCCCAAGCCCATATTCCACTTTACCATAAATTAATAACTTTTGTAAAAGACACACCATTCAGCCAATTCTCACTGCATCTCCCAGGGGGTGAAAAACAAAAAACCAAAGCTCTGTGTATAAACTCAGGGTTTCCTGTATTTCTCTGACATATACTTCTGCTAAGGATGAAGCATGGTATTAGAAATGTGATATGTTGGTCCATGTTGGGATGGTATGAATTCAGGTGTATAAAAGAGTGGTAAGACAAAAGAATTTTAACAGATCCTAAGTGAGATGTTGGAAGAAAAGCTATGACCAACCTAGACAGCATATTAAAAAGCAGACACATTACTTTGCCAACAAAGGTCCATCTAGTCAAGGCTGTGGTTTTTCCAATAGTCATGTATGGATGTGAGAGTTGGGCTATAAAGAAAGCTGAGCATCAAAGAATTAATGCTTTTGAACCGTGGTGCTGGAGAAGACTCTTAAAGAGTTCCATGAACTGCAAGGAGATCCAACCAGTCCATCCTAAAGGAAATCAGTCCTGAATATTCATTGGAAGCACTGATGCTGAAGCTGAAACTCCAATACTTTAGCCACCTGATGTGAAGAACTGACTCATTTTTGATGCTGGGAAAGATTGAAGGCAGGAGGAGAAGGGGATGATAGAAGATGAGATGGTTGGATGGCATCACTGATTCAATGGACATGAGTTTAAGTAAGTTTCGGGAGTTGGTGGTAGGAAGGGAAGTGGGCATGCTGCAGTGCGTAGGGTCACAAAGACTTTGACACAACTGAGCAACTGACCTGAACTGAAGAGAGATAAGCAGAAGCCCCAACAGAAGTCCAGCTTAGACCCCAGTCAACCTACGGAATCGTGAGAAATAATGAAGTGTTGTTTTAAGCCACTAGGTTGTAGGGTAGTTTGTTACACAGCACTAGGTAACCCAAACACACTAAAACTGATCAAGTCAAGCTCATTCTCTTCCCTCATTAAATCTGAGTCTTCTTTTCTCTTTCAACCTTCCTCTCTTCCTGAATAATATAGCTCAGTCAGTGCCACTTCTGTCTTAGGTACCTGAGCTCTCATACTAGAAACATGGTATCATTCTTGATTCCATCTCTCCTTCAATCTCTAAATCCATCCAATCAAGCACCAAGTCCTGATGACACGGCTTCCTACATATTTGTCTCTACTCGTCTCTGTTCCTATCGCCACTCTGCCACTCGAACCCTCACTGCTTTTCACCTGGATCATGGCAACAGCCTCCTAAATGTTCTAAACTGCTCCCTCCTGTCATCCTCCACAAATATAACCACGTTGCAAATCTGATCATGCCACCCCTTTCTAAAAACACTGCGTGGCTTCTCTACTGCTCAAAGATAAGCTTCAAATTCACAAGGTCTCTGTGAAACAGGCTCTTTCTCCTCAGGCCTTTTCAAGTACGACTGCAGACAAAAATCATAAAGACTGACTGACATATTTGACTGCACAAAAATTTAAAATATCTGCAAAAGCCCCACCTTAACAGAAGGTAAATTATTATAGAAAAACAAAAATCTGATACACACACACACGATCACTATCTTAAATAGGTAAAGTGCTTCTACAAATCATTAAGATGAGAGTCCTAATAGAAAGGAATAAAGAAACATAAAAAATTCACCACAAAAGATATATAAAGGAAGAAGGAAGGAAGAAAAACAAAAGAAGGAAGAAAGGAAAGGGGAAGAAGGAAGAAAAAGAAAGGAAGAAAGAAAACATGTCCAACTTCATAAAAAGATACAGTTCTGGTGGAAGTATATATTGGTTTAATCTTTCTAGAGGCTATTTCATAATAGGTACCAAAAGCTAAAACATGCATATCTTTTGATCCAGCCATTTCACATTAAGAAATTTATTCTAAGCAAGTAATAGAACAAGTACCCAAAGGCTTTAAAAACATCCTCATTGCGGATGTTTTGTAATAGCTATAAATAACCTAAATGTCTAATAGGAGATTAACTAAATAAATCACAAAACATTCACACAATGGAATAAAACTGTTGATGCCTACATTTAACACAAAAGACAAGATATATTGCTAAGTATATTGCAAACTACAGATGATGATGTAAAGCATATTCTTATTCTTAAAAAAAAGAAACAAGTCTGGAAGATACACGCCAAAATGTTAACAAAGGTAACCTATGGGATTATGGGTAATATTTACTCTTTTTATCTGGCTTTATCTTCTGATTATTCTACTATACTATGGATTAATTTGTTCTAAGAAACTTTTAAATACTTCTGGATTGCTTTCTTCCATATCTCCCAAAGATTATACATGGAACTAGCATTCATTTCATTCTTTCCAGTCTTCCAGGTCCAACCCCAAATACCATATGAGGGTCTCCAGCAGGGCTCTTATTGAGATATAAACAGATAAAGGATTTAACAGTGGGTTATAATCCTGGAACCATCTCTGTGGTTTCAAATAAGCCAAAAGTGAATGACTACAATCGTATTCTAACGGTGCCTGAAATACTGCCTTCCACAGAAGTGTGGAGAAGGGGCTGAGAAGGCAGCAAGAGAAAGGAATGTAGATGAAAAGGAAAATGGAAGAGCGAAGACCCTACGGCATTGACAATTTTTCAGGCAAAAGATTCTAAATACGTTGTATTAATAATAAGTATCAAATGGTAACTCGTTATCTCTTTAGAACTCAACATTTCTAGAAGAGACATAAAAAAGTGGTTTCTGTGCCAACAAGAGACCTGAAGCCCATGTTCAGCAGCTCATGTACTTTAATTAAATTTTAGACCCTCAAAGGCTCTTTATTGTTACACAAGGTTCTAACAAGCTTAGTCACCTAGTTTCAAAGTCCACAGCAGACTAAAAGCCGCAAATTAGAGAGGCACTAATTCAGGAAGACACTCTGGTAGCAGTAAGAAGTGACAGGTGACAATCTTTTAAGAAAGGAACCAGAAAACACCAAAAAGCACAACATGAAATTCAAAAAGCCTAGCAACCCAGGGCCAATTTATTCAGGAGCAAATTGTCTCGCCCATATCAAGCGAAGGCCCTAACAGATTTGTAACAAAACAAGAACATTCTAATAACAATGCATTTGAGAAATAAGAGAACAGTAAGATGTTAGAGAAAGCAAATTCACCATCATCTTGTTCTCATTTTACAGACAAGAACCTGATGATGGACAGAGCTGGGAAGTCTTTTGTCCAGAATCCAGGGCATGGTGGTCACCAGACAGGTTCAGATCAAGAGTACTTTCCACCTATATTATGTTGCCTCTGTGGTATATAATTCTTTTAATTTTTATTTATTTATTTTTGGCTGCACAGGGTCTTCGTTGCTTGCATGGGCTCTAATTGCAGCGCGCGGGCTTCTCATTGTGATGGCTTCTCTTGTTGCGGACCACAGGCTCTAGGCGAGCGAGCTTCAGTAGTTGCAGCACGAAGGCTCAGCAGTTTTGGCTTGCAGGCTCTAGAGCGCTGGTTCAGCAGTTGTGGCACAAGGGCTCAGCTGCTCCTCAGCACGTGGGATCTTTTGGGACCAGGGATCAAACCTGTGTCCCCTGCACCAGCAGGCAGATTCTTACTCACTGTACCACCAGGGAAGTCCAGTGGCATATAATTTAGAAGACAGGAAATACATAATGTATTTCAGGAAAAGCCCAATTCAAAATCGTGCCATTTTTCAGAACTGATAAAACACTCAGGGGTCAGGACAACACGTGTTCTTATTTTGAGTCATCTCAAATGGGCTCTCCATATGACCAGGCCATTCTTCTACTTATTCTCAGTCCTTCTCTCCATAAACCTAGGAAACTCCTCCATATCCTTCTTTCCTCTCTTGAACCCCCAACTCAACTCCCACCCCACAGCATCCAAGAGAAAACAGAAGCCATGAGGCAAGAACTCCCTCAACTTGCCAAACCTCACCAATTCCTTCTCCTGCACCCCCATTCTTACTCCTCTTCCTTCCAGATCAGTGAATAAAGTGCTCTTTCTCCTCTTCAAGGTCGTCTGTTCCATAAAAGTCCATGATTCCATCCATGACCTGCCATCACCTCCTCAGCCCTATTTCAACAGTAATCGTCCCGTACTACATTTCCAACTTCCTCCCTAGTGGCCACTTCTTTTCTGCTTAATGTACTCAAGACTCTTCCACCACTTAATAATAATAAATTCCTCCCTGACTCAGCATCCCCCTCACTTCCCATTCATTCATTTCACTCCCACCTAGATTCCACTCCATCACTCCACTTAGAATGTTCTTAACAAAGCTCACGAATGATCCCCGTATTTCCAAATCCAAGAGATGCTCTTCCATCCTCATCCTGGGTGACCTTTCTGCTTTCTTACACCCTGATGTATCCACACCCTCCTTCTTTTAAATCTACTTAGTATTCATTTCCCTCACTCACTCTCTCCCAGTTCTCCATCCGTATCCTCAGCCATTCCTTCTGCCTCCTCCATGTGCTCACTCATTCATTCAGCTGGTTTTCATCCGAGCTTTTAGATGTACCAGGCCCTAGCCAGGCACTGGGGACAGAGCAGCAAACAGGTCAGTCAAGGGCTCTGCTTTCATGGAGGTGAAATTCTAGTGGGGAGGAGATAAACAATGAGCAAGAAAAATCAGCTGACATGTGCTACCTGGCAAATTAAAACATGATGGGTTCCTTATAATGGATGGTCAAGAAAGGCCTGAGGTGAGATTTAAATGAGATCTGAATGACAAGAAGTCAGCCATGGAAAGATCAGGAAAAATATTCCAAGCAAAGGGACCAGCCACCTAAGACACTAAAGAAAAAACAAGGTTAAATGCTTAAAATAAGTAAAAATGAGGAATCACTGCTATGACTAAAAACCACACTGGCTAAGGTGAAGGGAGATACGAGTTCTTGGAGGGGTTTTGGGGGTCAGAGAGAGGAGTCTGAACTGAATCCCAGGTGTGCTCCGCTTTTTCCACCTGCCCAACACTGATGCTCCCTAGGAATCCACCCATAGCCCCCTTCTCTCTTCTTCCACACTGGCTCCTGGTGTGCATGTCAGCTTCATTAGTATCATGTGGTTAAAAGACAACTCCCACCAAACTTTTCTCTAAAGCCAAGCCTGTCCTACCCACCAGGGTCCTGAACCTTAACCTCACCACCACTGATTCATGCTGAACAGTCCAAGACTCAAGTCACTCTCTTTCCCTCACACACTTCTCCATTCTTTTCATTGACACCATTCTCTACCTAGTCATTTGAGTCAGAAGCCCAACAGCCATCTTAGCTTCCCCTCACTCCAAGGTGGAATTCTTAACACTGAGGTTTTTATTGTAAGGGAAAGATATGGAGGAAAGCATAGGAACAGAATAGGAATGGAACCTTTCACCTCCACTAATAATGACACGTCCTGGTACAGCTCATACATAGGCCAAGGTTAACAACCCATCTGAGGAATGTCGTCCTAGTCCCTTCTGTATAAGTCTAATACTTCAACCAAATCCATCCCACCACCCCACCTACCCTCCCAAACAGTCTCAACTGAAACTAGGAACTCAAAAATCATGTCTGAGCTTGAAGAGATCTCTGAGATTACCCAATGATCTCCTTATTTATGTAAGAAAAGACTGGCTGAGAGAAGGGAGGTTATGGGTCCAAGATCACTAAGAAACAGGCTGGATAATCTATTTCCCTTACCTCATACAGTTGTTCATTCATATCCTATGACCTAAGCCCAGAGCCACAACTTGAATACACAGACTTGGACACTGTTCATCCTATCACCTTAAAATCCCTCCAAAATTGCTAGGTGAGCAGATAGCTTAAATAAAACCCATTTCATCTTATTAATATAACATATTCATATTCTAATACTATGCTTTTAAAAGAAAAAGAAATGCTTCATCTTTTGGGCAAGCCTATATTATCTAAAGGTAACTTTTTTCAAGTGAATTCTGTTCAGAGTCGACCTTTCAACAAAGTCATGGGCAAACCACCAGGCAAGATGCACTCTGATCCCTCTTTTCAATGCTCCTCTCTTAAAGTAGCAAGAACAGGGGAGAAATGAGTGCCTGTCTATGTTCCAAAAGTTACACACAGGGATCAGTTTTAGGCACCACCTCTCCAGACTCAATTTACAACTGAACTGCTTGTGCCATATTTATGAAACTTTCAAAGGCCATATCCTCTTTGACAGATATAAAAATCGCATGTCCTCTCCCCACCTCAACCCCTTGAGTCTACAATTTGACTCTTCAGAGGGTATAACCACCACTCCCCACTCTCACTGAGGTTCCCTTCTTTCCTGGCTGGACTGGGCATTTCCAAATTATACATTCCCTTCCTATCTGCCCCTTGGCCCTATGCTCACTACCCTGCACACACGTTGAGAGTCACTGTCTAATTTATTGCAGGCCAACAACTACACAGGGCTTCCCTTGTGGCTCAGCTGATAAAGAATCCACCTGCAATGCGGGAGACCTGGGTTCAATCCCTGGGTTGGGAAGATTCCCCTGGAGAACGGAATGGCTACCCACTTCAGTATTCTGGCCTGGAGAATTTCATGGACTGTATGTTCATGGAGTCACAAAGAGTCGGACACAACTGAGCGATTTTCACTTCATTTCACTTCTACAACTACACAAGCTAGAAAATGAATGCATGCCTTGCTTAAAGATAAATTCCAGTAATATCTGAGTTTTTGATACTTGACCTAACCTTAGTTTTAGAGTTCCTTTATAAAGTTAAGATATTTATACCTCACAGCTCTACTTTTGAGACTGACAGTATTAGGTACCCATAATAGAATCTAATCAACAAAGAGAGATTTACATGATTTTCTGGAAGATGTCCTATCTTGCTTTGTATTTTGTTGTTTTTCAACTTCCCTGAAAAACCAGAAGATTTCTTATGATTGTAATGAGGTTCCAAACACAGAACTATTTTTTTTATTAAAAGAGGGATAAAGGAGGTCTATACCTCTCAAATCTAGTTCTAGTGCCTGCCCAGTGAATTTAAGTTGATTTATTGTATTATTCATTCAATTAATTCATTCTCCAATACCCACCCTTGCACTGTTCAAATTTAAGAGTTCTTAATGCATACAAAATAAATCTAAGGTTTATATCCTGTCTCCTAAGAACTATCTATCTTACACTAGAAAGTAGATATAACTGAATAAACAGCAAAATAAAAGTGTGAGATTACAGGCCCAAAGAGTCAACAGAGACAGCAAGACTGACAGGCATTGGAGGACAGAAAGAAGGAATGTCCATCTGACAGCTGCGGTGAGTACTGAGGTGAGGCAGGACAAAAGATCGGTGGATTAAGGTAGGTGGGTGGGCTGGGAAGGGGATCTCAGATGCAGGGGACACCATCAGTAAAGCATTGGAAACAGCTAAATCCATAGTTCATGGGAGATCAGTGGGAGCACAGGCCTGAATGAAACAGGAGACCTGTGTTAGAGCACAAAGATGTGAAGGTGGACGTGCGCCTGGGGGGCAGGCATTCCTCTGGCAGAGAGACCCAGGATACTAACAGCAACCTGACAGGCTGGGGGAGTTAGCTGAACACACGTGGCTTTTAAGTGGGGAAAAAATAAAATAAAATCTGAATTTCTCCTCTCATTCATCCTGGGGTTTTGTAGATACTGTGAAAATTTTAGATATATAGATACAGAAGATACAGATATCTACCTATAAATATTATCTATTCATTTATCACCAAGACTCTAGCTCCACCAGGTTTTACACAGCAAACCAAATATTGCTTGATAAAAACAAAATTCATGCACCTAAATACTAAGAGTTACCGTTTGCAGACTGACTACATGCTAGGCACTATGTTAAGTGCTCTACAGAATTTCACCCATTCTTACAACCACCCAGGGTGTTATCTGCATTTTGTAACTGACAAGCCAGGATCTTAATAAATTCCCCACCATCACAGGGATGGGGCCAGGATTCAAGCCAAGGAATGCCCACCTCCAGTACCCATGCTTTTAAACTAACTCTTTAAAGTCCTCTAAGGAGAACACCATTGTGCTCCCCTTGATCTAGGCAGTCAAGGAGCAAAGACAGAACTGAATATCAGGTTTTCCTCAATCTTTACTTAGCTACACCTTCTGGTAAAAAATAGCCAAAAGGTCAGAAAGAATTATTTCTTCCAACACCGTCCACTCCCCCACCACCAAGATTCCAGGGATTCTAAAAAACAGTAGAGGACAAAGGTCTGTGAAACAAGGCTAGGAGGCTACCCCCAGGGGAAATCAAACAAGTCTAACAAACCTGTAAGATAATCAGCACTTCCTGAACCAAGAAGATTCACTGACCAGGGAAAATGAGTCAAGGATATTAGCAGGAGACTTGCCACCTCTGTAAAGCTGGGAGGCCCCTCTTCTTTCTTCCTGTCCCTGAAGGGTAATAAAGTCTCCATTTTGTTCTCAAATTCATGCTCAGTTCCAGAAGGACAATAATCTTTCTCTCACTCTAAAGGTCCCAGTACAATAGCTATAAGCGTCCTTAAAAACAGGCGCCAAACAATTACATGGCATTATACTGCTTTCTCCAGGACTCAAGCCCCAGATGAAAGGCATCATTATTTAAGATCATTATAATTACAAATGATAATCCAACATCAATGCTATGCTTGGCCTTTTATTACAATAATATAGGGATGCCATGAACTCTTTCATCTAACAATCTCTTGGCTCTTCAGAAATCATAAATGACACAGCTTCAACTGGCATGGCCTTCCATTGGCTGCCAAAGTTAACTCAGAGCCCAAGGAGAAAAATGGCCAGATCAAGCTGATTCACTCACAGCACATCTCAAATGAAACTCCAAGTTTTTACTCTTTTAACTTTGTTCCAACTTGGGGACTCGCCCTCTGTCAAGGCTGAAGTCTCAGGCAGAAGGATTCCTCTTTCCTAACAATTGTCCATAACTCAACAGAAGAACTGAGCCTGCTTAAAGTACATAACAGACTAATGCCATAAAGCTAATAAGGAGGTATTAGGGGAAACACACTGACTGAAACCGCCCACCTTACCCAGGCACCATAGTAACCATCTGCATGAATTATTTTACGACAGGAGGTCCTGGTAGGGAACACTGAACTAGTAAGCCACAACCAACAGGAAGAGTTCAGGAAAGGTCAAAAGGAGAGGCCATGTGTCCTACCACCTCCCAGAATCCTTTTCACTGGCATCCATCTTGGCTGGGCAATGGGTGCGCCACCAGGAAGGACCCTGAGTCAGAGAGATTGGCCAAAGACAACCCGGAAACTAACCCCATCAGCATCAAACCCGAGACTACGAGCCACATGACACAGCAGTTCTCCTGGGTTCCCTTGCCCTCTTGCTCTCCATCCAGGCATCCCTTTCCAATAGAGTCTCTTGCTTTGTCAGCATGTGTGTCTCACTGGACAATTCATTTCCAAGTGTTAGACAAGAGCCCCCTTTCAGGTCCTGGAAGGGGTCCCCCTTCCTGCAACAGAGGGAGAAAGTAGGCACAAAATCTTGAAGGCAGTATGGCCTCAAGGTGCTAATACCCATTATTCCTGAGTGATTCAAAATCACATAGAATAAAAAAGTTTTGCTTTGGGTGTACACACGGAACATATGATTTATCTATGTAAAAAACTTTGTTCCTCAAAAGAGACTAAAAATGTTGCAATACTTACTTCAACTTTACTAAGAATATAATGTACAAAGGTGCAGAACTAGATGTGTTCCCTAAAACAAGGTTCCTTGAAGACGGAGTCCCAGAGAAAAGACTCGAGAACAATGCCACTCCAGAAAACCTCGTCTAACCACTTCAGTCCTCACTGCTCCCTTTCCCTCAACCACCCAGAATTTAGAGACTACACCACACACTCCAGTGTTTCAATAGCTATTGTCTTGTGGGGTGCACTTGTTTCCGGTGTGTTGGTCACGTCAACTGGGAGGGCAGGATCTGAGGCTTCCATTACTTCTTTGCCACAGCATTTCTAACAGAGCTGGGAGAAAATACGCTTAGTAAACCTTGCTCCTCCTGGCTGGCAGGGCTAGCTGTGTCTCATGCACTCTGTGTTACACCCACAGCCTCTCATTTCATGATCACAGCAACCCTACAGAGAAGGACATTTACTACAAACGAGGAAGCAGAGGCTCACGATGGTTAAACGACTACCTCAAAGCCAGATGGATAATTAGTGTAAGTGGAGGAACTTGAACCCAAGATCATTAGCTGCAAGTATTAGACTCTTGATGAAAATTCTTGCTCGTACAAAGGATTATCAATATCTTCTCTCATAACATTCTGACCTTTATTATCCCTTCCCAATGGAACCTTGTTTTGAGTAATTCAAGTCAGAAAGTGCTTCAACCCCATTTTGGGGTTGCTCAGATATGGGAATTTGGGGAGAATTTTTTTGAGCTCATAATTCACAAATAGTCAGTAGACAGCATTGTTACAATCCCCTCAGCCAGGACCCACACAGACCTGCCATTCTACCTCTGCTGGTGTGTTTGTTGGTTTATTCTGGAAGTAGTTGTTTTACACAGAAAATTACATAGAGACTTTTAACCATAGTAAGTTAAGAAAGATTGCTGGCTTGCTGATTCTGAGAAAATGAATTTAAAAATTAAGTGACATGCCTGAGTCACACAGCAAACTAGACCCTTCTAAGCCATGCTGACTCCTCTCTTTCCCGACACTGAGCAGCATATCATGCTGAAGACCTTGACACTGCTGACTTCTGGGGTTGGATAATTCTCTGTTGAGGGTAGGGGATCAAGTGCATGGTGGGATGTTTAGCAGTACCCCTGGCCCATACTCACTAGATGCCAGAATTACCCCGTCCTGTGACAATCAAAGGGGGCTTCCCCCGTGGCTCAGCATAAAGAATCCACCTGCAATGCAGGAGCCGCAGGAGATACGGGTTCGATCCCCAGGTCGGGAAGATTCCCTGGAGGAGGGCATGGCAACGCACTCCAGTATTCTTGCCTAGAGAATCCCCATGGACAGAGGAGCCTGGCGGGCTACAGTTCATAGGGTTGCAAAGAGTCAGACATGACCGAAGCGACTGAACATGCACCCACACATGTGACAAGCAAAAATATCTCCCGACATTGCTAATTGTCGCAGGGACGGGGTTGGGGGGGGGGTGGGCGGTGTGTGTAATCACCCTTGCTCCACTACTCTAGACCAGTGGTCTTCAGAGGTACAACAATCCACTGGGTTTAGAAAGAAAATATGAGAATATTTATAGTAACTGTCATCTTAAAAAACAAGATAAAAAAAAAAGACCTCATCTTTACTAATATTTAATACAAAATCCATCTCTAGCACTCCCATTGAGTCCAAATGGCATTCACACACCTCAGAGAGATACGACAGGATCCTGGGGGAAGAAGGAAGCCCCGCAGCAGAGGCTGAGATGCACCGTCCATACGCTTAGTTAAGTGCCTTTACTGATTACATTTGTTTTAAATGGATTAGCCCTCATAAAACAAACAAGGGGATTAAAAAGATTCCTGAGAGAAACCTTCAATAAAAGACAACACAAGCATACATAAGCAACAAGAGAATGCTCCGGGCGTCCTCTTCATTAGTCACACGACAATGCAGAAACAACCACAGTCTAATAAAATATGACAAGATGCACCCAACCTGACTGAGGTGATTTCAGGTATGGATCTGCATCCACTATCATAAGTGATGCACCTCATTTTAAGTATATACTGTGCCTTCAGAGTCCAGCCAACAATAGCAGGACATGACATAAATAGACAGACAGACATAAATGAAGGGACAGACTGTTTGTAAACCGACAGTGCTATTCTATTAAAAAAGTTTATGAGACTATTTTTCTAAACCAACACTGCCCACTACAACTTTGAGATGATGACATTTTCTGCATCTGTGCTGTTCAAAACTGTAGGCAGTAGCCACATGCAGCTACTAAGCAAGTGAAAAGTGGTCTGATGAATTAAATTTTTATTTTATTTCAGATAATTTAAATTTTAATAGCCACATGTGGCTAGCGGCTACTTTATTGGCCCACACAGTCCTGAACCACTAGTCCTGGACCGCACAGTCCTGGACCACTGTTGCCTCAAAACACCCAGCTCACAGTGAGCAGTGCATTTTTCCTGCTTTTGTATCTTTGGCCGTGTTATTCTTTCTGCCTAGAATGTTCTGTTGACCCTCTCCATCTAGCAATAAGTTCTTATTTTTGAAGACACATTTCAAGTATCACCCTTCGTTAGCTTTCCCTGACTTCTTTTCACCCAAAAATCAATGGTCCCCCATGTCTGTCCCCCTGGCCCTGTTCACCCTTTATCTTAGCATTTAGAGCTATTTGTTCGTGTGTCTGAAGTTCTGTGAGTGTGAGTTCCTCAAGGTAGAACCGTGTCTTATTTAATCACTGCATGATATCCAGCACAGAGTGGGTGCTCAGGGACGATTACTGAACCAACAAACCCAGGTCTCCCAATCGCCCCGCAGGGCTCCCACCACCACACCGAACACACCAGAAGATGGCTCCAGAAAAGGAGGCTCAAGGCTACGCTTTGCTACTTCAAGTGCTGGATGCTACTTCAATAGACAATTCCATTCCTATGATTATCACTGTTTGGCCCTGCAGATGCAGATGTCACAGAGATTTCTTAAGCATCCGTCCTTTGAAGAGGACAAGATGAAGGTGCACAGTCAGTCCCCTTTCTGAAGTGTCAACTTTCAAAGACGGCAAGTTAAAATGACTGCTCTGATGCAGGAGTGTGTTTTCATGTGTACTTTATTAGTATTTACTGAGCTTTTCTTGTATACTCTACCCGCAGTTTTAGCTTCTGAGGTATAAGTATAGCCTCCTCCCAGACCCTCCTACTCAGAACCCACGGGAAACTGATTCTCTCTCTTCACAACCTCTCATTAAGTGAGCCTGACTTTGTTAGAAAGACCAAAGGAAAGGCTTTGAGCATGCAATGGCTTATTCTGGATTTCATTTCTGAATTCTAGATTTGGCTATATTTAGCAAAGCTATAACCGTCATCATGCCTGAAGCCAGGAAGAAGACACCATTCACAAACCACCCCCTGAAAATCTGCAGTTGCCACTAAAAGACCAGACTTCCCAGCAGGCAAAGACATCTGAAGTGGGAGGGGTCAAATTGGTGATTGCGTCAAGAGAAGACCTCACAGGCTTCTAGCCACCTCCCAGCCTGCTACTGAAGCTCTCTGTGACCTGATTTCCTTTTCTTTTCTCTCCAACACACCTTCTGCTCTGGTCAAACATGATCCTTTTCTCCCCTGTCCATTCCTTCCTGTAACACTGGTCATCTCACTCCCCTACCTGCTTCAGCTTCAAGCTTCTTGCATCTATTTGAAGCTTCAGGACCTCTCTTCCTCAGACACCAGCCACCTCCTCACCCCACTACTGGCAAAGGGCTGAGGCATAGAAGGAAGCACTGCCTACTGGACAGCTAGGCAACAGTTACTCGGACGGCCCAGGGCCACTGGGGAAAGCGAGCAGCCAGCGCAGAAATGGAGAAATGGAAAAGAATTTCCTTCTACCTCATTGTGTCCTTCTTTCCTTGATTCTGGAAGGGAAACTTGTACCAACCAAAATGACACCACCAGACTAGCTGGTATTCCCAGAACTCACCACACTGTCTCCCCACCCCACACTTTCGCACATGCTATTCTTTCTGCTTGGAAAGGCTTGGGTAACCATCATTGGGAACCTCTGGGTAATTTACATTCCTGTTTAAATGACACTTCATCTGGAAACCCTCCACCCCAGGGCCTTTCTCCTTTATCATCTCATAACGTCTTTTTACCATCTACTCTATATCCAGGACCATGCTAAGTGCTGGACACTTATCTTACGATTATTCATTGGTTTATAGCAAACCTGTCAATCCTAAAGGAAATCAACCCTGAATAATCACTGGAAGAACTGGAGCTGAAGCTCCAATACTTTGACCACCTGATGCGAAGAGCTGACTCACTGGAAAAGACCCTGACGCTGGGAAAGACTGATGGCAGAAGAAGGGGACAAGAGAGGATGATATGGTTGGATGGCATTACCAACTCAATGGACATGAATTTAAGCAAACTCAGGAAAACAGAGGACAGGGACACCTCGCCTGCTGCAGTCCATGGGGTCACAAAGAGTAAGACATGACTTACTGACTGAACAACAACAATGAGCTCCTTAAGAGCCAGGCCCAAGTTCCATTCATCCTCTAGCTTTGGAATCTAATACAGCGCCTGATACAGAGAAGGCACTGACATTCCCTAAATGAACACATGCCTGCATCATTCTGATACTACTAATACATATTTCTGACATACACATATATAGATACACACACATTTGTTGGTTTAGCTGGTTTCAAATGTATTTTTTAAATGTCACTACTTTGCACTGTAAGTAGGAGAAACTGTCAATGTTTACTGCCACAGAGACTTAACTGGGTAGTTCTCATTAACCCTAGACCTGAATTCTTTTAGTGGAGGTCAAAATACTGTCCTGAGGGCCCCCTGGTCCACCTTATATAAACCCACGCAGTTCTGGAATGTTGTTTTGGACACAGCAGGTAGTCAACGTTTACCTGTGTCTGGAGCTTAGATGTAAAGCCTCATTTAGCCAAGGAGGTGTGATAAAAGCATAACTTCTCAGACCTCCTTGGGGCATTGCTCCACTTTTCCCATTGAGCTTGTTCTGGAAGCTTAAACCAGATCTTCCCTTGACATCCCATGCCCGTTACCTCAGACATGTTTTAGTATCTCATCATGGTATCTTCCCTGAGGAAGCTAGAAAAACAATATCCAGCCCTGAGCCAGCCAAGACAAAGCCAGATCCTCTGAACTGGTGATGGAGAGCCTTCACTTCCCCAGAAAACCCCCCTAGGACTAGTTAGTGAGACAGGGTGAGCAGGGCTGAAGCCACTGATCTTCTGCTCCAGCAGCTTGTCCTTGGGGTTCCTGTGACTCCCCCCGATAAAGGACAGACCAAACCCACATGAGAGAAAGAGGGATGGTCAGCGGGAATAGGTGGTAACAGGGTCTGTGCTTCAAGTCCACCACATCACCCCTCCCTGAACTACCCGGCCACTGCCCTGGGCACCTGATGTATGACTCTCGTCGGCCTGAGACACCCCTGGCTAGGATGGGTGGCTAGGTCAGCACCTGGAGCCTCAAAGGAGCATGGCTACCCCAAACATCTCTTGATCCCTTAAGGAGCCATGAGGCCTCTGCAAAGAACATTTGGCTCTGCCCACACACACTGGTGGGGGGGGGCGGGGGGGGGGCAGGCAGTGGGGTGGTGGAGGGGAGTAGCTGCAGTCAAGCTAGCCTTCACATTGCCTCTACTCCTCCTTAACTATCTGCCTATATGGCTGAAAAATAATAGCTCCCAAATATTGAACATCTGAAAAATGTTGAGTAATTTACATATGTCGCCTCATTTAATCTTCAAGACTGCTCCCTAGGGTGGTGGCTCTGCAACTTCAGCTTGCAGCAGAATCTCTCCAGGAACTTGTTAAAACCCCACAGCCACAGCCTCTGGGGTGAGGCCCGAATTTGCATTTCTAACAAGCTCCTGCACATGATGCTGATGCTCCTGACCCAGGTGCCACACTTTGACTACCACTGTCCGAGAGATCGAAGAGAGTCTGGAAATGTCTTACCCAAGGTTTCACAGCTGATCGAGAACAGATCCAGAATTTGAACCTGGATCTGCCTGATTCCTTGGAGAAGGTGATGGCACCCCACTCCAGTACTCTTGCCTGGAAAATCCCATGGATGGAGGAGCCTGGTAGGCTGCAGTCCACGGGGTTGCAAAGAGTCAGACACGACTGAGCGACTTTACTTTCAGTTTTCACTTTCATGCATTGGAGAAGGAAATGGCAACCCACTCCAGCGTTCTCGACTGGAGAATCCCAGGACGGGGGAGCCTGTTGGGCTGCCGTCTATGGGGTCGCACAGAGTCGGACGTGACTGAAGCAACTTAGCAGCTGCAGCAGCAGCTGCCTGATTCCTTGGGGGCTTCCCTGATAGCTCAGTTGGTAAAGAATCTACCTGCAATGCAGGAGACCGTGGTTCGATTCCTCGGTCGGGAAGATCCACTGGAGAAGGGACAGGCTACCCACTCTAGTATTGCCGGGCTTCCCTTGTGGTTCAGCTGATAAAGAATCCGCCTGCACTGCAGGAGACCTAGTTTCAATCCCTGGATTGGGAAGATCTCCTGGAGAAGGGCAAGGCTACCCACTCCAGTATTCTGGCCTGGAGAATTCCACGGACTGTATAGTCCATGGGCTCGCAAAGAGCTGGACACAACTAAGTGACTTTCACTTTCACTGCCTGATTCTACAGACGGCGCTGGTAAACACCTCACTGTAGGAGTGCAAGTCTGCCTTTGTCTTGTTTTCCTAAATTCACTGACAGCTCCTTAAAGGCAGGCATTACACTTTAAACCTCCCTATATCCTCCTTCTCAGACCCTAATAGTACCTTTGTACTTGGTGGGTACTTCACAGGTACTTTGTATACTGGCTCCTCCATAGCTATATACGTGTGTGTGTGTGTCACTCAGTCGTGTCTGACTCTTTGTGACCCCATGAACTGTAGCCTGCCAGGCTCCTCTGTCCATGGAACTCTCCAAGCAAGAATACTGGGGTTGGTTTCCATTTTCTCCTCCAGGGTATCTTCCTGACCCAGGGATCAAACTTTTGTCTCTTTATGCCTCCTGCAATGGCAGGAGGGTTCTTTACCACTAGCCCCACCTGGGAAGCCCAAATAGTAGTGCTCTTGCATTGGCTGGGCATCAAACCAGGGCCTCCTACATGGCAGGCAAGAATTCTACCACTGACCCACCAATGCTTAGCACCAATTCTCCAGGCAAGAATAATGGAGGGGGTGGCATGCCCTCCTCCAGGCAATCTTCCTGACCCAGGGATCAATCTCATGTCTCTTTCATCTCCTGCAATGACCGGCAGGTTCTTTACCACTAGTGCCACCTGGGAAGCCCAATTTATTTCTAAGAGCCACAAATTCAAATTCAATTAGAGTCAAAGAACATAAAGAGGGCAACACTGCCAAACCAAGTTTTCCACGGCCCTCCCTCTTGCTACTCTGAGTGTCTGTGCCGACACTGAACCTGGATAATTCCACCTCATCCTTCAGTCAGTCACTTCCTGCAGCAAGCAATTCTTGGCACTCTAAAACTGCACCCTAAGTTAATTTCCATGATGGCTCATATCGCTTGATTTTAACTGGCTGTTTTCCATCTCTCAAAGTAGTATGTAAATCCTAGCATCTAGTTTTAAATTATATTCCCCAGAACCTAGCACAGTGCCTGGTATATCGCGGACACTCTACCACTGTTTGTTGAATGAATGAATGAACACAGAGCTGCAAGCTCTCGGTTCCATTTAAAAATAAAAGGGCATGATGTACAGTTCTCAGGGATGAATTCTGGGGAAGAAAAGGGCAGCAGAGATGGAAAATTTGCCTTTTCTCTTCCCCATCAACTCAGACTCTGAGAAGTGGCACCACGAGACAACATCCTAGCTGAACAAAATGTTTCTGGGCTATAAGGTCAGCAGAGGCTGTTGACAGGGAAGGAAGGAGCTTGGTGCCCCCTCATACCTCCCAATTTCTCTCTCACAGACACACTTCTTCTCCATTTCTCCATCCCACTGCGGGCCAGGGCTCTGGCACAGGGATGAGACAGATCAGACTCAAGGGTGCAGAGCTGGCAGCGGGCACAGAAGCATATCCCATCCTGCACCAAAGTCTACAAGGAAGGATCCAAAGGGATAGTGACTCAGACCCCGGATCAAGTCCAGCTAGAGCAGCACTGAGAATGGAAAAGCGCGTCAATTTCATAAGGCCATCCACTGCCAGATGTTTTTTTTAAGACACTGTTTTTAAAGTAAAGACTTCAGCCATAACCCCAGAAAACTGGGCCCAGCTGAATCCCATGCTGATACAAGCTGAGAGCCTGACACAGCTTCTTCCTCCTCCAAGCCCACCAGCAGCAACACTCACCGTGACAGGCAGTTCCCAGGCCCGGGTCAGGACCTTTGCTCCAACCTTAGCTTGCAAAAAGGCTCCTTCCCCAGCAACTGAACTGTTCCCCCACCATGCTGCAGTAATACAGGCCTCCCCTTCCCCCATCCCTTGTCAGCCGATAAAACAACCTACAGCAGGTTGGCCCCATCCAATTAGTTTGAATAGCTTCATGCCAAGGAAATTGCTGCTTTTATTAAAAATAAAAGCACACTCGGCAGGCAATGGGCTGTGAAAAGTATGAGTCTGGCATAATTATGAAGGTCAAGGTTAAGGTTACCAAAAGAGACATGCAATAATTTCCAGAAAGCCTGGGGGATAAAGATATATACCTACATGTCTGTAGATACAGAGGAACACACATGTAGGGAATTTACATAGTAGATCTATATAACATCCTCTCCAACAGAGAAAAAGCAAAAATCAGATGCCACTCTC
The DNA here is from genome assembly GCF_029407905.1 of Bubalus kerabau. Classification (NCBI taxonomy): domain Eukaryota; kingdom Metazoa; phylum Chordata; class Mammalia; order Artiodactyla; family Bovidae; genus Bubalus; species Bubalus kerabau. The sequence continues at coordinate 70,802,982 of NC_073634.1, forward strand.
AAGTAATTCTTTTGGCAAAACACACACACCCCCCAAAATCAAAGGACAAAAATAGGAAGAAGAGGGGCCCACTGGACTGATTTCAAAATAACCACATTCATTCCATGTAATTTCTGTTATCCGAACTGTATCCTGGGGACCTGATTACAGTTAGGTCAGGAAACAAACCTAGTCAAACCCACCAAGAGCCTTGGCTCTTGGAAAAACACATTCTGACTCCCGGAAAACCCTCTCTTCCTTCTAAGCCCTGCTCAAGGGAGAGGGAAAGTTGGGTGGGAGGAGAAACCCCTCTTAAAGGTTCTCCAACCCCACCCTGCAGCCCTCACATCAGTATTTCAAGTTTTAGGAGGATCACAAGCCCCACACCCTACATCTGATGTGAAGCTTTGCACTTTCACACATACGTTTTTCTCTTCTGATCCTCACAATTCCATGAGGCAGGCAAGAACTGTCCCGTCAATATATATATATATTTTTTTAATAAAAGGCCACCGAGGTAAACAATTTCTGGCAAACTCCCCCCACCCCATAAAGCCCTGTCACTCTGAAATCCCCGTTTCAAATTTCTCAAGGACAAGGATTTACAGGGAGGGAGAAGGATGGGTCAACTGGGCAAAAGCCATTCATACATTCAACAACTGGAAACCAGAGTCTTGCTGCATCAGCACAAGATTTTAATTTACGGCGCACCGAAAGAGTCCCACCATACCTTCCGCCAGCACCTCGTCCACAGTGACCTGCTGTCGCCCAATGCCAAAGACCCTTCCGATGTAGCCGCTGCCCAGGCCCGAGGTGCTGCCCCCTCCTCCGCTGGAGCCGGAGCCCAGGCCAGAGCCACCCTGCTCTCGCCTGGAGTCGAAAAACTTCTTCATCATGCGAAAAGGAAGCAGGAAAGCAAAATACCGACGGTTTCTGGATTTTTTTTTTTTTTTTTTAAACAAGAGATCCAAGGAGATTTCTTCTCGGATTTCAGCTCGGAGAGGAGCCACCCGAATCCGGCCGTGGGGGTGGGGGCTGAGGGAGGATGCCTATAGGAATATGCGTGTCAATCGCGCGGAGGTCCCCTCCTCCTCAAGAGAGCGATTCGTGTAAGTTTAAACCTGCGATGACAGAGGGAGAGAGAGAGGATGAATCAGTAACACACTTAAAAATTCAACTGCTGAGTCCTAGGGGGAGCAGAAGCCACCATCCTGGGGAAACGCTTCATGAATTTTCCTAGAGATAAAAACCCCGGGGCTGAAAACGCATCCCCGGCCCCAGAACCCGGGACTCCCGTGCCCTGGGCTCTGAAAAAGGAGGAATTCGGGCCGCCTCGGGTAGCGCTGACCCAGCGGGCAATGCCTCCCCTCCTCCCCGGTCTCCCTGCCGCCCCGCGAGGCAGCATCCCGGCGGCACCCACTTGAGATGGCTCGGCGGCCGGCGCCCAGCTACCAGCCCCGCAACATTGTCACGGCCGCCGGGCCAGCCTGCGACGCGGAGAGGAGGCGGCGCTGCAGCGAGAGCCGGGGCCACATTCGGCGCCCGCCCGCCCGCCAGCTGATCCCCGGAGCGCCCGGCGGAGACTGACCCGCCGCCCCTCCCCCGCGCGCGCTCCCGCCCGGCTCCATCCACCCAACCAGGAAGTGAACCGCCGCCGGAAGTGCCTTCCCGAGCGGCAGGGCCAGGGGTGAGGCCCCTGGCGGCCTCCACTCTGTCACCAAGAATGAGAACGCGTTGTCGGAGAGAAGGGGAGTGGGGAAACGGGGTCTCCGTGCGGAGAGAGTTTTGGAAAAGAACGTTGATATTGCCCGACCCGTAGAGCACCATGGGAAAGGTAGTTCGCTGCAGCCTAGCGGCTGGACTACAACTCCCAGAATGCCCTGGAGGAGCGAGAGAGGCGGCTGCGGTGGCCTTCTCCGCCACGGAGGTGGTTAGCGGGGTGGTGCATTTGTGGGATTCGGTTATTTAAACACATCCGGTAAAGAAACTGCCAGGGACTAGGGTTTCCACCCTGCTACATGTTCCACCCTTCTGGAGCCATCTTATTTGTGACTTGACCTCCCTGCACAAGGGATTCTGGGGATTGTGGTTTCCAAACGGATCGAGGCTGACACCTGAAGGACGCCGCTTAGCCGCTTAGCCCCTAGCGGGTCCTGCGGGGCTTACCGACGTCACCTGGACTGAGGTGGAAGACCGAGGGCGATCGGGAAATTTTCGCTGGCCGTTGGTGCCTGGCCACACCTCAAAGCTAACCCTAACATAAATAAAACCAGAGCCCTTCCTCCTCCCAACTTCAAAAGCAGCTTTTGCTCACAGATGTTGAGAACAGGCTCAGCGGTCAGCTTTGAGCTAGGCACTGTGAAAACCCTTAATAAGACGGTGCCTTTTCAGGAAATTTGCAGGCGAGACTCAAACTGAGAAACTTAGAGAGCGTATGTGCGGAGCAAATCGTGGGCTACCAGGAGACCCAAACCCTTGGCTCGACCCCAAACTTCGGGGCTTGTCTGACGGTGATCCTTAATTCTTCCACCTTTTCTGATGCCGTGGTTTTGCCTGACCTTCATTTAACCCCCGCCCACACGAGAACTCTAGACTGACTGTTGTATCTTTCCTCTTCAATATTCCCGTTTTGATGCTTATTTTTACCCTGATAACGCCCGAGTGCGCAGAATGGAGGTGGACAGTGTGGTTTGCATCTGCCAAAGGCAGAAGATTTGGACCCTTCTTGGTACCCTTCTCCATCCCTAGATTTCCAGATAGATGATGCGGACAGTAGTGCCAAATCTTTTCCCATCCCCCCTCCCCAGATCCATGATTTTTCAAATCCTGAATATAAGTTCTTTCTCACCTCCACCTGCTCCCTATTTCTCAGACAGCCCTTTTGGCTTGTAAATTAGTCCTAGAATTTTTTCTGCAGGCATTTGAAGAGAGTAGAAAAGGGTGCTCCAGGGCGGGGCGACGGGAGGGTGGCTAGGTTAGGGGGATGGTGTTCTTGGTTTCTCTTAAGTGAAATTTAAATTTTAAATTGAACCGTGACTGAATTGACAGAGGTTTCTGCTGCTTCCTCTTCCTCCTCCTCCTCTTTTTTTCTCCTCCCTATTTTCTTTCTCCCTGTTGTCTTCCTCCTCTTTTTTGCTCATCGTGTTTCAAGTAGTATCATAGTTAAACTATCAGTTAAACTTCCTGTGTAGAGACAGCATCTTTTCTTCCGGAGGGAGTCGATGTTGTCACCTCAGTTCACAAATCTGCGCAGCCACCTCCAGGGCAGAACGCAGCACCTGCTAAGACAGTCCCTCGAAACAAACCCACGGGAGGCGTGTTCTCTGCACTTTCCTTAAAAGGCTAGATTTTTTCCCAAGGAAGTTTGGAATAGGTCTTGAAATAGATGGGAGAGCTAATTTGAATTAGATTCATTGACCTCCATCTTTCTCTGCACCTACTGATCTTGGCTTTTTTAAAGACCTGTTGGGTCCTAGAATCTGTTGCTATCTCAGTTTTTACTTTCCTAGACTTTCCTGTTAACCAGACTAGGCCAGAATTCAGCAGATCCCCAGTCTTACTTCTAAGATACAAAAATGTGTTTTTATCTTGTAGAATTAAGGTAGCTAACCTGTATTCACTGAGCGTTCATCTGGATGCTTTGATCAGAATCTGAGGGAAGAAGTTTCACAAAGAAGAAAAAGAAGGAAAAAACAGAAGACTAGATTTTTTTTGTCTTCCATTCTCTTGGAGACTAATGGCAGTTATACTGACAAAACCACAATTTTTAATGTTTTACATGTATTAAGTTAGTGAATTCTCATAACAACACTATGAAATAAGGTACTATTGTTAGTTTCACTTTATAGATGGGGCACTGAAGCATAGAGATAAGTGACTTGCCCAAAGTCACACAAATAGTAACTGGCAAAACCAGGACTCAAATCCAAATATTTTAGGTGCAGAACCCAGTGCTTAACTAGCAACACCATACTGCCTACTTAAAGTAAGAAGCAAATCTATAAGCAGCATGGGACCAGGAGACAGGAAACCTCTACCACTCCATAGCTGTGCCCCTAGACCACTTAGAACTCTGGACCTATTTTTGCAGCCAAAAAGCTATAGCTCTCTTACAACGCTTAGTAATTCTCTAGTTCTTAGTGCAAGATAATCAGATCAACCACTGTAATCTCAAGATTCCTAGCACACTTACAGAAGTATGATTTGTCCAACCTGGCCTTGCATTTCTATTCAACTTTTCAAGTATATTGTCACCTCTACTCAGAATCAGGTAACAGTCGTCTACTTATCTCCTTGAACATCCAGTATGATAGTTTATATAGAATGTGTCCTTACCAGTATTTAAATAAACCAAATAATCAAATTCAAATTAAATGTGACACAGAAAACAATCTGATTAGGGTGGAAAGATTGTTTTGAGGTATTATAGACCATTTTGAACTTGCTCTAAGAGATATTAATGAGAAATATCCAATTAAAAGGAAAGGAAAAGGAGGGACTACCTAGCTGGTCCAGTGGTTAAGAATCAGCTTTGCAATTCAGGGGATACAAGTTTGATTCCAGTTGGGGGAATTAAGGATCCCAGATGCCTTGGAGCAACTACTGAGCCCATGAGTCCCTGGGCCACAAAGAAAGATCCCACGTGATGCAATGAAGATCCCACATTCTACAACTAAAGACCCAACGCAGCCCAATAAATAAATGAATTGTTTAAAAAAGGGAAAAGAAACTGATATTTACTATGTATCTTCCACAGGCTAATTGCTGAATTAGGCACTTAACATATTACATTGTTTAATCCTTATAGATGCCGATCTGCACCTCTGCAAAGTAGATACTATTATCTATTGTATCAAAGTAGATACTATTCTATCAATACTATTTTCCCGAATTATATAAATGAACAATGAAAATTGTATTAGTAGCAGAGGAATGCGCATGCTTTGTTGGGTTTGGAGGAAATAATTTGGCCTGTGATATGGCTAAACCATGTCACAGTAAAACCCAGTTATGGCCAATGTGTGGTTAATTCCTTACAGGAAGTCAAAGAGAAGGGGACCAACATTATTTAAGGACATTAACTAAGGCCTGCACTGCAGTGGATATTTAATCATATCATGCAGCCTTCACAAGACACTTATCAATGTGGAAACAGGCTGACTGGGGTTAAAGTATGTCAACTGTTGCTACACACAGCCTGGTAAGGGCAGAACCAGAAGTACAATCTGACTGACCTCAAAACACAGTCATTTTCTAGACACCATATAACCGTTCTATGTTGCCATCTTTTAGTCTGATGGAACTTATTAGAAATGCAAATTATCAGGCCCCACCCAGATCTTTTGAATAGGAGGGAGGGGCAGAGGTGGCAGTCTCTTTGCACCAACCATCCTGGTGATTCTGATAGATTTTCAAGTTTGAGAACCCTTGTTTAGCAGAAGGGACAGAGTAACAACCACTTATTTTCTTCAAAAAGATTTCTTGGTTTTTGGTTTTGTTTTCTGAGTAGAAAAGTAATTATATAATCATCAAAGACAGTATGAAGAATAGAAGTCAACTCAGAATAAAATCCCTCAGAGATATTTACTACTGACTTTTTTTTTTGCATTCGCTGTTTTTATAAAGCTCAAATTTATAAGGATCTCTCAACATTTTCCAGTCCAGTGCTCTGTTCTAGATCTAAGACCCCTTCTCCCTTCATTTGCCCTGTAAATCTTCCAACTACGCCGTCTGCTGTGTCCTGCTACTTACTGTTACTACAGCACTTTGGATGTACATTTGGCCCCCTATATTTGAGGGTTGCACACTGGAGGATTAAACCAAGTACACATGGAAAATATTCAGAAAAGAAAATTATATAAAGTTCCAGAAAGCAAAACTTGAATGTACCTTGGCCAGCAGCTATTTACATAGTATTTACCTTGTATTAGGTATTTTAAGTAATTTAGAGATGATCTAAAGTATATGGGAAAGACTAGAGAAGGCAATGGCACCCCACTCCAGTACTCTTGCCTGGAAAGTCCCATGGATGGAGGAGCCTGGTAGGCTGCAGTCCATGGGGTCGCACAGAGTCGGACACGACTGAAGCGACTTAGCAGCAGCAGCAGCAGCAGCAGCAGCAGCAGCAGAGATCTCTTCAAGAAAATTAGAGATGCCAAGGGAACATTTCATGCAAAGATAGGCTCAACAAAGGACAGAAATGGTAGGGACCTAACAGAAGCAGAAGATATTAAGAAGAGGTGGCAAGAATACACAGAAGAACTGTACAAAAAAGATCTTCACGACCCAAATAATCACGATGTGATCACTCACACTCACCCAGAGTCAGACATCCTGGAATGTGAAGTCAAGTGGGCTTTAGGAAGCATCCCTACAAACAAAGCTAGTGGAGGTGATGGAATTCCAGTTGAGCTATTTCAAATCCTCAAAGACGATGCTGTGAAAGTGCTGCACTGAATATATCAGCAAATTTGGAAAACTCAGCAGTGGCCACAGAGCTGGAAAAGGTCAGTTTTCATTCCAATCCCAAAGAAAGGCAATGCCAAAGAATGCTCAAACTACCGCACAATTGCACTCATCTCACACACTAGTAAAGTAATGCTCAAAATTCTCCAAGCCAGGCTTCAGCAATATGTGAACCGTGAACTTCCAGATGTTCAAGCTGGTTTTAGGAAAGGCAGAGGAACCAGAGATCAAATTGCCAACATCTGCTGAATCATCAAAAAAGCAAGAGAATTCCAGAAAAACATCTATTTCTGCTTTATTGACTATGCCAAAGCCTTTGACTGTGTGGATCACAATAAACTGTGGAAAATTCTGAAAGAGATGGGAATACCAGGCCACCTGACCTGCCTCTTGAGAAACCTGTGTGCAGGTCAGGAAGCAACAGTTAGAACTGGACATGGAACAACAGACTGGTTCCAAATAGGAAAAGGAGTCCATCAAGGCTGTATATTGTCACCCTGCTTATTTAACTTATATGCAGAGTACATCATGAGAAACGCTGGGCTGGAAGAAACACAAGCTGGAATCAAGATTGCCGGGGGAAATATCAATAATCTCAGATATGCAGATGACACCACCCTTATGGCAGAAAGTGAAGAAGAACTAAAGAGCCTCTTGATAAAAGTGAAAGTGGAGAGTGAAAAAGTTGGCTTAAAGCTCAACATTCAGAAAACGAAGATCATGGCATCTGGTCCCATCACTTCATGGGAAATAGATGGGGAAACAGTAGAAACAGTGGCAGACTTTATTTTTGGGGGCTCCAAAATCACTGTAGATGGTGACTGCAGCCATGAAATTAAAAGACGCTTACTCCTTGGAAGGAAAGTTATGACCAACCTAGACAGCATATTAAAAAGCAGAGACATTACTTTGTCAACAAAGGTTCGTCTAGTCAAGGCTATGGTTTTTCCGGTGGTCATGTATGGATGTGAGAGTTGGATTATAAAGAAAGCTGAGCACCGAAGAATTGATACTTTTGAACTGTGGTGTTGGAGAAGACTCTTGAGAGTCCCTTGGACAGCAAGGAGATCCAACCAGTCCATCCTAAAGGAGATCAGTCCTGGGTGTTCACTGGAAGGACTGATGTTGAAGCTGAAACTCTAATACTTTGGCCACCTGATGTGAAGAGCTGACTCATTTGAAAAGGCCCTGATGCTGGGAAAGATTGAGGGCAGGAGGAGAAGGGGACGACAGAGGATGAGATGGTTGGATGGCATCACCGACTCAATGGACATGGGTTTGGGTGGACTCAGGGAGTTGGTGATAGACAGGGAGGCCTGGCGTGCTGCGGTTCACGGGGTTGCGAAGAGTCAGACACGGCTGAGCAACTGAACTGAACTGAAAGTATATGGGAGGATATGCATAGGTTATGTGCAAATACTATGACATTTCATATAAGAGACTTGAGCATTGGCAGGTTTTTGGTATCTGAGAGGGTTGCTGGAACCCACTCACCTCAGATTCTGAGGGATGGCTATACCTCCATTTATAGCCCATATCAATTTGTACTGTCATTATTGGTTTACATTCATCTTTCTTTCCTTAGCAACCGACTCCCACACATATATAGTGAAGTGAAGTGAAAGTCGTTCAGTCGTGTCCAACTCTTTGCGACCCCATGGACTATATAGTCCATGGAATTCTCTAGGCCAGAATACTGGAGTGGTAGCCTTTCTCTTCTCCAGGGGATCCTCCCAACCCAGGGATTGAACCTAGGTCTCCCACCTTGCAGGCAGATTATTTACTGTCTGAGCCACCAGGGAAGCCCTGGTGATACATAGTGAGTGCTCAGTAAATACTTTGAACAAATGAATTCGTAATTTAATGAAAAATAAAATAAATTAGCTGAAACATATTCAATCCTTCTTATTAGATTGATGATTCCTAATTAGTTTGAACTCTAGAAGTCTGATTAAGCATAGAAATGTTCTTTTAGCAGAATTCCTTCATCACAGATGTTGTTAGATCTGAAAGTCCAAGTTTGATACCAGTTAATCTCAAGGGACTAATAAAGTATATATTAATATATAATATATTAATAAAATATAAGGGTCCTGTTAGATAACATGAAAAGCAGCTGAAACACATTCTAGGTCTCTCATATTTCCCCTTCTCCTGTATTTTCATGTCATTAATTAAACATCAGTTTATGTTGGAATTCTCATCCTTCTCCAGCAACTACCATTTTTCTGTACCTCTTTCCAGCAAAATACCTCAATGCAATTGTCTATTCTTGCTGTCTCTACCAATTCTCCACGTTACTATGTCCAATAGACAGCTCTCAGTCCTCATCTTCTGTTAAAATTCAATTTATTTAAACAACAAGGAGATAACAGTTCATTCTTTCTCCCTCCTACCCCTCCCATCTTTGGAAATCATCAACCCGTTCTGTGCATCTAAGTGGTATATACATATATGTGTGAAAGTGAAGTCGTTCAGTCGTGTCCGACTCTTTGCGACCCTGTGGACTGTAGCCCTCCAGGCTCCTCCGTCCATGGGATTCTCCAGGCAAGAATACTGGAGTGGGTTGCCATTTCCTTCTCCAGGGGATCTTCCCGACCCAGGGATTGAACCCAGGTCTCCTGCATTTCAGGCAGACGCTTTAACCTCTGAGCCACGAGGGAAGCCCTACATATATTGTAACAGAGATCAAACAGTATTTGTCTTTCTCTGTCTGACTTACTTCACTTAGCATAATGCCCTTGAGGTCCATTCACATTGTGACATGTGGCAAGATTTACTTCTTTTTATGGTTGATTAATATTCCATTGTATATATATACCATAATTTATCAGTTCATCTATCAATGAACACAGGTTGTTTACATAGCTTGGCTATTGTAAATAATGCTACAATGAACAAGGAGGTGCATATATCTTTTTGAATCAGTGTTTCTTTCATTTTCTACAAATTAAATACCAGAAAGTGGAATTGCTGGATCATATGGTAGTTCTAATTTTAATTTTTTTGAGGAAACTGCATACTGCTTTCCATAGTGGCTATCTATTACATTTTGATAGGTTGGGATGGTAATCATTGTTTTCATTGTCATTGTTTAGTAGTTGTTGTTTAGTCCCTAAGTTGTGTCCAGCAGTTTTATAACTCCATGGCCTGTGTAGCCCACCAGGCTCCTCTGTCCATGGGCTTATTTAAGTTATTGTTGTTGTTTAGTCACTTGGTCGTGTCTTTGTGAGCTCATGGACTGCAGCACGCCAGGTTTCCCTGTCTTTCACCATCTCTCAGAGCTTGCTCAAACGCATGTCCAATGAGTTGGTGATGCCATTCAACCATTTCATCCTCTGTCGTCCCCTTCTCCTCCTGCCTTCAATCTTTCCCAACATGGGGGTCCTTTCTAATGAGTCGGTTCCTCGAATCAGGTGGCCAAAATATTGGAGCTTCAGCTTCGGCATCAGTCCTTCCAGTGAATATTCAGGGTTGATTTCCTTTAGGATTGACTGATTTGATCTCCTTGTAGTCCAAGGGACTCTCAAGAGGCTTCTCCAAAGTCAGTGAAGACTTTTTCAAAGACTTTCTTTGATAAAAAAAACTCTCCTTGACCAAACTTGAATCAGTACCTTGCAGTCCTTTTTTTTTAACTAGACTTTGACCTTGCACTCTGTCCTTGGCCCAACTAGTTTTAGCAAAAATTCTGATGAGTCAGTTTAGTGAAAATCCCCCAGCCTTGATATTACTCTGGATATCTGGTCAAATTCCTTATCCTTCACTCTCAACATCGTATCACCTTAAGCTGCCTTAAGGCAAGAATCCTGTTGAGTCTGATCAGCAAGAATCCTCCTAGCCTTGATGCTTCCTCTAGAGATTTTCCATCCACTGATCCCCACCCTGCTCCTTAACTTACCCTGGTTGGTTTGGATTTGAGCTTGGTCTCTCTCCCGTACCGGACTTCCATGGCGGCTCAGACGGTAAAGTGTCTGCCCACAATGCGGGTTCAATCTCTAGGTCGGGAAGATCCTGTGGAAAAGGAAATGGCAACCCACTCCAGTACTCTTGCCTGGAAAATCCCATGGGCGGAGGAGCCTGGTACGCTGCAGTCCATGGGGTCGCTAGGAGTTGGACACAACTGAGCGACTTCCCTTTCACTTTTCACTTTCATGCATTGGAGAAGGAAATGGCAACCCACTCCAGTGTTCTTGCCTGGAGAATCCCAGGGACAGAGGAGCCTGGTAGGCTACTGTCTCTGGGGTCACACAGAGTCGGACACGACTGAAACGACTTAGCAGCAGCAGCAGCAGCCGCAGCAGAGTCCATTTCTTTAAAACTAGGCTGGTCAGATTTTCCCAGAGAAGATACTTCTAATATCCTGCCTGGTGGGTGAAGACCTGGTCACCTGTGTTGGAGGATCCAGTTGGGAGAGATACCTAAAGGAACCAGTGTGCACCATACAACCATCCCCTAATCTTCTTAGCTTCAGTGCTGTACTTTGGCTTTTCGCTTTGCCGTGTATTTTCCAGAGAAGAAACCCTTTGTTTCACCCTTTTCAGATATAAACCTCCAGTCTTTTTCCAGAGTTGGAGGGGACAGTCACCTGGTCACTCAGTGTGGGGGAGAGAATCAAACTACTTCTTTAAGGTATTTTATGGGTTGTTGGGAGGAGCTAATGGACACCTAGCCAGATGTCTTCTTAAACTGGGACTCAGTGCTTTCATTTTCACTGCAATGGACACATAAAGAATTGAACTAAGATGTACTTGCTATAATTGACATAAAACATAGATTGAGGTTTCTGAAATAGTCAAGGAGAGCAGTGTGAGAGTCCCTGTCCCATCCTTACTGAGTCACTTACTCTTTTTTTTTAATTGTGAATGTTTTATTTAGTCATTTTTGTTTACAACTGAAAGTCTGGGCATTCAAAATTAACATCCTTGCCCATGAGCTTCTTATAGACACCAGAAAATGTTTCAACTTTGTGTTTCACATTGTCTGCTGTGCTTCATCCAAATGAGCCTTTAGGAGCTGGCTGCCATCCAGTTTGACTTGGATTATCTTGCCCATAATCTCACTTGGGAAAAACCAAGTCATCCAGGATCCCATCGTGCCCAGCTGTTAAAGCTCAGCTCCTGAGATATTTTTGCTTATTTTTTGGTACAGGTTTTTTGAGTTCGCTTAGGTAGAATTCTCCTCTGGACACTAAAGACAACATGCTTCCCACTGAACTTTTTCTCCAGTTCACGTACTAAGTGAACTTGGGTTTTCTGAAAAGATTTCAGTTGAGGAAAAAAGATTGTAATAGCTTACTGACCACCACCAACTTCATTTTCTTGGCTCCTGTTGTATTCAGCTTCCTTAGTGGAGCCTTGAGTTCCAAGTTGATCTCAAACTCATGGAGAGCCTGGGAGATGCCAGATTCCAACTCCTGCTTCTTGCCATTGGGCTTCACAGTTTTAGTGCGCAGAACTGAAAGAAAGTGAAAGTGAAGTTGCTCAGTCGGGTCCAACTCTTTGTGACTCCATGGACTGTAGCCCACCAGGCTTCTCTGTCCATGGGGTTTTCCAGGCAAGAATACTGGAGTGGGTTGCCACTTCCTTCTCCAGGGGATCTTCCCCACCCAGGGATGGAACCCAGGTCTCTTGCATTGCAGGCATACGCTTTACCCTCTGAGTCACCAGGGAAGCTCAGAACTGAACATGGCCTAATCCTTTCTAAAGAGGACAATACTCATTTGCCTGGCCAACACCTGGCCTGAAAAGAGCAGGGCATGGTTTGTTTGTTTGGCTGGTTGGTTGGTTTTGCTGGGCCTTCACTGCTGCTTGGGCCTTTCTCTAGTTGTAGAGAGTGGGGCTACTATTTGTTTCAGTGCACAGGCTTCTTGTTGCAGTGACTTCTCTTGTTGCGAAGCACAGGCTCTAGGCACGTGGGCTTCAGTAGTTGCAACATTCAGGCTCAGTTGTTGAGATGTATCCTTGAGATCTTTTTGCCATCAGTCCATAACCTCTTGGTTGGATTTTGACTTTAGGTATGTGATCTGTGTCTAGGGAACAACAGAAAGCTATATCTCATTCACACAGGCATTAACTCTAGGACTCTGGTCTCAGAACTTCAGCTCTGATTGCCTGAGCGAACACTCAAACACTCACAGTTAGGATGTCCTCCTAGAGGTCTTATTCTGACTCTTTAGAATTATGATGCTTAGAGTGTGTGTTCTATAGATGAGTACCAGCCCATTGACTGGTCCATGGTGAGATAAGTGCAGAAATTAAGAATAAACATTTATACTATATAAATTGCATGTAATTTACAGAATATTTGAAACACTTTGGAAATGAAAAGGGGGATATGATTCTGCACCTCCAGTTCCAATGTGTGGGCTTTTTCCACTCACCACCTATTCACTGACACTAGTTAAGTGTCCTACAATTTTACTCAATTTTACTCTGACATTATCTCCTTGGAGATAGCATCAGATCCCACAAGTTAAGGACTCAGTCCTACAAGACTGAAACCCCTGTTTCTGATGCCAATCACAAGTTCAGGTCATCACATGTGCTTCTGACTGACTGGTTATGAATCAAAGGTTTAAGTGACCCCACTCTTTGGGTTCCATTAATTTGCTAGAGCAGATCATAGAACTCAGAGAAATATTTTGCTCATTAGCTTATCAGTTTATTATAAAAGAATATAACTCAGGAACAGTCAGATGAAAGAGACACACAGGGCAAAATATGTGGGAAGGGGCTCAGAGCATCCATGCCCTCTCTTAGAGCATCATCCACTCTCACACCATTGTCTTACAGCTGGCTGTTCACCAACTTAGAACCCCAGGTTTTGAGTTTTTATGGAGGCTTCATTACATAGGCATGGTTGATGGAATCATTGGCCATTGGCAATCATTCAGCTTGCAACCTCCTTCCCTGATCCCCTTCCAAGAAGTGTGTAGGAAAGGGGACAGGATGACTGAAATTTCCAATCCTCCAATCACACAATTGTTTCCTCTGACAACGAGCCCTCATCCTTAGGAATTTTCCAAAAGTCACTTCATTAATATAAACTCAGATATGGTTGAAAGGGATTTATTGTGATTATCAAGACGCTTCTTCTGTCTTATCTCTTAGGAAATTCCAATGGTTTTAGGAGTTCTGTGCCGGAAACAGGGATGCAGACCAAGTATATATTTCTTATTATAAATCACAGCATCATAAGGGACTACTAATAATTATGCCAGGACAACAGATATTACCTGGACTGTCAGGCAAAGAGGAACATATGGTCATCTCCTCCATAGATCTCTCTGGTGGTAGAGCCCTGTGGTACGCCTTTCAAATGACCTTCTGAGCCTCTCTTTTCCTGAGTGTAGTAGTAGTAGTTTAATCGCTACCCTAATTTCCAAATTCCAGGCCCCATGCCCCTGCCCTGATAAGATAGCCCAGCAATTACAGTTTTGCCCACCACTTCCTAAACCATTCTTGGAAATTGGCTTATAATTGGACATGCTGTCTTGCCTACTGGCCCCATTCTGAGACTTCCTTCCAGTGACTGTCTTCCCCCAAGAGGGTATTTCTGAGAGCAGGCTTCAGTCTTCAGCCGTACCACAATGAGGAGTCATAAAATATGATTCATGGTCATGATAATTAAATAAACTACTGAGTGCAGCAGTAGCTTCAATTCATTAGGAACTTCAGAGTTTAAGTGCTTCTTGGCAAATATTTTCTAAATAGTCCTGGTAGATTTAACAAGAAGTCAGAGATTAAACAATGGGAAAAATCAATAGTTTTTCAGCCAACCCTCTGCTAGGAGCATCTGTGAAATATCATGCATTTCTTGGGAATTATTATAGTAGTCTTCAAATGTTTTCGCTAACATAATCACTAAGTTCATTTTTAAAAACCCTATATTCCTTCATATATTTTAAAGCTGACATATAAGAATTTTCATCACAAGTCCAAATAATTACAAAGGATATAATTTATGCCATCTTATAAATACTGTAATTTAAAAATGAAACTATTCCATCACTCCTTTTAATGTATAGAATGCAAACTACCATATATTTCATAGAATATAAATACTCACCATCATCCATTTAAAAATACTCTAACTTCTTCTACAACAACTAAGAATTTCACAACTATTCTTTTTTCTTCTAGAATGCATATTTCTAATTCCCCCAAGGAAGTTTATCCTATAGTAATAAATGCTTGTTTTTTTTAATTGATTGGATCATTTTATTTCTTCACCCTAAAAACTAATTAATTTTTAGTTTTTAATTTCCTATAAGTATAAATTTCTAAGTGTTTAAAAAATTTCTTCTGGTTGACAATTAGCAGCTTTATACAAGTAATTAAAACAATATAAATGTAACACAAATTTTGATAAATTGACAAAAAGTAGAAATATATTGGGAATGCATTTTTTTTTCAGTTATTTATCGATCTTTAAGGCAGGGAATACATTTTTTAATTGATGTATGATTGATTTACAATGTTGTGTTAGTTTCAGGTAAACAGCAAAATGATTCACCATATATTTTATATATATATATAATACATGTGTGTGTGATACAGTTGTTCCTTATTATTTATTTTACATATAGCAGTTTGTATCTGTTAACCCCAAACTCCTAATTTATCCTTTCCCCCCACCTTTCTCCTTTAGTAACCTAAGATTGTTTTCTATGTCTGAATATTTTTCTATTTTGCAATTAAGTTCATTTGTATACTTTTTTTTAAGATTCCACATATAGGTGATATTGTATGATACTTGTCTTTCTCTGACTTTCTTCGCTTGGTATGATAATCTCTAGGTACAACCATGTTGTTGTAAATGGCATGATTTCATTCTTTTTTATGGCTGAGTAATATTCCATTGGGGCTTCCCAGGTGGCTCAGTGATAAACAATCCTCCTGCCAAGCAGGAGACATGGGTTCCATCACTGGGTCAGAAAGATCCCCTGGAGAAGGATGTGGCAATTCACTCCAGTATTCCTGCCTAGGAAATCCCATGGACAGAGGAACTTGGTGGGCTACAGTCCATGAGGTCACAAAGAGTCAGACATGACTTAGCGACTAAACGACAACAATATTCCATTATTTGTGTGTGTATATACATATGTATCACATCTTCTTTATCCATTCATCCACAGATGGACACTTAGTTTGCTTCCAAGTCTTGACAATTATGAA
The DNA here is from genome assembly GCF_029407905.1 of Bubalus kerabau. Lineage (NCBI taxonomy): Eukaryota > Metazoa > Chordata > Mammalia > Artiodactyla > Bovidae > Bubalus > Bubalus kerabau. Next base: position 70,818,602 of record NC_073634.1, read on the forward strand.
CAGTGCTGCTATGAATATCAGTGTACACGTATCTTTTTGAATTATGGTTTTTATCTTTTCTGTGTATATGCCCAATAGTGTGATTGCTGGATCATATGGTAACTCTATTTTTAGTGTTTTAAGGACCCGCCATACTGTTCTCCTTAGTGGTTGCACCAATTTACAGGAAATGCATTTCTTTACAGGATGAATAGGGCTTTTAAATTTTTAGTTCATTAATCCCATCAATTCTATGTCTAGTTTTTATTTTTATAGATGTAAACACTGGGAAAACTTGTTCAATACATACCCAGATGGGACTTGAAGTTTCCTTCAGCAGGACCACTTATTTCCTTGCATGCCTGAAATATAAGCCCCTTCAAAAATGGTATGGGATCTAGTCTCGAAAACTACTTTGAACCATATATCAACTTTAACTTGATTCATCTTTTAAAAATCTTATCAAAAGCAAAAAAAAAGAAAGAAAACTGAGCGACTGAGCATACACACACACATAAACACACACAAAGATTTAACACACGACTGCTATTCTTTCCCTTAGAGCCACCTAGTTTAACCCAATATTTTCAAGACAGGTTGAAAAAATAAGAATAATGTTAATTTCAAAGCACTCTTTCCAATATAATATTTCTTAATAAAATTCTATTTTTATAATCTGATTTAAATATACTTTTGCCAAAACTATGGAGATAGATTTTACTCATTTAATTTGTAAATTCATTTAACTTGAGTACTTCTTGTAATCTAAATAGTAAACTCACTCTTCTTGGTCAAAGCAACCATGTAAATCACACTTACTTTGTGAGAAAAGTCTGGCTTCTTTTTCCCCCCTTAACTTTATTTACAATACATATACAGTATGTGGTTATATGTTTCAAGAAAGATTACAAAGCATTTGGAGGTAAATTATAGATAGTATCTGGAACATTGCTGAAAACAATTGAGATTAAAACACTATAGATCTAATATAATTGGCCTTTTCCCTTTTTATATTATAAAATGATGAAAAGAATATACTATTTCTTTATTATTTATTTTGGAATAATGAGCTAGCATGTGTAGCTGAAGTTACAAAAAAGTTATTTATTAAATGAGCATGAAAAAAACATTGCATGCTTTTTGCTAAATATGTGTGGCATGTATCAAATACAAATGTTTGGCTTCTCATGTTAAGAATCATGTATAAAAATCAGAAATAGCCCTGATAACGTTTTAGTTATTATGTTCAAACTTTCCTTGTGTATCTAATAAAAAAGAAAGGTACTGCTAAAACTAATTGGCCTGGCAACTGACATCTACTTTTAGTTTTTGTTTTTATTCAGTTTTAGAAAATATTAAATAATTAGACGAAATAAGATAAAGATTGACTATAGCTGCTTTATAAAATAGATTTTAACATATTGATTCACACTGAATTTTAAACAATTAAAAGCTTCATCTAAAATGATATATCGTAGTCCCAGAAAACAGACAAATTATGTTGGAGTTGTACTGCTTATTCAGTTTGAACATGCTTTTCTTTCCAGCCAAGATATTCTAAGGATGACTATTAAGAGTTTCCTAAAAGAATTGCTTGTATTTTAAAAAGCTGCTTATAGACTTCAATATTTTTCACCAATGCTTTCTTTGCTTTCCCCTCATGGGACTCCTCCTAAAAAATGATGTATCCTATGTTACTCAGTTATAAAAAAGAACACATTTCAGTCAGTCCTAATGAGGTGGATGAACCTAGAGCCTATTATAGAGTGAAGTAAGTCAGAAAGAGAAAGACAAATACTGTATATTATTTGCATATGGAATGCATGCATATGGAATCTAGAAAGATGGTACTGATGATCTTATTTGCAGGGCGGCAATGGACACACAGACATAGAGAGCAGGCTTGTGGACACAGTGGAGGAAGGAGAGGGTGGGAGGAATTGAGAGAGTAGCATGGAAACACATACATCACCGTATGTAAAATAGATAGCCAGTGGGAATTTGCTGTGTGACTCAACCTGGTGCTCTGTGACAATCTAGAGGATGGGATGGAGAGGGGGATAGGAGTGGGGGTTCAGGAGGAAGGGGACATATGTACACCTGTGGCTGATTCGTGTTGATGTATGGGAGAAACCAACTCAATATTGTAAAGCAATTATCCTCCAATTAAAAAATATTTAAAAAATGATGCACCTTTGACAATCATTGAAGAATAGAAGAGGCAAAGTCATTAAATGAAAATTGTCATTCCTCCCCTGCATTCACACTGACTTAGATATATCCCAATGGGAACAAAATATTCCATTTCTAACCCCGAGCTTTACCTTCAACAGAAATAACTATAACATACAAAGACTTAGAGCATGCATTTGGTGACTACCAACAAAATTCTGTAAAGCAATTATTCTTCAATTAAAAAAATAGATAAATTTTAAAAAGTAATAAGATGTTTCCCAAACCAGTTGTTTCCCGTAGTCCTTTTGTTTGGCTCTCTGGGAGATTTCACACAGTGAGGTAAATGACGACACCTATGCCTTCCATTTGTAAAGTGGGAGAAAGACTATTGTGAAAGGGCAGGTAGAGAGTCAGCACATACCTTTACCACAGGCAGGTCGATTTTAGGACACAACTCGTATGACAATGGAAAAATCTTGAATTAATGTTCCTAAAATTGTAAGTCCACATTCCCTTTGGCTTACAATTTATGTCTTCTCTTATTGAATTACTGTACAGTGAAGATTCTTTTGTTGTTGTTGTTGTTAATATTTATTTATTGGCTGCATCCAGGCCTAATTGCAGCACACAGGATCTTTGCTGCATCATGCAGGATCTTTTGTTGTGGTGCACGGATTCTAGTTGCGGCACATGGGCTCCAAAGTTGTGGCGTGCAGGCTCAGTTGCTCCAGGGCATATGGGGTCTTAATTTCCCGGCCAGGGATCAATCCCACACCCCAATCCCATGGACAGAGGAGCCTGGAAGTCTACAATCCATGGGGTTGCAACAGTGTTCGTGCCTGGAGAATCCCAGGGACGTGGGAGCCTGGTGGGCTGCCGTCTATGGGGTCGCACAGAGTCGGACACGACTGAAGCGACTTAGCAGCAGCAGCAGAGTGACTGTCAGTTCACTTCTTTTTCTTTTTTTAAATTTATTTTTAGTTGGATGATAATTGCGTTACAATGTTGTGTTGGTTTCTGCCATACACCAGTGTAAATCAGCCATTAGTATACATGTATCCATTTCCTCTTGAACCTGCCTCCCATCCTACCCCTCTAGGTTGTCACGGAACACCAGGTTGAGCTCTCTATGTTATATAGCAACTTCCCACTAGCTATCTTTTTACATACGGTAATGTATATATTTCCATGCTACTCTCTCAATTTGTCCCACCCTCTCCTTCCCCTGCTGTGTCTACAAGACTGTTCTCTATGTCTGCGCCTCTATTCCTACCCTGCAAATAGGTTCATCAGTACCATTTTTCTATATTCCATGCATGCATGCATGCATGCTCAGTTACTCAGTAGTCCAACTCTTTGCAACCCCATGGACTGTAGCCCTCTAGACTCCTTTGTCCATGGAATTTTCCAGGCAAGAATACTGGAGTGGATTGCTGTTTCCTCCACCAGCTAATTTCCATATATATGCATTTTCTCTTTCTGACTTACTTCACTCAGTTACAAGCTCTAGGTTCATCCACATCAGTTCAACTGACTCAAATTTGTTCCTTTTAATGGCTGAGTAATATTCCATTGTATACATGTACCACAACTTCTTTATCCATTCCTCTGTCAATGTACATTTAGGTTGCTTCCATGTCCTGGCTATTGCAAAGACTGCTGCAGTGAACATTGGGGTACATGTGTCTTTTTGAATTATGGTTTTCTCAGGGTATATGCTCAGTAGTGAGATTCCTGGGTCATATGATAGTTTTATTCCTTGTTTTTTAAGAAATTTCCATACTGTTCTCCATAGTGTCTGTGTCAACTTCCATTCCCACCAACAGTGGAAGAGGGTTCCGTTTTCTCCACACCTTGGCAGGCAAATTTTTGACTACTGAACCACTGAGGAAGTCCCTGCATAGTGAACATCCCACATTTTCCCCTCTCCCTCTGGTCCCTAACTTTTCTGCAGTACTTACGCTACTAAGACATTTTTCAAAAGTTAAAAAAGTAATAGGTTAAAAAGCAATAGTATTTATAGTGGAACAATTCCCATTACAAATACTTAGAAATACTGGATAAAATATAGGGAAAAGTCTTTAAAAATATAGGTGAGCTTGAAAGAGAGAAGTCTGCAAATAATAAGAAAGGAAGCAGGTGTTGAAATCTGAGGGAAAAGATTCCAGCCACTATTGCTAATGAGTAGTGGGGGAGTTAGAGGAAACGACCTAAGTTAGGGACTTGGATTTTAAGGCATATGCAAAAAATAAGAGGACAGGGTTCAGGACCAGAATAGAGGACATGTCCTGGACCAGGAAAGGAAACCAGAACAGAAATCTCTCTGAGAGGCTGAAACTGCCAAAGGGTAGCACCCTCAGTGAAAGGATAGTAGAAGAAAATCTGCTCAGCAGCACAGGGAGGTAACAAGGAAATCCATATTCCTTTGCCTATACACTGGTCAAGGAAAAATGTTTTCACTGAAACATTGAAAACTCAGGCCTGCTTCTCACAGCAGTTTTGACTTTGACTTAACACTACCTTGAACAGTCCAGCAATCCCTAAGTTAAGAAATTAACATAAAATTTGACCCTGGGCCAATGGAAAACCCTGAGGCACTTACAGAAGCAAATGTAACATCCTGAAGGGATGATACTTCACCTAACGGCACATGAGGTTCTCATGGAATAAAGCCAATCCAGGCAAAAGAGAGTTTTTATAATAAAAGAGGATAAAATACACAAAAAAGAAATCAAACAGGAGCTCACTCAGGAGACATAAAGCAGAATTAGAGTCCTAAATTTCTGAGAGATTAAACTGATGATCTAGAAAAGAATATGAAATGAATATGCCTAAAATAATTAGACATGAAAGAAATGTTTTTAAACCCCTGCTTGTTGGCATCTGTTAACATTGCCCTGGCCTAGGAAAGCTATGTGGCCAAACCCACAGTCAGAGGAGGAGGGGACTGCAGAGTTACATGGCAAAGGCTGTGAAGACAGAGAGTCTTTACCGGGGGGCGTTAACAGAACACAAAATTGTGTTTATTATTGTTCTGTTGTTGTTGTTATTTAGTCATGCCTTTGGCCACCTGATGTGAAGAGCCGACTCACTAGAAAAGACCCTGATGCTGGGAAGGACAGAAGGCAGGAGGAGAAGAGCACCACAGAGGATGAGATGGTTGGATGGCATCACCAACTCAATGGACATGAGTTTGAGCAAGCTCCAGGAGATGATGAAGGACAGGGAGGCCTGGTGTCCTGCAAACCTTGGAGTTGCAAAGAGTCGGCAACCACAACACAACAACAACTTGTGTCTGACTCCGCGACCCCATGGACTGTAGCCCGCTGGGCTCATCAGTCCATGGGATTCTCCAGGCAAGAATACTGGAATGCGTAGCCACTTCCTTCTCCAGGGGATCTTGCCAACCTAGGGATGTTTATCTGTTTAATAAACTCCGTATAGTTCATTTTATCTTCAATTGTCACTCCTTCCCTTAAAGTAAAATTTATTCTATTGTTATAAGAAACATATAAGAAACAAATCAGAATAGACAAGCAAAATGAATGTAAAGAAATATGATAATGACCCTCACAGAGACAACCACTCAATGAATAGTCTTCTCAATTTTTGTCTGTCTCTACCTCTGTATATGTATGTATGATTATGTCTAGATTGGTTATGGAGTTATTTTAAAATTATATTAGAACAGCTATTAGGTCTCAATGAAAAGTCATGTTTCACAGAATGATATATAAAATTCATCTGCACATGGAAAATCCTTGTCTTCAGGCACAGACTTTTATACTATACGCAGCTTTCATCTTTTGAATGAGATGCCTCTTTAGCAAGTGTATCTGCTGATTTTCATGTGGTCACTGATATTACTACATGCCTTGTGGGATGATAAATGTTTACATTTTATGAAGCTATATGTTTATCATACGTTTTCTTGAGAAATTAAAAGTATTGAATTTTTATTAAACATGCACTTTTTTTCCTTTGAACTTAATTTTGTTAAAGATCTTATTACGCAGTGTTACAAGTGTTACCAAACAATAGCATAAATAAACAATAGTACATTATCATCGTGCAATGAATGGCAAAACCTCTGTGACAAGCGTGGCCAATCTACTTTCAATACACTCTATTGCAGCACTGTTCAGTCTCTATTTCCTGCATATAATTCACATAATCTAACCTGGAATTTCCCAGGTTTCCTACTGACTGGTGGCCTAGCAGGCCTGGCACCATTGTGTGGTATGCCAAATAGTCCTCAGGGACTGCCACATCTAATACTTCCCCACCGCCCCCCAAGGTCACACAGAGTTCACTGTCCTGACCTGATTTTATCAGTAAGTACCCAGCATGTTGTTCTTGAAAGAAAATTCACAGCTACCTTGCCTCCGGAAAGGATTGGGAAAAGAGCTAACCAGATTATTACTTGTTATATTCAATTTTAACCATGAGTTGCAGTGAGAATCTTTTTGCTGCTGATGCATTACACACACTAGAGATGGCAGAAACTGAAGTGCAAAGTGTGGTGGTGGCGGTTTAATTGCTGCGTTGTGTCTGACTCTTTTGCAACCCCATGGACTGAAGCCACCAGGTTCCTCTGTCCATGGGATTTCCCAGGCAAGAATACTGGAGTGGGTTGCCATTTCCTTCTGCAGGGATCTTCCCGACCCAGGGCTTGAACCCACGTCTCCTGCACTGGCAGTAGGATTCTTTACCACTGAACTACCAGGGAAGTCCCAAAGTACAAACTCATGAGTTTACCAAACTCATTCTAGCATATTGTAATGCAATTATTAATAATAGTATGTGGTTTTAAAAAGTGACAAATCTGAGACAAATGTCAAAATGGATTGCAGTTGGACCACAGTAAACCTGAAGCACGGTTGTCCTATTATAAAGCTGGTAATTAAGACAATGCATTGTGGGCACAATGATAGATAAATAGACCATTGGCAGAATAGTCCAACTGACCAAAGGATAAATGGAAACTTGATACATTATTGACCTGTGAGGAAAGAGTATTTCGTCCTGGGAAATCTGGTTATCTATGTGGAAACACATAAAAGTGGAGTGGACCTTTACCTTACACCAATCATAAAAATTCAACTCAGAATTGACTTAAGTGTGAAGGGCAAATGTATAAAATATTTAGAAAAAAATGAGTGGAAGAGCTTTATGACTTTGAGGTGGGAAAGATTCTTTAAATGAAACACACAAAAAATAAACCTTTAGGAAACAAGATTGATAAGCTTAATGACATTAATATCGATGACTTTTGTTCATAAAAAAATAGCGTAAAGAGAGTAAAAAAGAAGCTACAAACTCAATTAAAATATCTGCAATTCAAGTAAAAGAAGTTTAGGATCCAGATAGGAAAAGAACTCCTATGAATCAACTAGAGAAATACAACACAATAGAAAAATGCAGAAAAAGACATGACATGACATTTAACAGGACAAAAAATATGAATTTCAATCAGTCCACAAAAAGATTATTGATTACATTTATAATCAAGGACATGCAATATGAAACCATAGTAAGATATTATTTATCACAGCTATCAGATTGGTACAAAGTTAAAATGTCAGAAACTGTCAAGTGTTGACGAAGATGTGGAGCAGTTAGAACTTTCATTCACTGTTTTTGAGACTGTACATTGCGCAAGTTTGAGGAAAAATTTGGTATTTTCTGTTAAAGATGCACAAAATAACCACTCAGTGATTCATTCTTATGTGTATACATCCTAGGGAAAATTTTGCACGTGTGACCAGAAACAAGTGGAAAATGATCTTCAGATCAGATCAGATCAGATCAGTCGCTCAGTCGTGTCCAACTCTTTGAGACCCCATGAATCGCAGCACGCCAGACCTCCCTGTCCATCACCAACTCATGGAGTTCACTCAGACTCATGCCCATCGAGTCAGTGATGCCATCCAGCCATCTCATTCTCTGTCGTCCCCTTCTCCTCTTGCCCCCAATCCCTCCCAGCATCAGAGTCTTTTCCAATGAGGCAACTCTTTGCATGAGGTGGCCAAAGTACTGGAGTTTCAGCTTTAGCATCCTTCTAAAGAAATCCCAGGGCTGATCTCCTTCAGAATGGACTGGTTGGATCTCCTTGCAGTCCAAGGGACTCTCAAGAGTCTTCTCCAACACTACAGTTCAAAAGCATCAATTCTTCGGTGCTCAGCCTTCTTCACAGTCCAACTCTCACATCCATACATTACCACAGGAAAAACCATAGCCTTGACTAGACAGACCTTTGTTGGCAAAGTAATATCTATGCTTTTGAATATGCTATCTAGGTTGGTCATAACTTTCCTTCCAAGGAGTAAGAGTCTTATAATTTCATGGCTGAAGTCATCATCTGCAGTGACTTTGGAGCCCCCAAAAATAAAGTCTGACACTGTTTCCACTGTTTCCCCATCTATTTCTCATGAAGTGATGGGACCAGATGCCATGATCTTTGTTTTCTGAATGTTGAGCTTTAAGCCAACTTTTTTACTCTCCTCTTCCACTTTCATCAAGAGGCTCTTTAGTTCTTCTTCACTTTCTGCCATAAGGGTGGTGTCATCTGCATATCTGAGGTTATTGATATTTCTCCCAGCAATCTTGATTCCAGCTTGTGTTTCTTCCAGCCCAGCGTTTCTCATGATGTACTCTGCATATAAGTTAAATAAGCAGGGTGACAATATACAGCCTTGACGGACTCCTTTTCCTATTTGGAACCAGTCTCTTGTTCCATGTCCAGTTCTAACTGTTGCTTCCTGACCTGCATATAGGTTTCTCAAGAGGCAGGTCAGGTGGTCTGGTATTCCCATCTCTTTCAGAATTTCCCACAGTTTATTGTGATCCACACAGTCAAAGGCTTTGGCACAGTCAATAAAGCAGAAATAGATGTTTTTCTGGAACTCTCTTGCTTTTTCCATGATCCAGCGGATGCTGGCACTTTGATCTCTGGTTCCTCTGCCTTTTCTAAAACCAGCTTGAACATCTGGAAGTTCATGGTTCACATATTGCTGAAGCCTGGCTTGGAGAATTTTGAGCATTACTTTACTAGTGTGTGAGATGAGTGCAATTGTGTGGCAGTTTGAGCATTCTTTGGCATTGCCTTTCTTTGGGATTGGAATGAAAACTGACCTTTTCCAGTCCTGTGGCCACTGCTGAGTCTTCCAAATTTGCTGGCATATTGAGTGCAGCACTTTCACAGCATCATCTTTCAGGACTTGGAATAGCTCAACTGGAATTCTATCACCTCGACTAGCTTTGTTTGTAGTGATGCTTTCTAAGGCCCACTTGACTTCACATTCCAGGATGTCTGGCTCTAGGTCAGTGATCACACCATCGTGATTATCTGGGTCATGAAGATCTTTTTTGTACAGTTCTTCTGTGTATTCTTGCCATCTCTTCTTAATATCTTCTGCTTCTGTTAGGTCCCTACCATTTCTGTCCTTTATCGAGCCCATCTTTGCATGAAATGTTCCTTTGGTATCTCTGATTTTCTTGAAGAGATCTCTAGTCTTTCCCATTCTGTTGTTTTCCTCTATTTCTTTGCATTGATCGCTGAAGAAGGCTTTCTTATCTCTTCTTGCTATTCTTTGGAACTCTGCATTCAGATGTTTATATCTTTCCTTTTCTCCTTTGCTTTTCGCCTCTCTTCTTTTCACAGCTATTTGTAAGGCCTCCCCAGACAGCCATTTTGCTTTTTTGCATTTCTTTTCCATGGGGATGATCTTGATCCCTGTCTCCTGTACAATGTCACGAACCTCATTCCATAGTTCATCAGGCACTCTATCTATCAGATCTAGTCCCTTAAATCTATTTCTCACTTCCACTGTATAATCATAAGGGATTTGATTTAGGTCATACCTGAATGGTCTAGTGGTTTTCCCTACTTTCTTCAATTTAAGTCTGAATTTGGCAATAAGGAGTTCATGGTCTGAGCCACAGTCAGCTCCTGGTCTTGTTTTTGCTGTCTGTATAGAGCTTCTCCATCTTTGGCTGCAAAGAATATAATCAATCTGATTTCGGTCTTAAAGCATTGTTTTTAATAGCAAACAAAATGTTTTGCAGAAACCAACACAATACTGTAAAACAATTATCCTTTAATTAAAAATAAATAAATTTTAAAAATCACATTATGAACAAAGCAATTAGAAACTTACAGATTGGAGATCAATTGTGGAATATTCATGAACTGCAGTTACATGGATCAAAATTGTTGAATGTAAAACATATTACTGAGTGAAAAAAAATTCTCTAAGAAATAAAGAACAGTTTAATTTCATTTATATAAATACACACATTTCAAAAACTGCAAAATGAAACAATATTTTTGTGATAATCTACATGTATAGAAATAGTATAAAAGCATGCCAGTGAATGACAACACCACTTTCAGAATAATAGTCACCCTTGAAGGAAACAGCAACCCACTCCAGTACTCTTGCCTTGAAAATCCCATGGATGGAGGAGCTTGGTGCAGGCTACTATCCATGGGGTCGCAAAGAGTCGGGCACGACTGAGCGACTTCACTTTCACTTTCACTTGAGGACAGAGGGCTTCTCTGGTGGCTCAGACAGTAAAGAATCTGCCTGCAATGCACGAGACCCAGATTCGATCCCTAGGTAGGGAAGATCCCCTGGCAAAGGGAATGGATACCCTCTCCAGTATTCTTGCCCGGAAAATCCCTTGGACAGAGGAGCCTGGCAGGTTACAGTCCATGGGGTCGCAAAGAGTTGGCACAATGAGTCGGACACAACTGAGCAACTAACACTTGCACTTTCCCTTTGAGGGAAGGAAATGGATTGGGGAAGAAATTCATGTTCCAACCATGTTATTACTTTATTTCTTTTTAAAAAATCTGAAACATTTAAAAAAGACTGAAACACTTACGGAGATGTGGGATGAAGCTGGTGGTGGGAATGTGAGACGAAGCTGGTGGTAAATATATGGTACTCAGTATATTATTTTCTTTTTTCTATACGATCAGTTGGAATACATAATAAATCTTTTCAGAGACGATAAAAAATGCAAAGGAGAAACGCACTGATCCCTGCCTTCCTGGTGGGAGCTGACTTCTCTACGTTTTCCTCCTTTGCTCAGCTGGCCTAGCCTCAATCATGGCTGTGGGCGGCAAGGCTTCTGCTGCGGTTCTTCCTCCCTGCAGACTGAAGCACTCACGCAAACAGGAGACTGCACTAAACCTGGCCCATGCCAATGTTCCTTGCTCTGTGTCATCCCTAAGGTTAGCCGGTAGAGCTATGGGGCCAGAGGAGGGGACACTGGATCCCTTCACACACTCCCCTAGCCAGCTTTCTACTATGGTTCTCATACTGAGCCCGGCACAAAGAAGGCATCCGAGACGTGTTTGTTGAATCGACCTGAGAAATTGTCAGCACATCAGTGAGCTGCTGGTAGGACATGAAAACAGGTACGTGGTGATGTGGTGTGTGCCAGCATCTGTTGTGTTCCCTGGTACGGTCAGCACTCTAGCCAACATTCTCTGGGAACTCTGGCCCATTTGCAGGAAGCTGACAGCGGGTATTCAAAAATTTTAGGATTTGGGCTTAATTTCAGATAAGCAGGGTAATCTGGGCTCTGTGCCAAGGAGAAACAGATTCTGCTGTCTTTTTCTGCCTTTTCAACACCTCAAGTTCTTATACCATCCACCCATATACAACTTTCTTCTTTAGAAAGTCATCTGAGAAACTGGCAAAAAGCACCATCTCACTCTTCTATTTCTATTCTGATGTGTAACCAATGGGAACCAACTGTGATAGAAATGGAGGATTATGAATTGATAAGAGCAATCTATTTCCATTTGTTTTTGTTCCTGGGCAAAATAATGAAGGAAAATGTACCAGATGCGTAGAAGTATAATGTACATTTTCTGGGTCAGCCTTTCTATAGGGGTACTCAAGTATTTCTGTGTCTTTTTTCAGAGAGGAAAAAATATGCTTTCCACATTTAAATTGGTTGGACTTGGGAAAAGTTTTTATGGGAATAATTTTCTAGGAACATTGAGATATAAAATAATATCAGCCCTTTTTCCTCTACTTTATTAATCTGTGAATTTAATATCTATTTTCTGCTATCCTCTTACAAACAAAAACTATGTGTTCTCCAACTTGATAACACTATTGATAATTTTTTTCAAAAAATCACATTGCAAAAAGTATATCACTCTAAAAGTAAGCCATTTTTCTTTTCCTACGTTCTTACTTTCCAGTCTTATTCTATACAAAGGTATTCTTTTTACATACTGAATCACGGCATATAGATTTGTATTCTGCTATTTCATTTAGGGTATAACATGACTTCAAAATAAAATGGCACATGAGTCTCTAGACTTTATAATCATGCTGATAATATATTATCACATATACATTCACATAAAATAGACAGGTAAAGTTTTGTATATTTTAAAGTATCTCTATGCATTTTATTGTATGTGAATGTTATGTGTGCACTCTCAGTTTTGTCCTACTCTTTGCAACCCCATGGACTGTAGCCCACCAGGCACCTCTGTTCATTGACTTGTCCAAGCAAGAGTATTAGAGTGGGTTGCCATTTCCTCTTCCAGGGGATGTAAATAAATGTCACCTCCATGTAAGAAACATTTGAACTTAAAAAAAAATTTTTATTTATTTATTTATTTTTGGCTGCACTGGGTCTTCGTTGCTATGCATGGGCTTTCTCTAGTTGCAGAGAGCAGGTGCTACTCTTTGATGTAGGCATGGGGCCTCAGCAGTTGAGATATGTGGGGTCTACAGTTTGGGGGCATATGGGATCTTCCCAGACCAGAGATCAAACCCGCATCCCCTGCATTGGCACGTGGATTTTTTTTCTTCTTATTTATTTAATTTCTTTAGTTTTGGCTGTGCTGGGTCTTCATTGCTGCAAGCGGGCTTTCTCTAGTTGTGGTGAGTGGGGGCTACTCTCTAGTTGAGGTGTTCAGGCTTCTCATTGTGGTGGCTTCTCCTGTTGCAGAGCACAGGCCCTTGAGCAGAGCTCAGTAGTTGTGGTGCTCAAGCTTAGTTGCCCTAAGGCATGTGGAATCTTCCCCAACCAGGAGTGGAATCCATGTCCCCTGCACTGGCAGGAGGGTTCTTAACCACTGAACCAGTGGGCAAGTCCGGCAGCTGGATTCTTAGTGGACCATCAGGGAAGTCCCATTTGGATTTTTTAAAGTTGGCTCTTTCAAACTAGCAGAGCTCTCAATCAAGATAGAGAAGAAATTTACTTAGGGCTTAAAGCCAAAAGAAGTTGAGTTACCTATCTGAGTCAAATCACAAAGTTAAAAAGTAGAATGGTGGTTACCAGGAGCTGGGAGTAGGGAAGATTGGGGAGTTACTGTTTAACAGGAGTCCTGTCGGGGAAGAGAAAAAGGTCTGGAGATGGATGGTGGTGATGGTTGTATAAAAATGTGAATGTACTTACAGCCACTGAACTTAAAAATTATTAAAATGGCAAATTTTGTTTGTGTATTTTTGCCACGAAAAATGCTTTAAAAGATGAAACAGTTAGTAAACTAAATGTTTACTAAACTAACATTTAGTTTACTAACATTTACTGCCTCAAATTTGTTTTGAAATGTGACTATTTGTAAATAATAAATACATTAATGTTAAAATGCATTGGGTTTCAGAATAGTAGGTTCAGAAACAAATGAATAAAGGAATTTTGCCTTAAAAGGAAATTAAAATGAAACTTAACAGATGTGATTTGTAGGTTCATGGGAAATGAAGAAGACTTTGAAGCTGTGGGAGACCCAGATGATTGGTGATTAGTTAACTCCTCCAAAGTCTGTCTTAGTCCATTCAGGCTGTTATAATAAAATACCAGAGACTGGGTGACTTACAAATAGCAGATACTGATTTCTCACAGTCCTGGAGGCTGGAAGTCAGAGATCAGGGTACCAGAGTGGTTGGGTGAGGACCCTGTTTTTGGTTTGTTTTCTTGTATCGTCAAATGGCAGAAGTGAGTAGGGAGCTCTGTGCATTCTCTTTTATAAGGTCACTAATCCCACTCATCAGGGCTCCACTATCATGACCTAATCACCTCCCAAAGCCCTCACTTCCAGATACCAACACATTGGCTGTTAGGATTTCAACATATGAATTTAGGAAGGACACAAACATCCATTCTGTAGCAAAGTCTCACACTTAGAAATGACAGAGACACGTAAAACCCGTAATTTTTACTAAACTGGAAAAAAGGATTAAGGTTTTCAATTCTCCTATGGATCTGGATTTTTAAATGTTATGTTTTAAATGTCACATAGGATTTGAAGTTGTTTTAAAATTTATTAAATATGTATTGTTGTTGTTCATTCGCTCAGTCTTATCCGATTCTTCGTGACCCCATGGATGGCAGCACACCAGGCCTCCCTGTCCGTCACCAACTCCTGGAGCTTGCTCAAACTCACGTTGATTGAGTCGATGATACCATCCAACCATCTTATCCTCTGTCACCCCCTTCTCCTCCTGCCCTCAATTTTTCCCAGCATCAGGGTCTTTTCCAATGAGTCAGCTCTTCACATTAGATGGCCAAAGTACTGGAGTTTCAGCTTCAGCATCAGTCCTTCCAATGAATATTCAGGGTTGATTTCCTTTAAGATTGGTTTGATCTCCTTGCTGTCCAAGAGACTCTCAAGAGTCCCAGCACCACAGCTAGAAAGCATCAATTAGCTTCAATTTTTTAAAGAAAATTGTTTCTCTGGTTATAAAAGTATATATGGTCTTTGTAGAAAATTTGGAAAATGAAGTATATAAAGATTAAAAATCACCTATATCCCCACCCCAAATAAATACTTGTTAATATTTTGGTGTACTTTTTTCTAGGCTATTTCTTAAACACATATTTGAAATTGCTATACAAAAATTCTTTGTCCTTTTTTTCATTTAGTATTACAATATATGTCCTTAGTTATTAAAGATTCTTCATAAATTAATTTTACATGTCTTTAGGATATTCTGACTTATGGTTGCATCATAATTTGCTTAAATATTCTTTTACTGTTGGACATTTAGGCCATTTCCATTTTTGTTATCAGTAATATAGTGACCCTCCTCGTATAAAGGTTTTGTCTGCATTTTAAGTTATTATTTAAGAAAAAGTTCTATAAGCAGGTTTACTAGGTAAAGATTATAAATATTTTTAAGATTCTTGGTTTATGTTACTGCTTTGCTTTTTTGAAAAGTTATTATGAATTTATACTTTCAACAGAAATATGTTATCACCACTGGAGTACAAATAAGGCCTAATATTCATTAGGCTCTAGTTTTTGACTGGATACTAAGGTTCTTTGGAAGGAATGATGCTAAAGCTGAAACTCCAGTGCTTTGGCCACCTCATGTGAAGAGTTGACTCATTGGAAAAGACTCTGATGCTGGGAGGGATTGGGGGCAGGAGGAGAAGGGGACGACAGAGGATGAGATGGCTGGATGGCATCACTGACTCAATGGACGTGAGTCTGAGTGAACTCCGAGTGTTGGTGATGGACAGGGAGGCCTGGCGTGCTGTGATTCATGGGGTCGCAAAGAGTCGGACACGACTGAGTGACTGAACTGAACTGAACTGAAAGTCTCCCTGGACACTCACAGACAAGTCTGTGTCAGTCTCTTGTGGGGTCACTGCTCCTTTCTCCTGGGTCCTGGTATGCTCAAGGTTTGTTGGTGCCCTCCAAGAGTCTGTTTCCCCAGTCCTGTATAAGTTTGTAAGAAAGGCAAAGGAAAAAAGGGAAGATATACCCATTTGAATGCAGGGTTCCAAAGAATAGCAAGGAGAGATAAGAAAGCCTTCCTCAGTGATCAATTCAAAGAAATAGAGGAAAACAATAGAATGGGAAAGACTAAAGATCTCTTCAAGAAAACTAGAGATATCAAGGGAACATTTCATGCAAAGATGGGCTCGATAAAGGACAGAAATGGTATGGACCTAACAGAAGCAGAAGATATTAAGAAGAGGTGGCAAGAATACACAGAAGAACTGTACAAAAAAGATCTTCATGACCCAGATAATCATGATGGTGTGATCAATCACCTAGAGTCAGACATCCTGGAATGTGAAGTCAAGTGGGCCTTAGAAAGCATCACTATGAACAAAGATAGTGGAGGTGATGGAATTCCAGTTGAGCTATTTCAAATCCTCAAAGATGGTGCTGTGAAAGTGTTGCACTCAATATGCCAGCAACTTTGGAAAACTCAGTAGTGTCCACAGGGTGGGAAAAGATCAGTTTTCATTCCAATCGCAAAGAAAGGCAATGCCAAAGAATGCTTAAACTACCCTACAATTGCACTCATCTCACAAGCTAGTAAAGTAATGCTCGAAATTCTCCAAGCCAGGCTTCAACTGTACGTGAACCATGAACTTCCAGATGTTCAACCTGGATGTTTCTGCTAGAAAAGGCAGAGAAACCAGAAATCAAATTGCCAACATCCTTTGGATCATTGAAAAAGCAAGAAAGTTCCAGAAAAACATCTACTTCTGCTTTATTGACTATGCCAAAGCCTTTGACTGTGTGAATCACAACAAACTGTGGAAAATTCTTCAAGAGATAGGAATACCAGACCACTTGACCTGCCTCCTGAGAAATTTCTATGCAGGTCATGAAGCAACAGTTAGAATTGGACATGAAACAACAGACTGGTTCCAAATAGGGAAAGGAGTGCATCAGGGCTGTGTATTGTCACCCTGCTTATTTAACTTATATGCAGAGTACATCATGAGAAATGCTGGGCTGGGTGATCTGCAAGTTGGAATCAAGATTGCCAGGAGAAACATCAATAACCTCAGATATGCAGATGACACCACCCTTATGGCAGAAAGCGAAGAACTTAAGAGCCTCTTGATGAAAGTGAAAGAGGAGACTTAAAAAGTTGACTTAAAACCCAACATTTAGAAAATTAAGATCATGGCATCTGGTCCCATCACTTCATAGCAAATAGATGGGGAAACAGTGGAAACAGTGACAGACTTTATTTTTCTGGGCTCCAAAATCATTGCAATTGGTGACTGCAGCCATGAAATTAAAAGATGCTTGCTTCCTGGAAGAAAAGTTATGACCAACATAGACATACTAAGACCAACATAGCATATTAAGAAGCAGAGATGTTACTTTGCCAACAAAGGTCCACCTAGTCAAAGCTATGGTTTCTCCAGTAGTCATGTACGGATGTGAGAGTTGGACTATAAAGAAAGCTAAGTGCCGAAGAATTGATGCTTTTGAACTGTGGTGTTGGAGAAGATGCTTGAGAGTCCTTTGGACAGCAAAGAGATCCAGTGAGTCCATCCTAAAGGAGATCAGTCCTGAATATTCACTGGAAGGACTGATGCTGAAGCTGAAACTCCAATACTTTGGCCACCTGATGCGAAGAGCTGACTCATTTGAAAAGACCCTGTGCTGGGAAAGATTGAAGGCGAGAGGAGAAGGGGATGACAGAGGATGAGATGGTTAGATGGCATCATCGACTCAATGGAGATGAGTTTGAGTAAACTCCGGGAGTTGATGATGGACAGGGAGGCCTGGCGTGCTGCAGTCCATGGGTCACAAAGAGTTGGATACGGCTGAGCAACTGAACTGAACTGAAGGTCTCCCTGGAGACTCAGTGGTAAAGAATCCACCTGCGATTATAGGTATGTGAGTTCGGTCCCTGTGTATGTTCTGTGGTTTCTGACTCTTTGTGATCCCATGGGCCATAACCTCCCCAGGCTGCTCTGTCCATGGAATTTTCCAAGCAGGAATACTGGACTGGGTTGCCATTTCCTCCTCCAGGGGATCTTCCCAACCCAAGGATTGAACCCAGGTCTCTTATGTCTCTGCATTGGCAGGCAGATTCTTTAACAACTGCACCATAGATCACCTGGAGAAGCAAATGGCAACCCATTACAGTATTCTTGCTTGGGAAATCCCACAGACAGAGAAGCTTTGTGGGTTACAGTCCATGGCTTTGCAAAAGAGTTAGACATGACTTAGTGACTAAACAAACTCATTACTTAGTATGTATTAACTCAACATTAAAATCTTTTAAATTATTGGTGAAAAAGTGGCCTATTGTTTTAATTTTATGTATTTAATAATTAGTGATATTGAGTTCTATTTTATTTTTTAATTTTCTTTGTGAGATTTTACATTTCTATGTTGTTAAATCTACTGAGTTGTACTTCATGATTCCTTTTTGCTTTAAAACATTTAATCGTATTAACAGCTCAGTAATAAATAAGATACATTTTACAAGTCTATAACACTCACTGCATTTATAATATTTCAGGCTTTTGCAGGAGGAACAACCAAACCAGATTCTTGTGCAAATATGTTACTTAACATAACTCTACATTCTTTACATAACTGTTCTTTTGAAGCTTAAAAAAGCTCTTTCTCAACAACCTATATTTTCATCCATATGGAATCGACTAACTATATGTAACAAACGAAATGAAGAACTATAGAGTCCTTAAAAGTCACACCATATACCTGTATTTGGTGACACATGAAGATGTTAGTGACATTATTGAGCAGGAAGGAAGAACACAATGCAGCAAGCACAAAACATGCCACTCCTGTAAAATTAAACATACATATGCACAGAAAAATGTCTGAAGTGACTACCAAAATTCTGTCAATGTTTATTTCTGACTCATGAAACTTCAGTGGATTTTAATTATTTTCTTTGTGCTTTTCTGATCTGTTTCAATATTTTGCAATGAGCATGTATGATTTTTACTAAAACAACTGACATTTTTAAAAGCATGAGCAAAACTTTTTTCACATATAAAAGAACAATAATATTTGTCTATTTTTTCCTACTCTTTAATCAAATGTTTACACACATGAACAGCATTTAACATTTGTGCAATTTCCAGGAAAGTATATATAAATGTACATATATTTCAATGTATGGATTAAATATACATGCTTATCAGTGAATATGTTTTACAGGAACCTTGGGACTTTTAAATACTGGATAATTCCTAATGAAAGGAACTCTTAAGTGAACTATTCTTCTAATCTGCAGACCTTCCCAATACATAACTTTCCAGATGATGTCATACAAACCTCTTCCTGCATCTGGGACTGTTTCCAGTGGCTACATGTGGGAGCTTCCCGTTTTTGTTCTAAGTGAGTGATATTTACTGGAAATGGAGGTTCACTAACAAGATCTCAGTTCAGATAGCTTTGTGGGGACAGGAAAAAGTGATTGTGAGATGGCTTTGGCCAAAAACTTTTACTTTCTCCCTTGTCATTATCTTGTTTTGATAGGTTGACTTGATTTTGTTTTGAAATTACCTCTTGTAAAAAACCTAAGAGGAATGATATGGGCTATCTTCCTCCTTCTCCACTCCTACCAAAGTTCCCAACTTAAACTTTTCTTCCCTTTCCCACCTCTACATACCCACATACTGACTTCAACTACAGAGAGTGGGAGGAGACAGCCAAGAACCCGTAGACAGCATGGCTGGACATTTTACTGCTCTCCGCTCTTGGATCTGGAAGGGACTTACAACAATATTTAGATGTGAACACAAAAGGCAAAGGGATTTTTCAAGATTGTACAGCTGATTAGTAGTAGAACAAAACAGAAAACCTTGGCTTCATATCTCTTAGTTTAGGGCCCTTGAGTTAAAACTCATAAACACTGTTTACATTTTTTGGAACTGTGTATAGGGGTAACTTAAAGAGTTCCAGGTAAAAGTTCCAGGTTGTTCTTGCTGAATAACAGGACTTGGTTATATTAATAGTTGTTTTTTTTTTAATAATAAAGATCAACTAAATAAAATTAAAGAAAAAAGCTCCCAAATGTACTGAGTTCTTCCATATTTGCAGTTCCCCTTGATTGTAATTTTGTAATATCAGAACTGTCTACAGTGTTTTACTAAAATACTTTAAGATGAAAAATTCTCAAGGCCAAATTAATCAAAAATTTAAAGATTAATATACATTATGCTATACTTGAGGAGGTAGGGAGACTGTTGCAAATTCAGATAATGATATGATGTCATAGCTTATGAAAGGTCAGGAATCTCATCATTTATCTATCCTACCATCAAATTGTCATTATGTGTGCTAGAATATTTGTGGGACACATTTATTAGTATCAGAAAAACTAAAGTTCCCAATATGCTCAAGTTATTCTAAAACGTTCTGTTACGGCTGTCATTTTAGTAAAGTTTGATGGCTAACATCAAGTAAAGGACAGCATGTTCATCTTGGGACCACTGCCAATGAGGGATATGAATGAAAGAGCTTTTCCATTTTCTTTGTTTCTGATTTTCATGGCAGAGACCATTTCTTCTCCACATCGAGGGTGTGAGATGAAGAGAAGCAACCAAATGAATGAAGCTTGGCAAGGGAGGATGGAAGCCCCAGATAGAGTGATGAAATGTGAAAAAGTCCAGAGCTGCTCCAAGTGATTTCAAATTCCCAGTTCAGAGAAATAATACCTTAGAGCCTTGAGAAAAACTTTGTATGGGATCACCAGACAATTGTCAGTGACTTGTGGGACATCATTAAGAGAGATATAGCAGTGGGATGTCTTAATTTTTAAAAAGAAGGCAGCACCAGAAAAATTATAGACCATTATCTGTAACTTCAATCTCAGGCAAAATTCTAGAACCCATACTAGAGTTACAGTTTCAAGTACGAGGTGAAGAAGTAATGGAATCAGAACAAATTTACTCAGAATCAGCCAAGGCTGACAACCTCCTTCCCTCTTTGACAGGTTTACCCACCCAGTAGTTTGGGAAACTCCTTGTAGAGAGAGTATTTCAACATCGGTTAGACATCTAATGAGGATTTTCATGATATTCTTCCAGACAAGATGGGGAAATATGAACTGGACTCTGGTGTTCTTTTTTTTTTTTCTTTTTCTTTTTATCTTTTGTCTGCACCACATGGCTTGTGGGATCTTAGTTCCCCTACCGGGGATCAAATCTGAGCCCCCTGCACTGGCAGCATGGAGTCTTAACTACTGGACCTCCAGGGACGCCCCATGGCATTCTTGATGATAATTAGTAAACCAGTAGATTATATGCAGAAGGTGCTGACTAACAAATTGATATTAAACTGCAAGGAAGCATATAATGATGAATCCTAGGGTTGTGTCCCTCTTCCCCTCACAAATGCTTTCAGAATAAATACACAAAAAGTATGCTCATTAAATTTATAGGTGACCTGAAGTTGGAGGTATAATGAATACTTGGATGATAGAATCAATGAACCGAATCTAAAAGGATGAAATTTGAAAGCTATTAATATAAGGTCTGATGAACTAACTTGTATCAATAAGAATGGGTTATACTTCTTTAGCAGAAGCTAAGAGCCTTGGCCCAATCTGAGTCAGAAGTATAAAGTGGTTGCCAAAAATAACTAAGATTTTAGGTTGCATCTAGGATGGCAACCCACTCCAGTATTCCTGCATGGAAAATCCCATGGACAGAGGAGCCTGGTAGGCTACAGTCCATAGGAGCTGCAAAGACTGAGCAATGTCACTTTCACTTAGGAGTGCAGTGGTAAAATGTAACAACTAGCACTCTGGAGGAAAAAAACACCTTGATTTATAGCACCTGCCAATTTCTATAGTGTGAGTACTTCCACCATGGCCAATTTCAAACTACCAGCATAATCTCACTTCCGGTTTGGAAGACCTTTGCAGCAGCACACCAGTGTGTGTGCGTGTGCTCAGTCACTTCAGTCGTGTCCAACTCTTTGAGACCCTATGGACTGTAGCCCACCAGGCTCCTCTGTCCATGGGATTCTCCAGCCAAGAATACTGGAGTGGGTTGCCATTCCCTTCTCCAGGGGGTCTTCCTGACTCACGGATTGAACCCGCGTCTCTTGTATCTCATGCATTGGCAGGTGGGTTCTTTACCACTAGTGCCACCTGGGCAGCCCAGAGCACACCAGTACATGACAATATATCCACCACACAAATGAGATCAATGTAAACAACCTCAAGAGAAGAGATAATAGTAATATGGAGTAAAATTATTAGGAAGTGATAAGTTTTAAGTATTTTAACTTTTGTTTATTATAACATATTTGATTTTAAGTTTCTGTAATTTATAAAAGAAATAGAGGAAATATATAAAAGAAATAGAGGAAAACAACAGAATGGGAAAGACTAGGGATCTCTTCAAGAAAATCAGAGATACCAAAGGAACATTTCATGCAAAGATGAGCTGTATAAAGGACAGAAATGGTATGGACCTAACAGAAGCAGAAGATATTAAGAAGAGATGGCAAGAATACACAGAAGAACTGTACAAAAAAGATCTTCACGACCCAGATAATCACGATGGTGTGATCACTGACCTAGAGCCAGACATCCTGGAATGTGAAGTCAAGTGGGCCTTAGAAAGCATCACTATGAACAAAGCTAGTGGAGGTGATAGAATTCCAGTTGAGCTATTCCAAATCCTGAAAGATGATGCTGTGAAAGTGCTGCATTCAATATGCCAGCAAATTTGGAAAACTCAGCAGTGGCCACGGAACTGGAAAAGGTCAGTTTTCATTGCAATCCCAAAGAAAGGCAATGCCAAAGAATGCTCAAACTACCACACAATTGCACTCATCTCACACACTAGTAAAGTAATGCTCAAAATTCTCCAAGCCAGGCTTCAGCAATATGTGAACCATGAACTTCCTGATGTTCAAGCTGGTTTTAGAAAAGGCAGAGGAACCAGAGATCAAATTGCCAACATCCGCTGGATCATGGAAAAAGCAAGAGAGTTCCAGAAAAACATCTATTTCTGCTTTATTGACTGTGCCAAAGCCTTTGACTGTGTGGATCACAATAAATTGTGGGAAATTCTGAAAGAGATGGGAATACCAGACCACCTGACCTGCCTCTTGATAAATTTGTATGCAGATCAGGAAGCAACAGTTAGAACTGGACATGGAACAAGAGACTGGTTCCAAATAGGAAAAGGAGTCCGTCAAGGCTGTATATTGTCACCCTGTTTATTTAACTTATATGCAGAGTACATCATGAGAAACGCTGGGCTGGAAGAAACACAAGCTGGAATCAAGATTGCTGGGAGAAATATCAATAACCTCAGATATGCAGATGACACCACCCTTATGGCAGAAAGTGAAGAGGAACTAAAAAGCCTCTTGATGAAAGTGAAAGTGGAGAGTGAAAAAGTTGGCTTAAAGCTCAACATTCAGAAAACGAAAATCATGGCATCCAGTCCCACCACTTCAGTGAAAATAGATGGGGAAACAGTGGAAACAGTGTCAGACTTTATTTTTCTGGGCTCCAAAATCACAGCAGATGGTGACTGCAGCCATGAAATTAAAAGACACTTACTTCTTGGAAGGAAAGTTATGACCAACCTAGATAGCATATTCAAAAGCAGAGACATTCCTTTGCCGACAAAGGTTAGTCTAGTCAAGGCTATGGTTTTTCCTGTGGTCATGTATGGATGTGAGAGTTGGACTGTGAAGAAGGCTGAGCGCCGAAGAATTGATGCTTTTGAACTGTGGTGTTGGAGAAGACTCTTGAGAGTCCCTTGGACTCCAAGGAGATCCAACCAGTCCATTCTGAAGGAGATCACCCCTGGGATTTCTTTGGAAGGAATGATGCTAAAGCTGAAACTCCAGTGCTTTGGCCACCTCATGCGAAGAGTTGACTCATTGGAAAAGATTCTGATGCTGGGAGGGATTGGGGGCAGGAGGAGAAGGGGACGACAGAGGATGAGATGGCTGGATGGCATCACTGACTCAATGGACGTGAGTCTCAGTGAACTCCGAGTGTTGGTGATGGACAGGGAGGCCTGGCGTGCTGCGATTCATGGGGTCGCAAAGAGTTGGACACGACTGAGCGACTGATCTGATCTGATCTGATCTTCTATAATTTAACTTTTAATTATGGATGCTTATAACAACTGGCCCACAGAATTCTTTAAAATTGAGCACTCAGCTCTTGGGACTTTGTGTATCCAGGCTCCAGCCCAGGGTAACAAAAAAATGAGGGAACTGGAATAAGGGAGGTGATAGGCCTGTTCTCTGCAGTTGTCAGGCCACACCCAGATCACTTCGTTCCAGAGCAGCACAAATTTACAAGTCAAACTGTTCTGAGAGGAAAGCAGAGCAGCCAGGATGGCAGAAAACCAAAGTCCTGGGTGTACAGAACAGTGGACAGAATTAGAGCTGGAACTCAAAAGGTCTTCGTGAGGGATTAGGACAAAAGGGCCAGATGAATGCTGGTTTTCAAACATTTGAGAGGCTATTGTGTGAGGAAGGGCTGGTCCTATAATCTACAGGTGGCAGAGATACAGGGAGATGAATTTCTGCTCAGGATAAGAAAGAATTTTCAAAGCTGTCACAAGCGGAATGGGCTGAGGGTAATCCTACAAAATGTGGGCAACAATATTTAGGAACAATGTAGAGGTGATTCAAGCCTCAGTGGAGGGAATAGGGTCCCCTCCAAGTCTCAGTTCAGTTCAGTCTCTCAGTCGTGTCCAACTCTTTGCGACCCCATGAATCGCAGCACGCCAGGCCTCCCTGTCCATCACCAACTCCCAGAGTTCACCCAAACTCACGTCCATTGAGTCAGTGATGCCATCCAGCCATCTCATCCTCTGTCGTCCCCTTCTCCTCCTGCCTCCAATCCCTCCCAGCATCAGAGTCTTTTCCAATGAGTCAACTCTTCGCATGAGGTGGCCAAAGCACTGGAGTTTCAGCTTTAGCATCATTCCTTCCAAAGAAATCCCAGGGGTGATCTCCTTCAGAATGGACTGGTTGGATCTCCTTGGAGTCCAAGGGACTCTCAAGAGTCTTCTCCAACACCACAGTTCAAAAGCATCAATTCTTCGGCGCTCAGCCTTCTTCACAGTCCAACTCTCACATCCATACATGACCACAGGAAAAACCATAGCCTTGACTAGATGAACCTTTGTCAGCAAAGGAATGTCTCTGCTTTTGAATATGCTATCTAGGTTGGTCATAACTTTCCTTCCAAGTGTTGGGGGCTGGCGTGAGGCACTCTGCCCATGGCAAAGGTCATGAGGAAGGAGGCTCAACATACGCAAAGGCGGGATCGAGCCTCAGGAGTCCCCCTGGAAATCCTCAAGCATCTACCCCCATAACCAGAGCCTGCCTACTTTACTACTTTGCACTCTCCCCTACACCTCTGACTTTACAGGGGGCTGTACCCACCACCTCTTTCGGAGAAGGAGTTAACTTAGAGCTCCAGTTAATAATAATTCCTGGGCGTGATAGGAGTGTTTCAACCTACAAACTCCTCTGAAGTTTCTCTAGCCTGCCTGACAGGCTTGTCCAGCCACATGTGATTGCTCACAGCCTGCCAACTGTGAGAAGCACGAGATGCTTTAAACCTTCTAAAAACAGGTTCCTTAGAAAAGTTAGAAAACCATTAGTATAAGTATAGTGGGCTGATTAGAAATTGTATTGATGAAGCGTTTTTCCTTTGTTGAGCCAATGTTTGCTGCTAAGTCTCCATATCCCCTGCCCTTACACACATTAATGAATATATAGAAGAAATAAGTATTAACCTTTGATATAAATCACATTAGACTTTAGGCTAAGTAAATTCTTTCCTTAACTAAAACCCACTACATCCTCACCCTATTGGAATGTAACTTTATTTGGGTGGTGTCTGTTTTAAGAATAATCACCCCTGGAGAAATAAGTGTCCTGGTTGACTGACTGCTGTCACAAGGAGAGGGTCATAAATTGTCAGCAGGCCCCCTGGCCAGAAGATGATGTAACACCCTTAAGACCTCTGTATACGTTTGTATGAAGCACCTGACTTTGATAAAAGTCAGGACTGCTGACCCTGCGTGACTTTTGCATAACATCTCAGTGTATAAAAGTAGACCATGGAAAATAAAGAATTGGGATCAGTTCCTCGAAATACTGGTCTCCCCATGTCTTTCTCCCTCTCAAACTCTGGTTGAGTCTCCATCTGGAGCGTGGAACCCACCAAGCTTACTAATTTTGCCTGGGCTTCTAAGATCTGACCAGGGTGGCCTCAGTGTCTCCTCTCCTTCGGGAGAACGGAAGGACGCCTGAGGCCTACATAAGTGGTGCAAGCTTCTTGTCTTGAAGTTTTATTGGTCCCCCACGTAAACCAAGCTACTCAGCCTCTTTTCTCCACTGAATTTTCCTACTGAGCTATCCTCATTCTATTACTTTTTATATCTTTGATGAATAAATAATTAAATAGGTCGCCGACGCCGTCCCCGCTTCGAATACCCTGGATCAGCCGGGGCTGGATCCCGGCATCCAAGGAGGAAGCATCTTTTAATTTCATGGCTGCAATCACCATCTGTAGTGATTTTGGAGCCCAGAAAAATAAAGTCTGACACTGTTTCCACTGTTTCCCCATCTATTTCCCATGAAGTGATGGGACCAGATGCCATGATTTTCGTTTTCTGAATGTTGAGCTTTAAGCCAACTTTTTCACTCTCCTCTTTCACTTTCTTCAAGAGGCTTTTTAGTTCCTCTTCACTTTCTGCCATAAGGGTGGTGTCTGCTGCTAAGTTGCTTCAGTCACGTCCGACTCTGTGCAACCCCATAGAGAGCAGCCCACCAGGCTCCTCCATCCCTGGGATTCTCCAGGCAAGAACACTGGGGTGGGTTGCCATTTCTTCCTCCAGTGCATAAAACTGAAAAGTGAAAGCGAAGTTGCTCAGTCGTGTCTGACTCTTCATGACCCCAAGGATTGCAGCCTACCAGGCTCCTCCATCCATGGGATTTTCCAGGCAAGAGTACTGGGTTGGGTTGCCATTGCCTTCTACGAGTTCCTAAATTTTGATGCACCACTCTTCCCAGGTCGCACTAGTGGTAAAGAACCCGTCTGCCAATGCAGGAGACGCAAGAAGCGTGAGTTTGATCCCTGGGTTGGGAAGATCCCCTGGAGTAGGAAAAGGCAACCCACTCCAGTATTGTTGCCTGGAGAATTCCATGGACAGTGGAGCCTGATGGGCTACAGTCCATGGGGTCACAAAGAGTTGGACAGGACTGGATCAACTGAGCATGCATGCGTACAGAGTGCACTTGAAAAAGTTCTGTTTTTTTTTTTAACCTTTTTGTTTTGTATTGAGATATAGAGGATTAACAATGTTATGATAGTTTCAGGTGAGTAGCAAAGGGATTCAGCCATACATATACATGTATCCATTCTCTCCCAAACTTCCCTCCCATCTAGGCTGCCACATAAAATTGAGCAGAGTTCCCTGTGCTATACAGTAAGTCCTTGTTGGTTATCCGTTTTAAATATGGCAGTGTGTACATGTTGATACCAAATTCCCTAATTGTCCCTTCTTCCCATCCTCCTCCCTGGCAACCCTAAATTTATTCTCTAAGTCTGTGAGTCTCTTTCTGCTTTGTAAGTAAGTCATTTGTATCATTTTTTTTTTTTAGATTCCACATATAAGGGATGTCATACAGTATTTCTCCCTCTCTGTCTGACTTACTTCACTTAGTATGACAATTTCTAAGTCCTTCCATGTTGCTTCATTATTTTATTCTTTTTAATGCTGGGTAATATTCCATTTTATATATGTACCACATCTTCTTTATCCATTCCTCTGTCGATGGACATTTAGGCTGCTGCCACGTCTTGGCTATTGTAAATAGCGCTGCAATAAATATTGGGATGTATGTATTGTTTCAGATATGTTTTCCCCTGGATATATGCCCAGGAGTGGGACTGCAGGGTAGCTCTACTTTTAGTTGAAAAAGTTTTTTATTAAGGAAAAAAAAATTTAAGTACAAAGAATCATCACCTCACCAAGTTTCTATAATATCAATTGTGTCTAATCTTGTATCATCTATATACCTACCCTGGATCACTGTGAAACACATTCATGACTTCATCTCACTGCATCTATAATGACTTCAGTATTTATCTCTAAGATATAAGGACTCTTTGAAAATATACCTACAGTATTTTCATCACACTTAAGAAATTAATTCTGATTCCCTAAAATCATCTAATATCCAGTTAGCATTTAAATTTTCCCAACTGTCTCATACATTTTAAAATTTGAATTTGCTCAAATCAAGATCTATCTAAGGGCCGCACATTGCAATTGGATTGGTTGATGTGTTTCTTAAGTTTCTTTTAATTTGTAGGTTTTACCTTTATGTTATTTTTTCTCCCTGGCAGTTTATTTGCTGAGAGTGCTGAGTCACTTGTCTTGTAGAATTTCCCAGTCTGGATTTTTCTGACTACTTTATTATGATGTGTTCAACATGTTCCTCTGTCCCCTACATTTCCTGTGATCAAGTCTATGTTTGATTTTGTGTGGTATTGTGTATTTCTCATTAGGAAGCAAAGAATGTCTGGCTCTCTTTTTGCTGTGTTAGCAGCCACTAATAAGTCCATTAAATATTAGGAGTTTCAAATGGTGATGTTCTATCATTCTTTCCTCATTTATTAGCTGGAATACTTCTCTAAAGAGAAATATCTCTCATCAATTATTTGTACTCTGAAGTACAGATTATACAAGAAATATAAAGTGAATGCCTAATTATTCATTAATTTTCAAAATAATGAATTGGTTCCCTAGCATCTGCTGAATTTGACCAGTGAGATGTTTGATTTTGTTTTGAGTATTATTATGAACTCATGGTTTTTTTTTATGTATTTAAATCCATTTCCATTACTATTACTATTAATATTCACACCCCACTCCAGTACTCTTGCCTGGAAAATCCCATGGATGGAGAAGCCTGGTAGGCTGCAGTCCATGGGGTCGCTAAGAGTCAGACACGACTGAGCGATTTCACTTTCACTTCTCACTTTCAGGCATTGGAGAAGGAAATGGCAACCCGCTCCAGTATTCTTGCCTAGAGAATCCCAGGGACGGGGGAGCCTGTTGGGCTGCTGTCTATGGGGTCGCACAGAGTCAGACACGACTGAAGCGACTTAGCAGCAGCAGCAGCAGAGCCAAATTTGGCCAGTGGAAGTTTATTCAGGTTGGCTTCTGAGTCTTTTTTACATGATCCTGGTAATTTTCTTGTTTTCTAGTATAAGATTCCTTATATTCTAGTCTCAGCTCATGAATTTTCAGCCTCAGATATGGAATCAGTCATTACCTCAAGGACCCTGATTCCTTTTAATGGGCAGTGAAATTTAGAGACAATAGTCTGGCCTCTAGGGTTCTTAGGCTACTGGGTTGATCACAGTTTCTAGGCCATCTCAGTAGAAAGAGTTAGGAAATACTAGTCTTTAAAAATAGCTATGTCATGAGTTCAAATGACATTTTCAAACAAGACTACAGGACATTTCTTTCTTTCTTTTTTTTGACTGCACTCACTGCATATGGGATCTCAGTTGTCCGACCAGGGATGGAACCTGCGCCCCTTGCAGTGGAAGCACAGAGTCTTAACCACTGAATCTTCTGGGAATTCCCAGGGTGTTTCCTAATTTCACCAATGTTACATTTGTATTTTCTTTCTCTCTTATCAAAAATCCCAATCTTCAAAGACATCAACACAAATTGCTTTATTTTACAATAGACATGCAACTGTCTTAGAAGAACTGTTCTAATACTTCCACCCATAATATGATTACTGGAATCCATTATGTAGTTATTTTTGTTTTTAAAGTATATCATAACAAAGAAAATCAAATTAAAGTCACTTGAAATAATTTCTTTCTGTGTTGTTACTTCTCCAACTACATTTTAGTTTATTTGTTTAATTTTAGTTTTAATATTTTTTTTAAAATGATGAAAAAAATTTTAATGAAATTGTGTGAAATGTTTACCAGCTTCTGAAGTCAAATCCTCAAACCAGGCATATTCAGATGACAGTGTTGTCTTCTCCAGTCCCCTCTACCTGATCCTTTTCCCCAAAAGAGATAATTTTAAAACAAAGAAACAAAAAGTGTTATGGTTTATTCTTTTATTTAAAAAAGAAAATACAATATTTTTGTGTATTGAAGTCTCCCTTTTTAGATAAAACAATGGTATGACATAGATTCTGTTCCTACCTTGCCTTGTTTTCTCTAACCCTATATTTGCAGACTTGTTTCATGTAGTCCTCATCGATTTTTACAGCTGTGTTGTACTCTGTTGTGTGGATTGAACATAATGTGACTTGGATGTTAGACATTCATGAAAATAAAAATTTAAAGCCTTATAACTCCAGTACTTTGGCTACCTCATGTGAAGAGTTGACTCATTGGAAAAAACTCTGATGCTGGGAGGGATTGGGGGCAGGAGGAGAAGGGGACGACAGAGGATGAGATGGCTGGATGGCATCACTGACTCGATGGACGTGAGTTTGGGTGAACTCTGGGAGTTGGTGATGGACAGGGAGGTCTGGCATGCTGTGATTCATGGGGTCACAAAGAGTCGGACATGACTGAGCTATTGAAATGAACTGAACTGAACTGAACATTGATCATGGTCAACAGAGAAAAAATTTAGGCACCTCTCAAATTTTTCCCTCAGCTCCTCTCTCCCCTCTATTTAGGACCTTGCTCTGTTTGCCTAGTTCCTATACCCTTACCCCTGGGGGACCCTCTCTAGCCTTAGCAAATGGCCGGTATTTCTCAATTTTCTCAGGTTTCTAAATTAGCTCTTTTTCATCCATCCTCTTAAAACGCTGCTTCTTCTTCTTCTTTTTTTTTAGGTGACAGTGCATGCCCAAGAGTTCATTTAAAAATAATTCCTGCAAAAGCTTTACCTCCTAATGAGCCACCTCTCTGAAGTAACCTGAGGCCCTGACTTCAAATGCACATATATCAAGGCATCGCTGGTTGCTTTATTAAGCACCATGTTTCAGTTGATAGCAGTTTAGGGCTGTCTATAAAGCAAACAAAGCAATTCATAATCAAAATGTACCTTGGGACCTCATTAGGAGGAAACACACTGAAATAATTGATAAATAAGAACAATGATAAGTCATTGGTACATATGAATGCTGGGAATGGAGACTGTGGCAGCAGTTTTCCTTATAGATTTTTATGACTGCATTATCATGATGTGTTTTATATTTTAATATTCCCTTTAATATTTCTTATGTGGCTATCAGAAATACAAATTTTACAAATACTCTACCCAGGAGAACCATCATTTGCACCATTATCTTTCTGGTACAGTCTTTGCACTGAAAAAGATGCCCCACTTAAGATGGAATGAAGGTAAGAGTTTATAGATAGAAGAGAAAAAGGAACCAGATTCAAAATTATAGGCTCAGGACTTCCCTGGTGGTGCAGTGGTTAAGACTTCGCCTTTCAGTGCAGAGGGTGCAGGTTTGGTCCCTGGTCAGGGAGCTAAGATCCCAGGGGCTTCTCAGCCCAAAAACCAAAACATAAAACAGAAACAATATTGTAACAAATTCAATAAAGACTTTAAAAATGGTCCATATCAAAAAATCTTAAAAAAAATAAAGTCAATCAAAACAAACAAAATTGTAGGCTCAAAGGTCGAATATTGAGAAGCTGCAGTAATTATATACACACACACACAAACACAAGCTATTTGCCACAATGAGCCACTAAAGCCTCGAAACTGCCACAGAAACCCAGGGAGCAGTGGAGCACAGTCGGAAAAAGCCTGGGACGTGAGGTTCTAAAGCAATCCTGCTGAGCCGTCCAGACGTCACGTGAGAAGAAATGTCTGCAGAATCGAACCACTTGCAGGATCAGAGCTGTTTGGCCACTGTTTCTGGGCTTCCTAGCATATGTAGACTTTGAAGGGGTGTGGGTTAGTTGTTGTTTAGAAACTAAGTCGTGTCTGACTCTTTGCGACATCTTGGACTGTAGCCCTCCAGGCTCCTCTGTCCGTGGGATTTCTCAGGCAAGAATACTGGAGTGGGTTGCCATTTCTCTCTCCAGGGGATCTTCCTGACCCAGGGATCAAATCCATGTCTCCTGTATTGGCAGGCGAATTCTTTACCATTGAGCCACCTGGGAAGCCCTGTGGGATTATTTAGTATTCAGTGGTTTATCTTTCTTGAGGAAACCTCAGAATATTACCTAAATTCTAGAAAGCTCGAAATATTCTGCTCTAAGGAGACTTAACATAT
Source organism: Bubalus kerabau (assembly GCF_029407905.1). NCBI lineage: Eukaryota > Metazoa > Chordata > Mammalia > Artiodactyla > Bovidae > Bubalus > Bubalus kerabau. The sequence goes on from NC_073634.1 coordinate 70,850,760, forward strand.
CCAACTCTGATTTAGGGCATGATGATTTGCATTATGCAATTTATTAAAATTCATTGAAACTTTATAAAGTCAAGGAATTTACACCTAGAGTGTCTCTAAAAATTTTAGTGCTTTAGACCTCTATGTATTTATAAATGCTGTGCACTTAGCTTGGAATTCCCTTTCCCTGAATTTTCACATCCTAACAAATCCCTGCTCACTCTTTAAGACCCAACTTCATGTCCTATAGCACTAGGTATATATCTCTTGTAACAATATCTTGTATTATCATTATTTGTTTCTTGCTTGTTTTCTACTGAATTGTGAGTTCTTTTGAAAGAGGAGCCTATTCTGCATACTTCAGTGCCTGGCATAAAAGACCCAGTGTTTATTAAGTGATCTTAGAGACTAATGGCACCCCACTCCAGTACTCTTGCCTGGAAAATCCCATGGATGGAGGAGTCTGGTAGGCTGCAGTCCATGGGATTGCGAAGAGTCAGACACGACTGAGTGACTTCACTTTCACTTTTCACTTTCATGCATTGGAGAAGGAAATGGCAACCCACTCCAGTGTTCTTGCCTGGAGAATCCCAGGGACAGCAGAGCCTGGTGGGCTGCTGTCTATGGGGTCGCACAGAGTCGGACACGACTGACGTGACTTAGCAGCAGAGACCAACAACCCAACCCCTCTCCCTGGAGAAGGAAATGGCAACTCACTCCAGTTTTCTTGCCTGGAGAATCCCATGGACAGAGGAATCTGGCAGGCTACAGTCGATAGGGTTGCAAGAGTCGGACACGACTTAGCAACTAAACCACCACCACCACCACCACCCAACCCCTCTAAGTATAAGAAACTGAGGCCCAAAGTGTTTCTTTAAATTCAGTAAAACAGCAAGCCTGTGCTGAGTATTTACTACGTACCTAGCTCTGTGTAAGGCTAAATGTCTTTAGTGTATTTTACGTGTGATTCAGAGTGCAATTTCCACTTATCCAGAGATCAAAAGATAAATACTAGTACCTCATGTGTTCTCAAAGAAAGATTAAATTATGCTCAGAATGAATTTACATAAATTAATTTTATTATATTCTTAGTGAGTATCCCCCAAATATACTACCTACAGAATGTTAACTTAATTGTGAGTCTCTGTGTGCGTTTGCAATAAGTGTTGAATGCCTAATTCAATTTGGTAAACATTAAGTTAAATAGTTTCTTCCCTGAAATTTCAATACACTTAACAGTGCTTAGTTAAATCTCTGAGAAAAGCATCTAATATGAGGTGTTTCCCAGATTCATATGATAAGTGAAACTCCCTCTGTTGTTGCATTTATTAACATATACCAGAAATGGTGTTCTGAAAAACACATAGTGAGTTGGGAAACGAAGTGGTCCTTTGAAAAGGGCTCATCCACGTTTAGTAAGGACATTCAAGAAAAACAGGAGCCAAAGGGTGGCTGGTGAATTTCTAGTGGTGGGAGGTACCTGGAAGGGCAGAAGGGAAGGTTTGGAGGAGAGGCAGTGGCCAGGAGACTGGGAAGGTAGCAGGTTGCTATCCAGGGACTGAGAGTGGGGAGCAAGCTTGTAGGCTTGTGTCCAACTTTTTGCAACCTGTGGACTATATTGCCAGCCTGCCAGGCTCCTCTGTCCATGGAATTTTCCAGGCAAGAATACTGAAGCAGGTTGCCATTTCTTCCGCCAGGGGATCTTCCTGACCCAGGGATTGAACACAGGTCTCCAGTGTTGGTGGATTCTTAGCCACTGAGCTACCTGGGAAGCCCCAGGAGAAAAAGGGGAGAGGGACCACAAACAGACATTTGAGCGATCTTTTCACTAAGCTGTGTGAGGCACTTGGGGCGCAAGCAAACCAGCCTTGGAGCAAGAGGTAAAATGTATTTACCAAGGGAGTGAAGAACACTTCTGCGGGAACATGCAGCTGTCTGGGGACTCCAGAGGACATGGCACCCCGCCTGCAGTTCCCCGAGGCCTGCCTCACGTCCTGGCCACAGTGTGTGTGGGTGCCAGAGAGGTAGGAAATGAAGTGGGCACAAAGTAGGTGACTGGGTGGCTTCATCCACTACTGTGAAACTCATCCCCAGAGGACTCGTGGGCATCAGGCGTGCTGAGTTAAACAAGCAGCTGTAGCAATGGGGAACAGAAGTAGATGGACCAAGAGCCAGGGAACAGGACCGGCTACAGAATTTGCAAGGCCCAGGGCAAAATTAAAATGTAGATCCTGTGTTTTAAAATTAAAGATTTCATGATGGTGTCAGCAACACCTTACAAGGACTCTCTGGAGTGTGGAGCCCTGGCAACTACATAGGTTGCCCCTCCGTGAAGCCGGTATTGTTTGAGTTCTCAGTAGTCCTGTGGCCCATTTGAATGCCCTGGCTGGTGTGAGCTACGGAAACCAGGTTACACACGTGTCATATAAAGGATAGATCCCCTCTCTCAATATACTTGCTATCATGGAAACCCTGATTACTAGTCATTCTGGCTAAGCTTGACTTTGCTCTAAGATAAATCTATGTACACATTAAGTTTCAGGAACACATTTAGTGCCAAAATCCAGGCGCATCCAAGCTATTACCATATGTAGTTCTTACACCACAACCTTCTTTCTTCTCATGCCAAGAAGAAAGAGAGATAAGCAGCCGCACAGCAGAAACGGATAAACTCCGACTTTGTCCTGGAGTTAAACACCAGTGTTTAGTTGGTGCTGAGGCAGCACTCAGCACCCGTGCTGAGTTCTCTCAAAGTGAAAAACAAACTTAGGTGGAAAATCCGGGTCAGCAATGTCTTTTGCTATTTTTGGAGCCGGGGGAGAAAAAGAAAGTTGTGGGAAGCGTTGGCGCAAACAACGCAGGACAGCACACCATGAGTGTGAAATAAAACAACACCCACCAGCTCTTCTCGGTGAGTAGATGGTAAGACACCTGGTGAAGGAGAAACCGCCCGGGGAGAGCTAGTGTCTGCTCACCGGGGAGCCGCTGGCCTCCCAAGCCTTAGAAGGAAAGCATGAGTCACCGCAGGCTGTAAGGTTCATCTACAGACCCACAGCAGCCCTACCTCTGAGACAATTCTAAATGTCCATTTGGGGGAACAGCGACTACATGAGGATTCTCTTCACAAGGAAGGTTTTTGAAGCTGAAAAAACTTCCCTGCAAGCCTCTCCACAATCTTTCTTCTCTGTGGCCTCCTTCCACTGGCCACTCCTCTATGTTTGTCCACAGGGAGTTCTGGTTCCTCAAGGAGGACAGGCTGAGTGGGTCAAGTCATGTAGGGCAGCGAGTGGGGTACTATGGCAGCAGAGAAGGACTTCTGGATGGCCTGGACCCCGGAGTGCCGTGCTCAGGCCCTTAGTCGTGTCTGACTCTTTGCTACTCCATGGACTGTAGCCCGCCAGGCTCCTCGGTCCATGGGCTTTTCCAGGCAAGAATACTGGAGTGGTTGTCATTTCCTCCTCCAGGAAATCTTCCCAACCCAGGGATCGAAACTGCATCTTCTGCATTGCTGGCGAATTCTTTTCCACTGAGCCACCAAGGAAGCCCTCTGGGCCCCGGGGTGTCACCTATAGAGATGATGGCTCCTCAGGACAGACTGAGTTGTGCACTTTGATCGGGTGGAGCAGGGAGGCCTGGGAGGTGAGCAAGAGTGAACTATTATTGCCTCCACAATACAGATGAAAAAACTGAGGCTCAGGCAGGTTAAGAGAAGTAGTTGTGCTAGGAATCAATTCTTGTCCTTGTTCCTCTAAGACTCACATCTTTTCTGCCCCATCAAGCTTTATCCCTGCTTCTCAGGACTATGATATTAATCACAAATGCTCTCTGAGGGGGTGTCTTTGAGTTGTGATTTCACTTAAGAGGGAAAAGAAGAGGTGTCTACCTAAACACAATAAAAATAGGTTGATATTTATAATTTGAAACATTGAGTAAAAGACGCAACATCCTTCAGCACAAAATAAGAGGATAAGCAGAGAAAACAGGGGGAAAAGCTAATCAACAAACAAAGCTTGGGAAATATACTATGCTAATATCTTAAAGAGCTAGTAAATCAAAGGAAAGACTCAGGGGAGGGGGTTAACTGAGATATACACGGTGAGGTCAGAAGAGGGCCTGATGCTCTTTGCCAAGTACCAGCATCAGTGGTGAGAACTCAGGGATAGGGGATAGGGGTCAGGGATCTAGAGTTCATCTGCATTTCATGGATGAGAACATCGATCTAAGTTAGCGGCCAAGCTGACAGTTGGGGCTGAACTTTGCTCTCTCTCTCTCTGGCTCAAGTGTTCAGGGCTCTTCTCTCTATTTGATCCCACTCTGAGAAGGAAGTAAAAGGATCCTTCATACTACTACTACTACTACTAAGTCACTTCAGTCGTGTACGACTCTGTGCAACCCATAGACAGCAGCCCACCAGGCTCCTCTGTCCCTGGGATTCTCCAGGCAAGAATACTGGAGTGGGTTGCCATTTCCTTCTCCAATGCATGAAAGTGAAAAGTGAAAGTGAAATCACTCAGTCGTGCCCAACTCTTAGCGACCCCATGGACCACAGCCCACCAGGCTCCTCCGTCCATGGGCTTTTCCAGGCAAGAGTACTGGAGTGGGTCGCCGTTGCCTTCTCCAAAAGGATCCTTCATGAAGACATGGAAAACCATCTGAAAAGTTAGAGGATGCTCACATAGTGAGAACTTGGGGCTTGGCACTTGCAATGGACATGATACCCTAAACACTGAGGGCTCCTGTGTTTAGGTGAAATACATGAAACAGGTGCTGCAAATGAAGGATTCAGGACTACAGTTTTGAGATTTTCAAAAGCATCACTTGCAACCAAGAAAATTTTATTTTTCAAATAGGTCCGGAACTTTCAGTTCATGCTCTGCGTGTGCCAAGTGAAAGGAGAGTTGTGGAAAGTGTGAAGCAGCACTTCCAAAGAAACCTCAATTCTGTGTGTAATAGCCACAGACTCAGTGGTTTTGTGTTTAGACAGGGAACACCTAAGGGGAATGGAAGGAGAGAAGAATGGAAGAAAGGCAAAAATAATGTTTAATGTTACAATTTTAAACTTTGTCTACTAAAAAGGATGGTTAGCTACTATGTCCAAATGGAGCTATATTTGTAAACCATACTCCAAGGTTCACAGCCTTTGAGCACAAAAGATTCCATTTCCTTTAAACTTAGAAAAAATTAAAATGAATACATGCAAATTGGAGGAAAAAAATCCAAGCACTACAAAAAGATTTAAAATTAAATCTTACTCTCACCACTTTCAAGACTACTCCTTTCCCCACTATTAGCAATTCATTTAGAATTTCAGAAAAATATGTTATGGTTATATAGAAGTTAGGGTAAACATATCACATACACATGCAACGCACACATTTCTTAAAATTTATATACAGGGGCCAAATCATACACATTCTGTGAAACTCTACTACCTTGATTATGTAATAATATAATCTTAGAGACCAACCTGAGACACAGCAGGATCCTGCAGTGTTTTCCCAGGGACAGACCCCTGTGGCCCCTGCTTCTTATTTGTAGAAAAGTTTTAACCTCTTTGGCCTTCCTCTTGTTCCAAAGACAGATTTAACCAGAGAAGTGAGAAAATGCAGAAACAAAGGTGAGCAGTTGAGCCAAACAAAATATTAATAGTTTAGCCATAAAACAAAACCAAGGACCTTTAGCTCCCCCTCAAAAACTATAGATAATATCCTGAGCCATATCCCTGACTTGTTTTGCAGATCCTAAAATCCCCACCACGTGGAGGAAGTTAACTGCCTGCTGACCATCAGCATGTAGGTCCCCAGACCAGTTAGAAACAGAGGGCTGATGATTGAGATTCCATGTTACTGCACCATCAACCAGTAAGAGAAATGGACACAGACTGATCATGCAACTCTCTGAACCCCTCCCTCACACTGTCTTTAAAAACCCTTCCTTGAAAGCCATGTAGGAGTTCTGGTCTTTTGAGCACAAGGTGCCTGTTCTTGATTGGTGCCTGCAATAAATGCTGCACTTTTCTTCACCACAACCTATGTCAGTGGATCGCCTACGCTATGCATAGCGTGTAAGGATTCAAGTTCAATTTGATGACAAACCCACCTCTTCAAAATTCCTGCAGAATTGAATGCTGTATGGATATGCCATAATTTATTTAACCAATTTACTATTGCTGGGCATTTACGTTGTTTGAAATTTTTGCCTTTACGATAGAAATGAATGCACTTGACATATTTTTGCTCCTCTAACCTAGGGTAAATATTTGGAAGTGGAATTTCTGGGTCAAGGGGTATGTATTCTTTCCCTATTTTTTTTTTTTATCATGATAAAGTACCCACAACATGGAGTACATCATCTTAACCATTTTAAAAAATATTTATTTTTATTATTTATTTGGCTGTGCCGAATCTTAGTTGTGGCATGAGGATCTTCTAGTAGTCACTGGCAATCTCTCAGTTGTGGCATGTAGTATCTAGCTCCCTGACCAGGGATGGAACCTGGGGCCCCCTACATTAGAAGTGTGCAGTCTTAGCCACTGGACCACCAGGGAAGTCCCCCATCTTAACCATTTTAAGTGTACAGTTCAATAGTATCAAGTACATCAATACTGTTGTGCAACCATCACCATCATCTATTTTCAGAACTCTTTTCATCTTGCAAAACTGAGACTCTACCCGTTAAACAGCACTTTTTCGTTGCTCCCTCCCCATAGCTCTTGGCAACCACCATTCTACTTTCTGTCTCTATGATTTTGACTACTCTAGAAGTAATAGGGGTGGAATAGGTGGGTGCCTATTAGCACCAGTATTAGGGGTCCTGCTCCGCCAACAGTCAGCCTCATAGTGGCCACTGTGGCAGAAAGTGGAGTGAGGGGCAGGGCTGGCAGGTGAGCTGGGGGCCCAGGGACAGGCTGAGGGCTGTGTCCTGCAGAACTCTGGAGCCCTTGCCATGGCCGCCCATTGGCTGGGCCCAAGCCTTGAAGCAACAGAACCTCTCTCCTATCCCCACCTCTGCCACCTAATGGCAGCAGCATTTTCCATGGATCGTGGGCGGTGGAATCCTCAGCAACTGGAGTGTATGGATGCTGCCATTAAGATAACAGCTTCAACCAGCCACAGTCTCCCCATTCAAGTTTCAAAAATTAATACAGTTGAGATGGGTTGTCTACTTCTAGGAGGTGGCCAGAGGTCAGGGTGAGGTTGCAAGGGCATTGGACATTTTGACTTCAGGTCCACATCTGTGGTTGGGGCTATTCTCAAAGAGGGGCAATTGTGAGCTGGGAATTAACCTGATTGGTATTTACTACAACATATATTCCAGTTGCTCCTATGGAAATGATTCTCCCCAGTTTCATTGAAAAGCCTGAGGGCCAGCCATGTCCTGGGCACCTGACTCCCTCACTGAAGATGGCTGGGCAGGGTCTGGGGACCTGGCACTGAGCGTGCCACCAGTTGAGGTCTGTCTCTTTTGCTGGATCTGGGCACTGGCAGGAGGATCCAGACTGGGTCCTGGATGAACACGCCTGGGCAGGAGCCCCTTCTCTTAGCCAGGACCTGGATCTTGGAAGGTGAAAGTTGAGCCTTGGGACCTTGCTCTTTTTGGTCAGAACAGAGAATAACATTTGTTTTGGTGAGGTTTACAGGAACTTGGTAACATTTCCCTGACCTACCTCAAGAACAAAGGATCTGACACCAAGTTGCTGTTCAGTTGCTCAGTCATGTCTGACTCTCTGCGACCCCATGGACTGCAGCACGCCAGGCTTCTCTGTCCTTTACCATCTCCCGGAGCTTCCTTAAACTCGTGTCCATTGAGTCAGTGATGCTATCCAACCATCTCGTCCTCTGTTGTCCCCTTCTCCTCCTGTCTTCAATCTTTCCCTTCATCACAGTCTTTTCTAATGAGTCAGCTCTTCGCATTCAGGTGGCCAAAGTATTGGAGCTTTGGCTTCAGCAACAACTAAACCACACCTCTGCTTTACCTTTCCTATAAAAGTACTCTGCTGAAGGCTTTTGGGGAGTTTGGGGTTTTTGAGGCATGAGCCACTTGTCTCCTTGCATGGCCCTGCAGTAAACCTTTCTCTTCTCCAAACTCTGGTTTTTTGGTATTGTTTGGCCTCATTGTGTGTTGAGCACACAAACTTGCAATAGATAACAACTGCTAAGTCACTTCAGTCGTGTCCGACTCTGTGCATCCCCGGAGACGGCAGCCCACCAGGCTTCCCCGTCCCTGGGGTTCTCCAGGCAAGAACACTAGAGTGGGTTGCCATTTCCTTCTCCAATGCATGATAGTAAAAAGTGAAAGTGAAGTCGCTCAGTCATATCTGACTCTTAGCGACCCCATGGACTGCAGCCTACGAGGCTCCTCCATCCATGGGATTTTCCAGGCAAGAGTACTGGAGTGGGGTGCCATTGCCTTCTCCGAATAGATAACATAGGTACCTCCAAAAAATGGAATGATACAGTATTTCTTTCACTTAGCATAATGTCCTCAAGGTTTATCCATGTTGTAACATACGTCAGAATTTTCTTCCTTTTTTTTAGAATGAATAATTTTCCATTGTATGTTGTATGTGTGTTGTGTATGTTTGTTTATGGAACATTTGGAAACTATTTATTTAATGTCTCAGGTGTTGACAAGCATAAAAGTGAAAGCCTTTTTTCTTTAAAAATGTATTGGCATATAGTTGATTTGTAGTTGTTGTGTGAGTTTCAGGTGTACAGCAGAGTGATTTGCTTATGCATTATATTTATTCTTTTTCAGATTCTTTTCTCATGTAGGTTATCACAGAATGTTGAGTAGAGTTCCCTATACTACACAGTAGGTCCTTGTTGGTTATCTATCATATATATAGTAGTGCGTGTTTGTTCATCCCAAGCTCCTGATTTATCCCTCTCCCTTCACATTTATTTTTTGGTTATGATAAGTTTGTTTTTGATGTCTGTAAGTCTGTTTCTGTATTGTAAATAACTTCGTTTATATCTTCTTTTAGAAATTAGATTCCACATCAGATCAGATCAGATCAGTCGCTCAGTCGTGTCCAACTCTTTGCAACCCCATGAATCACAGCACGCCAGGCCTCCCTGTCCATCACCAACTCCCAGAGTTCACCCAGACTCACGTCCATGGAGTCAGTGATGCCATCCAGCCTTCTCATCCTCTGTCGTCCCCTTCTCCTCTTGCCCCCAATCCCTCCCAGCATCAGAGTCTTTTCCAATGAGTCAACTCTTCGCATGAGGTGGCCAAAGTACTACGAATGATATTATGTGATATTTGTCTTTCTCTGACTTACTTCACTTTAGTATAATAGTCTCCAGGTCCATTCATGTTGCTGCAAATGGCATTATTTCCTTCTTCTTGCTCGCTGAGTAACTCCACCGTGCGTATGTACCACACCGTCTCTATCCACTCCTCCGTCAGTGGGCATCTAGGCGCTTCCACGTCTTGGTTACTGTAACTAGTGCTGCAGTGAACGCTGGGCTCGTGTGTCTTTTTGGCTTATGGTTTTCTCTGAATAGATGCCCGGGGTGGGATTGCAGGATTACATGGTAGCTCTATTTTTTGTTTAGCTTTTCCTTTTTTTTTTAAGAACCTCCATACTGTTCTCCATAGTGGCTGTACCAATTTACATTCCCACAAACAATGTAGGCAGATTCCCGTTTCTTCACATCCTCTCTATCATTTATTGTTTGTGGATTTTTTGATGATGGCCATTCTGACTGTGTGAAGTGATACCTCATTGTAGTTTTGACTTGCATTTCTCTGGTAATTAATGATGTTGAGCATCTTTTCCTGTGCTTTTTGGCCATCTCTATGTCTTCATTGAAGAAATATTTATTTAGATCATTTGCCCAGTTTTTGATTGAGTTGTTTATTTTTTTTTGACATGGAGCTGCATGAGCTGTTTATATCCTTTGGAAATTTATCCCTTGTTGGTCACTTCACTTGCAAATATTTTATACCTTTCTGTGGGTTGTCTTTTTGTTTTGTTTATGGTTTCCTTTGCTGGGGAGATGATTTTAAGTTTAATTAGGCAGCATTTGTTTATTTTTGTTTTTATTTCCATTACTCTAGGAGGTGGATCAAAAAAAAATTGCTGTGATTATTGTGTGTGTGTTTAACATGTTGACAGATACTCTGAAACTGTCACACCTCTTCCCATGTTTTTGCTCGGAGGGAAATGGCATCCCATTATAGCTTCCCTTAGCTTGTGTGAGTAAGGCTGATCATTTTTTCACTCATTTATTGACTGCTTTGTTTCCTGTCATTGTTCTGCCTGTTGATGTCTTCACCCACTTTTTTCTTTTAGGTTGTCATTTTCTTAGGGATTTGTATGAACTCTATAAATTAAGGAATTAGCCCTTTTAATATTTTATGCTGCAAATATCTGTACCCAGTTTATCTTTTTGCTTTGTACTTCATATGTTTTCTTGCAATCTATTGTTTAATTTTTTATTACAGAAAAATCAAACATATAAAAGAGTAGAGAGAAGAGTATCCCACGGACTCATTACCAAGCTGCAGCTCTACCCCAAGTTATTTTGAAGCAAATCCCAGACATCTTATCATTTCATCCACATGTGTTTCAATAAAGTAGAAGTGAAGTTGCTCAGTCGTGCCCGACTCTTTGCGACCCCACGGATAGTAGCCTGCACCAAGCTCCTCCGTCCATGGGATTTTCAAGGCAAGAGTACTGGAGTGGGTTGCCATTTCCTTCTCCAGGGAATCTTCCCAACCCAGGGATTGAACCCAGGTCTCTCACATTGTAGACAGACGCTTTACCATCTGAGCCACCAGGAAAGTCCTGTGTTTCAACATGTGTCTCTAAATACAGGAAAAAGCTTTCTTTTAAGTTTTATTTATTTTTGGTTGTACTAGGTCTTTGCTGTGGAGCACAGACTCTTCGTTGCTGCTCCAGGACTTTCTCTAGCTGCTGCCAGCTGGGGATACTCTCCAGTTGCGGTGGGCAGGCTTCTCAATGTGGTGACTTCTCTTGCTGTGGAGCCTGGGCTTTAGGGCAAGCAGGCTTTGGTAGTTGCTGCACATGGGCTCAGTAGTTGCAGCTTGGGCTACAAAGTGCAGGCTCAGTAGTTGTGGTACATGGGCTTAGTTTCCCCAAGGCATTAAGGAGTCTTCCAGATCGGGGATTGAACTGTGTCCCCTGCATTGCAAGGCAGATTCTTAACCACTGGACCACATGGGAAGCCCCCTCAAAATCCTTTAAAAACATAATATGGTATTTTAAATATAAAAACTGCTAATTTTTATACAAATGGATCAGTTATTTCCCATTTGACTTCTGGGTTTCCTGCAATGCTTAGAAATGTATTGATTTCAAAATTACAAATAAATTCACTCATGTTTTCTTCTAGTAATTTTTTTAGTCAATAAAAACCATTTATTAAGATTAAAATAATTGTCTGGGGCATGCAGAGTCCATAAGTCCTGGGAAGAAGCAGAGTGACAGAGTGCTGCTGCTGCTAAATCGCTTCAGTCGTGTCCGACTCTGTGCGACCCCATAGACGGCAGCCCACCAGGCTCCACCATCCCTGGGATTCTCCAGGCAAGAACACTGGAGTGGGTTGCCATTTCCTTCTCCAATGCATGAAAGTGAAAAGTGAAAGTGAAGTCGCTCAGTCATGTCTGACTCTTAGCGATCCCATGGACTGCAGCCCACCAGGCTCCTCTGTCCATGGGATTTTCCAGGCAAGAGTACTGGAGTTGGGTGCCATTGCCTTCTCCGAGAGTGACAGAGTAATCAGAGCCAAAAGAGATAGTTTCTTTTGCTCCCTTTCTTGGTATAAATTATTTACTTCTGAAAAACACCCTTCCAGACCCAGCTGCACTGTACCTGATCTCTTTACTTGGGTCAGAGGCTTTCCTGGACTCTCCAGTCTCTAGGTTTTTTTTTCCTTTTCTTCTACTTTTGTTCTTAAGGAAGAGTGTTATTGAAATATAATTCACATACCATAAAATTGACTCTTATAAAGTGTGCAAGTGGTTTTTAGTATTTTCACAGTTGTACAATCATTGCCACTATCTAATTTTACAAATGTTTCATCATCTGGAAAGAAACCTCATATCTAGTTATCAGTCACTCCCCATTACCCGGCAACAGCCGCAGGCAACAACTACTTTCTTTCTTTCTCTATGGATTCCCAGGACATTTCACATAAATGTAACCATTTTGTATCTGGCTTCTTTACTACTAGAGCCTTTAGAGTTTCATTTTAACATTTTACCTTACATCCCTTCTGGAATTTACTTTGATGAAAGAAGTGGGGTTATACAGCTTGAATTTCCTCCCTCCCCAAACTAGTCCCAACACTTTAAAAAATAATCTATCTTTCCTGTCGTGAATTGGAAATTTCACCATTACCATTTACTAAAACCAAGTGCATCTTAGTCTGTTCTGAATTCTCTATTTTATTCCATTGGTCTCTCTACATTCTTTTCTGGAACCAAACTATTTTTAATTCTTGTAACTTCAAAATGCATTAGAATATTTAATCTGACTTCCCTCTACAATACCTTTCTGTTCAGATATTTTCCTGTTTATTCCTACAAATGAACCCAGTAACATTTTTTAATGTTTAAAAACATTTTTTCAGTTTGTAGATTAATTTAGCAAGAATTAATATCTTTTAATAGAGATTTTTATATTCTTTTTATACAGGTCCTATTTCTGGTTACATTTATTTTCAGTTATGTTGTTGGTAGTGTTGCTATTATAAATGTGATCTTTTCCTACATTTCATTTTCTTACCATTTGCCAATTTTGTACAGTAATTGTAAAAAAAAAAGTAGCTGACCACTTTAATACATTTACTTATAATTTCTCTATCAGTCAACTTTTGCTGCATGACAAACCATTCCAAAACATAGTTGCTTAAAGAATCTGCCTGTCAGCGCAGGAGACACGAGTTTGATCCCTAGTCTGGGAAGATCCCGCATGCCACAGGGCAACTGAGGCCACGCACCACAACTGTTGAGCCTGTGTTCTAGAGCCCATGCTCTGCAACAAGAGAAGCCATTGCAATGAGAAGCCTGTGTACTGCAGCTAGAGAAAAGCTCGAGCAGCAACAAAGATCCAGCACAGCCAAAATTAAATAAATAAATATATTTTTTAAAAATCTATTCATAAGACAGTAAGACTTTGTGGGTTTTGTTAGTTTAATAAAGAATCAATTTTGCTAAATGGTATTTCAGTATCTATTGAGATGATTATATTGCTTTTCTCCTTTGATTTAATATAGTAAGTAGCATATTGATAAAAATCCTAATAATGAATCATACTTTCATTTCTGGCATGAGTCTCATTTGACTGAAGTGTGCTTTTTGTTACAGCTGGTAGAAAAATTGTGTGTCTATGAATCTGCCTGGGGCTTCCCAGGTGGCTCAGTGGTAAAGTATTTGCCTGTCAATGCAGGAGCCGCAGGAGATGCAGGAGATGGGTTGAGAAGATCCCGTGGAGGAGGAAATGGCTGCCAACTCCAGTATTTTTGCTGGGATAATCTCATGGACAGAGGAGCCTGGCGGGCTGTAGTCCACAGGGTTGCAAAGGTTGGACACGACTGAGCAGGAGCAGGAGCATGGATCTGCCTAAACTGGACATTTCATATAAATGGAATTGCACCATACAGTCATATCTCATTTTACTGTGCTTCACAGATGTCGCATGTGTGCTTTTTTTTTATTTTAACAAATTGAAGGTCTCTGCCAGCCCTGCATTGAGCAAATCTGTTGATGTCATCATTCCAACAGCAGTATTTCCTAGTTAATGTTTTTTAAATGTTTAATTGCTTTTTTAGACATAATGCAGTTTCACACTTATTAGACTACAGTGCAGTAAACATAATTTTTATATGCACTGGGAAATAAAAAAATTTCGGTGACTTGCTTCGTTGTGGTGGTCTGCAACCATACCTGCAGTATCTCCAGGTATGCCTGTATGTGGCCTTTTGTGTACGGCTTCTTTCACTAAGCATGTTTTCGAGATTTCTCCATGTTGTATCATGTATCAGTACATCATTCCTTTTTTATGGCTGAATAATAGCCCACTATATGGCTATACCACACATAAATGCTTTTGTAGCATCTACCAAGTTCATGCTCAAATCATCTTTCTTTATTTTGCTTTTCTAGTGAATTACATTCTTGATATTGCAATGTTGAAATATCCTTTCAATTCTGGGCCACAGTAATTATTCTTTTAATGAATTGCAAGATTCAATTTGCTAGTATTTTGTTTAGAATCTTGGTATTTTTTATAAATGAGTTTATATTTCTTTTGCTTTTTAATTTATTTCTGGTAAAAGAGTTTCTCTAGCACAGGAAGAATTGGATAAGATGGGAAATACTTGTTCTTAAAAGTTTGATAGAATCTAATCATAGAATCACAGGATCTGGTTTCTTTTAGGAAGTCAATCTTTGGCTACCATTTCAGTTTCTTCTCTGGGTATTGGTTTACTCAATTTAATAGTATTTTTTATATGACTATACCACTAAGTAGTCATGTATGGATGTGAGAGTTGGACTATAAAGAAAGCTGAGCCCCGAAGAATTGATGCTTTTGAACTGTGATGTTGGAGAAGGCTCTTGAGAGTCCCTTGGATTGCAAGTAGATCAAACCAGTCCATCCTAAAGGAAATCAGTCCTGAATATTCATCGGAAGGACTGATGCTGAAGCTGAAACTCCAGTACTTTGGCCACCTGATGTGAAGAGCTGACTCATTTGAAAAGACTGATGCTGGAAAGATTGAGGGCAGGAGAAGGGGACGACAAAGGATGAGATGGTTGGATGGCATCACCGACTCAGTGGACATGGATTTGGGTAGACTCAGGGAGTTGATGATGGACAGGGAGGTCTGGCATGCTGCAGTTCATGGGGTCACAAAGAGTCAAACACGATGGAGTGACTGAACTAAGCTAAAACCACTAAGTATACCAATAAAATAATAGTATTTTGTTGTATGAATTTGTTTAATCATTCTTGTGTTGATGGACTTTGAGGGAGCTTACAGTTGGAGATGATTACAAATAGAGCTGCTATGACCTTAAAAAGATATGTTATTGGATGTCTTTTTAAAAATGTGTGCACATATTTTTGTTATATTCTTATATATAACAAGTGTATATAAGAATATATAAGGGTATATTCTTATATATGGCACTGCTGGGTAAAAAGTTATATGTACCCTCAACTTTATTAAATACTATAAAATTTTCCAAAACGTTGTAGTAATCTGCACTCCTTCAGGACCATATAAAAGTATCTGTTATCCACATCCTTATCAACACTTGGTAGTGTTGGTCTTTTAATTTTAGCCCTTCTAGTGGGTATAAAATGATGTCTGGTGATAGTTTTTATCTGCATTTCGCTGATTATTAGTGATTTTAAGTATCTTTTCATATGTCTTTGTCCATTTGATATCCTTTTTCTCTCTTTTCCCCCAGAAGCATCTGTTCAATGCTCCCATTTTTCCTTTGTGTTGACTGTCATTTTCTTACTGGTTTGTAGGCTTTCTTTATGTATTTCATACATGAGCTCTTTGTAGGTTATAGGTGTTAGAAATATTTTCTCCATTTTCTGTATCTTTTAGTAAAGAGGAGTTCTTAATCCTAATGTTAAATTCCTCTCAAATTTATCAGTCTTTTTCTTTACAATCAGTTCTTTTTGTCTCCTATCTTAAAAGTCTTGCCAGGGACTTCCCTGGTGGCTCAGTGGATAAGAATCTGCCTGCCAATGCTGGGGACATGGGTTCAGTCCCTGGTCCAGGAAGATTCTACACGCTGTGGAGCAACGAAGCTCAAGTGCCACAACCACTGAACCCGGGCGCTAGAGCCCGGGAGCCGCAATGACTGCGCCCACGCGCTGCAACTACTGAAGCCCACGCACCTGGAGCCTGTGCTCGGCAACAGAGAAGGTACTTCAAGGAGAAGCCTGCGCACTGCAGTGAAGCATAGCTCCCGCTCGCCGCAACTAGAGAAAGCCCGTGCAAAGCAACAAAGACGCAGCACAGCCAAAAATAAATAAACAAAAAATTTTAAAAGCCTTTCCTTACCTTTAATGAGGTTTTAAATTGTAATGTATTTAATACTCAAATGATCATTTTCTTTATGATTAGTGTTTAAATAATCTTTCCTTGTCTTGCAATCATGAAGTTCTTCTTCCTCTAGACGCTTTATTTAGCCTTTTACATTTTAGTCTATGATACATCTAAAATGAATTTTTGTACATAATGTGAGGTAAGGGTTAAGCTTCTCCCCATAATTTATTCAATTCTCCTAGGGCTGTTTATTGAAAAGATTATCTTTTCTTTAATGCTTTGCAGTGTCTCTTTTGTCATAAATAACATATCTACATATTCATTGATCTCCTTATGCATTCATACTTTATTTCATTGATCAGTATGCCTATATTTGTGCCAAAATAATTTCTAATAGATGTAAATATATGACAGAGGAAGTTCTCCCACTTTGCTTTTCTTCAAGATTTTGTGAGTTATTCTAGGCCCTTTGTATTTCCATATTATGAAGTTTCAGGAAAAAAAATTGGTTAGATTTTTTTGGCTACCAAATTTTTTTAAAACCCTCTATTTGATCTTCTAAATAATAATTTGAATATTATTTCTTGGGTTCATGGATTACTCATCAGAAAACATACATCATGTGCCTGTCTTTGGTAAAGTAACTGACTGGGCTCAAAAATATTTCTGATATGAGCTGAATCATTAATATTCACAAAATATGTTTCCTTAGGAAACTGCCTTCTTATGAGGGCCCATCCCTGCAGAAGCAGCTTAAATCCCTTTCTCTCAATAAACCCTGGAGCAATTGTCCTCTCCTTCCAGTCTTCAGAGGATAACATAAATAGCTGCAGAACTAGAAACATTGAAAATGAATAAAAGAAAGTGAAGTCGCTCTGTCATGTCCGACTCTTTGCGACTCCATGGACTGTAGCCCACCAGGCTACTCTGTCCATGGGGTTTTCCAGGCAAGAATACTGGAGTGGGTTGCCATTGCCTTCTCCAGGGGATCTTCCGCACCCAGGGATCAAACCCAGGTCTCCCGCCTTGCAGGCAGATGCCTTACCCTCTGAGCCACCAGGGAAGCTCTCATGAATAAAAGGACACAAATTATTTTCAGGATAAGACTTTACAGGCACAAGCTGTAGCTACAAAGTTCTTATTCAAAGTCTGACAGTTCTCAGTCCAGAGACTTATTTACTTAGGTTCTCAATTCTTTCCTCCATTTCCTCATTTCACCCTATTCTTCTATTCTTGCCTCCAGTATTTTCTTCAACTCAAGACTTTTCTCTTTAACAGCCTTCATTGCTTGCCCTCCAGCCCTCTGTATCCGTGTATTGCCAGGAGCACAAAGGCTCTGTCTTCTAAATATTAAAGGCATGCCTGATTTCTCAAGATTATCTCCCCAAGTCAGTGAACAAAAGTATAAGAGCTGTTATGTATTTGAGAGTACATACCTGGGAAGCAATTCCCCAGAAAGCTAAATGACAGCTTTGCTAACTTCACAGTTCTGAGTCCCATTTTAAACAGGAGTAAAAAACTGTCTGAAGTTCAAAGGCAAAGCTGGAATTACAGTTCAAATATTTTGGGGGGGTCTGTTATGCTATTAACTAACTCATTTGGTTTTTGTATGTGTGCTAAGTCACTTCAGTTCAGTCGCTCAGTCGTGTCCGACTCTTTGGGACCTCATGAATAGCAGCACGCCAGGCCTCCCTGTCCATCACCATCTCCCGGAGTTCACTCAAACTCATGTGCATTGAGTCGGTGATGCCAACCAGCCATCTCATCCTCTGTCGTCCCCTTCTCCTCCTGCCCCCAATCCCTCCCAGCATCAGAGTCTTTTCCAATGAGTCAACTCTTCGCACGAGGTGGCCAAAGTACTGGAGTTTCAGCTTCAGCATCATTCGTGTCCAATTCTTTGCGACCGTATGGACCATAGCCCGCCAGGCTGCTCTGTCCATGGGATTTCCTAGGCAAGAATACTGGAATGCATTGCCATGCCCTCCTTCAGGGGATCTTCCCAAGCCAGGGATCAAACCCCGCATCTCCTGTGGTTTCTGCTTTGTAGGCAGATTCTTTACTGCTACGCCACTGGGGAAGCCCTCACTTGCTTTTTAATGGTATCACAAATCATGCTGCAGTCTAGGTAAGCATGTAAAGGAAGCACCAACCACAGTGTTAACCATTTACTTCTTTATGAATTTTTTTTTTTAAACTAAGGCTTCTTTCTGTATCAATCTTGAAAAGAACAGAAAACCATAGAGAATTTAAACACCAGCCATAATCTTACCACTCAGAGTAGCACCCTTATTATTTTGGTATATACTTCCAAGCTTTCTTAATGCATAGCTGATATGATACATAATTTTATTTTCTGCCTAAAATTACATAAAAAGCAGGTTTCCATGTCTTTATATTTTTAGTGTTAATAAATGACTGAAATATTCCTTTGAATTTCAAGGAAGTGAACAGTTTCCCTTTTTATTAGATTGTAGCTTCTTCCAATTTCATCACAATTGTAAATAACATTGAAGTGAAAAACCTCATGTAAGACTTTTTGAATTTTTATTTGTTTCCATAGGCAAAACATGTATCTGATAAAGAACTTATAATCCAGAATTTGGGGGGGCTTGCCACACCACTTGCAGAACCTTAGTTCCCTGACCAAGGATTGAACCCAGACAATGGCACTGAAATCACCAAGTCCTAACCACCGGACTGCCAGGGAATTTCATATCCAGAATATTTAAAGAACTCTTAGAAATCAACAATAAAAAAAAATCCATTTTTTAAAAATTGAAGAGTGGTTGATATATAATATTATATGTTGCAGGTCTACAATATTCATACTTTTTAAAAGTTATATTCCATTTATAGTATTAAAAAACATTGGCTATATTCCAAGTTGTACAATATATGCTTATGGCTTATTTTATACCTAGTATTTTGTACCTAATTCCCTGCCCTGATATTGCCCCTCTCTCTTTCCCTCTCCCTACTGTGACCACTAATTTACTCTCTATGTCTGTGAGTCTGCTTCTCTTTTGTTATATTCACTAGTTTGTTGTATTTTTTAGATTCTGCATATACATGACATCGTACAGATTTGTCATTTTCTGTCTGACTTATTTCACTTAGTATAAAACCCTCCACATCCATCCATGTTGCTATAAAGGGCAAAATTTCATTTTTTATGACTGAGTATTCCATTTTGTGTGTGTGTGTGTATATACAATTAAATGAATAAAAAAGATGTGGTATATGTAACACATCTTTTTAATTCATTTAATTGTCAACGAACATTTAGATTCCTTCCATATCTTGGCAGTTGTTGATAATGCTGCTATGAACATTGGGGTGCATGTATCTTTTTGAGTTAGTGTTTTTGTGTTTTTCAGATATATACCCAGGAATGGAATTGCCAGGTTATATAGTAATTCTATTTCTATTTTTAATTTTTTTGGAAAGCCTTCATAATGTTTTCCACAGTGGCTACACCAATTTCCATTCTTACCAATAGTGTATAAGGGCTCCCTTTTCTCCACATCCTTGTCAACGTTTGTTTAATTTATGTTTAATTGAAATATAGTTGATTTACAATGTCATGTTAATTTCAGGTTTACCACACAGATATTCAGATATACATATATATATACACACAAATATATTTTTTCAGATTCTTTTTCCTTATAGGTCATTATAAAATACTGAGTAGAGCTCTCTGTGTTACACAGTAGTTCCTTGTTGGCTATCAATTTTATATATAGTAGTATGTATATGTTAATCCTAAATTGCTAATTTATCCCTTCCCTACCCTTTGGTGATAAGTGTGTTTTCTGTGTCTGTGAGTCTCTTTCTGTTTTGTAAATAAGTGCATTTGTGTCATATTTTAGATTCCACATATAATATTGATATCACAAGATATTAATTTGTCTTTCTCTGTTTACTTCACTTAGTGGCTTACTTCACTTAGTATGTTAATCTCTAAGTCTATCCATGTTGCTACAAATGGCATTATTTCATTCTTTTTTTTTTTTTTTTTTGGCTGAGTAATATTCCTTTGGATACATATACATCTTCTTTATCCATTCATCTGTCATGGACATTTAGGTTGCTTCCAAGCATTGGCTATTTATAAATAGTGCTACAATAAACACTGTATATTTTTTGTGTATGTATCTTTTTTGGATTATGGTTTTCTCTGGATATATGTCCAAGAGTGGATTGCAGGATAATACAGTAACTCTATTTCTAGTTTTTTTAGGATCTCCATACTGTTCTCCATAGTGGCTGTACCAATTTACATTCCAATCAACAATGTAGGAGGGCTCTTTTTTCTCCACACCCTCTCCAGCAGTTATTGTTTGCAGACTCTTTGATGATGGCTTTTCTGAGCAGGGGGGTTTCCCAGGTGGTCTGGTGGTAAACAACCTGCCTGCCAATGCAGGAGATGTAAGAGATGCAGGTTCAATTCCTGGGTCGGTAAAATCCTCTGCAGTAGGAAATAGCAACCAACTCCAGTATTCTTGCCTGGAAAATTCCATGGGACAGAGGAGCATGGCGGGCTATAGTCTATGGGGCTGCTGAGTTAGACACAACTGAATATGCACCTAAATACACGCGCACACACACATTCTGACCCGAGGGAGGGGATACCTCATTGTTGTTTCGTTTTGCATTTCTCTAATAATTAGTGATGTTGAGCATGTATTCATGTGCTTCATGTATTCATCTATATGTCTTCTTTGGAAAAATGCCTTTTCAGATCTTGTCCCCTGTTTTTGATTAGGTCTTTTGTTTTTTGATATTGAGTTGTATGAGCTGTTTCTATACTTTGGAAATTGCATCCCTGTCAGTCACATCATTTGCAAATATTTTCTCCCATTCGGTGGGTTTTCTTTCATTTTGTGTATGGTTTCCTTTCCTGTGTTTATTTATATTCTTTTTGATGACAGCCATCCTGACAGGCAAACAGCCTAATTTTTAAATGAGAAAAGAATGTGGACAATTTACCTAAGAAGGTATCCTCAAGATAAATAAGCACATGAAAATATACTTAGCAACATGATCTATCTGGGAAACACAAATTAAAAGGACAATAAGGTAATGCTACACATCTATTTGAAAGGCTAAAATTTTTTTAATTGACATTGCAAAGTGTTGGCAATGATAAGGAGCAACTGGAGTCCTCGTATTTTGCTGGTGGGAATAAAAATGATGCAACCCCTTTGTAAAATAGTTTATCAGTATTTTAAAAACTTAAATTACACTTACCATACAACTCAGTAATTTGCTTTCTAGAAATGAAATAAAATTCTACACCCACGAGAAGGGAAAATATATGTCCATATATATAGAAAATATATGTCCATATATATAGAAATATATATGTCTATATATATAGAGGCCTGTATGTGAATATTCATAGCACTTAATTCATAATAACCCAAAACAAAACAATGCCAATGTTTATCGACTGGTAAACAGACAGTTGTGATACATCTATACAATGCAGTATTTCTCAGCAGTAAAAATGAGTGAGTTATTGATACATGCAATGCCAGGAACCAGCACGGGAGTTCCCACCCATGACAAAGGTCATGCGGAAAGGATCCGACATGCAAAGGTGAATCAGAACTCAAGAGGCCCCCTGGACTTGCCCGAACATCTACCCCAAAACCAAAATCTGCCTGTTTTACTATTTTACGACTTCCACCAACTCTTCTGACATTAACGGGGGGCTATCCCTGACCACCTTTCTCTGAAGAAAATCAACTTAGAGCTCTAGTTAATAAGTCTCCTGGGCATAATAGGAGTGTTTCAGTTCAAACCCCTCTGATGACTTTCTAGCTTGCCTGGCAGGTTTGTTTAGACTCCTGCAGCTACGCATGTGATTGTTCACAGCCTCCCAACCAGGAGAAGCACAGGAAGCTTAAGATATTCTAACAATGCAGAGCTTCTCAGAGAGTTAAAATTGTTAGAATAGAACTAGTAGAGGATTTCTTTGTTGAGATAATGCTTGCTGCCAAGTTTCCATATCCCTTACCTACTGTGTCCCTGGGAGTGTATTGATTAATATAGTTGGTATATAGAAATGTAAGTAGTAACTTTAATGTTAGTAACCTTGGACCCTTGAGTTAATTCTTTTCTTGTTATAACCCACCACACTTTTGCCCTATAGGAATGAAACTTTATCTAATGCTTTCAGAGGGTGGCGCCTGACTTTAGAATAATCACCTTTAGAGAAAATAAGTTTTCTGATTGACTAACCATTATTCAGAAGAAAGGGTCATAAAATGTTAACAGGCCTCCTGGCCAGAAGATGATGTAAATCACCTAAAGACTTTGCATATGATAAGTTTGCAGAAAGAAAGCCTGGCTTCAATATAGAGTCAGGGACTGCTGACCTTGCACGACTCTACACCCCCCATTATCCTCTATGCACAACTTAAGGTATAAAAGCTACTTTGGAAAATAAATTTGTGGACCTTGTTCAACAGGCTTGGTCTCCCCGTGTCATTCCTGCTTCCTTTTCTCTCCTTTTCTTTTCTGTTCTTCCTTCAGGATGACTAATCTGGAGAGCGGGGGCCCTCTGAGACCACTTGTTTGCTCGGGCTTCTAAGACCCACTCGAGAAGGTGCCTAAGGTGGGGCACCTTCAGCGATTTGAGAGGGCACCTGTGGCCTCCGTGGTCAGTGCAAACCTGATGTCACAGGTTTTATTGGCTTTCTGCGTAAACCAGTTAGTTCAAGCCTCTGTCTCTTTCTCCTTTTATGTATCCTTTCGCCAACGCCGTCCTCCGGAGGGAATCCCTGGATCCAACCGGGGCTGGACCCCGGTAAGGCAACAGTATAGATAAATCTCAAATGCAATATGCTAAGACAAGAAGCCAGACACAAAAGACTACTATATGATTGTATTCATATGACATTCTAGAAAAGGCAAAACTACAGTGATAGGAAGGAAACTTTTTGAGGCAGTGGAAAAGTCTAGATTGTAGTGATGGTTCCATGACTATGTACATTTGTTCAAAGGCATTAGATTTTACACTTAAAACGGGTGAATTTTCATTGTATGTAAATTATATCTCAATAAGCGTATTTTTAAATAAGGAAGGATTCTGAGGGGTTTTTTTTGTTTGTTTGTTTGTTTTGTTTGTTTGTTTTAAACTTGGGCAGCTGACCTGACGTAGAACCTGAGAACAGATGGGGAAATTCAGACAGAGAAGTAGGACTTGAGGGATGTGGAGGATGGTGTTAGGATAATGACTTCTGGATTTGGACGTGTTAATGAGGTTGAGTTAATGAGGGCACAGAGAGAGCAAAGAAACATCAAAAAGAGAAGGGGGAGAAATAAACTCATATGCAGTAAAAAGAAGAAAGAGCATAAAATTGAGGAAAGGAAAGAGTTGACTTTTGTACATAGGCTTTTTTTTTTATTATTATATTGCCTGTTTTTATCTCATCTTAATTTCTTTTTTTTCCCTTTTGTCTTTCCTTTTTCAGGGGTTGGGCAGAGTGGTGAGCCTTACACACCACCTGTAATCATTCCGAAGTCTCCCTCTACACAGACCACACACATGTACACACACACACACACACACACACACTCCAATAACACAACTAAATGAGAACAATGGGTGGGAAAAGTAAAGCAAGAAAAACCAAGAAGGCAAAGATGTTTGGTCCCGGCACTAACATGCACTGGTAGGGAGGGTTTATTGTTGGTTCTTCACATTCTACGGAGAGAAGCCGCAGAAAAGTGCCAGGTTATTTGCCTTGAGTTTAAACAGCTGAATAGAAACAGAGCCTTAATAACTCCATTAGGACCTGGGCCAAGGACTTTTCCTTTGGGTTTGTTGTGAATAATTAAAGGTTAATGATGGTATTTTTCTTTCAGCCTGGGGGAGGCACCAAGCCAGTCATGATCCTAATTGAATCCAAGTGGGAAACTCCAGAAACTTCCAGTCACAAATTTGCAATGGTTCTGGGCCCGTTAATCTGTATTCAAAAAAAGCAATGAGGCTGTATTTTATCCATCTTATGGATGAAGGAATCAAAATTCAGAAAAGCCAAGGAATTTACTTACTCCCTCATTAAAAAGACTGAAGGACAGATGTTCAGAGCAGTTGGCATTTTGTTCTTAGAAGAGGCAGACAAGCTTCTTGGGGTGTTGCAGCGTGGGTTCTGCATGAGTCGTCAGGATAGCACCGAGACCCTATCCACCTGCTGTGGACCAGACTTGTGACTGCTATCACCCATGGTAGCAGAGGCTCAACACAAGGAGAGGGTAGGAGTCTCTGAGATCTTCTGAAAGAGCCGATGAGCAGATCAGCCTGACTTCTGCCCCAAGTACATAACAAGATGCTTCTCACTCCAACTTTATTTTATACAACATCACACAGCTAGAGAGTGTGTGAGCTGGGGTGTGAACCCAAATTCTGTCTAATTGCAAAGATCTGCTCTCAGCCATCATACCCTGCTGCTTCCTATTTTTCTCTAAAATTTCCAGTATAGGTATTATTATGAGGTAAAAAAGAAAAAGGAAGAGAGGAAGGAAGAAAAGAAGGAGGAAGGGTGAAAGAGGGGGTGTCTTCTATTTCCATTTTCCATGTGTTTCCATAAAGAACCTTCAGTCTGCTTTTTAGAGGAGAACACTATCTCCCAAGCCATATGCTGGAATGATGAGGTTGGGAGAAAGGTCACTCTTACACACAGCAATAAGTGTTTAGTAATTGGTTTTGGGGGTGGGGGAAGAACCCTGACCTTCAGCTTGGGCCAGTTTCCATGGTGTAAACACCTCCAGCCTGGCTGATTTCAAGCTACTGAAATAAGACCAACCCGTTTGCAAAATTCCTGAAAACTGAACATTCACCTCCCATGAGCTGTTATGTGGCTCCAGCACATCAACACCCACATAAAATGGTTGTGGGGGCCTTAACAAACCCCAGAACTCCTCTGTCCTTCCATTCCTTCGACTTCTTTCTGAAAGGCATTGCCTGTTTCCTTGGGGCAACTAACTCTTTAAGGAGTTTGGGACTTGGAGAAGTTCAGCATCCCCTCCCTCCCCATCCCCCACACACTACATGCACAATTAAAGAAAAGAAAGAAATGTTGTGTCTCAGCAGCTTCTGCTTTCTACCATATAGCACAGACTTCATCTGATGAAGGAACACAAAGGCCAGGCTACCTCCCTTAAACAGAAGGAAAATTCTAATATAGTAGATAGCATGCACAAAGCCCATAGAAACTTCACTCTCTGCTTCCCTGTCCTCCACAAGAGAAAGGACAAGGACAGTCTTTATTCTGCACCTCTGTCCTAAGTGAGTTCTCAGTGATGGGTGACCTCTCGCAAGCTTTGTGAGACTCCAGCCTGATCTCTGAGCACATTTCTGACTTCCCTTTTTTGGAAGCTCGTCTCCTGCCAGGTCTGCCATCCCACGAGCCCTGGATCTTTCCCATCTGTTGAGGCTGGGCTCTGGGCTAGGAGTCAGGGCAGATACGTGAGGGCATCATGAATGGAAGCCCTATCCAGAGCCCACGGAATGGGAGTTGAATTCCTCTGAAGGAGGGCAGTATACTGTTTCGAGAAAGAAGGAAGGATGATGTGCAGACCAAAGGAATCTACCACAGGACTTCAGATATAAATGAGTTGCTAGAATACAAGCCGGAGGAGGCAATGGCACCCCACTCCAGTACTCTTGCCTGGAAAATCCCATGGTGGAGGAGTCTGGTAGGCTGCAGTCCATGGGGTTGCTAGGAGTCGGACACGACTGAGCGACTTCACTTTCACTTTTCACTTTCATGCATTGGAGAAGGAAATGGCAACCCACTCCAGTGTTCTTGCCTGGAGAATCCTAGGGACGGGGGAGCCCGGTGGGCTGCTGTCTAGGGGTCGCACAGAGTCGGACATGACTGAAGCGACTTAGCAGCAGCAGCAGCAGCAGAATACAAGCATCTACTTCCAATAATCAAAGCCCGAGAAGGGATGCCCAAGAAGATCAGACAGTGGGTTTCAGTGAGAGAATGTGAATGAGACCTGTCAAAGCACTGTAAAGCTTTCTTCAGGGCGGGCATCCAGGTACAAACCCAGTTCACCCAGCCTGCTGTTCACAGTGGCCACCGCTGGGCCCACAGCTACCCCTGGAGATACAGGCTTTTCCAAACATCAGCACTGTTTCCTGGGACCCAGGCAGGGTTGAAAGACTGGCTGGGATCCCAATGAACTTGCGTTGTCCCCTCGGTTCCCAAGCATGGAAGTGTGCTTACGCTGGACCAGATCCCTGGGCTGGGACCTTATTTGTGGTGAGATGCCCTAGAGCGATGGAGAAGGAAATGGCAACCCACTCCAGTGTTCTTGCCTGGAGAATCCCAGGGACGGGGGCGCCTGGTGGGCTGCCGTCTATGGGGTCACACAGAGTTGGACACGACTGAAGTGACTTAGCAGCAGCAGCAGCCCTAGAGTGAAACTATGGCCTGAGCCCAACTAATAGCCAGGCACCGACGTCCAGAGATAATTGAGTCAGTGGGTAGGACGCTGGGCCAGCTCCAGCTTTTGCGTGCAAAACCACAACGGGTTTCTCCTTGGATTTCTCGGGGCTTGTTCACAGCGCCCCCTGCTGACCATTTCTCGTTAACCTTTCGTCTTCTGGCGTGTGTGCGTGCTAAGCCGCTTCAGTCGTGTCTGACTCTGTGCGACCCCATGGACTGTAGCTTACCAAGCTCCTCTGTCCATGGAGTTTCCCAGGCAAGAATCCTGGAGTGGGTTGCCATTTCCTTCTGGACCCCTGGTCAGTTCTGTTCATGAAACCTCATCCAGGCCCCTAGGATGACACAGTGAAGTCAAATAATAGATGTCAAGAGGCCCTGGAGAACCAAAAAAGCAAGACTACATAAATGCAACGGATCGTAATTGTAAAGCCAAGACTGGGACAGACAGAACTAAATTCTTCTCTTGTCTTCAAATTTTGCCTTATCGTGCATACCTTTTCAGTAGTAAATTATTTCAGTGAACAGAAATTAATTGTAATGGATTGAATTGCTTTCCCCCAAATGTATATGGTGAAGTCCCAACCTCCATTACTTCAGAATGTGACTATGGAGAGACAGAACCTTCAAAGCAGGAGTGAGGTTTAGATGGCATCAATAGAGTGGGCTCTAATTCAGTAGGACTGGTATCCTTACAAGAAGGAGAAATTAGGATGCATTAATAGACACAAACATGAAGAAACAGTGGAAACAGTGACAAACTATTTTTGGGGCTCCAAAATCACTGCAGATGGTGATGCAGCCACGAAATTAAAAGACGCTTACTCCTTGGAAGGAAAGTTATGACCAACCTACACAGCATATTAAAAAGCAGAGACATTACTTTGCCAACAAAGGTCTGTCTAGTCAAGGCTATGGTTTTTCCAGTAGTCATGTATGGATGTGAGAGTTGGACTATAAAGAAAGCTGAGCACAGAAGAATTGATGTTTTTGAACTGTGGTGTTAGACTCTTGAGAGTCCCTTGGACTGCAAGGAGATCCAACCAGTCCATCCTAAAGGAGATCAGTCCTGAATATTCATTGGAAGGACTAATGTTGAAGCTGAAACTCCAATACTTTGGCCACCTGATGCGAAGAACTGACTCATTTGAAAAGACTCTGATGTTGGGAAAGATTGAAGTTCGGAAGAGAATGGGACAACAGAGGATGAGATGGTTGGATGGCATCACTGACTCAATGGACGTGAGTCTCAGTGAACTCCGGGAGTTGGTGATGGACAGGGAGGCCTGGCATGCTGCAGTCCATGGGGTCGCAAAGAGGAATGAGCAACTGAACTGAACGGAATAGACACAGAAGGAAGACGGTCATCTACAAGCCAAAGAGAAGTGCTTAAGATTAAATCAATCTTGCTAATGTCTTGATCTCAGACTTCTAGCCTCCAGAACTGTAAGAAAAATCTCTATTCTACTCACATAGTCTTTGGTTGTTGGGGGGCATCCCACAGGCTTGTAAGCCCTGTATTTACCCAGCCTCAAGACCAAAGAAAGAGCCTGGAGTCAGCAACAAAAATAACAGTGGTTTAATGGATAGGGAGACCTTACACATCCGAAGCAAGGTCCTGGAGGGAAACCCCATGGTGTGTGGCAGATGGTGGGCAGGTTGTGGGAGCAGTCTTTGCTCCCAGGGGAAGAGGGGGATTGGGGGAAGTGACATCAGGTTGGCTCATTGGTTGCCAGGGAAACCAGCAGAGGGGTGCACCTCTCACCACTTCTTTGATAAACTATCCTAGTGGAGATAGCTCTGAGCTGAAGGTTAGAATAATCACTAGCTGGCGCCAGAGGCAAGTACATATGTGCCTACTAATTCAGTTCAGTTCAGCAGTCACTAAGTCGTGTCTGACTCTCTGTGACCCCATGACTGCAGCATGCTAGGTTCCTTGGTCCTCCACCATCTCTCAGAGTTTGCTCAAATTCATATCCATTGAGTCAGTGATGCTATCTAACCACCTCATCCTCTGCTACCCCTTCTCCTTTTGCCTTCAATCTTTCCCAGCTTCAGGGTCTTTTCCAGTGAGTTGGTTCTTCACATCAGGTGGCCAAAGTACTGGAGTTTCAGCTTCAGCCTTCCAATGAATAGTCAGTGTTGATTTCCTTTAGGATGGACTGGTTTGATCTCCTTGCAGTCCAAGGGGCTCTCAAGAGTCTTCTCCAGCAACGCCTACTGATTAGGCTCTATGATTAAGAGGGAAGTGAGAAGAGTGTAGGTAGGTAAAGCAGACACTGGTAGAGCAGGGGATGCACAGAGAGCAATAGAACAGCCATCTTTGGTGGCCCAACCATACAGTGGTACTTGTTTAGACAGCGCTAGCAAACTGATATATCAGTCTATGATACACTTGAGCCTTGCTAGTATAGCTAAGTTTTACTGTACCTAAAATCCCTGCCTCAGGAACTCATGATCTAGAAGGAAAATATAAGCAAATATAATCAATTATTATGAGTGTTATTAATAATGCTACCTACTGTATGTAGGACACTTTGTTTATGTTGTCTTTAATCCTCACAACAAGACCAAAATATTACACAGATGAAAAGTAAGTTTTAAACACAGAAAGGTTTAAAATTTTCTCAAGGTCATAGAGTTATTATCAAGCCAATAATTGAATCTATGTTCATCTGACTCAAAATTCTGTTCTGTCCTGCACTAAGCCCACTGTTTCTGCACAGAAGATAGTGGAACATGAACAGAGCAGG